>NC_064254.1:56491442-57209942 GCF_003254725.2 Canis lupus dingo
TAGTGGGTCATAGTTAAATTCTGCCAATGGAATTCCAAGAAGTTATTTTTTAAAAATTTTACTTTTATTCTAATTTGGTCCTATTTGACTTCTTTGGGACCTTACTAAAGATTTCTAAACAGGGCTAGTTATTTGGCTTCCTGAATTATAGCAGCTATCTTCCCAAATAGCATGAGTAGAACAAGTATTCACGAGAGTCTAAAAAGTTAAGTGTGAGATTTTTTCCCCCTCCTTCTTACCTTTCTATTTCTTTCCATCCTTCATCTATTTAGGCACCATGTACTTGTTGAACACCTACTATGTCCTAGGCATTTGGCCCTGGAATTTGAACAGAGACTAGCTGGGTGTAATACATTCTTTAAGGAACTTGTTGAGAAGTACAAGCTTTAAAGCAATAATTTCTCATCTGAGGTATCACTGAAAGGGAAATCAGGATAGTATGAGAGCAAAAATTAAGAGGAAACTATTCTGGTATGTTGTGTCAGGGAAGGTTACCCTAAGGTAATGACTATAAAACTGAAGCCTAAAGAGTGAAGAACAGTTACCTAGGTGGAAGAGGAAGATGGAAGTAGGTCAGAGATTATACTAAAAAAGTGAGAATAAAATAATTCCAATATATGGGAGCTGAAAGGGAAAAGGAAGAGACTAGAAGAATAGGCAGAAAATGTTTCATTAGAAAAATTTACTTCCCTTCCAGTCAACACATATTTGTTGGATGAGTACCCATGTCAAACAGTGGTCTAGGTGCTGGGGAATAGGTCAGTGAACGAATTAGGCAATTTTCTTACTCTTGTGAGGTTTATATTCCTTTTTCTGTCAATAAATGACATGTCAAAGCAATGTCCTTGATCGGTCAATAAATGGAGTATGATGTGTTTTCTTTTTACCTTCCAATATCTTTTAGGTGTTTCAGTTTAAAAGACTCATGATTATTTTACTTTTTTTTTTAAGAGAGAGAGTGTGTGCTTGAGTGGGGTGAGGGGCAGAGGGGGAGGGGTAGAATCCTAAGCAGGCTCCTCACTCAGTGCCAAGCCTGGTATGGGGCTCAATCTCACAACCCTGAGATCATGACTTGAGCTAAATCAAGAGTCAGATGCTTCACTGACTGAACCACCTAGGTGCCCCATGACTGTTGATTATTTTAGATAATGCTTACTTTCACTTGTTTTTATCATTAAAAATCCATGGTACCATTTTATTTTTTCAATTTAATGATCATTAACATATTTTCTCTTATATCTTATTGACTTGACTTGTATTTCCTATCTTTAAATTTCTAAGAGAAAACTTTAGCCACTGATAATATTCTAAGCATGAGATCATATGCTATCAAATAAAATATATTTCACCATAATTAATTTTATAGTACACTATTTTAATTAATTAATTTTATAAAGCATTATTTTTCATAAAATACATTTAGAAACATTGATTATTTTCATGTTAATCCATAATAGAAAATAGAGGATTCATGGTGAATTTTTTTTCATGGTGAATTCATTATCAGAAATCTGGAAGCAATACTCTTATTGTAGTTAGTATATGTTACATGAATTTTTTTAAAAAAAGCCAAGTTCCATAATATGTAAGGTAAAAAAAGAACTAGCATAGGAACTGTGTAATGTTACTAAAAATGGAGTAAAGTTAAAACTAGCTGATTAAAATTCTGTTGACCTTTAAAGTATGGAGGTTTTAAATTTTATTTATTTATATTTTTATCATAACCAATTGTGTATCTGCACAGAATAAGAAAAAAAAAGTCCTAATCTGCAGAAACAGATCTTTGGGGGGGGGGGAATTTTCACAGCAGATATTATTGGGCCCAATAATTGGTAGCCTTAGGAGACTGTGGTAATTCCATATTTGTGAAAAAAGGTGAAATTTTGCTATATTGCTTTCAAGCAAATCTGTGTTCAAAAAAATAAAAAAATTGAGGCAGGTTATAAATAATAAAACAATCAAAGAGCCATCAAATTAGTTGGTTCTGAGAGGAAGTCATGAAATAAAGTATGGAAAATTTTTTCAAATGAAACTTTGAACTTTTTGAGGAAAGTGTGGCCACAATAAAGTTTTTCATTTTTTATAGACTTTTGTGCTCATTTTAAGACAGGCAGATGAGCAGGAGACAAGAATAAAGGAAAGAAAGAAAAATTATATTGTAATGTCATTAACATCTCAAATAATAAAGTTGCAATGAGCAATGCCTTTATAAACCTTTTAAACAGAATAGATATTCCTCTAACTGGAATGATTTTGGGGAAGTCCTACTAAAGGCACAGAGTTGGACCAGAAGACCTATGAAATCCATAAAAGCAACACTAAGTTTTCTAATTCACTGGCTGTAAATTAATGATAAAGTACATGTTCACCTTTGTAGTAATGGATACTTACATAAATTAATAACCTACTAGTATTGGGAATCTTCCAAGGCAGTAAATAAAAGTTATCTTTTGGGAGCAGCATAATGGATACATTATCTGTATTAAAGTTTATTTTTAACATCTGTCTTGGTGGAGAAGATAACAAATATAGATGGACCTTTTAAAATCCAAACATGCTAATGTTTTTACTGTACAAAGTTGATCAAACAGAGAAAATGATGTTTCTGTCTCCTTAAAGTCGGTCTGATGCCAGGCATTTAAAAGCTTACAGTTTTCATAGGATAATTGCAAACATTAATTTGTATATAATTTCAATAATTTTAATTCAATTGAAGAACTCATGCTATTTGGCTTAGTGTTTTGAAGTGTATGTGATTATGACCTGAAAGGCAGATTAATAGCAGGATTATGGTCTTATAGATCATACAATTCATTATGTTCTCAGTAATCAATATCTGGCATCAGATACTACAACTTCACTGTATATGTTTCATTCATTTAGATGGACAGATCTATATTTTTGTTACTTTACTGAGCTGTATATATCATGAGAAAAAGGCCTTTTTGAGATCTTTAAAGCTATTAGACTTTGTATTGCTTTGCAACTTAAGAATCTAGTACTTGGAAGCTTATTCTGAGTCAATAGCCTTTAGTTAAGGACCATAAATCAAAAGATCATTAGAAATATTTTTTTCTTAAATTCAGCTAATATAAATCTTTAATTTTCCCAATCTCTTTTCATCATAGAAGTACTACTAACAGAATAGCTTATTTTTATTTTTTATTTATTTTTAAGATTCACCTATTCATTTGAGAGAGAGAGAGAGAGAGAGAGGGAGGGAGGGAGGGAGAGAATCCTAGTGAGGGGAGAGGCAGAGGGAAAGGGAGAGAGAGTCTCAAGGATACTCCCTGCACAGTGTGGAGCCCAACACGGGACTTTATCTCATGACCTGAGATCATGACTTGAGCCGAAATCAAGAGTTGGTTTCTCAACCGACTGAGCTTCCCAGGTGCCCCAAAATAGCTTATTTTTAATTAAGACACCTTATGGAAAAATACACTTTTAATATTCAGCTTCTTGTTGTATTCTGTATAGTGGGAACAATTAGAGAGCACTGGGGAGAAATGATTAGCTTTTAATCATACAACAAACCAAAGTATTTGAGTCTGTGAAGTCATGTTAAGATACTAAGTACCATGAGTGATATGGTTGGCTTTTTGAGTGTGTGTCAATGTCTGAACTGATAGGACCATGTTAGAGATAACATTTAACTTTGGAAAAGAAACTTATCCAGCATTATTGGATTTAGATGTAGCTCTTTTACATGAAAGTTGTAACTACTTGTAAAAGCTGAAAGAAGAAATTTCTGCCTTGACAATTTTACCATATATAGCCCAATTCTGGGGTTCCAAGGATAAATGAAATTTCAGAATACTTCATCAATTTCATAACCACAGGATCCTTCCAAATCCTAGTCTTTTCCACTGAGGAACTCCCCACAATGCTGCCAGCTACTGGTTTTCCATTGTTCAGCCTGTGTTCCCTCTCCTCCTTTCTTTTCAGGGAATTTTTGAAGCTACTTAAAGCATATTTTAGTTGTTTATCTGCTTCAAAATGGAGAACTCATTCATCTCTGTGATGATCCCAGGGGAGAATGGAATTATTTCTAATCTTTCCCAAACAGCCAGTCTTCTTGGTATTGCAGAGGAAACGATTCAAACCTTTTCTTCCAGGGACATGCTTGAAGAGCCAGTTCACTAGTGTGCATATGACATATCCTCTGACATAGTCTACTAATGTCTGTGTCAACTATACTTCATTCCAAGACACTGTGTTAGTAAAAGGGCACATCTTCTAATAATATCAACACAACATAATAATGCAACATTCAGATTTCTGATTAGTAAAACTCTTTCTCAAAGCTGTAAGCCCTTGAGGAAACTGTACATAATAAAACCTGGGGCATCATCATGCCTCTTCCATGCCCTTTCAAACACAATTATTCTTAGACTTAATATCCTCTGAAGAACACTTACTTGAAGATAGCATGATACACAATTTTCAAATTGCTTTACATATTAAACTGTGTTAGTGATATTTTAAAATTATTTTCCTCTGAAAATGTATATTATAGAGTTCCTTCAAATGACCTTACCCATTATTATTTTATTTGATAATTTAGATTATATATTTCTTCTTAAAGTATTTAATGCTACTTCTGTACACATAGAAGGTAGTTAATAAGTATTCATTGATTGATTGAAACTATAGTACACCTATGTTAGGGATAAAACAAAACTTTGGAATATTAATTCTGAAATAAAGAATGCTGTATCTGGGGTGCCTGAGTGGGTTAGTCAGTTAAGTGTCTGACTCTTGATTTTGGCTCAGGTCATGGTCTCAGGGTTGTGAGACTGAGTCCCAAGTCAGCCCTGAGCTGGGAATGGAGCCTACTTAAGATTCTCTCTCTCCCTCTACCCCTTCCCCACTCTCTCTCTCTCTCTCTCTCAAAAAAAGATATATCATATTTATTATAGCAAAGTGTCTTAAATACTGCATATTCTACTATAGACATATTGTATTTTTATTCTTTGAAAACATGATGATTCTAGATAACATTTATTTTTTATAATTTTTTTAGATAACATTTATTGAGCTCTTACTATGTGAGGTATGTATATGTTAATGCACTAAATCTTTTATTTAACAAAGTAAGTGTAATGATCCCCATTTAACAGATAAATACACTGCTTTCTAAATAAGGTAAGCAATTCACTGAGGGTCAGACAGCAAAATAGTGGAAGAGCCAATACTCAAATAACAAGATGCCAACTTTTTACCAAAATGCTATTATGCTTCCTGTTATATTAATAAATTGCATTCTATCGTTAGAGTTCAATATAATCCATTCACTGTAGTGCCTGATAAATGGTCCAAAGGAAACACAAAAGGTTCAAGGATATGAGACATTCACTTTAAAAACTCATTTCACAAATCTTGAAAATTATTTAAAATTTTTATTTTTTTATTTTTTGATAGAGCACTTGATTTACTGAATATTTAAAATCTCCAGAATTTAGAAGCGCCTGTGTGGCCCAGTTTATTAAGCATCTGCTTGGCTCCAGTCATGATCCCAGTGTCCTGGGATTGAGCCCCATATTGGGCTCCTTGTTCAGCAAGGAACCTGCTTCTCCCTTTCCCTCTGCCTGCTTCTCCCTCTGCTTGTGCTTTCTCTCTCTCTCTCTGTAAAATAAATAAATAAAATCTTTTTTAAAAATGAAAAAAATAAAATCTTCAGAATTTAGAAAATATCTATAACTTTCTTCTGTAGCTTCCATCCAAGGATTGGCTTGGTGGGTATGTCTAGGTTGGAATTTCACAAATTTCTAATTTTCATGACTTGTTTATTGCCTTAGGTTGTGTGGACATTGCCTTGTGATGCACTTCATGTCTGGTACATCATAGAACCTGTTAAGCCAAAGCCATGTCTAGGGTAGGTTGTACTTATAGATTTTGACACTATGCCTTTAATTTTCTGAGATAGTACCAAGATCTCCCATTATTTGAGAGTTGCTTTGTTGTATAATATTTTTATATGATATTCTGAAACATTTCAGAAGGAGCATGTAATAACTTTTTTTTTGCTAGTAAGATAAACTTTTGTAGTAAAATAATTTGAAATTTTATGACTTCTCTTTCACAACTCTTTTCTTCATTAACCAGGTATATTTTGGAGTCTACATGTTATGAGTAACCTATATTACTAGACATTAAATGAGTTAGGGATTGCCATATTATGAGGCTGGCAGTTGAATAAAAACAATAAAAAGAAATGTCAGATAACAGGTTATCACTTTTGTAGCATTGAATCATTGAAGATAAAAAAGTCAGCTAGTTAACATCATTAGGAGGAGCATGCCACAGGCACTCAAAATATATTATTGAGATAGATGTCAGTCAGGGATGTATATGCTATTATCATGGTTTTTGCAACTGATTGTCCGAGGGTAGAAGAGAAACTAGCAACTGCAAACATGAGATTGGGTTGTAATATGTGCAAAATTAGAAAAAGGGTCAGGAACAATCAGAAGGAAGTCACCTCAGAATAAGTCCTGGGTACATATGCAATCAGATCTTGAGGAGTGTTATTCCATATGTCAATCTAGGTAGACGCGGTACAGTTTCATCAAAGAAAAATCTAAAATTTAAACAGAATGATTCAGCAAATATTTTATAATTACTCTCCAACCTGTTTTCAAATACATTTTATAGGAACATTCATAATTGTTGATCTATTTTAGGTTGCTTTAATAATGAAAATGAGGCATATAATAAAGGTAAGTGAAAGAAATGTGCAAGGGGAGCAACTACTTGAATTAGGAAACTGAATGCAGCAATTGCTTAGCAATTCTTCCCTAAAATGAAAGTGTGTATTAGTTTTAACATGGCTCTGGTAGTAATAATTATCAATGAAACAGCCCTAAACTGTTTCTGAAACCTATGTGCATTTACTGCATGAGTTTTACATTAACAATCTATCGATTGTGAGTACAACTGGTCTCCAAAGGCTTTTTGGAAGCAAGTTCTTGAATAAATGTTTTTACTGTAGCTTAAAGATATGGTAGATTTTCCTTCCCTCCTTTTTTTTGTCCCAGGTATTTTCTTATTTTTGGTGCAACTGTAAATGGGATTGTCTTCTTAACTTCTCTTTCTGCAGCTTCATTATTAGTGCATAGAAATGAAATGTATTTCTGTATATTGATTTGGTATCCTGTGACCTTACTGAATTAATTTATTGATTCTAGCTTTTTAGTGGAGTCTTTAGAGTTTTTATTAAAAATAAACTATTTATTTATTTATTTATTTATTTATTTATTTATTTATTTATGGGGGAGGGGAGAGGGAGAAAGAGAATCTCAAGCAGATTCCCACTGAGCACAGAGCCTGACACAGGACTGGATCTCACGAACCTGAGGTCATGACCTGAGCTGAAACCAAGAGTTGGGTGTCTGGCTGAGCCACTCAGGTGCCCCTAAGGTTTTTGCATATGTAGTATCAAGTCATCTGCACACTGTGAAAGTTTGGATGCCTCTTATTTCTTTTTGTTGTTTGATTGTTGTAGTCTTCCCTCCCTCTTGGTATATTTTCACTCTCATTTGTGTCTTTATGTGTATTGATGGGTCTTTTACTATATATGTTTTTTATGCAATTGGAATTCTTTGTCATTTCTGGAGCTCTTAACAGAAAACATACATTAAGCTAAATAAATAAATGCAAATGTTTGCATCCTTACACAACACCTTGAGGGTGGCACTTCATTTTGATAAGGACAAAATATTAGTTGCTATTTTTTAAATTTCCCAAAGTGACAGAATTTTCCACACTGATCTGAGCCATCCAGATATTAGCTGGCATTTTTGACAGTACATATTCCACATCTCAGAGAGATTTAGAAGTCCTCTATTCTATATCTTGGGAACCACATGGCACTTGATGCTTTGAACACTCATACATGTGCTGATTACTCTAATTCCAAAGAATAGACATGAATGGAAATTTCACTAAAGAAGACATAGACATGGCCAACAAGCCCATGAGAAAATGCTCCACATCACTTGCCATCAGGGAAATACAAATCAAAACCACAATGAGATACCACCTCATACCAGTGAGAATGGGGAAAATTAACAAGGCAGGAAACAACAAATGTTGGAGAGGATGTGGAGAAAGGGGAACCCTTTTGCACTGTTGGTGGGAATGTGAACTGGTACAGACACTCTGGAAAACTGTATGGAGGCTCCCCAAAGAGTTAAAAATAGAGCTACCCTATGACCCAGCAATTGCACTGCTGGGGATTTACCCTAAAGATAAAGTGAAATTGGGGAGTGGGGATTTACAGATGCAGTGAAACGCCGGGACACCTGCACCTTAATGTTTATAGCAGCAATGTCCACGGTGGCCAAACTATGGAAGGAGCCTCGGTGCCCATTGAAAGATGAATGGATAAAGAAGATGTGGTCTACGTATACAATGGACTATTACTCAGCCATTAGAGATGACAAGTACCCACCATTTGCTTCAACATGGATGGAACTGGAGGGTATTATGCTGAGTGAAATAAGTCAATCGGAGAAGGACAAACATTATATGCATGTTTCACTCATACAGCGGATATTAAAAAAAATAGTGAAAGGGGTTATAGGGGAAAGGAGAGAAAATGAGTGGGAAAAATCAGAGAGGGTGACAGCACATGAGAGACTCCTAACTCAGAGAAACGAGCAAGGGGTAGTGGAAGGGGAGATGGGCGGAGGGATGGGTGACTGGGTGATGGGCACTGAGGGGGGCACTTGACAGGATGAGCACTGGGTGTTATACTATATGTTGGCAAATTGAACTCCAGTAAAAAATATACCAAAAAAACTCCAAATAATGCCCACTTAGCAATTGTAAATGAGTTATTTTTCTACACATTCATCTTTCTGAAACATGTAAAATATAGCAAACTAAACATTATTTTGTATTTATTATGATTGGTATTCTCCACATTATCTTGCATTAAATACCTTCCGCATTTTACTTCACAAAACATCTAATCTAGATTTAGTACCTAATACATATCTAGCACTATACTGAGGATTCCCTGTTTATCCCATCTCATGATTTGAAAACAAAACAAGAAAAATATGTCTTCCCATTTAACTTGATGCCTATCCTGAACAAAGCTGTCATCAAAGAAACAGCTACTTATTTGCTAGTAGTTTGAGGGAAGAGATGGACTTATCAGCCAGACTTCACTCCCATTTACAACTGGATCAGCTTTTAGTCTAATAAATGGAGAACTGAATTGGTATTCGCATTCACTCTGTATGCGTATAAATTTTGGTCCATGAACCTGGAGTACAGGAAATTTCATGTTTCTTTTTTGAAAGTCATTATTTAAACCATTTTGGTGTGCCTATAGTGGCATCATGAAGAGATACAGGTCTTATCAGGGGCCGGACACACTGTGGGATGGGTGAGTTGCATCCTAAGCCAAAAGTTTCTCCTCTGGCTTTTTTTTTTTTAATTTTGTTTATTTATTCACGAGAGAGAGAGACAGAGGGAGAAGCAGGCTCCGTGCAGGGAGCCTGACATGGGACTTGATCCTGGGACTACAGGATCGCACCCTAGGCCAAAGGCAGGCACTAAACCACTGATCCACCCAGGGATCCCTCTTCTCTGGCTTTCTTTTACTTGCCCTAGCAAGGCAATTAGATCTTGGCTTAGTCAGCAGTGCTTTTCCAACATTGCAGGTGCAGTGACTTTAGGTCAGCCCTCAGATTGCTCTTCTGCTCCTACCCAGCTCTGAGCAAAGCCTCCAGGTTCTAATGGTTTAAGCCTTCCAGAGTAATTCCTCATACAGGGTCCTAGACGTAGTGAGTAAATTAAGGTTTCAAAAACTGAGGACAAGACTCAGTCCCAAGACACTCATCTCTTTTTCAATGGTCTTACTCCTACTTAACCCAATAAGCAGGCTTTCTTCTATTAACAAAAACAAGGTTGTGGAGTTTTTCCCTTAGATTTTGAAAACTTCTGCTCCCTGCTTATAATCCACCCATGTCCCCAAAGAAAGAAGTTTAGAACTCAGTATATAAAACCAATCCATTTTCTTGGGATAGGAGAGAAAAAAAGACTTATAGCAGTGACACAACATAGATATTTGCATGTTCTCAGACTATTATTATCCTGGTAAAGTTCAATGATTTGTTCATTCTCTAAACACTTATTGATTCTTCCACATAATGCTAAGCGCTGTGTGGTGTATACAGAACAGAGTTTTCATAGGACTTGGAGTTCAGAAGAAGACTTCTATAACCTAGAAAGTGGACAACTGAGCAAATAACTCTTGGATTCTGTGAGACCATGGGAAATCTGCTTTGAACCTATTCTCAAGATTAAAATCCCAAGCCTGAAAACTGAAAATAAGTAAATGAATAAATAAATAAATTGATTATGTTTTTTGTTTAATCACTTTGTAAGTTGTTTCTCTTCAATATTAGCCCAAATACCAACTTTCAGAATTTGTATGTAGAAGGAAGTCATAAAAGCCTCATTTTGCTATTGTTCCAATCAATGTCAAATAATTTTGCTATCCATCCCATTAAAATTATTGAAAGAAGCCATTTTTAAATAAATAAGATATTTTTAGTTTAAACTCTAAGAAAACAAACTTGATTAAATATAGCCACTTATTAGATTTCAGATACTGTATAGTATCACATGCTTTCACTTCTTTACAATAATTTTATGAGAGAAAACAGAGTCTTTGTGGAAGTTTTTTTTACAAATGTCTTCTTCCTTTCAGATCCTGTAAACAACTGAACATAACCAAATATTTTAAAGTTAGCTTATAAGTATTATATTTAAGCTTATTTTAGAACATCCTTTCACATATCTTATTTAGATAATTTCTGCTCAGGCAAAGCATTCCTCTGAAATATCAGAGGAAATACAGCATTGAAGAGAAAGAAAATAGTTTGTTTTGATCTTGAGACATGGTGATTGTCCATGTTAAATAAATGTCCTCTGTAATCATTTATCTTTGCCGCAATTGCTTATCAAGTGATAATTGACAACTCTATTTTGTTTGCTGGAGGGTGTTTTAGGGCTACTCTTCCTTGAACAGTGACCAAATCAACAATAAGCATTCAGAAAGATCTTGTTGAATGCAGCACCTCCCTGGATCTGGGGATAGAAAAGGAACAAATCTATTTGGATATATTCAGTTGACTAAAGAGTGGGTGTGTATTTCATTTTATATCTAGTCAGAAAGATGACAGTAGATGTGGTGGGATTTGGGAGGGAAAATACCGATGGTGTTAACATCCAATGAGGTGAGATGGGTTCTGGAAGAATTTGAGAGGTAGGTTAGTGACATTTTTCAGGTTGAAATTTTGAGTCGAACTACTCCTTTCTTAAGACTTTGTTTAAAGGAGGAGAGTTTAGCCTAGTTTTTAGGTCTTTCCACACAAAGGTCTTCGCTTGATAAAAAGTGAAATCAGAATTTTCAGCTTCATAAACAAGTGACATCGAACAGTTTCCATCTCTGTAACTTTGCTGTGAGGAATGCAATGACAGATTCTGTGCTGTGTTTGCCTATGAGATGATTTCCTTGAAGTCTCGTAATGAGTTGTTTTTGGCAGGATTAATGAGTATTATAATGGTAAATGGATGTTTGCAGCTCAGTTGTGTTCCATCACTGAGTAACATGGGGTTTCTGGTCCCTTGGAGGCCATAATTGGTGGCATTAATGCAGTTTTTAATTACACTTCTTGAAAAAAAAATGAATTGGAACCAAAACAAAAGCTAAGTGATCATCTCTCCACTATTTCACATGGTGTAAACAGAAGACCGTTGCTATCTCTGATATCTATAATTTGAATCAACTCTCCAGATAGAACATATGCAGTATATTTTGATGATGATTTTGTTTAGAAGTGACTTATTTGGCTTTATTTTTCCTCATTCTTATATATGGAAATAGCTTTTATCATATGAATATATAATACATGCATATACAGATCTATATGATACATGAATATGAAATGTGTACCTATTATAAAGGTATGGTATAAATATTATAAATGTAGAAGGCAAACATAAAATAATAGGCTCACTTCTTATATTTATACCCCCACATTTGTTTCCTGATCTTCACTGTTAGTGTTGAGCAATATAAGTGTAATTAATTCCCAAAGCTCTATGAATGAACTAGAATACACTAAGCCATTTTTCTTTTTCTCCTTCCACACGCATATGTGAGAAATTACTAATAGCTGCTGCTTCAGCATATCCCATCTTTGCAGCATTATGTTTGTTTGTGGTCTGCAGTGGAAAGCCCAACATTGATCTATAGGATAAAATTTACAAAGAGTTTCATGGAAAGGAAAAATATCTCATAAGGTGATAACAGCATACATATGTAAAAAAAGTAAAATAATGTATATTTAAAAAATATCCACAGTATCAGCCATTTATTCCTAATCTATACATAAGTGGCCTCAACTGTATTAGTTAACATATGTTTCCTGCCAGCAATAATATAATCATTATTTAACTTTTCTATATCTTTAAATAAATTACATGGCAAAATACAAGATACTAGTTAATAAAATGATTACGGGGATATATGAGCCCTTGGGATTAACTGATGATGTTACTTTTTTACGTTCTTGCTGAAACAAGTCAAGGTGGAGCCTACCCCTTCTTCCTCATAGCCCTTTATAAAGACATTCTTGGTATCTTGGTTGTTTTTGAGTTAACAATACACAGGGCAGAAATGCATTTGGATTACTGGCAAGCAATGATATCTATGGAGAAGTACAAAAAGCCTGAGGCCATAGAATTGCTCCTATATTTATGTGTGAGTTTTGGTGAGGCTTAGCTTCACATCTTAGAATTGCCAGCATTTAAGAAAAGAAAGCTACCTTTCTCAACTGTGTGTCTTTAATGCTTAATATCTGCCATTTCAACTCTTGCCAACAGATGATATTCTTCATTGACAAATTTGAACGCATGGTTTCAGGGCTTTCCACAGTTCACTTAAACAGTTGCATTTTCCATTTGTAAGGAAACAAACAAAAAAACAGATACAAAGCAGACATGCAAGTAAACCAAAATACCCTTTTGTGATATTTATAAATAGGGGTTTCAGAGTTTGGGAACTATGGAGTAAGTCATCGGTGGCTGCAAATTTTTAACATCTCCTACCAGAAAGTGGAACCCAGCCTCGGTTTTATGCAGCTCCATTCTCTTAGTGTTCATGATGATTGAGAGTGCTGAGGTTGCTTTGTTTTTTCTTTAGAAGAATGATGATAGTGATTAATTCAGTTGATGCATCATTGTCCCGTCCCTACCACTTTAGGAGTTTCTACAAAATGTTTTAAAATAACTAGACAGCATTTATACATGTGAGAATTCTGTGTGCTTTTGCATATTATCGTTCTATCTAAATCTGATGCTGATATTGTCAGCCATGCCACCTAAGAACACTGAGGGGAAAGAAAGACTGAAATGCACGTAAAAACTGTGTGTTTAAGTAGATGTTTAACACCAGGTAAATGTGTGTGTGTGTGTGTGTGTGTGTATACATATATGCATATGTAAACATATATAAATATACACACATATATATGAAATATACCTACCATATATATAAATAGAATTTTTAAATTCTCAGAGAACACTAGCAGTGAATATTTTGCCTTAATTATGTTTTTGTAATTTTTCTAGTGATTTAACATTTATTGAATAACGTAGCCTCTCAGTTTTACAATATAACAATGAAAATAATAATAATTAACTTTTCTAAAGTTTACTCTGTGCCAGGCACTTTTACATTTATTTTTTCATCATACAATCCTTTGGAATAGGTACTAGTATTTTTTTTATGTTATGGATCAATGAATGGAAGCATGGACAGGTTGGGCCTCTTCCCCAAGGTCACACCTGCCTTAGAAAAGTGAGGATAGGATCCAGTTTTCATGGATCATAGAATCCATTATTCCAACCTGGTCACCCTTAAAACTTCTGTAATGCCTCTGGTGAGGAATAGAAATAATAGTAAATATTATTACTAATTTATTTACTAATGATGATAAATAAATAATAAAACAAACCTTTGGTTATATTTTTAGCCACATTGTTCACTTATGTAAATGAGGTACATTAACAATATCTTAATAATCTTATTGCTTTAGTGGATCTTAGAGATTACCTAATACACACCATTCGCTTTTGAAATGAAATAATGAATTCTCACTGAGAAGCACGAAGGAGCTTCGAAGCTTCACAAGGAGGCACGAAGCCAAGACACAGCTGCAGCCATTGCCTTCCTTCCTGTAGGGCTCAGCCCATTGGTACGAATGATGACAGGCTCATCCCCTCATCTTTGTGGGGAAACTTGAATGATGTCCACTCCTAAAAAACACTGTATTAGTGCAGGAAAGCAGAGTGGTACCTGTTGGAATTTGGAACTGGGCAAATTTGGAGTCTCAACTCAGCTAAACTTCTTAGGTGCTTGGCTGTGGGTAAACTGATTAACGACTTTGTGCTTCAGTATATTTACCTGCAAAATCTTGATAATAGTATCCTCATTGGGTTATAGTGAAAGTTAAATAATGCATTTGAAGCACTTAGCCGCCCACAGTAAACATTCAGTACATGTGTGAATTTTTATTATTAAGCAGAAGTGTAACTCTGCTTTGGGCTGAGTATTATACAATAGTTATAACAGTAGAGGTACCCCTTGTTTTTCAAAAGCAGCCTTAACCAGATATTTGAAAATGAAATTGAAATCACTTCCGTCTCAACTAACACAATTATACTACAAACAATGAAGTTTTAAAATTCAAACTTTGGGCATTGTTAATATCAGCAACATGGTCCCCAAATGTTTCAGTACCTTAATGAAGCCTGTGGTCAATATGTTGTCAGATATTCCTTTTGAAAACATGTTAATTGATAGTGAATTTTTAAAAATTAGGGAACATATTTGAACATAATGTATATCAATGGAATATAGTCAAAGCTCCTAGACAGAAGTGAGAGGAATTTGAGTTAGAATTCCAGCTTTTCCACTTGTTCGTCCTCAGGCAAGTGTTTCCCCAGACTGAAGCACAGTTGCACCAGCTGTAAAAATGAAAAAAATAACCTGTACCTTGCAGGGCTCTGTTAATAATGATATATGCAAAAGGCCTGGTATAAGGCCTGGGACTTAGTAGGCTTATAATAAATGGTAGCTATTAATGTTGTTAATATTTCTTGTCCAAGGTATGTGTAAATCTTTAATAATAATGCTAATCTATCACTCATAACTTCAGTTGTACAAATTATGTACCTGTATTTTATTATTTAAATGTATTACTCTAGAATCAATGAATTTAGTCTTGATATCTATGCACTATGTGAAGGAAGAAAAAAATAATTGCTATTTTAAAATTTTCATTTTTTTGTAGACTAATATTTAGAGTTCTTTATGTTATAATTTATCTAGAAAAAAATGGGAAAGTTATTTTTAAGGAAGTTAATAATTATTTTTGCTAAAGATAATTGTAAACTTTTGACTTTTTCCAAATGAAATACAGGCTATAGTTAAATGTACCTGGAGACCTGATGATAAAAAGACTAAAATTTTCTTTAAATAAAGGAAATTTGTTTAACTCATGGTACTGAATTTGAGACAGTACAAATTATTATTTAAAAGTAGTAATTATATAATACAACCTATCATATTATAATGAATATACCCATAGTTTTGTGTGTGTGTGTGTGTGTGTGTGTGTGAAAGAAGTTTTGTATTATTAAACCCCTGAGTCTCTACACTTTAAAACAAATAAAGTCTCTACACTTTAAACAAAGTACTAATTAGCATTATGAATATCATGGATAAAATATAGTAAAATAAACTAATTGAATAACATTTTTTTTCATTAAATCTGTTTGAAGTTACCAAAGACTTTAAATTTTAGTTACCAGAATGCATTAAAAAAGTAAAGTCTGAGTAGTTTGGAGGGATAATCTGAGATCAAAACTGTAATTTTTTTCTTGGGGGTTTCATATCCACCCTGGGAATATGAATGTTATATTTCAGTTTACAGGATATAGAAGATGATCAAAGTTCTTTTCTTGCTCTCCAAGGGAATGATGGCCCTGAGCATAGGGCCAAGAAGATCCTTTACAAAGGAAATTTTTAATAAATGTTTGTTGAACGAATATTGAATTTTTTTTTACATCATTGACTGAATTGGTGTGAGTTTACTGTATAAAAAAAAAAAAGGAAAGTGAATTGGGGATATATGGAGCTTTTAGTAGACTATCATAGAAACCAAGATAATCTTTTGCTCTTATTTGATTTGTGTTTCCTAAATCAATATTCATATTCTCCAACTCTAGGTGAATTCTATATTACCCCATTGGTTTTTGTAGCTATCTGATTTCTAAAAGAAAGTCTTTTTTTTTTTAAGATAGATAATAGATGTAAATAGGGAGAAATGTAGATTTAATTGGTGTATTTTAGGCTCTTGCTTATCTTTTAAAAGACTTTTCTTTGAAAGATAAGATCAGAACATATTTACTAAAGAATCTGAAAGAAAGATACTCTCACAGATAATTCTTTGGGAATCTTGTTTCAAAGAGTATGGGAAAAAGGCATTAGATTTTGTGTGTGTTTAAAATTGTTATTTTCTAGATATTGTATCAATGATTGACATGTCTTTTCTTTTAATATTCTTTTATTCTGGCTGATTAGATTAGTTTTCTCTTTTTCTCTATAAGCACTCAAAAACTCAGGAGAAAAGAAACATTTCTCAGTCTCCCAGAGAGTCTAGGTTACTTTCTGCCCCTAAGAAAAACCTATCTTCTTTCTTCTACTCCTATTGATACTTCTTACAAGATACTCCCTGTTGGTCCTGTATTAAAGAAAAGAAACATCATCTACTCATTTGTAATTTGTACTTTTCATTTTGTTCATTTATTCTCCTGTCTTTTCAATATTCCAAATATTCTCTTCTCCATCAACTCTGTCAGGGAGGTTGGGTTGTAGCTTTGTAGATTTGTAGATCAAATCAAGAATAGTCTGCCTTTTTTCATGGCATTTGTTTGGTATTCAAAGCTCTATTATATTGGAAATAGCCAATTATCTGATAAGGTTTATAAATCGAGGCTTAAATTTAAAAATGGGTTTATGTAATGGATAAACAGACTTTATACCGTATATAAACTAATGACCATATCTATTAAGCAGTTAAGTTGAACATAACTAACAATGTGTGCTGTAGAGGCTAATTCCCCCTTTTAAACTTTCCCCATGCAATGAATGCTTGGTTTTATCAAGTAGATCTAGTCCATTTTCCCATGTCGGGTAGGAGGAAATTTACAGATTATTTTTGTGTGTGTTTCATTCTCAAGAATTCAGGTTTTGCTGCATTTACTGCTAGCCCTCTACCTTCTTCCACTTTCCCCTACACAATTTCTCTCTGGAAATGGCATATTAAATGGATCATCCTTCGTTACTGTCCCACCACTTTCTCTCAAAGTGGACACTGTCTCTGGACTTTCTTTGCATCTCTTTTGCTCTTTTCCTGTGGTCCCTGCATGTTCCTGCTTTGCATTTCCCACCTCATCACTGCAGCTTGTGTGCTCTGTAGGTGGCTCTACTTCAAGGAGGCTTTTCTTTAAAGATTCCACCGTGACCAAGGACCACTTAGGTTCACTGACTTTGCTGGTTCCATTTTTCATATCTTATGCTTGAAAGGGCCATCTTATTTTCTTCTGAATGCCACATTAACTACCATTCTGAAAGGAAGGGATTGACTTTCCAGGATAGTGTCACCACTAACCATTATCATCCATGGAAATGAAAAGTTACTTTTTGTGGGGTTCTGTTATTTTTCTTCCTTTGATAAGATCTTGTGACACACAAAGCTCCTAAAGAGCTCCTACTTAAAGGGAATATCTGTATCTGACTATAGGAGCTGAACAAAGAACCTCTAACCCCTTGTGGATTACAGAACAATAATGTAATTTGCCACACTCACCTCCCCCCCACATAGTGAAAGTCTGGTACAAAGTCAAGATT
The DNA here is from genome assembly GCF_003254725.2 of Canis lupus dingo. Taxonomy (NCBI): domain Eukaryota; kingdom Metazoa; phylum Chordata; class Mammalia; order Carnivora; family Canidae; genus Canis; species Canis lupus. The sequence goes on from NC_064254.1 coordinate 56,509,441, forward strand.
TTCTAGGCACTAAAAATCCCAGCATCTGGTAGTCTTACATGTGGCTGCTATAAACTTGATTAACGGAGACAGAAGACTATGGTATGAATGCCTGCTTTTTTCTTTAGTGTTTTTCCCCAGAATGGTTGCCACATCGAGACAGTTCTGAGACCTTCCAGTTAGTTAAAATGAAAAGTATAAGAACTATTATTCTATGACAAAACTTTGCACTCAAATTAGTGCTTTTCTCATTCTCATTTTCTTCTTTCACCCTTGGTTTTTGAATTTTTTCTCATAAGTAAAGCAGAAAAGAAAAGAAAAAGAAACAAACACATAAAAAGTGATTTGGGGAGGTAAAATTACTTTAACTTCCCCGTAAATATATCTTCCAAAGATAATTCACTTCGTTAAATATTAACTACCTGCCCCTATTTGCCCTTTTGGATTCTAGGGATATAGAGTAGACAACATTGACAAGATTTCAATATTTTGACAATATAGAAAATGTTCTTGAGGAAGTTAGTGTTCCAGAAAATATATTATTAATTAAAATACAATAGTGATGGGATGAGATAGTGGTATAAGGGGTGATGGACAAGTGCTAATTTTGATTTAGTAGATAGGGAAAATTAACTAGAGAGATGATATTTGAACTGATGACTGAATGACAAAAAGGAATCAGACACTGAAAAGCTCTGAAGGCACTAGGTCTGATAGAAAGGCCGAAATGTGAGAATGAGCTTAGAGTGTTTGAAAAACATAAAGAAGGACAGTGTGTATAAAATAGTGAAAGAGTTGACTCAGGTATGAGGTAGCCAGAAACTTGATGACCTAGGCCATGGAAAGGAGTTTGGATTTTATTGAAAATGCAAAAGAAAGGCATTGGAGAGTTTTAAGATGAGAAATAATATAATCTAATTTGGATTTTGTAAAGAGAGTTTTCTGGCTGCTATAGGAAGGATGGACTGTAGAGGTTAGGTTTTTGAGTGGATATAAAGAGAGCTCTTAAACCTTTATTATAGCAATATAATGAAGGATAATGCAAATTTGGATTAGAGAAGTATTAATAGAAATGAAGAGCCTTGGACAGATTCTGGACACATTTTGGATATAGAGACAACAGTACCTGATGGATTAGATATGGGAGACAATGAGGGCAATAGTGAAGGAAGCAGAAGGCATTAAATAAGATTCTTAGAATTTTGGATCTAGTGACTAGTTGAATAGTAACACTATTTCTGGAGATGGGGAAACCTAAATGAAAACTACTGTTGAGGGGATAATCAAGTAAGTATTGGATGTACAAATTTGGAGTTCAATGGAGAAGCCATAAAATTAGAAGTCAATAGTATATATATATAATATATATATATATATATATCCAAAACCTATATTGTTAAAGGGGGGGAGGTAAGTAGTAATGGAGATTATGCCAAGCAAGTTTAAGAACAGTTAATTTCGAGGAATATAAAAAATAGTGAAAGGCAATAAAGGGGAAAGGAGAAAAAATGAGTGGGAAACATCAGAAAGGGAGAAGAACATGAAAGACTCCTAACTCTGGGAAACAAACTAGGGGTGGTAGAACGGGAGGTTAGTGGGGGATGAGGGTGACTGGATGACGGTCATTGAGGGGGGCACTTGATGGGATGAGCACTGAGTGTTATTCTATATGTTGGCAAATTGAACACCAATAAAAAATAAATTTATAAAATAAAAATTAAAAAAAGAACATTTAATTTCCAAATCATATGATAAGTATATCTTTAACGTCTTAAAGAGCTGCAAAGCTGTTTTCCAGAGGTTGTAACTGTTTACATTCCTACTGGCATTGTATGGAAATTTCTAATTCCTCCACCTTCTTGCAAACACTTGGTATGCACATTTATTTTAATTTTAGCCATTGTAATAGGTGGTATCATATTGTGGTTTAAATTTATATCTTCCTAATGACTAATGATCTTGAGAATCTTTATGTGTACTTATTTGCCATCTGTATAACATTTATTTTTTTAAGATTTTATTTATTTATACATAAAAGACACAGAGAGAGGGAGAGAGAAAGAGAGGGGTGGGGGGCAGAGACACAGGCAGAGAGAGAAAAGGAGAAGCAGGCTCCATGCAGAGAGCTCGATGTGGGACTCGATTCCAGGACTCCAGGATCACGCCCTGGGCTGAAGGCAGGCACTAAACCACTGAGCCACCCAGAGATCTCCTATAACTTATTTAGTAAGAGTGTGTTCAAATCCTTTACCCATTTTTAATAGATTGCTTGATTTCATATTTGAGTTTTTAGAATTGTTTATATTGTCTGAATACAAGTCTATTATCAGATATATGCTTAGCATATATTTTCTCCCAATCTGTGGCTTTTCACACTCTTAACAGTCTAAAGAGAAAACATGAAAGTTTAGCACCTTATCTGTAAAAGCCCAAACTAGAAATGACCCAAATGTTCATCACCAGGTAAATAGACTTTTAAACATGTAGTATATTCATATAATGGAACACTACTCAACATTGGCAAGGAGGAAACTGTTGATAAACAGAACACTAATGATGAATGTCAAAATAATTATACTGAATGAAAAAAGTCAGATAAAAAAGAAGATATACTATATAATTTCATTTATATAAAAGTTATAGAAATGCAAACTAATCCACAGTGACAGAAAGATTATCAGTAGGAGAGGAGGGGCAGGAGAGAGGGATTACAAAGCAGCATGAAGAAACTTTAGGGTGTGAAAGATGTGTTCATTACATTAATTGTGGTGATAGTTTCGTGGATGTATGAAATATGCCAACTTTAATCAAATTACATACTTTAAACATAGTTTACTGTATATCAATTATACATTATTGAAAACATAAAAATAATAGGAAAAAATTTATATATTATATTTTTGAGTAGATACTATCATTGACACTATTGAAACAATCTAAACTTCCTAGGACAGTAGTAAGATTTTCTTATTTCCACAGGATAACTTAATCATACTGCTACTGAGAGATCACATATTGAAAAGTTATATTGACCCTCTCCTCACTATATGGTTATTTGCAAGGGTTTACACATACACTACTATATTCTCCAAATAAAAACTATGGGGCAATCTAATGTTGAAAGTTCTGTATAGGATATAGCTTTCCACACTGATCTGTTTACTTGCTTGCCAAAAGTCTCATTGTAGAAGAAAACTGGTGAATGGAAGGAAGAGGAGAAGAAAGAGGAACTACTTCAGAATATCCAAAGGAAATAGAGGATATGTCTGCTAACCTTAAGAATAACCAAAAGATGAACATATAAAAAGATATTAATACATTACCCTCTTCATTAAGTCTTGCAGGAAGACCAAAACCAAATTTTGAGTTCAGTTATAGCACACTTATTATTATTGTGTTTAAATTTCATTTTGGTCTCAGGCATGATTTTTTCCATTCTAATATTCCTTGCTTTATACAAGAAAGTGATGGTCTACTAAAAATGAAACCAGGACTGGTCAAGTGTCCCAATACATACACTAAAACCCCATTTATGAAAGGAAATATTAAATGAGTTCTTGAGGAAATTTCATGGAATGTATTTATTCTAGAGTTAGATTTATCTTGATTACTACAAAATAAATACTTGAGATACTTAATGTATATCTTAATTATATCTTAAGATACTTGGTGAAATAATAATTGTTGATATTTGGTGGTTTGGGTGATCACTGGTAAAGTGTAAGCATTATTTACCAATTAGATGAAGATAAAGATGTAAACTTGACTAAAGCATAAGGACCTACTTTTATGGATTAGAAACAGTCACTTTGCCTACTTTATCCATGAGGAAACTGAAGCTGAGTGCTTACCATATACTAAACTAATGTATGTTGAACCAATTGTAATTTTAATAGTCAACTGTTTTTGACCTACAAAAACAGCAATTTCATATGGTTCAACCTAATATTAATTAGTGGCAAACCCAGGTCTTCTGATTTCTGAGTCTGTGATCTTTCATCAGACCATGCCAGTATTTCGCAGACTTCCCCGTGATTAAAGTCAGGAGTCCACTAATGAGTTCTTGCCCTGGGACCCTGAGGTTTTCAATTTTGATAGACAATAAAAGAACCACAACAATTAAGCTCACAAGCAATAGCTACACTTTTTTTTAGGGTAACTCCATAAATAGCCATAGTAAAATACTGGTTTCATCAGAACATATTTTTACAGTGTCCGGATGAGGCAAAAATTAGTAGTAGCATTTAAAATGTTTACTGTCTTGCAAAATCTTCATCTAGTTCATTGTTTAAAGCACCCCAATATTTGAAAGACAGATATATAAAGGTTTATAGATGGAATGTCAGAATTTACCCAATTCGATACCATGATTCTAGCATCCTTTAAATAACAGCCTCAGTACTTATAACAAAGTCAAGTATATACATGTTTTTCCCCCTTCAATGGAGGGGGCAATTCTATTGCATGAATTCAAGTTAAATTAACTGTACATTTCTTACAGAAGACTGAGATTGAATGACCTTCTCTATTTAGGAAATGAAACCCACATAATTTCACTTTAGCCTCTGATAATAGGAATTATCCTTTCTTCATATTAGCAGTATTCTTTGTTTTATTCAGTGGATGTTGCAAATTTAGTATCTTTAAAATGTATATACCAACCACAATAAAATATTCCCTGGCATTCAAGTATGGTTCTTTTGTATGTAGGACCCCAACTGAGTTGTGAATACCCATTTAAAATGTCCCTCTAAATGACTATAATGACAGGGGAGTTGAATAGTCAGTGAAATTTTCTATTATTTTATTTTGCGTGTATTTTCATTAATAATTTATTGATATAAAAGATAAGAATGTTTTACCTCTACAAATTTGTATCTGTAATTTGTATTCTTGGTCCACAGACATATTGAGGATGCCACTCGGCAGTACTGATTGAATATTTATTTAAACAAATATCAGTATAACCCAACTAGCTGGAAAATCCATGAGTTTGGTTTTGATAGCAGAGCATTTCTCAACAATTTATGTGCACATGCAAATTTTGGTGCTTTGGATATAGGCTAAAGTATTTGCTTTATATGTATTATTTTGTTTGAATACAAGAAAGCTGGTTTGATTTGTATGTTTCCCCCTTATAGAATTGTTCCAAGGCTCTGTCAGAGATCACGTAGAGTAATTTTTCCCATCAATCTTTGCTGTGCAGCCATGCACGAATGCAGTAGGAAAAAGGGGGCAGAAATCAAATCACTTAATTGCAGCATTTTTCATCTACATCTTTTGTTTTATGGTGGTAAAGGCCCCGGAGTAGCCTCCCATGATTCATGGCTGTCACTGCTGCCGTTAGCAGTTCAATCCTTCATTCGAGGCATTTTGGTACTGAAAGTACCTACACAATTACTTTGATGAATATGACTTGTTTGTTTTTTCCCCATTTTTAGCAGAGAGTGGTTGTGCTTAATACAGACATTTAAATAAGATAGTATTCGTGCCCACTGCGTGTGCACTGTATTTCAAAAGTTGTGTGTCGAGTTTAACGATAATATTGCCATTGTCACCCAGGTATTTAAGTTTGCTGAGCTTATGGGCTTTTACTCCTATTTTTATGTTTATATAATGGGAAGGCCTTAAAATAACCCCCACTCTATATAAAAGGAATAACTCACCTTTAAAGATCTACGAGGCTGTGACAGATTCCTACGAAACCTCATTTAAAAAAAAAGTCATTTCATGAGTGTGGCATTACAAAGCCAGCAAACTAGTCTGCCTCTGCATTTATGCCTAGTTGATCATAAAATAATAACATTTTTGGAAATATATGCATGCATCTTAGGAAGTGACTTACAGTATTTGCATATTTGGAGAAAATGTCAGTGATGTCAGCAGGGGTTCTGAGAGTAGCTAAATGAGCAAGCTTTTCAAAAATTGCTATTTTATCAGCTATGCACTGTCAGCACAAAATGCAACCTCTTTAAGAAAGAGACAAGAAAAAGGCAAGTGATTTAATTTCTTCATTAGCTTACTTGGAACTGAATTACTGGTATACCTAGCAGCAGAGGACTGTATGCTGTAAGCTTGAAGAGAACCATTTAACATTCCTTTCTGCCCTCATGACAAAATACGTTAAGTTTTGAGACTCCACTCTTTATCCAAAAATGAAAGGCAATTGAGGTTCTACTGATTCTGGAGGAATGGCAATTTGTCACCTCCCCACTTTCTCCACTCTGGTACCATGGTTTAAAGATCATGGCTGTTTTTGTTATTTGGAGGGGGGCTCTTTTGGGTAGTATTTTGGGTTCATTCCTTTCATTTCTTTGTTTACTTTTGACTGTAAGCTCTAAATATATGTTCCGCATAATATGTTCATGCTCAAGAAAGGTTATTACCTAGCATGGTAACAGCTCTCATTGTATTTGTCAAAATAGATTAGTAAAATTGTTCACTAGACCTTTGAAAGAAAATTATCTCATACATAACCACAAATAAACTGCTGAATTAAAAAATCCAAAACATATCCTTAAAACACTGACTGCTAAAATTAACCTGATTTCAAACCTTAAGTGCAACCATCTTTTAAATCCACTACCTATAGACTTAGTTTGTGTTTACAACTTGTTGTCTTTCCCTTGTCCTAACATGGCCCATCTGAATTTCGAAATAAGGAAAGAGGAAGAATTTCACTTATTTATTAAAGTTCATAGAGAAAAGTGGCAGAATGCAAGAATTTTAATTTGTTCTAATAAAGATTCATCTTTTGGGCTCTTTCATATCTGTTAAAATATTTAGCCTTTAGGTCAAATGTCCTACAACTGATAATAATTTGTCACTGTAAAAACTGAATATTTAGATATCGTATTTTTTAGAATTGAAATAAAAAAACTTAAACTGAAATATGAAGTTGGGAACAAGAATTAATCATCAATGCAGGAAGTTACTTGCTATAGTACTGAAGTGAACTTAAGAGCCCTTAAATCTGAATCTAATTACTGATGAGTTATGAATGCAAGGATGCAAAGTAGTTTTAGCGGCGATGAGTATTTTATATTGTAATAGGATTTTGGGTCAGTGTTCAAGTTCTTTCCTGAAAATTATAAAATACCAAGGATAAATATGTTATTTATACTCTTTAGAAATGTGTAAATGCGATATGTGGGAAATTATGTCTTCACTGAAGGAGCAAGCCATCTAATCTTAAGTTATAGATCCTAAAAGTAACTGAAAACACATTAATTATTGAAATCAAATAGTATTTCATGTGAGGACTTAAGCATGCCACAAAATGACAATTCTCATTTAATTCAAGAGAAAAAAAATCTCTGATGATATTCACTGTAAAATTATAAAGACTGAAAAGAGGTCAAGGAAAGAAAAGTCCATTGATTTCTGGACACAAGTACAGAGGCAGAGTCAAATTATTTTCAAGTTAGATCCAGCACAACCTGTTCATTGGTCTTGGTAATGGGGTTCTGCCTTCAAACCCTTATTTCTGCTTTTCCCAAAGCAGTTGCTGAGGAATGTATCATGTGCTCAAGTTAAGTTCTTAGGTGGTAGTTGTTTCAGGTCGAGTAGAATCTGAGTCTGATGCAGAGTTTGGGAAATCAACATTTGTGAAGGGTAGGGGAGGAAGCACGACTGGATGGAGGAAGAAGTGGAGTGGTCATGCATGCTGGAATGGAGCATGAGCAAACCTGAAGGGACACCAGCAAAGATTGATTGCCAGAGTATTGTGCATTGGGTCAGAATGGTGAGACTCCTGGCCCAAACAATAGATTAGTGCTGTCCTATAGTAGGTGAAGGCTGGGGCTGTCTGCTGGAGGGTCTTCCTGCAGCTGTGGAGCACATTATTCCTTGAAGGGGGACCTAGGTGCTATATCCCCATGCCTACCACAGTAATTAAAATTCAACTTGTTTCTTTCCTGGGGAAATTGGCAGAACTTTTAAAATACATTAGAATATTTATCCATGTGAAATTTCAAGAGAGATTATAGTGTGTAGTGTTGTCCAAAGTGTTTAACCTCAGACTCTAGGTTTGTTTTGTTCTCATTAAGCATCTCTAGTACTCTGTAGAAAACTACTTGGGTTACCACTGCCCTTGTTTGAAGCTGCTGTTCTTAAAGTCTGTTGTCCTCCTCCTCCTTCTTCTTCTCTTCCTCCTTCTCCTTCTTAATTTTTGTCTTTGCCTTTATGCCTTCATTTATGGAGCTATGTCAACCATAATGCTCACTGCTGAGTAAGGAACAAATTTAAATAACACAATACATATTAAGAAACCTGTGTGATAACATTTATTGATTGAAAATTCCAAGAATGATAGGAATAGATTTGGGAATAGAAATATAGATCATGAATACCTGGTACTGAAACAATCACTTGCAAAACAAAACCTGAAAGGTGTTTCATCCTAAGTAGTATCAACTCAGGATTTGGTTAAATACTTATCTACAAAATTAAGTGATTTGATGCCACATATGTATGACTGACTGAAACTTTTTACATAATTATCCAAAGAGTAGCATGGAAACTACTATCCTTATACAGATATAAAAATAGACATTTGGAAGAAAAACATTCCATATGATTCTCTATAAATTTAAAAAATGCTAAGATATAAGCTAAAGTGAGTGTGTACCTCCTACTGAAAATAAGTCGTGGATTTATTTATTTATTTATTTATTTATTTATTTATTTATTTATTTTTAAAAGATTTTATCTATTTATTCATGAGAGGCAGAGAGAGAGAGAGAGAGAGAGAGAGAGAGGCAGAGACACAGGCAGAGGGAGAAGCAGGCTTCATGCAGGGAGCCTGATGTGGGATTCGATTCCGGGGCCCCAGGATTGTGCCCTGGGCCGAAGGCAGGCACTCAAGCAGTGAGCCACCCAGGGATCCCCTGGACATTTTTATTTAAGAGAACATTTTTGCTTTAGGCATGAAATGTGTCTATGAAAAAATAATACACAAATTCAATGTCATGTTAGTATAACATTTAAATTAGCTATATTCTATACACTCTTTGTTATATTATAAAATCAGTGTTATAATATTTTAAACCCCCATTATTAAAGTTCTAAAGATGGTATCTTTTTGGGGGAAAATTTCCTTTTTTTTCCCCTCATGGTTTACATTAAAAACAAAACAAAACCAAAAGCAAAAAAAACACAGATGTGAAATTGGAAGAAGCATATGGATTAAAAACTCACTAAAAATCTAATGTTTTCTTTTCTTGTGGATTCAACAAAACCTTAAATTCAATTGATTATTTGAACCATGATTATGTAATATGCATTGCTAAAGTATAGGTTTTATGTAGTGTGTTATCTTCTCTGGGGTAGCAATATTGGATCTTTTACGGAAATAATATCTCTTCTTAATAACTGGGTATAGAATAACAAACAAAAGTTCTAACGTAATTTTGTGAAATAATGAGATTAGTTTATCATAGAGCCCAAAGCATCCAGTATTACCAAAGTTTTCAGGATTTCGCTATAATTATTCTCATTTTTCCATCTGTAAGGGGTGAGAGATTATGGTGCTTATGCTTAAAATTGCCATCCATATAATTAAATCCGAGTTTTAAAATTTCTCTTGTTAGAAACCCCTCTTGTATTCTATATGCAAGGGCAGGTGAAGGCTCTGCTTGAACCTTTCTGGACTTGTCTCTTGGTACTGCTGTATCCTCAAAATAAAGGTCTAATAATAACACAGGTACTTTCTTAGTTAAAACTTCCCCAGCATCCCGTTCAAATCTCTAAAATTCTCATTTGAAACCCAGAAACTTAAGATATTTTATTTTTTCTCTCCCGAACTAGACTTTAAAGAGTCCCATTAATGGTATTTTCATTCAGTATTGAGACCTCGTAGTGAACACTGTCCTGATCATATACAGAATGTACATTGGAAATATATTTTTGCTTTATTTACTTACACATATTCACTCTTCATTTTTAGTTTCAATTGGCTAATGCCAGAATGTAGCACACACATTTCAATATCTGGTTATACGAATAAACGCACACACACAAAAATCCCTACCACATTTTACAAAGTTTAAAATATCATTCAGGATGCTTATCTTGTGCATAAGATCGTCTCCCATATTCTACATTCTAATTAAGTAGAGCAGTAAATCAAAGCATGCTGGATGTTTTGTGAGGAACAGCTGGATTAAAATGTGCTTGAGAATAGGGGCTGGTGTCTTGGATGTCTTTTGGCAGACTGCCTGTATTGGTGCAGCTACAGAGTACTGGAATGCTTGATAATTTCAGGGCAAGTTCGTTTTCCATGGCTTACAACCTGCTTAATGCAGGGAAGAAAGCTTGTAACTGTTTTGCCATCTCATCAGTATGTGATATGGAATAATCACAGTGGTTACCTAACAGTGATGGAAAGCCAGAGCAGCAAGGGAAAAGGGGACTGCAAATCTGGCTGAACATGGGCATTTCAGGTTTGGAAATATGTGCTACCTACTAAAATGAGCTATCGACTAATTCAGGAAGAAATGTTATATGGGCTTAATGTTCATCTTCATCCACACTATAATGAGAAGGATTAGACTGGCTTCCATATGTGGAATATTTATTTCAGCAATACAAGAAAATGTATTTCCCTAATATTTTTTTCTGTATGCACAAGGCCTTAAATTTTACAGATGTGATTAATGTTTTAATTTGCTGTTCTAGTTGGATACAAGTTTACCATACAATATAAATTACTTACAAAGAAATTTGCTTATATGGAGCTTAATTCATAAGCTGTTTAACCACCTTGTGTGGCATTGCAGCTATTTCTCTATGAGACTCTGCAGCTATGCAGTTTATTTTAAAAATAAAAGCAATCATCCTGTAAAACATTTTGAAATTATTCAAATTGAATTATTAAGGAAAAAATAACATAGACACAAATGATTGTCATTTAGTTAAAATTAAAACAAAATAAAACAAAATGAAGCTTAACAATTAAATCCTGAATACATTTTTGAAAATTCAAAGTAGGCCAGATAAGTTGAATGTTCACAAGCTTGATATGTTTAATGTTCATTTCTAATTTTCTTGTTATTTTGTTACTTAGCATTCTTTTGGCATGCATTTAGTAGATGGTGGGTAAATCAAATATTGGTAAATATGATGCAGAACCTGGTTTCCTTCCAAATTAATTCTCACCTTAATGCTCTCAGAATAAAAGAGAATAATGCATTTTTTAGAACTAAAAGATCATGTCAAAGTTGCACTAACCCACCTTTTTACCTCTTCTCAACTTGAGCTCAATCGAAGGTGTCTGAATGAATTATTTCGTATGTGTGAATTTAAGTTTTAAATTTATAACAGAGAGGTAATATCAATATCCCCCTTATCTACATTTTATTTGGAAGGCCCATCCTGTAATATATTTGAAATGCATTGAAAACTTTAAAATTAAATATTTGTATTTTCATTCAAATATTGAAGAAAACCACTGCAGGAAGGTGAATTACACAAGAAATCTCAACCACTATGAGAGAAAGGGATGGATCCAGGTGTTGTGGGATTAGACAAATACATTTTATGAGGGGAGACCCTCACCCTCTTAAATAAAATAGTACAATACTGTGGTTACAAAAGTGGCACAAAAGTGAATATTCATTTAGAATGAAAAAATTAAACCACAACAAATTAATGGAGGCTTGAAGATAACAAGTTCTGTTCCAATAAACTGAGGCAATTTAACTAGAAATACTCATTTGGAAATGCTACTTGAATAGGACCTTGCTGCCTCTCCCTACCTGGAACTTTCTTTCAGCTCCCAATCCTCCTGCCCTTTCAACAATAGTCCAGAGGGTTAATCATGAAGTTTGCCTAGATGGGCTTTAGATGGAAGCTTATGTTAGTAAATAAAGTACTGATCTCTTTGCTAATTTTCTCACTTAGTTCTCATAATTCATTCAATGCTTCTCAGGTTGTTAATGAAAAGTTTCTCAGAACAAAAGAAATGGTCACAAAAAAGAAAGGCAAATATGAAAAGGAAGCAAGGGAGAGCTATATAATACCAACTTGCTTGAAGACATGCAATCATACTTTCCCAAGCTGCTTAAGGATTAATTGGATGAGATGAATTGTAAACATACAAGAAGAGCAGATGCCCATGCCCCAATGGTTCCAGGTGCTTCTGTGTCCAGGTTGATTGAATCCAGAAACACATATTCATCACTAGATCCCATTTACAATGAGTATTTGCATAGGTATATATATATACATGGTGTGGGAAGTAAATTTCTGAGAAAAAGTCTTAACTCTCAAGAATATTGGGATCTAGAGTACAATGTCTGTGGCTTTCTTTGCACTGTTAAAAATTTCTTTAAACACGTTTTCTTTTCCTGACTTTCTTTCCTCAAATGCCATTTGCTTTTACTGAAGCCCACATTAGAAGTTCTTGCTACTATTAAACTAGGACAGAATAAGGGAGATAATTGAAATCCCATGGAATCCAAAATTAACACTAACATATTAGTTTTCTTCATATTAAAGAAACAAAAACTTCCCGAAGTGTTAACATATCCAAATATTCTCTGGAAAAGCCTCTAGCAAGAAGCTGCAAAGGAAATAGGAATCTCGGAATATTTTGTTCTGAAGAAATTGCATCTTTACAATCAGATTTTAACTTTTTAGCATGACCAATACTATAAATAGTGAAATTTGCCATACTGAAACTATCTGACTGTTTTATAGAGTTTAGAAAGATTAGTGGTCTCTGCATTCACAGGTGAAACATCTGCGATATTACTGTGTGCCCCCGGGGCCTCAGAAAACCAGAAAACATAGTCTATGTGTGAGAAGGGGTAAAGAAAGAGCAGAGCCACATATTTGGTGGAAGCAGGCTGCCATGAAGGCAGATAAAAATCAGAAGCAGTGGTGAAGGGACAAACGGACAGCATATTCCAATGCAAAAGAGAATTTTCTTCCCTTTTCAGCCTGCGTACAGCAGTTTGGCCTTTATCAGCTTGAACACAATGTCAGTTCAGTATTAACTTTGCAACCTCCTTAGGGGGACAGGGAGGAAGGATAGGGGGAAGCATGTTTATGGATTGGAATTTTATAGCAAAACAGCACATCCCACTAAGAACACTTTTTTCAAGAAAGGCTGTTATTAGTAAGAAATATATTTAGGTTTTGCAATCCTTGAATCATTGAAGATTGAATTGATCCTTCTATATTCTTTCTTGTTATGGACACTGTAACAATGAGTGTCAAAAACATGCAAAACTAGATTTTTATGAAAAATTTAATACTAAGAATAAAATAGTAATAATAGACAGGTATTGAATAATTATTATATTCCAAACATTCTTCCAAGCACCTTAAATGTATCCAGATGTTTATTTCTCAAAGTATTCTTTCTTCATTTTACTGGTGATGAAACTGAGACCCGGAAAGGTGAAAGAAGTTGCCCAAGCTTGCAAGCTAGAAAGTAGTAGCAAATTCAGGGTTCAGACCAGATAGCCTAGCTGCAGAATCCAAACTCCTTCTATATCACACTTCTTTGTAAGATACTGAGGACTGAATTCTCCAAGCTCCAGTATGTTAAAGTAGAGGCCAAATCAAACATGAAGACCAAACCCAGAAGATTTCACACTCCTTATGTTATACTAGGTCAGTTCAGATTTGTTTTCCAGTCCTCTATTTTACCTCCTAAAGGTACAGCTTCTGTGCATCTAAAGGTGATCACTAAAAACATACTTTATGTGGCTGAAAGATTGACTCATATATGTTTGCCCAACTCTATTTGTCTGATGAAGCCCTTAATAGTTTTTCACTTTGCATCTTCTTAGAAACAATTTGTTGGCAGTGCATTAGAACAACTTTGTGCAGCCTACCTTTCAGCAAAATATCAGCATAATCTAAGTGTAGAATCTATATGGTTTAGTAGAAACATAAGAGTAGGATTCCAGCTTTCTGAGTATGATGTAAGATCCATTCAAATTTTTTAAACAAAAATTAGGGATTCAACGAATATAATTCAAGAAGAAATGTAAACAACATAATTTTGAATACAGCAACCGTAGCTTCTATTCCTTAAATGTACACTGAGGCCCACTTATCATCTGGTTAGACATAAACCTACATGACTTCATTTATCTAATTAATAAACATTTATTTGTAACCTGTGACATTTTTATATTGTGATGGAGAACAAGGATCAGAGTAAAAAATAAAGACCGGTCACTTGTTTTTATTATTTATTGATATATCACATATGATACTTTGTCTTGTTTCAAAAAGGATTTGTCATGTAATCTGATTCTATCATCTTCCTTTATGATTGAAGAAGAATAGAATGCAGAGAGTCCTAGCTAGAGACATAGAAAAATTGTATATTGGAGGCACCTGGGTAGCTCAGTTCGCTAGGCATCTGCCGTCAGCTCAGGATCCTAGGATCAAGTCCTTTATTGGGCTCCCTGCTCCACAGGGAGTCTGCTTCTCCCTCTTCCCCTATGTGTTCTCCCTCCTGGCCCCTCTCTTGCTGTCTCATAAATAAATAAATAAATAAATAAATAAATAAATAAATAAATAAATATCTTTAAAAAAATTACAATTTGGTTTAGAAAAAAGATACTTAACCTTTAATTTACATGTCATAGTTTTAGTAAATGACTACTCTTTGTGATATTAATAAATTGGTAAATTTACAGGTGATTCTTGGGAGAAGGGAGAATCAGGAGCTATGGACCTTTGATGATAAAATCTATTTGGAAAGAAATGGCACACATGTGAGGCAACCTGAGAATAATGCAAAGCAGCATATGGAAGTGTGAGACCAGTGGGGAAGGGTTGCTTAGTAAGCAGCATATACACTGTGGTGAAAGGATGGTCCCAGTCACTATAGGTTTCTCAACATGTGAAGTCTCACTGTTCCTTGGAAAAAAAGGATGCCTCCTGTTGGATAGGGAAGGGCTGGGAGAGAACTCTAGATGGAAACATAGACGGCCTGAGGCCAGCAACTTGTGGACTTCAATTGTGTGCAGGCAGTTCTATAGCCTTTATTGGTGTATATTAGAGCTCAGTGATACCACAGAAAATAAATAACATTATCTCTTCAATGAATATAGTTACTGTATTTGCTTTTGTTTGAAAACAAATTGCTTTGTTTAAAGAGCTCCACCAGTACATTTGGTGCAATGCAAAGAAATAAATAACTAAAGGTAAAACCTTCCATAATATTTATATGAAAGCTAAACACTATTTTAACATCTAGTCTTGTGTTGGGGTGCTAGTTTTAAATTGTTCTGTGATTGAGAGATGTGTTTTATTAACAGAAACTTGACCTAAATACAAGCGCTTAATAGGGCTGGAGAAATCAACTGTGATGTTTTAGTGGATTATAAAAAGATTTAATGATCAGTGACTGATTCCTATTTCCTTTTTCATTGCTGATAACATAGCAATGAAATTGCTGCCAGTACCGCTTTCTGTAACTTTACTAAGAATCATTGTTTTTTAAAAAAGGGAGAAAAAAAGACAAAATGAGATTAAGATTATTTGTTTGGTTATATAAGCTTTGCCTGATCCTGTTTAGAGTCACTTTGGGGATCTGCAAGTTTTTATTTCAAAGTTATGCCATTTGAAACCCTTTGGTGGCATAAACATTCCATTATATAGAAAAGCAGACACGTATACAAACTTAACTTGGCAGAAATATATGTTTGCAGCCAACAGACTGTGCACAGTAAGCCCAGAATGAAATATAATCAGGGGTCTGATGCTGACATGGTAAGAAGACCGTGGTCTCCTTAAAAAGTGATGAAAATGTTTTCCCTTAGAAATCAATTACAAAGAAAAGGGTTGGGGGAAGCCTTTTTGATGTTTTCTCTGGAAATGTGTGTTTAATAATTGTTTAATGTTTATATTTATAGAAAAACTACCAAAACAAAATAAGAGCATCTTTTGAATTTTGAAGACTATGTACAATGGGTCAGAGAGCTGATGGGTGATGTAGGCTGACCACTCAGAGGTCACTGGCATACTATGTCTCCATCAATAAACTTGCCATGTCCCAGGGCCTGGCCCCCAGCCTTTCAGGATCAGCAGTTTGCTTTGGTCAGCACACCAAGAGTTCATAGGTCCCACAGAGCTGGACATCCATTTATCACATTCATAGAGAATGCTACATCAAATATCAAATGATGATTTATTAATTTACAATGAAAAATACAAATGTTGATCAGTCCAGAATTCTCAAGGTGGTCTAACCAAAGCTTTTTCTCATTTTAACACAGTCCCTACATGAGAGGCTGAAATATTAGATAGTTGCTTGATTCCCTCACACAGATGACGAATGACATCTGTTATGACAAGTCTTGCTAGTTTAAAGATAATTTAATCGACCTGTTTTTGCATGTTTATCCTTAAACAGCACCAATGATGTCTAAGATGGTTTTTCAACTTTACTTTTTCCTGAGCACCTACAGATACATATATTTAAAATCACATTAATACTGTAAAATGAGCAGGCATTAAGGATTCTAATAAATGATGGACCATGTCTGTTTAACTACAGGTGCAGAGAATATATATTTAACATAGAACATCTCCTCCATATATTAGAAGAGGAATATGGGAATAATTTGTTGAAATTCACTGAGTAACAATTGGATAATCCTTATTATTTTTATATGTAGAGGATAAGTGAAACTAGAATTTATGCTCATAACTAGCTCCTCAGATTACTCACCTTCAATTGGGAATTACCTTGCCCAAATGATATGCCACCTACCTCTCCAAACCTCCCTGACTCAAGCTAATCCATCATAGTAATCTCTTACCATGTCCACTGTTGGTCCAGCAGTAAATACTTGACCTTTGCCTGACCGATCATATAGTCCATTTTCTGGAAATCTGGGGCTTTAAAAAGGTCTCTCTATCTCTCCCTGGTGGCCAAAACTGGTAAAATGTATAAATTGGGAACTGTCAGGTGGTCATGTGGGAAGTGCAGGTCTACAAAGAAAAAACATACTAATAGCATGTAGAAAGAATCAAAGAAGATAAAGGAAGAAAGCATTTCAGGAGCATTAACATTCCTGGGTCCAGTTGCCTCTGAGGTTCAAATCTCTTAACTTCCTGTAGCAGTTTTGGTTTTAGTTTTCATTTTGAGTATGAAATTTTGAGACACAAACGGTTTTTGTAAAGCTAATGAGAGTTTAGTTTGCACTATTAGTTAGAACCAAAAAATTTTCAAATAATACAAGAAAATTATTTGGAAATGTTGAGATTTATATTTTTAGCTAAATAAAATTAAAAGAAACAGTGATAAACATTTGTGATAGAAAAATGTATTGTAAATGATGTAGCATTTTCTTTATTTGTTAAGGGGCCTTAGTGACTAACATTTAGAACCAAAACCATACAATTCCATATAAAATTTCAATAGTCGTGCATTTATATGTACCCAAGAGAGACATATATTCTCCTACACATATAGGAATAGTACATTCAATGACATACTGATTTTTTATTTCTTAAAGCTGAAAACATTGCATTAGTAAGATAATATCTAATTACTAGTAAAATCCTAAAGGAGCTGTTATTGCCAATATTTTCTTAATCACAGTTCTAAGTAGCATATTTATTTTTTGCTCATTATCAGTTAGCATATTTGCTAAATATGCACTATTTTCAAAACACTCTTGTAGATGTGGAGGGTGAGATAAATATAAAATGAAATGCATAACCTCTAAAAAGAATTATAAGATAGTTAGATATGCTTAATAGATGCAAACAGTTACACAGTTCAACATGCAAACAACTATTTATTACCATGTTTAAAGGATCCAAGTTTGTGTGCCTGGGTAGCTCAGTCAGTTAAACGTCTGCCTTGGGCTCAGGTCATGATCTCAGGGTCCTGGGTTGAGCCCCGTGTTGGGTTCCCCTCTCAGTGAGGAGTCTGCTCTCCCTCTCCTCCTCACTCATGCTCCGTGTCACTATCTCTGGATCTTTTTCAAATAAAGAAGTAAAATCTTTTCTAAAAATTAAAAATGATATATATATATATAAATATATATATATATATATTTATATATATAAAGAATCCATGTCCTCAGTGGAACACTGATAAATGCAGAGTGGGGATTGATTGTGGACGAAGTGCAATAAAAGTTTTTGTATCATTTTGAATGAAAGAAAGACATAAATTGAGGATTCACTGTGTAGCTATATATGTGGATTTAGTTATTGTTCCAAATAGGAGCATTAACCTAGAGAATCACCTTCAGAAATGCTTTCTCCAAACTCCAAGCTGACGACCAAGCTGCTCACCCTCTGCCTAGAACATGTTTTCCCACCCATCCTGCTCTTAACCTCTGACTTGTCTAGCTCCTATTCATTCTTCATACCCCACATGATAAAACCTCCTTCGGGAAGCCTGCTCTCAGTTTCCTAAAACTGAATTAGATGCTTCTCTGAGAACAGTGGATTCCACCTCATGCTGGGCATTCTCACTGACTGAATGGCCTGTTTGCTAATTATTCTCTCTTCAGTAGATGGTGAATTCCTACGGAGTAGATATTGCACTCATTTTGAACATAGTACCTTCAGAGATTAGCCCAGTGCAGGGCATTTAGTTTATCAATAATAAAAAAAGCAGTAACACCCCGATGTTTATAGCAGCAATGGCCACGATAGCCAAACTGTGGAAGGAGCCTCGGTGTCCAACGAAAGATGAATGGATAAAGAAGATGTGGTTTATGTATACAATGGAATATTACTCAGCTATTAGAAATGACAAATACCCACCATTTGCTTCAACGTGGATGGAACTGGAGGGTATTATGCTGAGTGAAGTAAGTCAGTCGGAGAAGGACAAACATTATATGGTCTCATTCATGTGGGGAATATAAATAATAGTGAAAGGGAATATAAGGGAAGGGAGAAGAAATGTGTGGGAAATATCAGAAAGGGAGACAGAACGTAAAGACTGCTAACTCTGGGAAACGAACTAGGGGTGGTGGAAGGGGAGGAGGGCGGGGGGTGGGAGTGAATGGGTGACGGGCACTGGGTGTTATTCTGTATGTTAGTAAATTGAACACCAATAAAAAATAAATTAAAAAAAAAACATCCAAATTAACTATTTCTCTCAAGACAAAAAAAAAAAAAGCAGTAATGAACAAATGCATCTAGGGATTTTATATAAAAATTATTGAATAAGTGGTTCATGGTAGTAAAGGTGGTAAAATAAAGTAAGTCTGAGAGAACCCCAAGTTTGTTTTCCCAAATTGAAGATTGATATTTCCTTTCTTAAATCGAGAATTGAAGCTAAGGCTTTGTTATGATATGGAATCATAGAATAAATTATTATATTGGTTGTGAGGGATCTTATATTACTTATATTGCAACCCCCCAAATGATAAGCAATAGTGAGACTTGGCATGGTATTTATTGGGGAGATTGTAAACCTAAAATAAACTGCACCATGCTTCCTGGCCTGTATAGCATACCAATATGGACATCGTGATTAGGAACAGAATATTTCACATCAGTAAGCTAAGTGTAAGCATGGTATTCTTGTTTCTACTAGTCCTCCTAGAGCAGTTGACGATGCACTTATCTGCCTTGGTTGAAAAAAGAATAACATTTCACATAAATTATTGTTAATAATGCCTTAATGAACAGCGCAATTCTCTCTTATTTTTTTTTTTTTCAGAATAAGTTCTTTTGATTCAGAAAAGGCTACTGAATGAAAGAATTCTTCTGTCTGATTTATGGGGCTTTTAAATAGCAGACAGCCCTTCCAATCAGGAAGCAGGACTGTGATTTTTAAGATTCACAGTCTGTAATGAGGACATAGCACTAAGCTGTCACTGCACACAGATTAGAAATAAACTGCAATAACATCCCTTTTATATTCTTGCCTGTATGTAGTATAAAAATGCATTATTTTATATAAGTATTTGGTTGATTATCCCTAATACAGATTATTCTTTAAAAGGGCAAAAGAAGAGATTTGGTCTCAAATAATAAGGGAAAAATATTGAATTTGGTTTACTATTTCTGTTAACCACTTCTCTTAAAACGTTGATTTTCTTACACAGGTATTATACGAGGTATATATTAATTCCAGCAAATGATGATGTATGTGTTTATGATCATCTATGGTCAGAATTATGCCTACATAAATGAACAAATAGCCATTGATGTATTTTAATTATGAAATATATTAGGTATTAGAAAGCATAAATTATATAATTAACACCCACTAAAGTCAGTAATAAAACTTTAGAACCATTAAAAATCCCGGGTTGTCAGATCTCTCATTCTCTCTAAGAATTAACTTCCATCCCAAATTTGCATCTCTTTATGTTTATAATAAATATATTTGAACAACATATAGCATTGGTAATATATTTATTTTGTAAAAAGATTTATTTATTTGAGAGAGAGAGACAGAAAGAGAGTATGTGAGTGGGAGGAGGAGCAGAAGGAAAGAATCTTCAAGTAGATTCCCTGCTGAGCATGGAGCCCAGGGGGCTGGATCCCACAACCCCTGAGATCATGACCTGAGCTGAAACAAGGAGTCTGGTGCTCAACCAACTAAGCCACCCAGGTGCCCCAGGCTATATATTTCTAAATTAACGTGGTTCAAGCTACAAAAATATTTGAGCAACTTATTCTTTGCACCAAACAGTATATTTTTAACAATATGAGATTTGTGGATCCATTTATTTTTGCCCCATAGATATTCCACGTTGTGCCAAGTTTTATTTATCTATCTATTAAAATACACTTGGGTTATTTTCATTAAAAATCATTGCAGATAATCATATTATGAGCATCTCATACATGCCTTGTGCACATATGTGAACGTGTCTTTTGAGTGTACACTTTTTTTTTGCCTTTTATTCCCATGACTTTATTCATTACATAACTGGAAGCCTGTATCTCCCATTCCCCTTTACCCATTTTGCCCATTCCCCTGCCCCCTCCTCTCTTAAGTGTATATATAGAGAGTATATTCTTTGACTAAAGTTGCAAAAAACTTGAACCTTCATCTGTATTAAAATATTGTTATGTTGGTTCTCTTAAGTGACTTTAACAATCAACACTTCTACCAGCTGTAAATAAAAGTGAATGTTTCCTTTATATTCTTGACAATACCTTATATTTTCAAAATTCCAAATTTTTTGCCATATCTATTGGATGTGATATAACATCTCACTGGATCATTTTCTGATTGCTGGGGGTAAGGGATAGGGAGTTGGAGATTTTGTGAATTATCTTCTTTTGTGAATTATCTTTTCAAATCGTTTTATAAAAAAATATAATGAATTTTAATATTTTAGTTTTACCTTTTTTGGCTTCTGAGTTCTTCCTATACTCTAGAAACTAATTCTTAGTTTTATATATGCAACACTAGTCAATTTTTTTTTTTTACTTGATAGAGATGGAATATCCAATACTCTAAAATTTTCTAAGGTAACTTGCTCCTGGTGGGAAATCTGACATCATAGCTAGTTTCTAGCCCTTCCATTTAAAAACAAAACAAAACACAAACAATATTGGGAAGTGCTCTTTTAAAATTCAGTTGTAAAAAAAGAAGCAATAATTTCCTATCACAACATAAAATATTATCATCAAATTAATATCTTTAGCTAATATTTCCCATTTCTACCCCCTTCAGTTTCATATAAGCAGGAACAAAGAGCAGAAGAACTTATGAAAAATATTTTAAATTAAAAGGCAAAAATAAAAGTTGGGGAATTGAGCAAAATTTATAGTAAAATTATCACAAAATATAAATAAATATATTTTGTATTTATGTGCAGAAATATTAAAATTAATATGCACATTCTTGATTATGACACCCAGCTCATTAAGAAATATAACCAATGAGACACAAACGCTTATGAAACATACTCTATTTTTATTCATATTAGAAAGATATTTTGTTGAACACAGAAATAAAGTGAAATATTTAAGTGAGATTCATATATTTTATGACCATGTAGATTGTGTGGATTTATTGCATAAGCTATGATCAGAAACAACTACTTGATATTACCATTATTTGAAAAATTGTAAGACTAATACTCATACATGGTTATTTGTCCATAAATTGGCAATCTCTGTTGTCACAGTTTCTTTAGATTTTTTTTGACTTTGTGGTTTTTGATTTAGTCGGTAAGACTAATGCATAATGTCTTTCAGTGGAAGTGCTTTTGGTAGTTTTCTTTCAAATCAGTACAGTTATTGGAAAAAGTGACAAAAATGGATTTAAATATAAACCAATTTCCCATTTTCTTACAGCAATATATTTTAGAATATTTAACAATTTGACTACTGGAAGGGTTATACATTGCTCCATTAAATATATGTGAGCATAGTTGATTATAGCCACATTAATTTTATAAAACATAACAGAAATATGTAATAAAATATCATCCTACTCCAAATATCTGTTCTGGGACAATTACTTTATTTTTGTTGCCATTGAAAATATATCAAACAATAAAATTTTGTTAAATGGGCAAACGTGCCATGAATCTACCACAAGAGATTTCTTTAAACCATTTAGAAAGGCATTATTAGTTCTTAACTCATAGGATCATAGTGACAATTGAGTGAAAGTATTCACAACGTCAATAAGTACTAAAGTATTTGTTATAATTAATATTGTGATACAATCAGTTAAAACAAAATGAACGATAAACTTATTTATAAAGCCATGATTTCCTCCCCCCAAAATGGCATTTGATTTCTCTGTCACCCCAGTCCTTATCCATATACATATTAGAAATGCCATCTTGCAGTTATGATATTGTATTAAGCTTTAAAAAATTGTACTTTATGAAAAAGTTTCATGTTGCTAAATAGACTTCTTAGTTTTCATATTTAATGTCTATGTCTACAGATCAAATATGCAAAGATTTATATTTGCTTTTTGAATATTTTAACATTTTTCAGCATCATAAATAATTCTGCCATTAGCTTTTCGTTATACCTCACCATCATTAGGGTGACCCATAATTTTAAAATCAAGTTTGATAGAAAAACAATGTCACTTAGTTGTTGTTTAAATTATAAATATATTCTCTTCTGTTTATATACTAATTATATTTCTATATGTGAATTGTTCATCTTATTTGTCCCTTGAATTTGGCTTATGAATAAATATATATGTGTATATTTACACATACAGCCATAATTGCTGTAAATATTTTTGTGTAAGACATATTCCCTTTTATTCTGAAAATGTATAACAGGGTTTTAATTTCTATATGGTAAAGCCTGTCTATCTTTTGTTTTCTAATTTCTGGTATCTCTTCAAAGCTTAAAATTACCATCACTAGGAGAGCTTATAATATTCAAGTATATTTTCTTCATTTTCTGGTTTATACATTTTAAATATTATCTCAATACTATTTGAATTTATTTTGATGTCTATCTATATGGAATCCCCAGTTTTAGTTAACGTAAAGATGACTGCATAAAAAAACCTGTATTTTTCTATTCTATTTTTATTCTCCCATTTTAAGATATGATAAATGTACCAACAGAATCTACTGTTAATTTTTAATTCTATTTTATTCTATATTTATTTCTGAATATTCGCTTTAATTCTGTCTACTTTGGTGTAATTTCTGAAGATTGAATTATTATTTTTTTTTTGAAGATTGAATTAAATGTGTTAAGATTCATCCTTGTGTTTTTGTTCCTGAGTTTTTATTATTCAAAAAGAGTTATGAGTCAAAAGTCTGACATGTTCTATGTAAGCCTTAAAATAGACAATTCTTTCAGAATTCTAAACAATTATATTAGGTATGAAATTTGGATCTATTCAACTTTGGGGATTAATGAATTTATACTATCCCTGAAACATTTTTTCAATTTTTTAAATATTTTAGTATGATGGTTTTATGGAATTTTGAATCTTTTTAAAGATTTTATTTATTCATGAGAGACAGGTAGAGTGGCAGAGACACAGACAGAGAGCAAGAAGCAGGCTCCTCGCATGAAACCTGATGCTGGACTCGATCCTTTAACAAGGATCACACCCTGAGCCAAAGGCACTTAACCACTGAGCCACCCAGGGATCTCTGGAGTTTTGAACTTCTAATATAGGGGATACTAACCTTCATTTTATAATTACACACCAACAAGGACTCCCTGATTAGGAACAAGATTCTTCAAAAAAATTTTTCTGAAAAGCTGCAAAAAAAATATTATTATGTCAAACTGAGTTTATATTCTATTGAACACTTTTACATTTGGAAAATAGCTAATGTAAAAACCTTCTTTTAATCCAAATTTCTCTTTCATGTTGGTGGCTCTCCCCATTTTGGTCTGCTTCTAAATGCTAGAAAAAGCCTATACAATGTTCAACTTAAATTAGAAAGAAAAAAATAGCTCATTTATATAGGCTTTCTGCAACGCTTGTATGTGCATGTGATAGGACTATAGTCAAGAAAAAAAAAGAGAAGAAATGTTTTCTAAAATGGAATGACTTTAATGAAACTGCTCAATCTGTACAGCAGTATCATGTATTTTACTTGAATGAAGTTGTTAAACAAGATCTCTGTTTACATATACTGTTGTGCAGTTATCAATCCAATCAAAAACTCACTCATTGTTTTTTAATTCAAAAGTGATTAGCAAATGCTGAGAAGTCACCTTATCTCACTAAAACACAGGTACCAACTCAGAGTAAATATTTTGGTAAACAATTATTCTGTCCTTGCATATTCAGCAGTGTGCTAAATTATGCATAATCTTGCATAAGTAATAAGTGAAGGTAGCTTAAATTCAAGGTTTTTTTTTTTAACCTGACCTATTTCTTTCAGTGCTGTTAGCAGCTTAAATCATGTATGAGCTTTCTGTAAGGCTTCAATGAGTAGCTCGGGTGGAGAAACTTCAGTAATAAATTTCAGGAGAAGACAAGTTTTTTGACAGGCATAATGCAACACATACAGAGTCTGGAACTCACACTCTGGGAATTTAGAGCAATCCTCGCAAAGCAGCTTTTCCCTGTTACATTAATAGAGAAAATGAAGTATGAAAGTCCTCAGGAATTACTGCTAGGTGTAATTTAAATAATTTACCAGAAGACAGTTCAGCACATGCATTGAACAGGGGCATACAGAGTTTGCCATAAGCAGTTTATAAATAAACTATATTCCGCTGAAGTAAGTCAGGCATAAATTATAACTATTCCTTTTGTGGCTGCACCCTGTTCCTCATTGTAATAGTTATTTAAAAAAATTCAGGGTTATGACCTTCTCCTGGAAATCACCAACATTGCCTGCCTTGTACCTTGCTTATGAGCTTCCTAATGGTTAATGGTTTGGTAGCTATGAGATCAAAATAAAAATACTATTGCTAAGGAAAAATGTATTACGTATCTGTAAACAGGATTCTGGAAGAATTCTTTAGCCTGTTTGGGGGAGGGAAAGGTATGTGGCCAAAGACC
Source organism: Canis lupus dingo (assembly GCF_003254725.2). NCBI lineage: Eukaryota > Metazoa > Chordata > Mammalia > Carnivora > Canidae > Canis > Canis lupus. The sequence goes on from NC_064254.1 coordinate 56,534,843, forward strand.
ATCAAGGAGATACAGATCATTTTATGAAAGCTTTATACCTTATATGTGGAAAAAAAGAGGATATATTTTCTATTTCTTGCCTCAAATATTGTGTCTTAAATTATCAAGCCAAAGTAAAAATGCCAAAGGAAATATATAATGAAGACTCAAAACTATGTAGAAATTATTTGTAAAACACGCACGTGGAGGTTGAAAAGCTTTTATTCTATACAGCCTTGAGTTATTAAAGAGCAGATGGACTATAATGGCTTGAAAATTTTCCTAAAATATACTGATAGTGCTTTGGAAGGAGACTCTGTAAAAGGCAGGTGATGTGGAGTGCTTGCTCTACTCCTAAAACTTCAAATTATAAAGCAACATTCTATAACTTTTACTTTCACTTGGCTTCCCTTTGATAGAAAAAAATGCACTCCTTCGGGAAAAAAAAGTATAGACTAGAGAATTAATAGCTATGTTCCTGAAGTTATATGACATAGAAAGATAATGTACAAAGTGCCCGGGTGGCTCAGTTGGTTAAACGTCTGCCTTTCAGCTCAGGTCATGATCAGGGTCCTGGGATCGAGCCCTACATCAGGCTCCCTTCTACATGGGGAGCCTGCTTCTCCCTCTCCATCTGCCTGCCACTCCCTCTGTTTGTGTTCTCTCTCCCCTACCCTGTCAAATAAATAAAATCTTAAAAAAAAGATAATGTATATCCTCATAAGTGCTCTTTTAAATATACTAGGTTGTTTTTTGAAGTCATGCACTGTAATTTCTCAGTTCTCCATGTTCCATTTACATGTGTATATGTAGGTACTCATATATAATTTTTATATATGTGTATATATATATATATGTGTATGTATGCATGTTTGTCAGAGTTAAAAATTTCTTTTGGGAATGCATACTCTGCATTCAGGTGTTATAACTAGAACTTAAATTCTGCTTAGAGGAGATAGTGGGGAACATAGAAGAAAATATTGTTTTAATTGCTTCAATAACTATGCTTTAATTTTCAGAATCAGTTTTGTAATAATGGCCTCATAACTTGAAAATGCCTGACAATATAGGAAATTCTTTTCTGAGCCTGGATATGCAAAATGAAATGAAAATACACTTATATTTGTCCATGCTGTTAAAGGAAAGAAAGACTTAATATAGTTGCTATTCAGACATGCAGACCTGGACTGTCATTTATTCATATGATCTTCTTATGGGATTCTAGGAGTCTTCATTAGGATGGATATATTGCTTGTGGTAATGGAGCTGCATTGAGAAGCGTGGCCTATGTTGTGAGATGAATAATTTCTGAGAGTCTAATACATAGCTTGAAGACTATAGTTAATAATTCTTTATTGTGTACTTGAAATCTGTTAAGCGAGAGGATCGTAAGTGTTCTCACCAAAAAATGAAAACAAAAAGTAACTATGTGAGGTAATAAATGGGTTAGTTAACTTGATTGTGGTAATCATTTAACAATTAATACATACATGAAGTTATCATGTTGTGTACTTTAAATATATTACAATTTTATTTATCAACTATACTCAATAAAGCTGGGAGGAAGGAAGCTTGACCCAGAACCCTAAAATAGGCAACTTAAAATGAATTAGAGCCTTAATCTAAACACAGTACTGTAGGCAATTAACCAAAATAGATATGTAACCTGTAGGAGAATTGTGAAAGTTGTGTAAAATTCCCTAAGGCTTATTTGCCTGAATAAAGGAGAAAATGAAGCTCTGATATATTTTTCCTAATAGTCAATCAAAATAAACTCATGTAAAATTATAACTAGATTATTGTCAAAATAAAAAGAATTTTCTATTTGTATCATTCACATAAAGAGAGTACATTTTTATATAGCTGTTGTAAATGCTATCTTAAAATACAGTTTGAGATGTGTTAAAAGTCCTTCTACATTTAGGTAAGGGTATTTTAAAAAGTCTGGGCAAACACTGCCCCAATATCCAAATGAACTATTACACGAAATATTATAAAATATGTATGTTGTAATAAGTGTGTAATAATGCTTACTTACATATTCTTTTTTTTAATTTATTTTATTTTATTTTATTTTATTACTTTTTTTTTACTTACATATTCTACTATTCATACTCATGTGAGAATAAAGTTTGATTCTATAGATGTGAGAATTAGGTACAGTATCTGTTGATGGGATGGGGTGACAAGATTGGTCACTGGGAAAGGGTTACTAGTACCTTGTGATGAGTGAAGGAATTCCCCATTGAACCACCAGAGGCAATCCTAGAAGAGGGGAGATTTTAAGAGTCTCTGAGGCTACTTGAAGAATAGGGGTATAACCAAGATAAGGAAAGTAGTGTCACGGGAATATAACAAATTCACAGTCTCACTGTTTTGACTTTGGCCAGTCTAGGGTTGGCACTAACAAATTTAACTTCCTAACATTTTATTTAGCCATTTATAAATTTGCAATCAAAACCCATATTGATAATAGAATCCTTCTTTTCTTGTTGATAGATTTGACACTTGTATGAAAATCTAAGTCATTTATTACTGTAATAGAATTCATCCCTCCAACATAGCTTCTTTATCAGTGATTGTTTCCATGTTAACATGTTGAACTTGTTACTCTAATGGAAAGTCTGGCAGCTTCTCTCATATTACTATATGAAAGAAAACATTCTATCAGAGAAATAAATCAGGTTAAGCAATGTGCAAAGATCCATTATAACCTATCATGTATCCACCTAATGTAGGATATGCATGTGTGTATGTGGGGTGTGTGTGTGTGTGTGTGTGTGTGTGTGCACGCGCGCAACATTTTTGATAGTTGTCTAGTTAGTCTGCTATAATGGAGGTATTCATATTAGAGAGGGTTCTCCGAACTGCTAGTGCTAGCATACAGGGATTTCACCCAATATCTTCTTCTATTCTAGCTCTACAGTGAAGCTGAAGAAATTCCTTATGATTGAGCAGAAAAAAATAAAAAATCGTCTGACTGTTCCCATGTAAGGTGCCAGTGAATAGATCTATATAATATCAGCTCAATCAAATGCAGGAATTTAGTCAATAGAATTTTGTAAGATTTCCAGAAACTCTATACTCAGGATCTGGAAATAATAGTTTTATTCTAATTTCTGTCTCCATTAAAGGCTCCAAGAACTCTGCTTAAGTTTAACTGTTTTCAATTTAATCAATACTTTAAAACCAAAACAAAAGATTGAACAAACAAAAAACTGTATATGAATTCCAATCTACACAATACTATTTTTCCTTGGCACATTTTAGAGACTGAATAAATGCAGAGTGAATAGATACGGCCTTTCCTATCCAGTTGTAGTATAGCCTATCCCTGAAAAATGAGCTGACAAGTCAAGCATGTTTTCCTATTCATGTTGCCTTTCTGCAACTAAATTTAGTTTATATAAAAATGTTGGTAGCAAACAATATCATATTTGGTTTTTTAAATTAATTTATTTTTTAACTCAAGGAAATTTTACACAGGGAACTATGTGGTAGATATCATATACTACTTATTGAGAATCTACCATGTACCAGGAAAAACTAAACTGAAGTTGTTTGAAATTACTTATGATCCAGAACTAATCATCAATAGAAAATTTATAATGTAATTTACATTAGCATAAAAACTAGCATTAGATTTACCTCTGGAAAATTTTCTTTATAAGGTTCTTCTTTTTATGCACACTTTAAAGTAAGCTCTAAGTCTCCAATCATTTCTATAATCAAATGCAACTTATAACATATGCTGTTTATTAATGAAATGTTTCTTTGATCTATAATTAGAACTTATATAGACATATTATTACAATTTTCTTTATTTGTTCCAATTTCTGCTTGAATTAGCTGTAAACAGTAAAAACATAGCATCATTTAAACTCTTTTAACCAATGATGGTCTTCAGAAAAACATTTTTTATTATTGAATTGAACCTTCGGTAGATTAAGTAATGTTAACAAGAAATTTTTTCTTAATATGCAATAAATAGGTTGTAGACCTGATGAAAACAGTTTAGTTAAAAGAATTCCATTAGCATCATTACAATGATAGAGAAAATAATGTGCAAAATAGAGTCACTGTCATGATCCTGACCTTGTGATACAAATTAAAATAAAGAAAAGTGTCATATTTCTCCGTGGTTCAACTTGGGTTCACCTAATAGAACTCTCACAAAAGCAAATGTTTTGTCACTTAGTCTGTTGCCAAGAACATTTTAGTGCATAATTAATGATAATCCACTCCTTAATATGTGTATATGAATGAACACAAAGTTGCTGCTGGTGCCACAGAGACAATATCATGTTCAGTGTGAAGAGAGCAGCACAATTTCTACTAAAATAATGAGCTGTGGAAAGGATAATGGAAGGTGTCAGAAGCACAATAAACATGATTAGAGTGGACGAGGAGAAAAAAAACAATATTTAGCACCACCAGGATTTTTCTCTTAAAATAACATGAATCCTTGATGGATTTTTCATGACTCTTCTCACTGTGTTGTCTACAAATATCATGGAATATCAGCCTGTTGCCCACCTTACACCTCTCCCTTATATGCTGATCCCCTCTCTCTTTGACCCTTGAGATTTGGTGTTCTGTAGAGTAGTTTTTATTATTTTACTGTGTTTCCAATCACTGGAGAAATATGTTAATATGCAGATTCTGATTTAACAGATCTGGGGTGGATCTGGAGATTTTTCATTTCAAACTAGCTTCCAAAAGATGTCCTTTTTGCTGGTAGATGTGGACCACACTTGACTGGCAAGGCCCAGGGAACTATCCTTGAGCCTCTTCTCAGTAGACACAATCTTCCAGGCCAGTTAATTCACTGCCACAAATTTAAATATATCCTATATGTCCAAGATTTATTATTCTTTATTCTCAGTTTCATAACTTCTAATCTTCAAAATCATTATTTAACATACTGTCATCCTAAAACTCAATCTTCCTGCTTTATGTCCCATCATATTAATGACCATTTCTCAGGTTGATTGAAATGGTCATATTATACCCATTTTGCAGATATGGCTTTGAAAGATAATATATCAAAATGATTCTGCTTGTGAGTAAGATAGCCACGATTTGACCACATGTTAATGAATTTGAAAGTCGTGGCTGTGCAATCTGCATTCCCACCAGCAGTGCATGAGAATTGCATCTCATCCTTGCCAACACTCATTGTTGCCTAGTGGTTATTTGTTCAGCCATTTTATATGTGTAGAGTGATTTCTTTCTCTGGCTTTAATGTCTATTTCATGACTAATGAGGAGGGGATCTCTTCATATCTATTTGCCATTGGTACCCCTGAACAAGTGTCTGTTCAAATCTTTAATTATTTTTAAGATATTAGATTATTGGGTTTTTTATTATTGACTTTGGAGAGTTTTTCTAGACACAGGTCCTTTATCAGATGTGTGTTTTGCTAATATTTTTCTCTTAGTCTGTGCCTTGTTTTTTTTATTTTTATGTTATTTTCAGAGAGCAGAAGTTTTTTAACTTCAATGAAGTCCTATTTATTCAGTTTTTCTTTGAAGTTTGCTCAATCTAAAGTTGCAATGCTGATTTATTTTGTACATTTTGTTTTAGATTAGAGGTTTTTGAGTTTTAACCTTTACTTTTAGATCTAGAATTCATTTTTAGTTTTGTTTCATATCAGGTGAAATGAGGATCTATGTTCATTTTTTTTGCCAGATGTACAATTGTCCTAATATGATTTATTAAAAGAAAATCATACTTTCTCCATGAAAATGTCGTGGTATCTTTACAAATATCAATTGACTATCTATGTTATATTTACTTATCTGTTGTTGTATATTACCACAAAACTTACTGGCTGAAAATATTAAACATTTATTATCTTACATTTTCTGTAGGTTAGGGATCCAGGAGCAGTTTTGCTAAGTAATCTGGCTCAGGCCTTCCACAAGGCTATAATCAAAATGTAGGTCAGGGCTTTAGTCAAGATTCAAACAAGGGAGGATCTGTTCTGAAACTCACTAACATAGCTTTTGGCAAGATTTCACTCTTCACTGGATATTGGCCAAGATATCAGTTCTTTGCCAGGTGGGCCTCTCTACAGAGACAGATTTCTCCCTCCAGAATGGAAGATCCAGCTATAAGAGAACACCCAGGAAAGAAGCTACAGTCTTTTTGTAACTTAATCATGGAAGCAATATCTTATCACTTCTGTTTTGTGCTCTTAATTAGAAATGAGGCAATAGTATAGCCCATACTCAAGAGGAAGAAATTCCTAAGGGTGTGAATATCTGGGAAAAAAAAAAAAACATTACAAGCTACCTCCTACATATGAGTTTATTTTTCGACTTCCTCTTTGCTTCTGTAGATCTATAGTTCTATCCTTATCCCAATACCACACTATCTTAAGTATTGTAACTTTAGAATCAAAATTAAATTTAGGTAAAGTGTATTCGCCAACTTTTTTCACCCTGCCAGCTGTTTTCATTTTTCTAGATCCTTTGCTTTTTTATAAACATTTTAGAATTGACTAGTCAATATTTACAAAAACTGGTGAATTTTGCTCAGAATTGCATCAAAACTACATAAATTTGGGAAGATTGACATCTTAATATTAAGTCTTCCTGTATAAAAAATCTATTACTGTCTTTTTAAATTTTTCTCAAAATATTTAGAAATTTTCAGTATTGAATCTTACACGGTTTTGTAGAGATAGCCCTTAAGTATGTAATGTTTTCTAATACTATGTGAAATGGAATTCTGTATTTCAATTTTCAATTATTCATTGTTACTACATATAGATTCAGTTAATTTTTTAAAAAAATTGACCTTGTAAATTGAGCCCTGATATATTCATCTATTCATTTTAGTAGCTCTTTTATAAATTCTGTAGGACCCTCTAGAATGATTATAGTATCTGTGAGTGGAAAAAAAAAGTTTGCAACTTTCTTTTGAATCCAAATTTTTTTTTCTTACTTTATTCCTTGACTAGGATTTCCACTATAGTTTTGAATGGGAGTAGTCTAAGGAAGTATAATCATCTTATTTCTGATCTTTGGGAAATAATTCAGTTTTTAACTCTTAAATAGGATTTTCTGTAGGTTAGTTATAGTTTTTTAATAGAAACCTTCTATCATATTGATGGAATTCTCTTCTAATTCTAATTCACTGAAAGTTCTTTATCTTAAATATTGAATGTTTAGAAATGACTTTCTTCATCTACTGAGATGATTCTGTATTCTTTCTTTTTCAGTCAATTGACATTGATGGACATTGAATTGACTGAATTTTGAATGTTGAACTAACTTGCATGCCTGAGTTAAACCCGAATAGTCATACATTTGACATATAATTTGGTGTGCAATGCGTTATATATATATACATACACATATACACATATATACATATATATGCTAACACATGTACTAATACATGGGTATATATGATAACAAACATGTACAATAATACATATTACAAAGATATATGTATATATATACATAAGACAATATAATATATATGTAAAATTATGCATATGTATTTGAGAGTAAGAGAGCAAGCCCTGGGTGTGAAAAGTCTTTTGTGCTAGTCTGGATAATCTGAGGTTAATATATCATGCCATGTAATGGCGTTAAAGTTTTAAAATTAAAGTAAGTAAATAAAATATTAATATGATTATATGTCCTGATCACTACAGTTATGTAAGAAGAATAATCTGTGTATAGTGTAGAGAACATTTTAGACAAGAAATAACCTAAGATCAAGGATGGGCTTAATTAGAGAATTATGTCCAAAGTCCAGAGATGAGATAAGATGACTTGAACCATAGGATAAATAGAGAGTTGTGGGAATAAGTTTTAGTAAAAACAAACAACTCAAAGCAACTTGATTTGAAGCAAATTAAGTAGTAGAAAGTTCTCAAAAGTAGGCAAAAGTTCATGAATTGTTCTAAAAAAGTGTTGAGTATGGGTGATCAGGAGAGTAATGGTACAATATTAACTTGATTTTTACTAGTTCAGAATACAACCAACTCACCAGCTTGGTAGAGGGTGGGGAGGTTGGGAGGCTAAATTATTGGCGAATTAAACAGAAAATGGAGATGGAGATTACAAAAAGGCATCTGAGCAGGTGGGAGCAGAGGAATTCTAAATACTGTGGGAGAAATACATTAGGGCCATAGGCAATCCCAACCACAAATTATTAATCATAGTTTTGAAGTGTTGGAAGTCTATAGCAGTAGACTGATCAGTCTATAGTCAGAACTGAAAAGACTCTTTTTTCATAATAAAGTCAAGTAGTCAGGCAAGAAAGAAATCAAGCTCATCAAGGGAAGCAGGTATATATCCGTGTATGTTATGAGTGAAATAATCACAGAATTTGACCCTTAGAAAGTGTCACTTTCAAGGAAGTAAGGAAATGGGAACTTTGATGTATATTTTATGAGTTAATTAAAGTGGTGTGGGTATTACGGCAGTTCGTTGGCTGGCTTTATTTGCATACCAGCAACAACATTAATGGAGAAAAATGCAGGGAAAGTTTTGCATATTACATACATATATATAGTATGTAATATATTAATGTATTATTTATATATTAACATTTATTAACATTAATTATTATTAATATTTTATATTGATGCAGATATTAATTATCATACATTAACATACACTGTGTTAATGTTACTTATTATCTATATTAATATATGAATAATAAAATTACTTTAAAAATAATTTCAACCCTAAAATTATTTTATCCAATTTTAAAATTACTATACCAAATTGTATACCACCTTATCCTTTAAACAATTCTACAATTATTTCCCCCAAATTTCAACTTTTATCTTCCTTTTTTTGCTTCCTTTTATTTTACTTTGTATTCTTTTTTTAACCCATTTGAAAGATATTTTACAGCCTTTTAGTGCTTTTCTGTCCCAAGTTCTTCCATTTTATCTCCCTGATTTCATGTAGAAATAATTTCTCTCAGATTATAAGTATGTATTATGTGTTCATTTGATGAATATATATCAAAGATCTACTACCAAATAGCACTAATACAGACAAAAAAGAAGACTGTTTTCATTAAGATTATATTCTTTTTTTTAGCAATTTGTTTATTAAGATTTTTATTTATTTATTCATGAGAGATACACAAAGAGAAGCAGAGACATAGACAGAGGGAAAAGTAGACTCCATTCAGGGAGCCCAATGCAGGACTCAATCCCCAGGATCCTGGGATCATGCCCTGAGCTGAAGGCAGATGCTCAACCACTGAGCTATCCAGGTCTCCTGATTAAGATTATATTCTACCATACGAATAATATGTAAAAATATGTAATGAACAAAATTTAACTGAAAAAATAGTACATTAGATAAAACCTTCTATGAAATGAAAGCAAAAGTGAAGTAGGGCCATAAAATAGGGACATAAAGAGAGTGAAAGGTGGAAAGCAGATTACAATTTTAGGTAGGGTAGTCATGGTAGGACTCACTGATCATCAATTATTTCAGCAAACCACTTAAAGCTGTTGAGAGAGCAGTCATCCATTACTTAAGGGGCTGTCATTGAGCACCAAAGAGCAGTGGAACCAAGGACCTAAAGCTGACTTATGGCTACTGCTGAAGAATCAACAGGGTGACCAGTGGGGCTGGAGCTGAGTGAGCAAAGAAAACATGGAAGGACATGAGTCACACAGTTATAGAGATTACATCTTATAGGGCCTAGTAAGCTACTGGCCCTTACTAGGGAATAAAATGTTAAATTATTAGAGTTTGGGCAGGGAAGTGATAGATTTAATACCAATTTTAAAGGAATCATTTTGAATGCTGTGTTGGAAAGAATCTATAAGGCAATAAGGAAAAAGTCAGGAAGATAAGTTAGAAGGGTGGTCTCAGAGAGAAAATTCAGAACTTTCGGATAATCAGATTTGGTGTGTGAAAGAAATAGGGGAGTTAAGAATGACTTCAAGTATTTGGCCTGAAGAAGGAGAATATGGGATTGTTATAAATGATATGAGAAAATTGTGAGTAAAGTAGATTGGAGGGGTAATACCAGGAGTCAGGTTTGTACATTTTGAATTTGAGATGCCTAATAGGCATCTAAATAAAGATGTTGATGAATAGTTAGATATGAGAGTCTGGAGTTCGTGAAAGACATCTGAACTAAAGATATAATATGACAGTCATTTGCATGTAGATGCTAGTTGAAAGAAACTGAATGAGACTTCCAAGAAAATGAAAGTGGCTAGAGGCAAGAATCAAGGACTGGGCCATGGGATACTCAAGCATCAAGATGTTCTGGAGCAGGAGGAGAATTGGCAAAGTGCATTAAGAGAAGCTCTTACTGAGGCTGGAGGAAAATCAAGTTTTGAATGTAGTTAGTATGAGAGAAAGATTCACTGGGTTAAATGCTTCTGATGTCTAAAGAAGTTAATTGATAAATAACCATGAGATTTGGTATGGTGGGCATCATCTACGACTTATAAGGCTACTCTGGAATAGTGGTGGGGAAAAAAGCCTGAGTGGAATGAACTTAAGAGAAAAATGGATAAAAGAAATTATAGAAGGATTATAGATGGTTCTTTTAGGAATTTTTGCTATGGAGTAGAGAAAGGAATCAGAAGGGAATACAGAGCCAGGAAAATTTTTATTATTTTTTAATGGAAGATATAAGAGCATGTTTGTATGACTGAAGGGGAAAATAAAAATTGATGAAGCATATCAAAGGAGAAAATTCTGGGAGCAAGCAGACAAGAACTTCCAAGATTTAATGCAAAAGTGGAGGCAATGGCCTTCGGAGCTCAAGGAGTCCATCTGTTTTAACTAGAAGGGAGGCAAATATGTAAGTAGAAATTATGGTGTCTGGGGATATGGTAGTGGGACCTTGAGCAAGTTATCTTTTGTCTGTTTATTTTTCTTAGTGGACTAGAAAGCAGAATCTTTGAGAGTAGAAATGGAAGAGGAGGTGTTAGAGGTTTAGAAAGAAAGAAGTTCCAGAATAATCACCTACGAAGATGGACTAGTGAATGAGTAAGTGAAGTGTTGTAGGACTGCTGTAGACCAGTGTGGAGCCCCTAAAGTGCATGATCATGAATTTAAACTGCATTTAAACGCACAGATTAATGTGGTTGTGGTGCTTTTTTCCAGTTACATTCAGCATGGCTGCAGGTATAAAAATAGACCTAAGAATTATGCTTTTTCTAAAAAATATGCTGAAGGAAGAAAAGGGCAAGGAAGTCAGTGGTGTATGGAAAATGAAAAGGAGGGAGGCATTTAGACCAATGATTTCATTCCTAGCAAAATCTAAAGGGGCAATAACTTTAGATTCTTTGCAGATCTGTAGTGAATTTCAACATACAGAATAATTTTGCTAGGAAAAATAGGCAAGTGGCAACAAAATCAAAGTAGGTAGGAGATAACAAAAAGGAAAGAAGGAAAACAAGCCATAAAGTAGCTAAATCTAGATCAGTTCAGTAGCACTTGTGATCTTCTGAATGACAAACATCCCTCTGTTGTTCCTACTTGTTTTTAACTTTGCAGCCTCTCTGCAGCCGGAATACTATACTTTCCAGTGGTGTACTTTTACTTGAAATAGTCAAAAACGTTTCTATCTCCCCCTATAGCACTATTACAGGCACCCATTTAAAAATGTGAAACAGGACTCTTCAGTAAAATATGCATGTGGACACAGGTTCAAAAGTTCAATCCCACCATGCTGCTAAAATTTAGACAGGAAAGTAGTAAAGTGCCATTCATCAGTCATTCAAATTGGGTATAGTTAATGGAATTATGACAAAAGCCAATGTTCTTTTCTTTTCAAGAGTGTTGCCGTGTTAAATTGTACAGCCTTGTTAATGATATTCTACTCTTGTCATTCAATTCAGGAAATGTTACAATAAGCATTAGAATATGATTATTGTATAATATAATAATTTTTTTTTTTGCTTCTAGACCCGCGTCAAACCAGACGCCCATCCAACTTCAGTGCTGTGACTATTTGTCACAAATCTCAATCTTTGATGTTCCAGGCGCTACTGAACTAGTTCAGGATACTTCATTTGTAATATTAATCCTATGGCTAGCTAAAACAGTGAAGTTTGTAAATAAGACTGTATCTACTCATTTGAAACATGACCATTGTTTTCACTTAAAAACTGGGAAGAGAAGGCTTGGCAGGGAGCCACATCCTTTCCTGGCATTACTTAGATGACCTTTAATGTGCTTGATCAGGATATGAGTCACTGTTTCTGAGAATTGGAGTTCTTGCAGAGTGGTCACCTTGTTGGAAGGGAACTGACGATGTAATTCTTTAGTCACACCTATATGATCTCAGTGTCTGCCGTAAAATGGATAGAAAAAAATTAAACAAAAATAAAAGAATCCAAAACTTCATACTTGAGGCAATAAATATTTCCTGTTCAAACAAAAGGAAGTGCTCTATCATGCAATATAAGATTTATTTTTGTTTTAGTACCTCGTCCATAAAAAATAAAAAAAGAACTTCAAGCTGTTAGTCTCCATTCCTGCTTTCTGAATGTCTTTCTTGGTGGTTATGAAGTTAGGTATACTTCTGCCTGCATTTGATTATGTAAGTGTTAGACTATAGGACCTTATCTGTCAGTGTTGCTAGCAGAATAAAAGAAGAGGAAGGAATGAAATGGAGGAGTTGATGAATATTTAATAATGCTTTTAATCAGTCTCACCAAATAAACATTTCTCAGGCTGCTTTGCAAATGAGATTTCCCTATCGTAGGAGCTTGCAGATATATTTTTTCTTTTCCCCAGTGAAAATCTTGGGAGTCTGGTTGGACTGGTAAATGATTTTATAATCATTAATGAATTTTAATGACTGACAACTTAAAGTAAACAAAAATAATATTGAAATGTGTTTTCTTGATGAAGTTGCTATCAAAATGTACATTGCATATTTTCCTAAAGTATTCACTTATTAAAGGCATAATCTTTTACATTTTGATGTTTAGTTTATATGATTCCTTATATATTCCATAATCACGTTAATTGGCACAGTTAATAGTGCAAATCAAAAGCAGCAGAGAAATGCCAGCTATAGAATACAAGCTATAGGGATCCTTTCAGATCATTATCAGATCAGGAATGTTAATGAGTCCGCTGTGACCAGAGATGACCAGAAATCATCTCTAGACTTTCTAAGATGATACGACTTCTAAAAGCTTCAGCGATACCTCTTTTAGTAAATGTAAACAAGAATGAGCGGGGTATGCCATAGCTGGGAAAACAATCAATATGGAGAAAAAATAATAATATTGTATAAAGTATTGTTGAAGAGCAAGAAATCATGTTACATTTAGCCAACAACACATATCCAGAACTAACTGGATATTTTGTGGTCTGATCCACTGCCTTCAGGATCACTAGGGATGTCCTAATTGGATCTAGAGAAGTCAAAGGAAATTTTTATAGACATCCATTAGCTCTCATCGTGACCAATTTTAATCCCTTATAATTCTTGCACTCTTCTGTAAGTAGCTTTCCAATTTGAGAGTGAAGATTTTTTCAAAATGCAGTGGATTGGATCCCTTAGGGGATGAAATGAAAAACTGATTTCAATATTGTTTTGCTATATAGTAGTATGTATGTAAGTGTTTAATTGCCAAAAGACTCTTTTCACTTTTATTTTTACGGCAACTGATGTTATATGGAGGGAATGGGAATGAGTTCTACACTTAGAGAAACAGTAGAAGAAATATCACTTTTGCATTTGGGCCACCATGGACTCCCTTCAGAAAAACTCTTACTTACCTATGCCTTTATCTGACTTAAAAAAAAAAAAAATTCAGGTGCTGGTGGTGGAGGTGGTTGAGGAGGTGGTATCTACAACATTTACAAATCAAATATCATTTACTAAAAACAAATCTGTCTCACTAGATATTTTAAAACATGGTAACCACAAATGTTCCAAAAGCCAAGTGTTTAAATCCAAATTCTACCACAAAGGAGTGTAGACCACATTTTGGGCTTAGTACTTTGACCTGAGTCATGCTTAACACTAGCTTCTAGTTCACTATAATGGATTGGAAATATTTCTCTGAGGCACTATGTAAGCCAGATTGGTAAAGACAGGCAGGGATAAATCTATTGGAGAATAATTCTAAATCTTTTCCAGTACCTGTGTTCCTCCTAAATCTCCTGCAATTCTTCTCAATCTTCCAGATTCATTTTCCAGAAGTTTTCAGATGACTTTTGATTGGAAGGCTTTAAAAAAAGCCTGGATTTTCATCAGAAAATTACATTTACAGTTCTACTCTGAAAGTGTTTATCTATAGAATTACCCATGAGTTCATCTCCTAGGTTAGTTCCACCTTTCACCTCAATCAAGGAAAAGTCATCTTTTATGGCATAATCCAAAATCCATATACCCCAGAGAGGTGCTGCTCAGTCATTGTGTACCGTTAAGAGGGATCTAAAATTTTATCTTTTCAACAGCTAAGAATTTGAAAGATAGACAAGTTTTGCCTTCATCCTATAACTAACATTTTTTTAAAGCCACTCTAACAGAGATTGAAAAGAGGCAAAGGATTTTTCTCTCACTTTTAAAAATGCTCTCTGTACAATCCAATTTATTTAAATGTCTCTTGGCAAACTCAAAACAAAGAGGGAGACAGAAAAAGTTCTGGGTCAAAGAGGGCAACACCTAAGTACAGTTACTGTAAAAAAGATTTGTTCCTAAATAAAAGACTTAATAAAAGTATGAATTAATGGATATAGGAAGATAGACTTTAAAACTTCTAGCCTTTTCTTTTGATTATTTTTAAATGAGTAGTTAGTTATAAAGTAAAACTAAATTTTATTGATAAAAACTGGCACTGGAGAGCTTTTTTTTAAAAAAATAGACTGTTTTTAGAGCAGTTTAAGGTTCAGAGAAAAATCAAGTGGAAAGTGCAGAGATTTCTATATACCTTCCATCCACCCTGCAACATATGGACAGCCTATATTAATGTCAAAACCTTCCACCAGAGTGAATATTTCCTACAATCAATGGGCATATCTCTATATAACACTATCACCCAGGTCCACAGCTTACATTAGAGTGCATGTTTGATGTCATACATTTCTATGAGTTTTGAAAAATGTATGATGTGTACCCACCATTTCAGAATAATACAGAGCAGGTTCACTGCCCTAAAAATTCTCTCTGCTTTGTCCAATCACTACCCCTCCCTGACATCTAATCACTGGCACTGCTAATCTTTGATAGTTTACAATTATCTCCAGAGCACCCTGATAGTCTGAAATCACCTCCATACATGGGGGTACGGGAAAGTGTGAAGAAAGAGGCAGGCCAGTCCAGCCTGGTAAGGTGGCAGTTTTAATAAGCAAAGGAACTTACATATAAGGCTTGTCTTGGGCAGCAGCAAGATGAATGGATCCCTGCACCAACCTGCCAAATATTAATAGGGTTCAGTCACATATACCATCTAAGTGTTCTCAACACCACATCAGTATTTCAAGGTTATGTCCTTGGAGCAGCCTCTCAGCATTGGAAAGTCCAGCAGAACTGGCATTTCAAAGACAGAGGGTGGGATGAGGAGCTTCTAATTGCTTGGGTCTACCTACCTGAGAGTCAACTGGCGATCATGTCTTTTCAATGACCTTCCCCAACATCATTTTACTGTCTCTGAAGTTGTGCCTTTTCCAGGATGTGTCATATAGTTGGAATCATAAAATATTTGCATTTTCAAATTGACCTCTTTCACTTAGCAATATGTATTCAGGTTTCTTCTGTATCTTTTTTTGGCTTGATATAGCTCATTCCTTTTTTAGCACTGAATAATATTCCATTGTCTGGATGTACCTCAATTATATACACGCTTACCTGCTTAAGGACATCATGGTTGCCTCCGGTTTTAGCAATAACAGATAAAGCTGCTATAAACATCTATATGCAGGTTTTTGTGCGGACATAAGTTTTCAACTTCTTTGGGTAAATGCTGAGGACCGCAATTCATGCTTTTTTTCAAAAAGCACAATATCATGCTTTTTTTTTTTTTTTTTTTTTCTTCTTTTTGATCTAACCTTCCTCTATTTCAGTTTGCAAGGATCGAATTGGGTCTATTCTCTGCTCCAAGCTTTGTGCAAAGTGCTTTGGATGGCACGTGTATGTCTCTTTTGTGGTCATCTGCCCCGGGGAATGGTCAGTTAAGGCTAGCTAGGTGAGATTTAATTTTTTTTTTTTTAATTTATGATAGTCACAGAGAGAAAGAGAGAGAGAGAGGCAGAGACAGAGGGAGAAGCAGGCTCCATGCACCGGGAGCCCGACGGGGGACTTGATCCTGGGTCTCCAGGATCGCGCCCTGGGCCAAAGGCAGGTGCCAAACTGCTGCGCCACCCAGGGATTCCCCCCCCCTTTTTTTTTTTTTTTTTTAGACAGGGTATATAAAGCCTAACGTCCAATTTTCCTTCACAATCCTTAAAAGAAAAATATGGATGCTATTCCTTCATAATTCATATTATATTCATATTTATATTACTTTTATTTTCAGTCATGATTAAAGTCACCAAATACATTAAAAATAAACAGCCATTTTTTGAGGATGCTTTCTATATGGACTTTGTACAAGGTAATAAGATGGGTCTCAAACAGACCCATTCTGACAATACAAAATAAACATTAAAATGGTGATGTCAGGGGCACCTAGGTGGCTCAGTTGGTTGAACGTCTGCCTGCCTTTGGCTCAGGCCATGATCCCAGGGTCCTGGGATCAAGCCCGTTTCGGCTCCCTGCTCAGAGGGGAGCCTGCTTCTCCTCTCCCTCTGCTCCTCTGCCAGCTTACGGCTTGCACGCTCTCTCTCTCTCTCTCTCTCCAATAAATAAATAAGATCTTGGGGGAAAAAATGGTGAACTCAGAAATGATGTATCAGGTGCGCAACTCTGGCCAATTCAGCTATCAAACCACATCACTAAATGAAGCACACGATTCAGTCTGTCATATAAACACAAAGGAAGTGATGCGGGAATGAGACGCCGGCTGCCTCCGGACCTGAGGCTCAGAAGCACCACAACCCGGGGTCTGCGGGGGCGAGGAGTGAGGCGGGAGGGGCCGGCGGGGGCTGCGCAGCTCTGCACGTGGGTGGGAAGCACGCCTGCATCCGCGAGCAAGGGAAACGAGCTCCTAGGGGCTCATCGAAGTATAGAAGTTTATGATTTTGCAGCAGTTGAAATACTGACCTCAACATTAAAATAAAAGCAAGTTTTACATGACGATGAAAAATACAAAAGACTGAAGGAAGAGACCCTGCATGAAAAACCGGGCAGCTCAGCGAGTCGCGGACCGCGTGCCAGTGGCGGAAATGGACCGTGGCCCCCGCCCACCCTCCCAGGTGATAGTAGTTGCACAGAGCAACGTTAGATTTGCAAAAACGTTGTAGACAAGCTCTTGCCAAACCAGTCCCTTCCTTCTTACGCTGCCGCGCGGTTGCCACTTATGAAGGTGCGAACTTCTTGGCTGGTGCTCGAACCCTCTTCTCTACTCCACTCTGTTTTGGCAGTGAATCGTGTAGGCCTCTGCTTGAGCTGGGTCCTGGATGTGTGGTTCATGTAGCAGCTCCTGCATTCCTAACAAGATCTGCTTAATCGTGATGGCTGGCCTCCAGTCCTTGTCCTCCTCGAGGATCATATGGTAAGATCAGATCTAATTTTGTAAGACGTTTCCAAAATGTCTTCCTTAGTGGCTGTATTATTTTACATTCCCATCAGCAATGAATGAAAATTTCTGTTGCTCCGTATCTACATTAGCATTTGATATTGTTGACGCTTTATATTTTGGCCATTCTAATAGATGCGTAGTAGTAGATCATTGTTTAAATACATGTAATGTGGAAAATGTTTTCATATGTTTATTTGCCATCAGTATTACCTTCTTTGGTAGGTGTCTATTCAGGTCTGACACATTTTTAAGTCAGGTTGGTTGTTTTCTTATTGTTGAATTTTAAGGGCCATTTGTATATTTTGCATAACAGTCCTTTATCAGAAATGTGCTTTACAAATGTTTTTTCCCAATCTGTGGCTTGTCTTCTTATTCCGTTGATAGTGCATATTCCAAAGTAGAAGTTTTAAATCTAATTAGGTCAAGCTTATCAGTTCCTTCTTTCACGGATCATTCCTTTAGTGCTGTATCTAAAATCATCACCAAACCTGAGGTTATTGAGGTTTTCTCCTGTTGTAGGAATTTTGTAGTTTTACATTTTACAATAGGTCTATGATCCAACTTGAGTTTAATTTTTGTAAAAGGTATAGGTCTATTTTTAGACTCAATTTTTTACATGTGGATTTCTCATTGTTCCAGCACCATTGTTCAAAAGACTGTCTTTGCTCAGACTGTCATTGTACTGCCTTTTCTCCTTTGTAAAGTTGACTGTACTTATGTGGGTCTATTACTGGGCTCTTCATGCAGTGCCATTAATCTATTTGTCTGTTCTTTCATTTGATAAAACACTGTCTTAATTACTGAAGGCTTATAGTAAGTTTTGAAGTTAGGTAGTATCAGTCTTCTGGCTTAGTTCTTGTCCTTCAATGTTGTATTGTCCATTCTGGGTTTTTATCTGCCCATAAAATTTAGAATTAGTTTGTTGATTTCCACCAAATAACTTTCCCGGATTTTAATTGGAATTGTTGAATCTGTAGATCAAGTTAGAAAGAACTGGCATCTTGCCTGTAGTCAATCTTCATGAACATGGAATTTTGCTCCATTGTTTAGTTACTTCAATTTCTTTCATCAGAATTCTGTAGTTTTCCATAAATAGGTCTTGTACAGATTCTGTTAGATTTATACCTAAATATTTTATTTTGAGGGTTGCTAATATAAATGGTATTGTGTTTTCAATTTCAAATCTCACTTGTTCATTGCTGGTATAGAAGAAAGAAAATGACTTTTGTATCCTACAATCTTGCTATTATAACTCTTTACTTCCAGGTCTTTTCTTAATTGTTCCAGATTTTCTACATAGAGATCATATCATCTGTAAAAATACACAGTTTTATTTCAGCCTTTTCAATTGGTATACCTTTTATTTCCTTTTCTCATCTTATTGTATCAACTAGTACCTCCAGTCCTGATATTGAAAAGGAGTTTTGAGAAAGAACATCCTTGTCCTATTTCTGATCTTAATGGGAAAGCTTTGAATTTCTCACCACTAAGTATTTTGTTAGCTGTAGGTTTTTTGTTTTGTTTTGTTTGTTTTTTAGCTGTAGGTTTCTTGTAGATATTATCAAATTGAAAAAGCTTCCCTCTGTTTCTAGTTTGCTGAAAGTTTTTATCATGAATGCATATTGCACTTTGTCAAATTCTTTTTCTGTATCTGTTGATCTTATCATGTGATTTTTCTTCTTTAGCTTGTTTTCTTTTAAATAATTTATTATCTATCTATCTATCTATCTATCTATCTATCTATCTATCTATCTATTTATTTGACAAGAGAGAGAGTGAGAGCACAAGCAAGAGGAGCAGGAGGGGAAGAAGCAGGATCCCTGCTAATCAGAGAGCTGATGCGGGCTTTATCCCAGGACTCTGGGATCACCTGAGCCTAAGGCAAATGTTTAACCAACTGAGACACCCTCTTCTTTAGCTTGTTGATGTGATGGAATACATGAATTGATTGTTGAATGTTGATTCAGGCTTGCATGCCTGGGATAAATCCAGCTTGGTTGTGGTATATAATTCTCATTATACATTACTGAATTTGATTTGTCAGTATTTTGTGAGGAATTTGTATCTGTGCTCACAAATAATACAGTTTGTGGTTTTCTTTCCTTGTAATGTCATTCTCTAATTCTGTCATTAGAGTAATGCTAGCCTCATAGAATGAGTTAAAAGTATTCTCTTTGTTTTTTCTTCTGGAAGAGATTGTAGGGAATCAGTATAATTTCTTCTTTAATATCTTTGTAGAATTCACCAGTGGACCCATCTGGGCCTCATGATTTCTGTTTGGGAAGGCTATTGATTATTGATTCAATTTCTTTAACTAATTTAGGCCTATTCACTTTGTTATTTCTTCCTGTGTGGGTTTTGGCAGATTGTGTCTTTCAAAGAATGGGTCTAATTTCATTTTGGTTTTTGAATTTGAACATAGAGTTGTTCATAATATTCCTTTATTATTCTTTTAATATAATAGGATCAATAGTCATAGCTCCCTTTCCTTTCTGATACTCGTAATTTGTTTCTTCTCTTTTTTCCTGGTTATCCTGGCTAGAGGTTATCCAAAATTAAATTATTGATTTTACCAACTTTTGGTTTTATTGATTTTCTCCATTGATTTCTTCTTTTCAATTTTATTAATTTATTCTAATTTTTATTTTTTTCTTATTCCTTTTTGAGAATTAATTTGCTCTTCTTTTTTTAGTTTCCTAAATTGGAAGCTTAGTGTTGATTTTAGATCTTAGTACTTTTCTAATATATGCATTCATGCTATGATTCCCTTTAAATTCTGTTTTCACTGCATCCGACAAATTTTGATAGGTTGTATTTTCATGTTCATTTGGTTCTCAATATTTAGTAATTTATCTTGATCTTCTTTGACCCCTGTGTTATTTAGAAGTGATAGAAAGGTGTTAAAGTCTCCAGCCATGATAGTGAATTCATTTATTTCTCCTTAAAATTCTGTCAGTTTTTGTCTCATGCATTTTGAAGCTCTCACATATTTTGAGACATAAATGTTTAAGATTATTATGTCTTTACTGTTGACCCCCTGTTATCATTATTTAATGCTCCTCTTTATCTCTGATAACTTTTATTTTTGCTCTGAAATCTTTGTTTGGTCAGAAGGTAATGTAACTATACCTGCGTTCTTTTGATTAGTGGTAAAATTAGCGTATCTCCATTCATTTACTTGAAATAGATATGTTTCTACATTTAAAGTGGTTTTCCAGGGGGGCACTTGATGGGATGAGCACTGGGTGATATGCTATATGTTGGCAAATTGAACTCCAATAAAAAATAAATAAATAAATAAATAAATAAATAAATAAATAAATAAAGTGGGTTTCCTATAGAAAATATATCATTGGATCTAGTTTTTAGATCCATTCTGAATATTTTGTCCTTCATTAGTGTATTTAGACCATTGAACTTTAGAGTGGTAGTAGATATAGTTGGAATAATATCTACATATTTTGTTACTACTTTTTATTTGTTGCCCTTGTTCTTTCCTCCTATTTTTGTCTTCTATTCTTTTTCTGACTTTCGTGCTTTTAATTTTTTTTTTTTTTATTTATTTATGATAGTCACAGAGAGAGAAAGAGAGAGGGGCAGAGACATAGGCAGAGGGAGAAGCAGGCTCCATGCACCGGAAGCCCGATGTGGGATTCGATCCCAGGTCTCCAGGATCGCGCCCTGGGCCAAAGGCAGGCGCCAAACCGCTGCGCCACCCAGGGATCCCCTGACTTTCGTGCTTTTAAATAAGCATTTGAAATGATTAAATTTTCTCTCCTTTTCAGACAATCAGTTGTACTTTTTTAAAAACTTTTTTTGGTGGTTCACTTACAGTTTGTAGCATACCTTTACAAATAATCCACATTCACTCTCAAATAATACTATATCATATGTAGTATGTATGTGTTGTGTATACATACATACACACACACACACACACACACACGGTTGACCCTTGAACAACATAGGTTTGAACACAGGAGGCTGCTTATACTTGGACGTTTTACAGTACAGTACTGTAAGTGTTTTTTTCTCTTACTTAGGTATTTTTAAATAGTATTTTCTTCTCTCTAGCCTATTTACTGTAAGAATACAGTATATAAAACTTGTCACATGCAAAATGCATGTTAAATAACTTTTTGTTATTGGTAAGTCTTCTAGTCAATAATAAGTTATTAGTTAAGTTTTTGAGGAGTCAAAAGTTACACATGGAATTTTGAATGCATAGAGGTTGGTACCTCTAACCCTTGTGTTGGTTAATGGTCAATATACACAGTATATTTAGCTATATACATGCACACATGGAAACACATTGTTGCTTTTATTAAACAAAATTTATCTGTTAAAACAGTTAAGGACTTGAGAAATAAGTGCTTTTATTTTACTTTCATTTATTCCTTCTCTGATGCTCTTCCTTTCTTTACAATCTTTTTTTTTTAAGTTTCTGACGTATAAGTTATAGTTTTCCTTCTCTCTGAAGAACTGTTTTTTTTTTTTTTTACATTTCTTGCAAGGCAGATCTATTGGCAATAATTTTCTCAATTTTCGTTTGTCTTAGAAAATATTTATCCTTCACTTTTGAAAGATAATTTCCTAGAGTACAGAATTGTAGGTTGGTGGGATTGTCTTTTCTCTCAACACTTTAGATATTTCATTCTCCTTGCTTGCATAGTATCTGAGGTGAAGCCACATACAATTCTTATCTTAGCTTCTCTGTAGGTAAGGTGGCTTAGTCTTCTGCTTCTTTCAAGTGTTTTTTAATTTTTGAGTTCCTGGAGTTTGTTATTATGTGTCTATGTGAAGTTTCTTCGGCATTTATCCTCTTGATGTTCTGTGAGCTTCCCATTTCTATAGTTCGGTGTCTAACATTTAATCTGGGGGAAAATCTCAGTAATTATTGCCTCAGATATTTCTTCTGTTCCTTTTCTCTTTATTCTCCATGTCGGATTCTCAATATGTGCATGTTACATATTTTAAGGTTGTTCTACAGTCCTTGGATATTCTGTTCTTTTTTCATTCTTTTTTCTCCTTACTTTTCAGTCTTGGATGTCTCTATTGAAATATCCTTAAGACTCCTAACTCTGGGAAACGAACTAGGGGTGGGGGAAGGGGAGGTGGGCGGGGTGTGGGGGTGACTGGGTGACGGGCACTGAGAGGGGCACTTGATGGGATGAGCACTGGGTGTTATTCTATATGTTGGCAAATTGAATACCAATAAAAAATAAATTTATATAAAAAAAGAAATATCCTTAAGATTAGAGATTCTTTTTTCTCCATGTATAGTCTACAATGGAGCTCATCAAAGTTATTCTTCATTTCTGTTATAGTGTTTTTTTATCTCTAACATTTCTTTTTAAATTCTTTTTTATAATTTCCATCTTTCTGCTTACATTGCCTATCTATTCTTGCATGCTCTCTACTTTATCCATTAAGATCTTTAAACATACTAATCATACCTGTTTTAATTTCCAATCTGTGTCTTATACCCCTGCCATATCTGAGTCATTTATGATGTTTGATCTGTCTTTTCAAACTACATGGGTTTTTTGCCTTTTATTATGCCTTAATGTAAAGGAACTTCAATAAATAGACCTTTAGTAATGTGTTGGTAAAATGTTCCACAGTTCTATGATTAGTGAGCCTATGTCTTTGGCCTGCGAACTTCATAAGTGCTTCTCAGTTTTCCTGTACCATTAGGTGAGACAGGTTGGCTAAAATGGGCTGGAGTTGGGCATTTCCCTTTGCCCAGGTTGATTAGGCTCTGGGGAAAAAAAAATCCCAATAATTTGTGATCTTAGGAAACAGGTTTTTATTTATTTTATTTTATTTTATTTTATTTTATTTCATTTCACTTCATTTCATTTCATTTCATTTCATTTTATTTATTTTATTTTGAGAGTGGGCCTTGTGAAGAACAGAATACTCTGACATATTTCAAAATGATTAATTTTCCTTCCCCATGCCAGAAAGTAAAGAGGAGTTTTCTCTAATATTTACTATAAGGACCTAGTAGACTTCCTAGAGGTAAAACTCACAAAGTTGGGGGGCTTTCTTAGGACTAGATCCCCTCGGAGTTTTGAACTCTCAGGCTTATTCACACTGAGTTTACAGCAATTTGTCAATTTAAAGTTTAGGTTTTCCTGTCCTGGTACTGTGTTCTGCAGAGGTTTTTGCTCTAATAGGTTGTGATTCATCTCTGTCTCTCCAATTTTGGGAGACTGATTTTTCAGTTTGATCAACTTTATATTTGTTGTTTGGATAGAGAGATAATTTTAGTCCATGGCAAACTGGAAAGTAGAATTCCCAACTAACTTTTTAAAATCTGATTTTGCTGCTTCTTAAAATGGTATTAAAAACTAGGAGTGTTAAAAAGAAAAAACTAGGAGTGTTATGGAAATATTAAATATAAGTGATAAGTTCCCCTTTTATTCTACAACTCCCTTGTAGGAGTAGTCCCTCACAAATACATCAGTCCTTTTCATGTATGGGTTTCATTTTTTAACTTTCTCTTTAAAAGGTTACTTAAGATCATTGAGGGCAGCTAAGTGATGATGGATAGTAAGAGGCTTGGATGAGTACACTGATAAATCCTCACTCTAACTTTGGAGCTAATTCTTTTTGTGTAGGAGGGAGAATTACTTGTATGAAAATTTCTACTTACAGGGTAACACTTTTTTCCATTCTCTTATCATTTATTAAAATATCTAGTGCTTCATTGGTTAATTCCATAAATCTTCCTGAATTTATACACATTTTGGAGTATCGCTCAAATATTGTCAACGGACCATGATTTAGTCTAATATTCTTTAATCTAATGAGGTTTATATGCCTTGTGAAGATATGCTCTACTAATGACACTCAGAAAGTGAAAGATGTTGTATATTTGAGTAGTTCCTTACTTAGCACAGACTTTCAGGATAAACCATTTCTCTGGGAGAGGCTTTGGCTTCACAGATAAGAGCACATTTTCAGGAAGCAGACCTTTAACTATATAATGTCTCAGTTTCTTCAACTTTTCTCAACCCTATGATGACTCAGTTTCCTCAGCAGGACTTGTAAAGAAAGCACTTATGATAATGACATAAAATATTATTTGTAAAATGTTTGAAACAGTGTCAGGCATGTGACAGGTGCTTAATGGATATTAATTATCAATAACCATGAAAGTAATATGGTTATAGCCAGATGGGTAAGAAATCAGTGGCAAAACACTATGGATTAAACTGATATTTTGGGCCTAGAAGGATAGAGCTCTTAGATATTGATTTATTCAGCAAATATTTATTATGTGTCAGACACTGTATTTCATGCTGAGGTTATAAATAACTGTGATATAATTTGATTGTTTTAAAAGAGACACAGAAAATCTACTCTGGAAGCACTGTGCAGGGATTAATTAATTTTGTCTAGGAGAGTCACAGACGACTACACAGAGGAAAAAGGCATTGGAATTAGGTCTCTAGAGATGTACAGGAATTAGCTAAGGAAAGAATGAAGAAAAGATAAAAAGAGACTTTCCAAGGAGATAGCACAGTGTGAACAGGAGAATGAGGCATGAAAGTACCTGGAGTGTTAAGGATATAATGGATAGGTAGTTTTTCCTGAATGGTTGGCAGAGTATACAGGGGGAATGGTAAGCAATGAGTCTGGAAAAATCAGTTGAGAATGCATTTGGAAGGACTTTCAATGTTTTGCAAAAGAGTTTAAGTTATATTAAGGACAGTAGGAAGCTAATTGAGAGTCCCACATGAATTGTTCTGCTCAATCACTCATTAATGTATTCATTCCTTCAAGGAGTACTTATTGAATGGTTACTAAGTGCCTGACCCATTCTAGGCACTGGGAATTGAGCAATAAGCAAAAGACAAAATGCTTTTCCCATATAGTCCTCACATGTAGTGTGAAGTAGCAGACAATGAGCAAAAATAAAATAAAATATACAGTTCAAGGGTAATAAATGCTAATGTGAAAAATAAATCCAGAGAAATAAACAATGTTGAAGGGAAACCTGTCATTTTAGATATGATGGCCAAAGTAGGTGTTGGTTAAAAGATAACATGTGAGCCAAACCTGAAAAAAAGAAGGAAATGACCCATGTGATATCTAGAGAGAACAGCAAGTAGGAAGGCCTTGAGGTAGAAACGTGTGCCTGATATGTTAAGGGTGAAGCAAGGCCAGTATTGCTGGAGCAGAGTAATCAAGGGAGAAAGAAGTAAAAAATAAGATAGAAAGATGATAGAAGAGTGAGGTAAGAAATGCAGATTATCAAGGACCTTGTGGGCTATTTTTAGAATTACATTTTAGTCTGAGCAGAAGAAAATGATGTGATCTGACTTCTATTTTAAAAGGATCACTCTTGACTGCTATGCAGAGAATAAGCAGGAGTGTGGGAGAGGTGAAGGATAGAATTAGGGAGGATAGTCAGGAGATAGCTGAACAATCAGACAAGAAAGAATAATGGCTTGGGTGGTAGTGGTGGAAAAGGGGACAAAAGAAAATGATCTGGAAATATTTTAGAGTAAGAGCCAATAGGGTTTCATGATGGGTTGATTTGACTATGAGGCACTAGAAAAAAGTATGCCTGTTGGCTTTAAAGTTTTTAGCCACTCTGATCTTACTTCATCTCTTCATTTCTGTCTTCTTACCTACATGTGGACTTGATCAGCTTATTTTCCTGCTTTAAGTTTCTATCACTGCCTTTTCTAGTCTTGTTCATCTGAGATTGTCTCTGGGAAGGACAAAGGCTTCCTGGCTCATCACAACCTTAAAGACAACTTTGGAATTTCACTGCAAATCAGTATGTGGAAAGAAGCTATGTATAATATGATTTTTTAAATAATATTAATGCAAATAAAAATATACGTGGTTTATAAATTACCCACAATAATACCTGTTACACTGTACTTCATTTCTTCTAAGAGGGCAAATAAAATCTTGTTAGGAGTTCTGTACTATTTTTCCCTTGAAGGGAGGTTCTGCATTCTCTCTCCTTGGTGAAAGTCATATAATCTATTTCAAGAAGATAGTTTTTCTCCCCTATAAGTATACAATTAATAGGTACTCCTCTGTCTACTAAGGAACATATCCATCTCTGTAGACTTCAAGTGGGTAGCAGCTAAGAGCAAGTCCAAATTTTATGGCTCCTGAAGTTTATAACTTTGGGAGACCCTCTTTAGGAAAATTACTTCATAATTTTATATATATAAAATTTTAGTGCTCCTCTCAGAACCTTGGAAGATAACTGTATAAATGAGGGTCTAAACTAAGCTTCATTAGCACCAGAGTAAGCCTGACTTTAGTGTTACCCTTTCACCAGCTCCCCAGTTCACCCAGGATTAATCTTAGTCTTATGACTTTTTCATAAGATCCATGAGTTTCGGGCTGGAAGAGTGCTCTGATCTCAGCTGGTCTATGATTTAGAAAGAAAATTGTTATGTAGTATAGGGGTATTTTGGTACTATAGGTTATAAATCAAGATGATTCTTCTAAATTGCTTCACTATCGTTTTCCCATTCCTTAAAAGGCATCCTTTGATATGGAATTATTTTTAGAGCTTTATCTTTCCATGCAATGAAAATTATTTTCATATACTCTCTTCAAATGAAAAACTGACATGCTGTTCAATTTGGGCATGCTTTCCAACTCTTAAAATTTCCAATCTTTAAACTTATTAAATAGCCATATATGTAATAAGTATCCTAAAAAGGAAAACACTACTGAGAAATTACATCTTACTGTCTGTGGACTCTCCATCTCTTTTGTTTTCTGTTCCTTTCACAGAAAACAGTTACACATACTACAACACAGGAAATCATATGGGGCAAATTAGTATCCCTAAAGCACCAGATAATTTCTTGCCTCCTATGAAGTGGTGACTCGGGGGTGGCTGCAGACTTTTGTGGTTTCCATCAAGAAATGCTGCTGAGGCCCTTCATCTGTATGCACCACTAAAAAATATTTTTAACATTGATTTTCCTCTGGCATTGATTTACCACCTGACGCCATCAATAATGAGGTTTGTCGGCTGATTTCTTAGGCTGTCTGGGATTTTTTTTTAAAAATTCTTTCTTTCTGCCTTTTTTTTCTTTCTTTTTTTTTCTCTTGCTGGCAGAAGAGTTGCTGGTAGCAAGTAGTGAGGCAGGAAGAAAGGCTGATAATTTGAACTCGGAAATTTGCAACCAACCCATCGACTCCACTGAGCCATTTCTCCCAGCTCCCTTTCCCCTCCCTCTTATTACCTATCATTTTATTACTTGATGGGAAGTCTTCCATCGGGTTGGCCTTCTGAGTATTGCTATTTTTCAGTTTGGTATGCATTGGAATGCAAATTAAATGGGACAATTATCTGTGGTAAAGTGTTT
Organism: Canis lupus dingo; assembly: GCF_003254725.2. Taxonomy (NCBI): domain Eukaryota; kingdom Metazoa; phylum Chordata; class Mammalia; order Carnivora; family Canidae; genus Canis; species Canis lupus. The sequence continues at coordinate 56,562,836 of NC_064254.1, forward strand.
TCTTGATGCTTGGAAGAATGCTTTTTCTTTTGCTTCCCTTAAAAATTTGAAGGCATCTAAAAAGCTGATTCAACTCAAGTACTTAGTGAGAAACCAATTCTGTAAACTATGCCACTTTCATTTATTGAAGTTAGCCCATGTTTGGGCCTAAAGGGAGAATTTTCTGAAACACATGTCTATTTCACTGTGGCAGAATGCTTTCCTTTACAAAGCAGTAAGATGGTGAAAAAAGTAGAAAGTAGATAGTCAGCATTCCCACATCCCTTGTAAAATAAAATGAAAATGCAGATACCCTTCTGTCAAGGTCCTGATCCTGGACAAAATTATATACCAAAATTTGACAAAGCACGTTCTGGGAGATATATCTTCATTATTATGCATGAACTTAACTAAATATTGATCACTCTGAATGAAACAGATGGAAACAGCCATTTTTCTGGATCCCAGATATTGAATTATGAGAGGTCAGGGGAAAAATTCTCACTGACAGGTTAAGACAAAATAATTTAAAAAACAAGATAAGAAAAGATATGATTTTATGAACGAGGTATCTATTTAAAAACATTTTTTGTCTCCATACAATTTTAAAGACTTCAGCCACAATAGATGACTTTTACTGAAAACACAGATTTGACATGAAGAATTCCCAGTATTTCACTTTTCTGTTAAGAATGAATGTAACAATCTATTTCAATTAATTATATGTATTTATATAAAAAGATTTTTTACACATTCATTTTTTTCTTTTAACTAGTTATTAATTTAACAACTTAACATTTGTTTGGACTATGTACTTTCATATGTTTCATATTTAGTATACATTTGAATCATCTGTGGGAAAGATGATCACTGGAACTGCATGACACATAATCTGGACAACTGTGTAACCATGTCCTAAGGCCTTGATATACTCAGAAGCAGGATTGATAGGTCATTGGGTTTTAAATACTTGATTTCACTAAAGACTGCTAGATTGTTCTTGAAACCAGCATCTGTCCTCCTACCAACACTTAATATTACCCTATTTTCTAGTTTGGGGCAGCATTTAATGTTATCTTTCTGGCGTTTGCCATTCATGTGAACTGTGTCATGTGGTCCTCTACTTATTTAAAGTTACTGGCTTACTCTGGTACTAGATCTTAAATACCTTTTATCTTCCCAGGGTTTCTCACAGTCTTAAATTAGGTTCCAGGACCTACCACCATCCCTGTTCCTTCTGAGTCTTCTTCTGGGTTTAGAGGAGGAAAATTAATCTAATGAGCTAATTTTAGATCATCGTTATTTTGGAAAGATGCTTTGTCCAGTGTGTGTGTGTGTGTGTGTGTGTGTGTGTAAATATTAAATTTGAATCTCTTTGAGTGATGTTATTTTTTATTCAAGCTGTGCTTTTTAAAAAAATTATATATTTGACAGACAAAGCAAGAGAGCACAAGCAGGGGGAGCAGCAGAGGGAGACACAGGCTCCTCAGTGAGCAGAGAGCCCAATGCAGTACTCCATCCTAGTACCTAGGTTATGACCTGGGCAGAAGACAGACACAACCGACTGAGCCATCTAGGCACCCAGAGCTGTGTTTTGCACTCCAACTCAAATCTTTTTTTAAAAAATGTATTCTTGAAAGGCACACAGAGAGAGAGGAAGAGACATAGGCAGAGGGAGAAGCAGGCTCCCTGCAGGAAGCCCAATGTGGGACTCAATCCCAAGACCCCGGGATCACAACCTGAGCCAAAGCAGACACTGAGCCACCCAGATGCCCCCACTCCACCTCAAATCTATTTCAAAAGGAGTCACCTGTTTTGAATGTTCTGAATATTCTCTGCATTCTTCTGAACCCCCTTAGATGTGTTTTTTTCTTCTCTCTAGGCATTGGGTCTCAGGTCCAGCTGCTGGGATGCAATAAGCAGCAACAACCCAATTACTGAAGATAGATATAGGAGCCAGTTGGTTTGCCAGATGGTCATTTCCTCTCAAGGTAACAGGGCAGAGCTTCTCTACTCCCTATATCTGGAAAGACTAAAGCTCTCCCAGCCTCCATCACAGCAAATATTTAGTGATCCTGGTCACCATCCTTCCTGGCATAGGGTCCAGGTTGATCATTCTTGTAGGGATGTTCATGGAAGATGCCCTACCCATTCTCTCATAGGTTTGCAGATTGCCGAAGGCCAAGCAGCAATTAGGAAGAGAGAAAACTTAAGGGGGAAGGTACAACAGGATCAAATGCTGAAAGAATAAAAAAAAAAAAAAGCAGTCTGAGAACTTAAAAAAAAACTTTGAATTTTGACATTTTGGGGGTGATTCATGCTTTTTTCATAATAATGTCATAAAATTTTATTTAAAAAAAGCAAAATACTAGAATGAGGACATAAAAACTGCTAATAAGCACTATTCTTCCTATGGGATTTCTGGTAATAATGATAGGCAGGTATAAAAAATGCAGATGGCTAGAGGTAGACATAGATAAGGTCAGGGGTCAAAAGGTGTTTTTAATTTCATTGATGGGAAATCTTGAATATGTTTATACAGATGGAACTAGGAGAGAGAACACTTAGAAATACAGGAGAGAGAGGGATTGCCAAGAACACATAGTTCTGAGGTTAGTGGGAGGAAATCATAAGGTGAAAAAATCCATCTGAAGCTGAATAAAAGACACTTCTGAGACAGCTGGGAATGAGGTCAGAGTGAGTAAAATTGCAAAGAAATTTGTAGATATGGGGACAAGAAATTGAGGAAATCACATACAGTGTTTTCTCAGTAAAGTATGAGGCAGGGTCATTGGCAAAGAGACATGAAGATTTACAAGTGAAGCAATGATGTGCTAGTGCTGCCTCGTAGAACTAATTGCTAAATTTTCAGGAATTTTGCCAGCTAGTTGTTAAACACGCCCATTATTATAATCTAAATTACATAAATTTACAGTTAAATTACATTAAAACAAAGGCAATATTCAACATTTATCACTTCCTAATTATTTTTTTACATTTTACTATTATCTATGCACTTGAGGTTATTTATATCTATTGTGTCTGAGATCAGATATAAACTTGTATCTGGTAGAAATATCACAAAAGATACACTGTTTACTATACATTTCTTCCCCACTCTGTTCGGTGATGGCACACAGTGCCTTGAGATGATCCACACTGGGAGGACTTGCAGCTTGAAAATCAGCAAATGCTACAGACTACGTTTTTTGTTGTTGTTGTTCCATTTTTTCAAAGAGCTGTTTATTGAACATGTACCGGCACACCCATTAGTAAAGCTTTTGAGGATAACAGTGAATATTTTGAATAGGCACTCTGAAGAAAAGGAAGCAACTGAAACTGATGAAAGAGGACCAAAGCCTACCGGGCCAGGTTGAAGTTAGGGAATACAATTTTTTATTTTATTTTATTTTATTTTATTTTATTTTATTTTTTTATTTTATTTTATTTTTTTATTTTATTTTATTTTATTTTATTTTATTTTATTTTATTTTATTATTTTTTTGGGGAATACATTTTAAAGGTAATGTGTTCCACAAGCAGCTCAGGTGTAAAAACGGAGAAAGTGTTGAGCTGAATCCTTGGGTGGAGTGTCTGGGGTGAATGGGTGGGAAAGGTTGAACTGGAGCATCTTGAGGTCTCAGCCAGTTATATAGAATAAAGAATCCAAGACCTGGGAGAAAAGGGTGGTAGTATGGAACCGGAAACCTTGATGGGGGGAAGCCCTTGTGCAGTGAAAATGATGTAGAGGAAAAGTAAAAAGGATGCAGAATTGTAATGAAAGAGTAGGATTTTGGAAATTATTACTTCAGTCAGAGTCATTTCCAGACCCTGGGTGTGATGGTGCTTAGGAGTTTATTCAAATTACTATAAGCATAGATGTAGTGGGATTAGCAGAAGAATCACAAGTTTAGATTGCTGGATAAATTGATCATATGAGCTGAAGGTACCAGGGATGATGGCAGGAATTGAAGAACTGAGAATGATATAGGAGTAAAAGGGGAGAAATGAAGATGCTGTTGAAGTCAGAGTGGAGAGCTGTTTTGAGCTGGATTGAATAGCTCTGAGTTGCAAGAAACTCACTCAGTGAGAATGTCTTCTGTGGAAATATATAGGTAGGGCTACTTTCCCAGCCACTGTCACCCTTAGGTAATAGCTGCTCTTGATATAGACAGTATATTAGAGTATATAGGGAAAATATATTTTAATGTAAAAACCTTTTTAACATTTTGCAAAGTATAATTTGCTTATAGCATTTCTGATCTATAGTTGTACTAATGGGTTGGGGATAGTGGCAAGGATGTCTTTTAGAAAGATTTATTTTTTCTAACCTGCTCGTTCTCCACCTCTTCAGGCCCACTGCAGATGGATGTTTTTCTCTTGCTTTTTTGCATTTTCATAAACAATTAAGGCAATGCTTTACTTATTTTTCTCCTTCAAAGTCTTAAGCATTTTCAAATTCTTGTTATTGTGGTATACTTTCCAGAATTTATTTTATATTTGTTATGTTTTATTCCTTTTCTTATTCCCTCTAGGTGTCATTTTCCTCTTCCACCTTTACTAAGGGCATCATATAAAGTTCTGTAAAACATTAGCTCTCAATATTGCCTTTCATTTTTTATACAAAGAGTATATATAAAAGATCATTTTATCCTTTAGTTTTGCATCCTCTTGTAGCAGTTTTAGCCATTATTTTTACCAATGTTTTGAAAATAGACACTTAGCTCATATTTCCTAATGATGTACTCTTCAAAATGTGGGTGGCATCATTGAACATGTATATTTGTAATAATAAATTTTCAAAAACTTCTGTCTAACTATCTTGTTATACTCAAGATATAATTCAATAGGGAATCAAAACCCAGCTGCATAACAACCGATTATTTTCTTTCTACATTTTCTCATTCATTATAAATATAGCCATGGTTTTAACAAGGGCCCATGGCTTAACCCAAAGGATTGATCTGGGACCCTTTGATAGGTCAGTACATGCATATCAAGGACATCTATCCCTCTAATCTTATTAGCAAAGTGTTTCTTACACAGGGCTATACAAAGATGGAGAAGGAAAGCACCCTTAAAGGTGTGTGTATGTATGTATATATGAATTTATAAGAAATAATCTCTCTCTTTTACACATGCACTGAAATTCTATTTTATTCTCTACCTGAGATAAACACTTAAATCTGATTATTTAGTCATTCGTACTTCTATGTTGTTTAGTCTAATCTTTTGCCATTGCTACCTGAAAAGAGTAGGAGTTTTGATAAGCCATCAAAGAAAAGCAAATAGTAATTTTTAAAGTACAGAAATGTATAGGTGAATACTTTGGGAAACTTGATCATCAACACATTGTCAGGTGCTTCAATGGTGATGATTTCACTTCCATAGTATTGAAAGGCAGTTTGATAGAGTGAAAAGGGATCAGAATCCCTTTCTCATGAGTTTCATCTTGGCTTTGCCTTACTCTATGAATTTTGGGAAAGTATTAACATTTCTAAATCTCAGAATCTATAATTGGAAATAATAATATTTGTTTCAGCTGTTTTTGAAAGGATTATATGAGATATTCTATTTAAAAACCTTGCAATGTAGCTGACATAGAGCAGATTTTTGATAAATATGGGTTCCCACATCTCTAGTGCCTGGGAAGTAAAAAATCGCTGTGCTTTGAATGATCTATCAAGATGCTAAAAATTTATAGTATCTATAGGTATAGTTTCGAAAATTTGAATTAGATTTTCAAAAATTCTACCAAACTGAAAGTTTTAAAATACGTGGTTAGTGTTTACAATTCAGATTTCTTAAAAACACATGTGAAGTTAAAGAAATACTTAAATTGAAAACAAAAAGCTATTAGTAAAAAGGAAAAATTGCAGAAATTTTTTAGGTGAAAATTTTAGGTGAAAGAGCGATCACAGATGAATTAATAGTACATTTTTCTTATGAAGTATTTGCTGCTTTATTCTCATCTCTGGAAAAATATTCATTTATCTTCACCAAATTATTGAACTGTGGGTTTTTATTTTTGAATCTTAGTTTTTAAATTTTAAAACATTTAATTGCTTCAAGATTGTCACTTCTAATCTTAATACCCTAGTAACTGTCATCAATCATACTAAAATATTTTACTTTCTACTCTAGTATTCTCTGTTAGATTAAAAATCTTAGTGGGGGGCAGCCCCGGTGGCTTAGCACTTTAGCGCTGCCTTCGGCCGGGGCATGATCCTGGAGACCCGGAATCGAGTCCTATGTCTGGCTCCCTCCATGGAGCCTGCTTCTCCCTCTGCTTGTGTCTCTGTCTCTGTCTCTCCCTGTCTCTCTCTCTCTCTCCGTCTCTAATAAATAAGTAAAATCTTAAAAAAAAAATCTTAGTGGAGCATATTAATGTATCTCCTTTTGTTTCAAAGGCCTACTGAGATAATCATCATGTACTATTGGTCAGCTTATTTAACATTATTGGAGATTTATTATACATGTTATACATTTTCTTATATGAGCTCTTTCCAACAAACAATGTTTTGATATTAAAAATTGTTATCAGAATTTAAACATAATTGATGACAGAGTAATATTTTTTGAGAAGTAGAGAGAACACATGTACATTAACTTTTTAGTAAAATCTTAGTTGAAACTCTTAGGTTTCATATTATTTTTGTTCAAAAACTCAACATTAATTATAATGTTTTATAGGAAAATTTACTTTGTCTTCTATATAACTAACTTGGCTATTAGAAAACAGATGTATTTGGAGAGTGGTTCAAGATGGTGCCAGAAGATTTTCACTCACCTCCTTCTATAGGGACAACAAATTTATACTTCCACATAGAATAATTTCCTCTGAAAAAGACCTAATAATTGGATGAACAGAGCCTCCACAACAAAGAATAAAGGGACAGCATGGAAATGAATAGTTGGAGTGATACATTCTCACCAAACAAAAACAAAATCCACCTTAGGCACAATGATCCACAATTGGAGGGATATCGAAAGTATGGAACTTTACCCTGAGAAGTGAGGAGCATATACACACATCAGACACTCAACCTATAGATCCTTCATAGGAGAGATAAGCCCCCCAAATACCTGGCTTTGAGAACGAACAGGATAACATCTAGGAAATCTAGAGATCTATAAAAAACAGAGAATGTGCTCTTAGAAGGCTCCTGTACACATTTACTTGCTATAAGACACAAAGTAAAAACACCAGTTTGAAAGCAACTAAACCATATGTAGAGTCCACTTTCTGATCTTAAAACATCTGCTGGTGAGTCAAGAACTCACTGGAACTTTTTCTAAGGAGAGACTTTGCAGAGCACCATTTTTGCAATCTCATTCTAACTTTCTAATACCAGTGCTGGAAGATACTCTTTTAGAACTCTTCTTCTAACCTGTTAGCACATAAGAGTATGCCCCATTGAGTGTCGCATCCTTCCACGTGCTACAGCCACCTGCCACAGCCTAGCTGAGTGAAAGCCTTTCACACCTCCATGCTGCAGCTTCAGGCTCATCAGAGAAGGCAGCATACACAACTCAGACAAGAGATGCCCCTTGAGTGCCTGGTACTGTGGCCATGGGTGATAGCACTTTTGAGCTCCATGGAACATCTTCTATAGGAAGCCACTCCTTCAAAATTGGGAGAAGTAGATTATTTGCCTAGTATATAGAAACAGGCAAAATGAGGAGACAGATGAATGTGTTCCAAATAGAAGAACAAAACCAAATCCCAGAAAAAATATCTTAATAAAACAGAGATAAGCAATATACTTGATAAAGAGTTCAAAGTAATGATTATAAATATGTCTATTTATGAACTTTGGAGAACTTGAGAGAAGAAAGAATAAATGAAATGAGAACTTCTAAAAAGAGAAATATAAGAAAGTACCAAATGGAAGTTATGGAGCTGAAGAATACAATAACTGAACTGACGAATATACCAGAAGGATTCACCAGTAGACTGGATCAAAGGAAGAACAGATCAACAAGCTGAGAGACAAAACAAAGGAACTCACCCAGACAGAGAAGCAAAAAGAGAAAATAATCTTTAAAAGTGGAGATAACTTTGAGATCACATCAAGCAGAATAACATTCATATTATAGGGGTTCCAGAAGAAGAGAGAGAAAAGGGGGCAGAAAAAATTATTTGAAGAAATAAAATGGCTGAAAACTTCCTAAATCAGGGAAAAGAACAGACATACAGGTCCAGGAATCCAAAAGGTCCTGAATAAGAGGAACTCAAAGAGATCCATACCAAGATATATTATAATTAAAATGGTAAAAATTAAAGTACATACACATAAGCTTAAAGGCAGCAAAAGAAAACAACTTGTTACATTACAGGGAAAATCCAAGAGACTATTAGAAGATTGTCTAGCAGAAAGTTTATAGGCCAGAAGAGAGTGGCATAACATATTCATAGTGCTGAAAGGAAAACCTTCCAACCAAGAATGCTCTGCCCAGCAGAGTTATCATTCAGCATTAAAGAGCATTAAGGAGGACGCATGATGTGATGAGCACTGGGTGTTATATGCAACTGATAAATTATTGAACAGGGAAGGAAACAATAAACCAAACTAAAGGCAACCTATGGAATGGGAGAAGATATTTGCAAATGACATATCTAAAAATTGTTAGTATCTAAAATCCATAAAGATTACCAAACTCAACACCCAAAAAACAAATAATACAGGCAGAAGACTTGAATAGACATTTTTCCAAAGCAGACATCTGCATGGCTAACAGACACATGAAAAGATGATCAACATCACTCATAATCAGGGTAACACAAATCAAAACTACAAGGAGATATCACCTCACATTAGTCAGAATGGCTAAAATTAACAGCACAAGAAACAACAGGTGTTGGTGAGGATGTAGAAAAAGGAGAACCCTCTTGCACTGTTGGTGGGAATGCAAATTGGTGCAGCTGCTCTGGAAAATAGTATGGAGGTTTCTCAAAAATTTAAAAATAGAACTACTCTATGATCCAGCAATTGCAGTACTAGGTATTTAACCACAGGGTACAAAAATACTCTTTTCAAGGGATATATGTATCCCAATGTTTATAGAAGAATTATCAACAATAGCCAAATTATAGAAAGAGCCCAAATATCTGTCACCTGACAAATGGATAAAGAAGATCCATGCAATACAATGGAATACTAGCCATGAAAAAGAATGAAATCTTGCCATAGGAAACTACATGGATGGAGGTAGAGAATATTATACTAAGCGAAATAAGTCAGTCAGAGAAGACAAATAGCATATGATTTCACTCATATGTGGAATTTAGGAAATGGATGAATATATGGGAAAAGAAAAAAGAGGCAAATTAGAAAACAGACTCAACTATAGAGAATGAAATGAGGGTTGATGGAGAGGAGGTGGGTTGGGGGATGGGTTAAGGAGAGCATTTATAATGGGGAGCACTGGAGGTTGTAAGTGATGAATCACTAAGTTCTACACCTGAAACTAAACAAACAAACAAACAAAACAATTGAAGGGGAGATTAAGAATTTTCCAGATAAGCAAACACTAAAGGAATTCATCACCACTAAACTGGCTTTACAATTTTAGAAGAAGTATTAAAGGGACTTCTTCAAACTGAAAATAAATCGCAATAATTAATAACAAAAAAAATTCAAAAGTAAAAATCTCACTGGAAAAGATAAAGATAAAATAAGGATAGCAAATCAGTCACTTATAAAGAAGAAATAAAGGTTAAAAGGCAAAAAGTAATAAAATTAAAACAATGATAAGGGAAACATGAAATTAAAAGATGTAAAATATGACATCAAAATTATAAAATGTGAGATGAGGGAGTAAAAATGTAAAGTTTTGCAATGTGTTCAATTCAGTTTAAGTTCATATCAACTTAAAACTAACCAGTATCTACACAAGACATCAAGTGCAAACCTGACAGTAACCACAAAGCAAAAACTTACAGTAAATACACAAAAGAAAGCGATAAAGGAATCTAACACTAAAGAAGACCACCGAACCGGAAGAGAGAAAGAGAAGAAGAAACTAGAGAGAAATTGCAAAAATGACCAGAAAACAATTAACAAAATGGCAATAAGCACTTACCTATTAATAATTATTTAAATGTAAATGGACCAAGTTCTCCAATCAAAATACATAAAATGCCTGAATAGTTAAGAAAATGAGACCCATCTTTATGCTGTCTACAAGTGAGTCATGTCAGAAATTAGAAAACACACACACACACACACACACACACACACAAAGAAACAAGAACACAAAGAGATTGAGAGTAAAGGGATAGAAAAAAATACTCTATGCAAATAGACACCAAAAGAAAGCTGGTATAGTTATACTCATATCAGAGAAAATAGACTTTAAAACAAAGACTGTAATAAAAGACAAAGAAGGACATTACATAATGATAAAGGGGTAAATACAGCAAGAATAAAGAATATTTATAAATATATATGTGCTGGGGGATCCCTGGGTGGCTCAGCGGTTTAGCGCCTGCCTTTTGCCCAGGGAGCGATCCTGAAGTTCCAGATCAAGTCCCACGTCAGGCTCCCTGCATGGAGCCTGCTTCTCCCACTGCCTGTGTCTCTGCCTCTCTCTCTCTCTCTCTCTCTCTCCCTCTCTCTATGTCTAACGTGAATAAATAAATAAAATCTTTAAAAAAAATAAATATGTATGTACCCACCAAAGGAGCGCTAGGTACTAATGGACCTAAAGGGAGAAATAGACATCAATACAAAAACAGTAGGGGACTTTGACACCAAACTTACATTATTAGATAGGTCATTAAGAGAGAAAATCAATATGGATACCTCGCCCTTAAATGACACATTAGGCCAGATAAACTTAATAGATATATACAGAATATTCCATACAAAAGAAGTAGACTGCACACTCTACTCAACTGCACATGGAACATTTTTAGCAATTTTATGTTAGGCTACAAAATTCATCTTAATAAATTCGAGGTTGAAATATCAGGCATCTTTTCCAAGAAGATGGTATGAAATTAGAAATTAATCAGAAGAAAAAAAACAGGAAAAAAACACAAATGCAAAGATAAAAAACATACTATAGAATAACCAATGGGCAATGAAGAAATCAAAGGAGAACTTAAAAAAAAAACAACCTATAATTGAATAAGAGCAGAAATGTGAATACCAAAATCTATAGGACACAGCAAAATCAGTTCCAGGAGGGATTTCATAGCAATATAAGCCTACTTCAAGAAACAAGAAAAATCCCCAATAAACTACCTGCCCACTTCAAGAAACTAGAAAAAGAATAAACAAAGCCCAAAGTTAGTAGAAGGAAGGAAATAACAAAGACCAGAAAAAAAATAGAGACTAAAAAGATAAAATATAAATAGAACTAAAAGCTGATTCTTTGAAATAATAAAAAAACTAGCAAATTTTAGACTAACAAAAAAGTAGTAGTGTTCAAATAAAATCAGAAATAAGAGAGAAGTTACAACTGATACCACAAAAATACAAAAGATCATAAGAAATTACTATGAAGAATTATATAAAAATAGATTAGACAATCTAGAAGAAATTAATAAATGTCTAAAGCATATAATCTATCAAGATGAATCATGAAGGAAAGGAAAATCTGATTAGACCAATTTCTAGCAAGGATATTGAAATAGTAATCAAAAACCTCCCAACAAACAACAGACCAAGATCAGATAACTTCACTGGTAAATTCTACTAAAATTTTAGAGATTTAACACCTGTCTTTTTCAAACTCTTTCAAAAAATTGAAGAAAATGAATGCTTCCAAACTCATTTTACAAGGCCAGCATATCGCTGATATCTAAAACCAAACCCAAAGACCTCATTGAAAAAGAGTACAGGCCAATATCACTGATGAATATAGATGCAAAAGTCCTCAACAAAACATTAGCAAACCAAATTCAACAATGCATTAAAAGTATCATACATCATCATGGTCAAGTGGGATGTGTTCCAGGGACACAAGAACAATTCAACCTTCACATATCAATCAACATGATATATCACATTAACAAAATGAGGAATAAAATCATATGATCATCTTCAAGGATGAAAAAAACTTTGACAAAATTCAACATACATTTATGATAAAAAAAACTCTCAAATGGTTAGAGGGAATATACGTCAACATAATAAAGGCCATATATGAGCAACTCACAGCTAACATTTTCAATAGTGAAAAATGAAAAACTTTTCCTCTAAGATCAGGAGCAAGACAAGGATGAAGACCCTGACCACTTTTATTCAACATTGTATTGGAAATCTTAGCTACTAGAATAAGATAAGAAAAAGAAAGAAAAAGAATCCAAATCAGAATGGAATAAGTAAGACTGTTTCTATTTGCAGATGATATGATACTATATATAGAAAATCCTAAAGTCTACCAAAATCTATTAGAACTAATAAATTAATTTAGTAAGTTTGCAGTAAGTAAAATAAATATACAGAATTCTGTGGTGCTTCCATACACTAATAACCAACTATTGGAAAGAAGAATTTAAAAAGCAATCTCATTTACAACTGCATCAAAGAGAATAAAATACATTGGTATGAATTTAATCAAGAAGTGAAAGACCTGTACTTTGAAAGCTGTAACACTGATGAAAGAAATAAATGGAAAGATTTTCCATGCTCATGGATTAGAAGAATTAGCATAGTTAAAATACCCATACTATGCAAAACTGTCTATAGATTCAGTGTGATCTTTATCGAAATTCCAATTGAATTTTTCACAGAGCAAGAACAAACAATTCTAAAATTTGTATAGAATCATGAAGATGCCAAATAGCCAAAGTAATCTTGAGAAAGAACAAAGTACCACCTTCTCAAACTATATTACAAAAAAGTATAGCATTGACATAGAAACAGACACACAGATCAATGGAACAAAATCAAGAGACTAGAAATAACACACACACGAACAATTAATTACTGCAAAGGAGCTAAGAACATGCAATGGAGAAAGGACAGAGTTTTAAGTTTGGTCTAGTGATATGTTTGTGAATCTGTTGCCAAAGGCAAGTGAAACAAAAGCAAAAATGAGCAAAGGACTACATCAAACTAAAAAGCTTCTGTGCAGAGAGAAGAAATCCATCATCAAAACAAAAAGGCAATGCATATAATTGGAGAAGACATTTAAACATCATGTATCCAATAAAGCACTAATATCCACAATATGTAAAGAACTCACATAACTCAACAATTAAAAAAAAAAACCAAATAACCCAATTAAAACATGGGCAGAGGATCTGAATAGACTTTTTTCTTTTTTTCTTTTTTTTTTTTTGAATAGACTTTTTTCCAAAGACATACAGATGGCCAACAGGTACATGAAAAATGTTCAACATCACTAAATATTAGGGGAATGCAAATCAAATCCACAATGAAATACACTTCATACCTATTAGAAGACTATTATACAAAAGACAAGAAATAACGAGTATTGGAGAGGATGTGGAAAAGGGAACTGTTATACGCTGTTCGTAGGATGTTTATTGTTGCAGCCACAATGGAAAACGGTATGGAGATTTCTAAAAAAATTAAGACTAGATGTACCATATGATCCAGCTGTTGTACTTCTGGGTACTTATCTGAAGAACATGAAAACACTACTCTGAAAATATATAGGAACCTCTATGTTAATTGCAGCATTATTTACAATAGCCAAGATACAAAACAACCTAAAAGACCATCAAATGATAAATGGAAAAGATATTTCACACACACACACACACACACACACACACACACACACACACGGGAATACTCCTCATGCATAAAGAAAGAATTCTTGCCATTTACAATAACAGTGATGCACATTGAGGGTACTCTGCTAAGTGAAATAAGTCAGAGAAAGACAAACACCATATGATTTTACTCATGTGGAATCTTAAAAAATACTGAAACAAATTCATAAATACAGAGAACAGATTGATGCTTCTTGGAAGGAAGGGGGTTTAGAGCTGGGTGGAGTGGGTGAAAAGGGTTAATTATATGGTGATGGGTGGTAACTAGACTTGTGGTGATGATTGCTTTGTAGTGTATGCCGATGTCAGATTATAATGTTGTGTACCTGAAAACCATATAACGATATATATTAATTTTACCTCAAAAAAAAAAAAGAAAGAAAGAAACCAGACTATTTGTTTACTATATCTAACACTGAAAATTACAAAATTACATGAATTCTTTGTGGATTTTTAAAAAGTACATATTATGTATTCCTTCACCATCCAGTTTAACTGCCTTATAAAGGCAGTTAACTGCAAATTTTTAAATGGAAAAAAATGACTGATTCTCCCAAGTAAAGATAACAATAAGAGGAAATTGGCTGAAATTTCTTTTAAACATGTGAAGGAATCACATTTAGATTTGCTTTAAAACACTATTAGTTTCTGCTTATGGTGTTGGAAAGTTTAAGCTTCTTGAACAGAAAAAAAGTCTTTTGTAAAAGTATCTAATCCTATCCTAGTGTTGGTTGCTAGGAGAACATTTAATTCAAGTTAATCAGTAAACATCTAGCAGCCAGCTACCTGAGGAGCGCGGGAGTGGGAGGGACTTAGAAGCTGGCCGGCAGGGAAACTGCTGATGGGAACAAGGCTGTCAAGGGTTTTTCATACACACCAGCAGTATCACACTGTGATATGAATTTTTTTCTCTATCATTCTTCTAGGTAAGGAAGGGAAAAGAAAGCAGGAAACACTGGAAAGATAAATGAGGTCTTTCCTATGAAGGTGAGCTTGATTTTTTCTATCTAACTTTGGTAAAAGAGCAAGGGTTAAATTAATTAATGATTACTAACAAATGAAGATTAGTGAGAATGGGTAGGATATCTAATACTACTTAAATATTTATATTTAAATTTTTCTCTGCAGAAGGTATCCTATTTGAAAATAATGTTTCTGTGAAGCATAATTGTCAACAACAAAATACTTTGGGTATGTAAAATTTCATCTGTGACAAAATCCTTGAATATTTTAGAAAGAATTAAAGATAATACCTAGCTATTTTAAAATGAAAATTATACTTTAAAATATCAAAAGAATGAGAAATAAATTTGCTATCTAAAATTTTTAATAGAATTTAGGTGTGTCCACAGAGAAATTTAGACCATTGATTGGCATTCATACCTGTGGAAGCAAAGTGTCAGTCCTGGTAAAACTAAAGGCATTGATGCACCAGGAAATGGTTACCTTGGTTTATTGGATCTGAATTAATTCCTAACTGTAAATTCTTTCAAACAGTTTTTTGTTTATTTTCCTATATAAGAAAACTGAAAAGTGCAATTCAATTTATAGAATTTCACTTTGTAATAAATTTAGGAGAATATGGATTCCTTATCTTTAGAAATGAGTGTTATGGAACTATATAAGCACAGAAATATCAAAAGCTACAAAGGAAGTAAAAGGATAAAATCTTGTGTATTAATTATACATAAAACCATTCAAATATGATTTTATGATAGGAACAATTGTGATGTGGTTAGATAGTTATTTTTATACTGAAAATAATATTTCTGTAATAAAGAAGTTGACTTTACCTACATTTAAAAAAATATTTCTACATTACATATTAGAATCACACTTTGAATTTCAATAATAATCTAAAGTTAAAAGTCATGAATCCTCCTCATAATTTTGCCACACATGTAGCTTGACCTAAGATCTAAGATGAGAAGAACTTGAGTGGAAGTTGAAGTATGAGGAGGAGTTAGAGGCAGTGGTAAAGGCTTTGGGTTATAAAATGATTTAAATTTAAGTGTTGAATGAGCAACTGATATCAAGTTATTTGCCTTTGCAAATACTATTGCAAATTTTGCAAATGTACTTGTCTCAAGTGGTATTGAACATACCCCCTTGGGAGTGTAACCACACAGCATATACTTTCATAGAGGTCTACACAAGAAAAATTAACTAGGTAATTACTATTTATGATGAATAAAAATATAATTATGATATGTTAAAATACATTAATTTTATATGTAGCAAGGTATAGGGGTATATAGAAGTGTTACCTACACAGACAAACAGTTGAGAATGAAAGTAATTTAATTAAGATATTTCTTTTATAATATTTTATTGAATAGGTATTTACCTGAATTGACTTTTTAAAATGATTTTATTACTACTGTTTCAAAACACCTGTATGAAAAGATATAGAAAACTGTAGAAGTATAACATCTAACAAAATATTGAACTAAAATTCTACAATACACAAATATTAATCTGTTGAAGATAGAATAAATCTAAATGTACAACATAAATAGATCATTGATTTTATCTATTCTTTTTCTTTATCAATGGCAGACCAATTTCTCTTATATTTGATCGTATGAAAGAGGCCCGTATTGAGTGGTTATAATTTGACTACAGTAATAATCATTTATATAAATGTCATCCATCTGAACATTTATAATGACCATATAAAGCTTATCTTTACTTTAGTGCAAACTTCCCTCTGAAATGCTTCGTTTCACAGGCACTGGCTCAACCTTTCCAAATCTTATCTCCCCTATATTTACTCCTCCCCAGGTGTATTGCTTATAGTGGTCAGTGACATTACATTTTACCCAGGTATGCAAGAGAGGCTCTTGGGAATCAAGTTTGATGGTCATCTGTAAGAGCCATTGAATTTCCAATTTCTTATACTTTTTTGCAGTATTCCATCACTGTTCCTGATTTCAAGCCTTGGATAATTACTTTTGCATGTCAATTTGATTAGGCCAAGAGGTGCCCAGACCTTTGGTCAATTACTCTGGGTGTGTCTTCGAGAGCTTTTCTGGAAGAGATAATCAATTGAATCAGTAGACTGAGTTAAACAGATGTCCCTCTGCAAATTTGGTGGGCTCCATTTAAACAACTGGTACCCTGATTAGAACAAAAATACTGATCCTCTCAAGAGTAAAAGAGAATTCTCCCTGCCTGGCTGCCTTTAAACTGGCATTGGTTTTTTTCCTCCCTTTGTATTCAAACTGAAACATTGGCTCTTTCTGGGTTTCAAGCATACTGGCCTTCGGACGGGAACTACACCTTGGCTCTCCTGGATCTTTCAGTTTGCCTACTGCAGATTGTATCCTGTTCTGTTTCTCTGGAGATCTGAAGACTAATGCAAAGCCTTTGGACTTTTCTTCTGAATTTTGAAGTACTCTCTTAACTGCTGTCCATTTTCACATTCTTCCCATATATCTTCCACACATCTGCCATAATTAATTTTTTTGAATTCAAATCTCTTTAGGCGGTTTCCTGGCTTAAAATTCTTCCTTGGCTATCCATTTTAGGATAAAATACCACTGCTAATATTAAATAAAGCACCTCACTGATCTAGGCCGGTCTTGTTGGCCTTAGGTTTTTCCTTCCTTCCAAGAAAACTGAAAAAGTTCCAGTTTCCTGAACCTAGACTTCTTGAGCTGGTGTATGTTTACATGTTCTACTTGCTTTTCTACTAGCTACTATCACTTCTCCCTCTCATCCATTGTCCACTTGTCTAATTCCTATCTTTCCTTAACACTGGCTTAAGCTGTATTTTTTCCCCAAAGCTTCCTCCTATTCACTTGACTTTCTCCTTTATTGAATGAGGTTATAATCATTGGCTTTTCTCACCTGTATTTCAGATGAAATGATAAAATTGTGGAAAAGAGGTATCATATAAAATATTTTATTCAGTACCTTGCATAGAACAGCACACATAGTAGGTATTCACTTAAGTTTTGCTGAATAAGTGAATGAATAAACCCATCTAAAACAATTAAATTTATTCTAAACATATACTTTCATATTTAACATGGAAATCATTTCAGGAAATTTTTTCTAATTCTGAATTTAGTTCCCTCTATATTTTTTATATATTCTTTATTTACCCTGCAAGATCCACCCTGCTATGTGCCTCAAGAAGTTAACATTTATGAACTTTATTAATGGTATCTTCTGCTCTCTGGCCTAATATTGGGTTCAATTGATAGTAAATATAGGCAAAAGATTGGAGGTTGAAAGTTGAGGAAAGTTGGGATTTTATTTCCAAAGCACCCTCCCAAACATGGTAGTATGGTTGATCCTTGAATAATGTGGGGATTAAGGGCAGTAATCTGTTCAGTAAAAAATACACATGTAATTTTTGACTCCCCCAAAATTTAGCTACTTATAGCCAATGGTTGATTGGAAGCCTTAAGGATAACACAAACATCAATTAAAACATATTTTGTATGTTATATGAATTATATACAATATTCTTACAATATCCAACTTTTCCTTAATTTTTTTTTTCAGTATTTCTAGGCTATGTAGCTCATTTGTGAGTTTTTTTCAAATTATCACATCGCAAAAAAAAAAAAAAAAAATTTATTGAAAAGAAATCCACATATCAGTTGACCTGTGCAGTTCAAACCCATGTTGATCAAGGGTCAACTGTGGATGGATTCTTCTTCCAAAGTTCTCTGTGACTCTCTTCCTGGGGTATAGTACCTGCATCATCCCCTTACTCTTCAGACCAGGTGTGGCAACAAATCCCTACCATTAGCTTGAGAGTACTTTACCTCCAATTGCTACGTTCATTTAAACTCATTTATCACAACCTTAAATTTTTCTTAATTACTCTGTAGGACAATGCCACCAGCTTCTTGCCAGGGATATGACTGATGCAATATGGAGATTTTTTCTCCATTGTAATCTATTTTAAGAACCCGCATGATAGCACAATAACTTCACCAATTAGGTCATATGTTGAGCTCATCAGATACATTAAATGTACCAGTAAGTATACAGTAGGCGAAGCCATATTGTGATGGGAAATCTAGTATTTTTCAAGGTGACTAAAAGTATCTTAAAGCTTTAAAATGCTTTTTAGTTTAAAAGATAGTTTCAAATGCATTATCTCATTTCATTATCTCATTTATAAATATCTTACTGGCAAACAGTAGAAATGCTGCAAATACTGTTTTTAAAAGCTCACTTCAATTTTATTAAAATTTTAAAAATAATTTAAATTAAAATTATATTCTTGTTTAAAAATAATCATTTTCATTAATGGTACTAGGAATGTAATATTACCCCAACTCAATAATCAGTAAAAATAACAATGATGGCCTAAGTCTCCTTTATGCTAAGTGATTTCTTTTTTTTTTTTATATATTTTTTAATTTTTATTTATTTATGATAGTCACAGAGAGAGAAGGAGAGGCAGAGACACAGGCAGAGGGAGAAGCAGGCTCCATGCACCGGGAGCCCGATGTGGGAATCGATCCTGGGTCTCCAGGATCGCGCCCTAGGCCAAAGGCAGGCGCCAAACCGCTGCGCCACCCAGGGATCCCCTAAGTGATTTCTTAGTAGTACCTCAGGTAGTAAGGGAATAGGTTAACTCAAGACCACCACAACATCTTGCAAGCACCATTGGGTGTGCTCCACTCATGCTTTATTTCCCACATTAAATGCAATGCTTGCAAAAATAGTGTTCCTTTGAGTGCTGCAGATTATGTGCATAAACCCACATGGTCCAAAAAGCATCACCAGTTGTGTTCTATAGACACTGCATTGTAGAGCCTCCCATCTGGCAGCAAATCTAGAGTCTTTCATTGTCTTCCAAGGAAAGAAAAAACTAAATGCTACCCTTGTTATTCTTCTCTGTTTCTAACTCCAGGAGATCACTGAAACCCTGAGGTGGTCTGGTCCATGACATAATTGGCAACAACACTTTATTCTGTGCCCTTTTGTCATTGTGTGCAAAAGTGTAAATATGAAGTATTATAGGCTTTAGAAGGGGTGGAGGGGATGGATATTCTTTCATGACAGAATACTTTTGAAAAATAAAAAACACTTTGTTTCTGGGAAGTTTATGCAAACAAACTAGTGCAGTCTTCAAGGCTCTCAGATTCCAGAGGTCAAATTATCTTATGCATTTAAGGCATTAAGCCCCTAAGAGCTGCTATTCCCAAAAGCTACGGTCAGAAGATTTAAAATTCCAGATGCTTCTTGCAGAAACAAATGAATTTTCTGAGAGCTTCTTCAACTTCATATTACATATACAGAGTGCACTTGAAAATACCCCTGAATAGATTCTTTCATTTTTTTTAATGTAGTGCCTTGCATACCTTTGGTAGGATACCCAGAAGACATTCTTTTTAAGTATGTCAATTATATTTGATAAAAGTACAGAAAGAGATTGGTTTCTGGACTGTATCAATGTATATAGCACTTTTTTTTTTTTGCATACCTAGCTCTGTGTACATATTAAAGGAACAGAGTGGAGATACTAGAACAAAGGGAATTTAATTCATAAGCTTTGTCCCTTGTTAACTTCAAATCAAGATTGAGACTCTCTATTGTCCTGAAAGGTCCCAGATGCAAATTTAAGTTTAATGACTGAATTTTCCCTCAGGTCCTGTTAATTCCACAAAGAAAATTTGCCAGGATGCATTAGACAACTATGTGCATTCAGTAAAAATTTCTGGAAGTATATATAAGTATTTCAGTTCTTATTTCCATTTGAACAAAAGATTAATCATTTAATCAAATTATATTATAGGCAATGGATTCTATATCTTGTAATCAGATCCAAATTAATGTCTGAAAGGAAAGAGTGAGCCATGGAGACAGAACTCCAGGAGTATTTCAGGTCAGTAAGAGTCAAGGGTGATATTCAAATATTTACTGACACCTCCTCTGACCTCAGTGGTATCATAATATCCTGGGGGAGTATTGTTTCTGGAATCAATGGAAATTTGTAATGGAGATAAGTAAATCCTAATGAAGCTGAAGAGACTCAGGGAGTGGAAAGAAACCTGGTGAGTGGGAAAGATAGAACAAATAGGCAACAGTTAAATCAAGACCAGTTATTGTACTTGCCAAGATATTTGCTATGGCAGGTGATGGAAGCACTCAAAATCACAGAAGGATAAAAACAACACAAACAAGAATGAAATAATAAGGCAATATAGATATATAAACTTTAAGTGCAATAAAACCTAAGGATGGAAGAAGGCATCAATCATATTTCCAATTTCTAAAATAATACCAAGACCTTCAGTTTATTTTGAAGCTTCATTTAGGATAAATTGGTTATCATCTGGGAAAGAACAGATTTTCCATGCACTTTCATATCCCTAATGTTTTTAGCAGAATATCGTGCCAGAACCATGGTGATTGGTAATTTTTTAAAAAGAGGATGGAGCGTCTGGGTGGCTCAGTTAAGTGTGTGACTCTTGGTTTTGACTTAGGTCATGATCTCAGGCTCCACATTCAGGGGAAGTCTATTTGAGATTCTCTCTCTCCTTCCCTCTCTGCTCCTTTCACTGTTCTGTCTGTCTGTCTCTCTCTCAGATAAATTAATTAATAAAACCTTTTAAAAAGAGGAAAGAAAGAAAAAGACAAAGGGTAAAAATAGGTATAGCCGAGTCCTCAGGGAAGCTAAAGAGCATTTGAGAATATAAAACACAGAATTCAAAGTCCTCATAAGATTGGTATAGATATGAAGTTGAGTGGTCAGGCAGTGGAAGCTGTATTTCCAGGAGATTCTGAGGACATTGAAGCAGAAGTCAAGCATAGGTTATTTCCTAGGTGGACATGAAGAGACAGACAAGTTGCTAAATCCTTCAACAAGGGATTGGAGTCAGGAAAGGTGAAAACAAGGGGCTGCCCTCAGGCTGATGTGGATAAGGATGGATAGAAGATGAGGATTTGGCTAACACTCTTTTGAAGTTTTTTGTTTGTATAAGAGACAGCAGATAGTCATAATCATCCTCCTTCTAGGTGGCCAAAATCATCTGGAAGTGGCTTTTGTAATTGAGTGTTGGTTAGCCAGGGGTTTGAGATCTTAAATAGATGATTCTGAGTGTGTTTCCTAGGAGAGAAAATACTGATGATACAGGACACTTCTTCCTCAAAAGGAAATATTAAATAGTAGCATATAAGCATCATTAGAAGACACCAAGAGAGAGAGAGAAGTCCATTTCTATATCAAATCATACACAGTTCTAGATGCTGGCATCTATTCCTATTACACTAGACTTCTACTGATAAAATCCCTTCCATGGGGTTTATTCACCAATGTCCATTGGTGGGTTATGTCTGCAATCCTCGTTGTGGGCTGCTCTTAACAAACTTATTTACTGTCCTCTACTTATTGGCCCATCTATCACCTAGCCCAATATCATGTCTAGAACTCTCTTTGGAAACAGTCTTTGGACAGAGAGGAGCTTGGAAATTTCCCTCCCAGTTTGGTGAGGGAATAGAGAGTAAAGTTGTTGCTATAGTATATAGAATTTGTTACTTCCACATTCTCTTACAGATGTTTGAATGGAGGAACTATCACCAGAAGGTGTGCTAGACATTATCTTTAATTCATTTCTTAGAGTGAAACTCACTCTTCTTTAATATTTTTTTAAAGACTTGCTTGTTTGCACTAGAAGCACAAATGTCTCACTACTCAGGGCAAGTTCCACTAGCCCAATTGTCTTACCAACTGTCCTTTGAAGTGGGTGGATCAGCTCTTTCTCAATGCTTGTTTTTCTTGTATGAAATGATGGGATATCATATTAAATAAGAAATGAAAACTCCTTTTGCTACAAGATATGACTCTTTTTCTTGGGGCTTACAAGAAAATTAATTTCTTTTAGTATTTCAACCTATTTACCTTGTAAAATTATGGCACCTTGCAAAGAATTTTTATGATAGTATCTGTTTTAGCATCATGTAACCAACAGTCCACATTCCCTAAATGATCTATGTTAGAGACTGACGAACATTTTCTGTAAGGGGCCAGGGAGGAAATTTGGAGGGCACTGAATCACAGAGTATATAGACTTTGTGGCAACTACTGAGTTCTGCCTCTGTTGTTTGAAAGCATCCATAGACTCTATGAAAGACAACAGTTGTAGCTGTGTTCCAAAAACCTTTTATTTATCAAACAGATTGTGATTCAGATTTGGCTGATGAGCCATTCTTTGTAGATTCCTAATCTAGAAGATAATACAGAAGTCTGGTCTTAAACATGGCATTCACTATCATTTACCTACTAAATTTTAGCCATGGGTCATGCTCCCTCCCCAGGATTCACAGCTTAACTGAGCATATAAATAAAATTCAATAATAGTGATATTGCTTTCTTGCAGTCCAGCCTGACAAATTCCATACGTAGGAGGGGGAAAAATGAAATTTTAGTAATTTATTTCTTATCATTTTGATGTATTTGCTTCTGTGTAATTTTAAGTAAGAAAAATTCATTTGTGGTACTAAATGGTTTGACTAATTAGGAAGATTAGTAGGTAAAAGTTACTGGGACACATGAAACCAGCTAGATTTCTTTTTATTTAGTAGTTATACCCATTAAATAAATCAGTGGTGTAGGACAGATACGGCATCTGATAGATCCTGCTCTTATAGAAGAAAAGGGTTTTTTTTTTTTAACTGTGCATTACACAGTGTCACATTATATAAAGTCATTGCTACATCAGGTGACATAGAAGAAACTGATATTACATGACCTGATGCAAATTCAAATGGAAAATTTGGAGCATACAAATGGATTAAACACCCTTGAAAATCAGGTAGAGTACAATTCCAAAGGATTTCAGGTCATTCAGAAATGCTATTACCTCCCAGCTAAGAAATGTAGACTGTTTTGTTAGTGATCACACTGAAGCATGAAATTGGGGAGGAAGACTATTAATGGGTCAGTTAAAGTAAGAAATCAGAAATATTATTTTAAGGTGGAATGTTGTGACAAATATGTGGCAAAATGTAAAATTACCTCTCGGAAAAACCTGTGTTTATTCCAGTCACTATTTATGGTATGGAAAACGTATTATAACTGGAAAATCTCACTTGATAAGTTCTTAGCCTAAAAATCTCACAAACCTTTTCAGAGTATGTGTATCATCGTCCAAACATGCTACCAAATTCTTCTTGGAAAGCAATTTATATGTCATGTAAAATGTATACTTTTTTCTAAAATAGCATTTTATAGTATTTTAAAAACAGGTTTTCATTTTTCTAAATATTGTAAAACTACTTAAAGAACACAGAGGGATGAGTCAACAAATACGTTAAGGCTGGAATACTTTACAAACACTACTTACCCAACAAATGTTTTCTATCTTGCATACTCTCTACTGATTAGAAAGATGGTCTTAATTGTAGTAGATGGCTGTCCATCAGAAAAATTTAGCTTTTAAAAAGATACTTTGAACACATAATGTCAGATTACTTAATTGAAGCCACTCTTTAGTTTCCTTTCAGAAAAGTATTATTTGATTCCTTTTATCCTTTCAGGTTTCTTTTTCAGTAAAGGGATCATTCTATATGTAAAATGGATTATCAGGCAAATGGAGGCAATAGTAATTGAATACTTAATAGCTGATATATCTTATATGAATGATCATATGTTAGAATTGTTTTTAATAAAAGATATTTATTGTGGGAAATTATAAGCTTCTAAGTTTTTAAGCATGATGTATAGTAAAATAATGGTAAAAAAAATTAGTGAAAGTCACAAAATCTTTGCTAAGAAAATTTAAGGACTCTGATGGTATTGTAAGAAATACTTTAGCAAACAATTAATTTTGACCAGATTTTTCATTTACTACATTTGTGCCACCACCCCTCTGTGTCATCACTAGTATGTAACAATACTTTGCACTTTGAGGACACGGAAAATGCATAGTTCACCTTTTTATTCCTACCTGTTGCCTTCTTACCTAAATATCATAGTCTATTCACTAGTCTCTTTTCAAGTATTGTGGTCGTACAATAAATATATTTTAGAGTGAATGATTGTAGTAAACAAACCAAACCTGCACATAATGCTTTCTCTAGAGACAATGCCATGAAATTATTTCATAAGGACTGCTTTTAAGTCTTTAATTATCAAATTCACTCACATGCTAAGTAATACTACACTAAAGTAATATCATCACAGAGCCAGTATAGTGTACTCTAAATACTTGAATGAAAACTATTTTTGAATTCCTAATATACTTAAAATAATTGATTACTTGATTTGCACATGTTTATTTCTGAACTTGGTTAGTATATTATTTTTAAAATGTTTTTGTACTCTAAATCTTATATACATTTCTTTAAAAGGCACATAATGTACTTACCAAATGTTACAAATTTGAAATGCATTTTGTTTGAAATGCATATCTGTTATTCAAAATAATAGTTGAAATATATAGAGCCCTTATATTTCAAAATATTAACCTTTCACTGAATTGATTAAAAGCATATAATATGACTTTGAAGTATTTTGAAAACCTGACTACTGAAAATCAATCAAATTATTTTTGTTGTTTAGTAATGTGAAACAGTTGCTTCATTTTTCAAAGGCTATGATTATACTGTGCACCCTGCCAATGAATAGATTTAGTAGAAACCAGAAGCTGTAGAGAAGAATCATTAATAAGAAAGAATCAAAAACAAAGGAAAGTAAGTGGGTTAATTATGGTAAATATGATTTAAGCATCTGTTTAGGCTATCAGGGGAATACAAAAGGGAATTGGAGAGATATTAAAAATCTAAGCCCAAATTAAAAAAATTTAAACAAAGAAAAATTCTTTTCAGAGTATGATGAACATTTATTTAATATTATTTTTATTCAAATCCAGACTTGGAGATGGACAGAAAACAATACTTAGGTTTTTTTTTTTTTTTTTTTTTAAAAAAAGGTAGCTTGAATATCTTACCTAAACCCTCTTACAATGACAGCTGACAGGAATCAAGCCATATACATGTGGCCACAAAACTGAATTACACGAATTTAAACACACTAGGTTGAAAAAAGTACTCAGGGCACAAAATGAGGTATTTTCAGTATGACAACTATATGTTTTTTTTTTCAGTATGACAACTGTATGTTTTTAAGTGGCATGTTGTATAACACTTTTTAAAAAACTTTTTTGTTAAGCTTTTAAATACTATTTATAGTGATTGTATTTATGGGCAGAAACTTTAGTCTAAATTTTCTACTTTTGATTTGGATTTAATTTTTCTTTGTGGTCAGTTATCTGATTGGCTCCTTTAAGTATTCCATAGATGTATGAATATTTCATGGACATTCCTTTAATCTATTTAATCATTTTATTTATTATATAATACAATTGTTCAGGGTCCTTACTTAATTTTAACTAGGTCTGTCTGATTTCAAAAGATATTCTTCCTAATATGCATATCTGATTATGTTCTGCTTCCTTTTGAATTCTTCAGTGGCCTCCCATGCCAACAGAATAAAATCTAAATTGCTCTGTATGACAGAAAAACCCCTTCATCCCTCTCATTTCTTTCAACCCCCTACTGTGCCTCCACATTTAAAATACTATCAGCTGATCCATATTGGAAAATCTTAGAGTTTTCCCCAAATTTGGCATGCTCCCTCACACTTCTATAACTTCCTGTGCCTTCCCTGGACCTTTAAGACCCTTTCCCACGTATATCTGGCTAAATAAGAGTCATTGTTCATAACTCACTTTAGTAATAATTTCTGATTATTCTTCCAGTGTATTTACTTTTTAATGGTGCTGTTCAGTATGGTAGCCACTAGCTACAGGTAGCTATTTAAATTTGAATAAAGGAATTTAAATTTAAGCAACTGACTTGGTTTTGGCTCAGGTCATGATCTCAGGGTGGTAGGATCAAGCCCAGCATAGTCTCTGTACTCAGCAGGGTGTCTGCTGGAGATTCTCTGTCCCCATCCCCCTCTCTCTCTGTCCCTTCCCCTGCTAATGTGTGCTCTTTCTCTCTCTCTCTCTCTCTCTGTCTCTCTCTCTAAAATAAATAAATAAATCTTCTTAAAAATTAATAAGTAACATTTGAAAATTCATTCCTCACTAGTATCAGTCACATTTCAAGTCCCCATTATCCACATAGGACTAGTTGCTACCACATTGGACAGCATGGATATAAAATATTTTCAGCATTACTAAAAGTCCCGTGTGGAATAGTGCTACCTTAAAATATTAATTGTCGGGATCCCTGGGTGGCGCAGTGGTTTGGCGCCTGCCTTTGGCCCAGGGCGCGATCCTGGAGACCCAGGATCGAATCCCACGTCGGGCTCCCAGTGCATGGAGCCCTCTGCCTATGTCTCTACCTCTCTCTCTCTCTGTGTGACTATCATAAATAAAAAAAATAAAAAATTAAAAAAATTTTAATTGTCAAATTGCATTGTATACAGTATTTTTTTTAATTTCTCTGTTTCTTAGTCTGGAAATCTTTAAAAGCAAATAACCTAGATCATTGGTCTTTATGGCACATAGTAGGAATGTAGTATTTTTTCATACTTCACGTGGTAATATTCATAAACACCTATAAGAGAAAATCATAGTGAGCTATAACCAGAAGTATAAGTAGAATTATAGCACAGACAACAATATTAAGGGAAAGGATTTTTGAGTGACTGTAGTAAAATCTTCTCAGCCTAAGGCATAGTTAAAATCTGAAGAAAAAGACATCTACACCTTCACATCACAGCTGCCACAAGAGCATGAAGATCTTAAGTAGAGGTTATTTTGTAGAAACCACTGGTAGAGAATGATCCCTCTTAGCATATTTTATACAGTAAAAATGAAACATTAAAATAAAATTATTGTTGATTATTTGAATCCTGTGACACAAGAAATTGTTAGACGTGACTGAGAACTTCTGACATTTAATATACTATCTGTGAGAAGGAATTGACCGCTCTGGGCATATTTTGTCCCAAGTGGGCAATAGATGTAGATGGAAGAACCAGAGTGGAAAAATAAAGTTATTATTAATCTTACTGATTTATTATTTTTAAACTGCAAATAAAAATTTATTTTCTGTGATTTTCATTCTTTTGGTAAATATTGATGACAATTGCTTCCCACTCCAAACAAGCTCATTACTCAAGTCATTTTTTTTCAGTGAAGTTTCTCCTGGCTCACATTTTCTAAAAGTTGAAGTTCAATCCATAACTTCTTTTCCTTTTTCTTCTTATTATGATCACTGTTTAACATTCTGAATATTTTACATATTTATCTTGTTGCTCTGCATCTCACAATAAATTTAAGCTTCATGATTGCAGGTATTTTTGTCAGTTTTGTTTGCTGTGGTATCACTAGCTCCTAAATGTGCCCGGTACATAGTAAATACTAAGTAAATGTTTGTTAAATTTTGCATGCTCAAAATAGAACTTATTATTTTCTTCCCCTACATATATGATCTCAAATTATGGTACTATATATATTCTATAGTTACTAATCTTGGAAACGTTGTTTCTTAACTTCTCACATTCAATTAAATCAGAAGGTTTGGCCCATTTTCTCTTCTAAGTATTGCTCATTTCTTTGCCTTTAATATATATATATTTCCATTCTTAACATATATATATTTATATTATATAATATATTTCCATTCTTTTATATATATATATATATATATATATATATATATATATATATATTTCCATTCTTCCTTGTTCTGTCAGAGCAAGCCTGCTAACTAGTCTCTGTCTCTGTCCCCGGATGCCTGTGGCACCATCCGTACTATGGTAAGTATGAACTTTCCAATATGCAACACTGTTTATGTCATTCCTCTTCTCAGAACTCTTTGAAAGCATCCCAAAGACTTCAGAATGAGGTACCAGCTTCTGGACACCACACACAAGGCATTTTCCATCCTCACCTTTCTACTCCCTCTTTTCAAGTACCCATGGAGGGCATCTTGTTTTATCTCTGGCCTTTCTTATGCAACAATTGACAGTAAAAGTCCTCCCACCCTTTATCAAGCTAACCACAAAGTTTGGGTTAGTTATACATTCTCCAGGTACTTTTTTTTTTATGACATATCAGTTAATATGCTGATCATCTCTTATACACCATGAGTCCTTGCAGAACAGTGAGTACATCTGATTTTTACACTTAACATAAGTGCTGGCTTAGACTAGACACACAGAAGTGTTGAAAAAAGGATTGAGTAATTGAATACCACCCTAAGGAACTTAGAATGCATGTTCCCAGGGCAGAGATGCCATTTATGACAAGCTACTTCAAGAAACTGACTAACCTATCAGAATTAGAAACTCTACTTCAGACATTATTATAGTCAAATAACATAAAAAAATCTGGGCACAAATGTTAAAATAGCTTTTAAAATACTTTTTAGTAAGTTTTAGGTCTAGTGCCTTCAGCTTCACCAACATTTATGTTCATGGTCTTCCTAAATAACCCTATTGATTTCCAGTACTTTTTACCTTTGGGTTAAAAGAGCACAAGTATGTGCCTACAGTGAATATTTTCAATATTCTCTAAACAATGTTTACCTTTAGTAGACATAAAGAGGCTAAGCACAGTCCATCCTCTGTCTGTCTCAGTAATTTCCAACCACAGATGTATGCATTGGGTTTCCATTCCCAACAGGATAAACTACTTTCACCTTTATTAAGTGATTTTGATATTGAAATAGTGGTTATTTATTCAAGTTTAAGTCCTTTTATTCTTTACACATTTAGGAGAATTAAGTTTTCCTTTGAGCGTTTTCAGGTTCCCATGAATCTCAGCTCACTCTATTTTATGAAAGCTATGAAGTAATCTTCATATTTTATTCCAAAGAAATTATGTTTTTATAAATGTATGGTTTTGCTTTCGCTTTATTTCTCATTTATATTTTCTGTGAACTAACTTTGAAAGCAGAATAAGGTATAGTATTATGATCATCTTTTTGGGAAAATACTTACATTCCCCAAATTTGCTTATCAAATAACTTCCATACTGTTAGTTTTAACTTAGGAAAAAAATCAAATCAAATCAAAACAAAAGAAAACAAAAACACAAAACCTTTAACAGTTACCCACAGTTTATAGGTCTATAGCAACTATGAATAAACTGCTAGAGGCAAATTTTCTTTTCAGCAGAAATTCTGCTCTGCTGTATTTTTTCCTTAAAAAAATCTTTCTAAACAAATGTCACAATTATAATCTTTTAATTAATTTGGTACTCCATACAGAAGAGTCGTAAATGAAAGCGAGTAGCTGTTTTTTGCCATGGTGCCCAGAAGGATGCCTCTATTTTGCCAAAAAATGTTCTGTCACTAATGTGAAGCCTGTTGACAAACTGTTGTTTATATGTTGTCAATGTGATGCCAAGTCAATTGTTTCACTACGGGAATCCTGGCTTGGCCCCAGTGGCTGTCTAAATCTCTGTAGACACACAGATACTTTTAGGGAAAGCAATTAAAGGTAAAAACCTCTTTTTACTTTTATTTGGCTCTTAACTAAAGTTTCATGAAGATAGGAAAATAAATGGTGATCAAACAACTTTACAAGAACTGTAATTCTAAAAACTTAGACATATGGTTGGCTTTTAATTCCTTAGCTGTTAATTAAGAGGCTAATTGTACAAGATGGTTAGGTATATATCAGCTTGCAAATTTTACCTTTTTTTCTTGCCTTGTTATTTTATAACAGAGTAGGAGCTTTATCAGTCTTATTTATCCTCTAAATCAGTGGTTGTCAACTGGGGCGTGATTTTGCCCTGCAGGGGACATTTGGCAATATCTGGAGACACTTTTATTTGTCACAATTGAGGAAAGGACTATGCTATGTAGTGGATAGAGCCTAGGGATCCTGCTATCTTCCTGCAATGCACAGGACAGTGCCCTATAACAACAGATTAT
Source organism: Canis lupus dingo (assembly GCF_003254725.2). NCBI lineage: Eukaryota > Metazoa > Chordata > Mammalia > Carnivora > Canidae > Canis > Canis lupus. The sequence goes on from NC_064254.1 coordinate 56,593,437, forward strand.
CTGGGCCCCAATGTCAGTAGTACTGAGGTTGAGAAATTATGATCCATATTAAATTGTTGAAGTATGTAAAGAATAGCATTAAAAAGTTATAAAACCTCAGTAATGGTTAGAAAAATATATAATTATTAATCCTAGAAATTTAAGGCAAGAGGAGCACTAATGGAATGGAAATAACTTCCCTGTTAGCAGAAAAAAAAAATCACAAGAGGGAAGAATAAGAAAAACACGATCAATTTCACGAATAGAAATGAAGAGGGAGAATAGATAGGAGGGAAGAAGCCAAGGAAAAATAGTATAGACAAACCCCAGAATACCAGTCTGGAAATAATCTTTTATACATCACCAATTTGAAATAGGACCTGACTAAAATGGCACAGTGAAAGGTTGGAGATGATTGATTGATGATAGATAGATAGATAGATAGATAGATAGATAGATAGATGATAGATAGATAGATGATAGATAGATGATAGATAGATAGATAGATAGATGATAGATAGATGCGTATGTAAGAAATACACAAAAAAATGACACACAAAGGTTAAAAATATAAAGATAGCAAACGCAGGTCCAAACAATGCTACTGCAGCAAAATTAATATTGAATAGTGCAGGTTTTTTAAGGCAAAACCATTTTAAATTAAGAAACATTACAAAGCACTAAAACGAACCGTCCACCAAGATGTTATAAAAATATGAATCTGTATACAGCTAATCAAATAACCTTGAAATATGTAACACAAATACTGATAAGATTACAAGAGGAATTGGACAAATCTGCAATCAAAACAGACTGAATATCCTGTCAAGAAAGAATAGATCAATCACATCTCAAGGCAACAGGATATAGATATTTTAAGCTATAAGATTGTTTTGATATCTGTGATTTATCTTAAACTACTTCAATATACACAATTCAGTATAAATAGGTGTGTTCATCATGACATACCACAGGGGCTCAGCTCAGTTGTTTTATCAGATATTTATACTTCATGGTGGTTATAGGGCATTTAATCTAAAATTCACACTCTGGAAGTGGCTACTGAAAGCGCTTCCGCTATCTTTGACTCCCATCAACACCAGAGCCTTCGCTAAATATTATGAGTGCTTAGAAACAAGTTTCCATTGATGAAAGTCTTGCTAATTAGCATTGTGGGTGTTAGAAATGGGTTCTCATTGATGAAAATAGTGACATTTAGCATAGATGAGCTAGAGGATTGTATACATAGAACACTCCTTATGCATGAGCAGGATATGGGTGTCTAGTCAGGGCTGTAAACCTTATGGGAGGCACTCCAAGTTAGATACCTAACCTTCAAATATGGTCAGTTGATTTCTGCCAGGGAATTGTGTCACATTTGCTTCAGGTGACACTTTCGGGTAAGGTATATTGGGAACTTCAAAGATAACAGAACTGGGACTTCAAAGATACCTACAGGAATAGTGGGTATTTGACATCGTTGGGACTAATCTTCTGTATTAATAAAACAATTCAATGGAGGCATCAAGGTCTATGAAAATGAGCCTAATAGTCAAGTATGACCAAATTATCGAAGGATAATTCACAAAAGTACTTAGCAAGCTGGATTAATCCTGGCCCCACAAATAGTGTGTATACATTCTTTTTAAGTTCATGGAAAACATTTATAAAAAGCAATGACTAACTAATAGGTCAAAAAGGAATTTCAACAGATTTCAGAGAATTAATTCATTAGTCCAAGTTTTCTTCGTGAAATGTAATTTCAAAATCAATCAAGAAAATAAACAGATTTTTAAAAATTAAATAAAAGCCTCTTTAATGGTTAAAAATAACCTGTTGGATAAGATGAAAATAAAACAGGAATGACATAATACTTAAAATTGAATGATAGAATGTCTGTATATCAAAGTTTACAGTGTATTAGTAACTATAGGGAGATTTATATACTTCTATGTAGTAAAAGTATAAAAATGTGGGCTACCTACAGAGCAAATGCATTGTAGTGGTTCATTTTAGAGAGGGAGGAAGACAAATAGAATTAGAGGGAAGAATATTGGGGTCTTCAGCTTTATAAGTTATTATTCCTTAAAGAAACAGAAAAAGTAAGTAAAAGAGGGATCCTATATGTATTTTTGGTTACCTTTTAATTTTAAAAAATTTTGTATGAAACTTTCTGTATTGTTTTTTGTATCTCTCTTCATTTTAAAGTCTTCATATAGTAAAATGTATTAAAGTATTATTTCAAAGTATGCCAATTGTACCTAGAAGCTTTTCCATAGCAAAAAAAAAAAAAAAAAAAAAAAAAAAAAAAAATCTCAATCAAGCAGTGAACTCTGACTGAAAAAGTATTGGAGATTAAGGTGATATTGGATTTTATGACATAAATATTGTTCCTCTAAAATGTCAGCCCACTATCCCAAAATAAGGTTTACTTACATTAGGAATTTGTAGCATTATTAAAAAACAAACAAACAAACAAACAAACAAAAAACATTATTAAAAAAACAAACGGGATCCCTGGGTGGCTCAGCGGTTTAGCATCTGTCTTCGGCCCAGGGCATGATCCTGGAGTCCCAGGATGGAGTCCCACATCGGGCTCCCTGCATGGAGCCTGCTTCTCCCTCTGCCTCTCTCTCTGTCTCTGCCTCTGTCTCTGTCTCTCTCTCTCTGTATTCTCATGAATAAATAAATAAAATCTTTCAAAAATAGTTGAAACTTCTGGCCACTTAGATTGGTAGCTGTATTAAGGAACTCATTAATATTTCAATAAATATTTCTAAATTTCTACACTAGAAATCTACCAAAAATTCAACTTTTTACTGTTTCTAAAGCAGAATATCAATGATCCTTATAGGAAATGACCAGAAGTGAATATATTATATTTACAACTTTATCACACTAATACTTGACTTACGTGACATAGGTCACATGTTTGTTTTTTCTTCATGAATTTGTAGTTTTTAAATAGATAAAATTAAATTTTTATTATGTTCTTAAAATGAAATTTTCTCATAAAACATCTTCAAAGTTCAGATATTACACATATATTTGATAATTAGCATTTCCTCTCCAACTTCTTAAGATGTTTTAAATGTTAATGAAAATAATATTAATGTTTTTTGTGTTTACTATACACTAGGTAGTACTCTAAGTCATACACATAGACATACAAGGAAACATATATGTATACACAGGTATACATATATTCATTTAATTAAATAATCACTTGAATCACCATAAAACACTTAACTATATGCATGTGTGTGTGCCTATTAAACAAACAACTTTAGCCAGTATATGCAGCTTTATTTCCATTTGCATGTTGGGATTCTTCACAAATATGTCTTGGCCCTCAAAGATGATTGGGAACCACTGCTCTAAGAGCCAGAATTGACTTAAAGCACAGATTAAGTTAATAGAAACCTCTGAGGTAAATAGAGCACCTCTTTCTTATTTCCAAATAAAGAAAGATAAATTATTAAGCAACATCTGTACTATCCATATCGTTCTTTTAAAAATCGGGAGGTGGGATAGAACAGAAGAGTTGTCAGTATTTACCAGCATAATGAAAATTAAAGTGAATAAGCTATTATTTGCATTTGGACAATGAGAATTCATTAAGAATAATAATCGCCTTGAGAAAATATGATAGTATAAATAACTAATTCATATCTGTTTTGAAGTGAATATTTTCAGTATTCTATTTACTTATTTAACAAAATTGTATCGAAATCTACTGCTTATTATAATGAACTATGGAATAGGTCGACATTTTACTTACTTTATTTGAACTGTCTTCAGCATAAGAGTTCAGACTTTCTTAAATTATGTCTTCACACTTAGGTACTTAGGTATTCTAAGTTAAATATTAAGACTATTCCAGAGCAATAGTCCAATACATAGCCAATAGGAGGCAACATTTTCCTTACTCTGCCCTGTTGCAGATTTGATAAGAAATTAAGTCAACTGGTGAAATGGTTAGCTCTTCTCTTGAACAAATCTGATTTACGGTTGATTATTTCTCCTTGAAAATATTTAATATAGAAGGAAATGGATAAACAGAGAAGCTATTAAGCTTTCAAAGGAATCCATAGTAATTCATAATTTGTGGTATCAAAAATATTCTATGGAGTGAAAGTTTACTTCAGAGACAGTAATCTATTCACCTGTGCTCCTTATGAGACTATTATAATGCTATAAGAGCCACCTAATGACATCTTTTAAATAAAATTAATTATTTGTAGTTACTTTATAAATATTCATTCCTTCTACTTTATTTCAAGGCTATCAATTTTCACTATCAACTATAATTTTAATCCAGTCTCTATTTTTTCCTCAAAATATTCTCTAGGATTTGATTTTAAATTAGTTTCTACTGCTATATTTTTCTTTTATGCACTTATTTATCCTTTATACATATTTATTATTTTCATTCTCATAATTATAATTGCTATATGGATTTATATAACTGGCATATAGATTTTTCATAAGATTAGGACTATAGAAATTCGATATTAGCCCTTATTTGAAAGGGAAAATTGAAGTATGCAAATGTAGAATAAGAAAGCATATGATTTCAAGATTTTATTGAGCATATTTATTTTTTAAATACTTAAAAATGATGTGGCTGATTAGCTAAATTAGTAAAAATATAGCTATGATAGGTGAAAATCTAAAGTGAATTTGTATTGTATACTCTTCATGAGCAGTCTTGATATCCTTAGCCACATGTCCTTTAAATTACTGCTATATTCCCCAGGCTAGATGGAAGATAAGTAGAGTAACAAAAGAAAATAAATAAAATATGAAGGTTATCTTTCTTCAATATCTCTTTCCCCAATCTATCCTCTTTATCTTTTATCCTGAAGGGAAGTTTTTGCTAGCCCAGGTTCCAGATCTTCTATAATGCAAAATTAGGAAAGTTGGATAGAAAGAGTCCTATCTGTAGAAATCTGAGGAGGAAAGTAAGAAATTGGTGGAAAGAGCTAAAACAATATATGTAATGGAGTTGGGAGGGATCATAGAGAATGTAGCATAGAGTGGAACTAGTTGTAAACACCCTGAAGTACCTGCAGCTTCCCAAATCATGGCCATCTAGGTACATGAAGCTCAAAACTCCTCAAACAGATTTAATCCTAAGACATTTTACCAAGACACATTATAATCAAATTCTCAAAATCAGATTCTGAAAGCAATAAGAGAAAAAAGGCATCACATACAGAGGGACTTCAGTAAAGATATTAGCAAATTTCTCAGCTGAAATCTTGCAGCCCAAGAGAGAGTAGAATTATATATTCAAAATGCTCAAAAAAATGGCAATCAAAAATACTGTACCTAGCAAAGTGGCCTCTCAGGAATGAAGGAGAGATAAAGTCTTCCCCAAATAAAATCCAAAGGAATTTATTTCCACAATTCCTACCCTACAGTTGTAATGTGTAAATCACTTTGAACCCTTGCATATATGCTAAAAGATAAAAGTCTTAAAAATAAGTATAGTTACAATATTTGGTTAATGGACACACCGTATAAAAAGACGTAAATTTGGGGGCATCTGGGTGGCTCAGTTGTCTATGCATCTGACTCTTGATTTCAACTCAGGTCATGATCTATGGGTTGTGGGATCAAAACCCTCGGAGAACTCCTCACTCAGCAGGGAGTCTGCTTGAAGGGTTCTCTCCCTTTGCCCCGCCCCCCATGCTTCCATGTGTTCTTTTTCTCTCTGTCTCTCTCTCTCTTCAAATAAATAAATCGTTTTTAAAAAGATGTAATTTGTGACATTAAAACATGAAATGTGAGAAGAGAGGCAAATAAATATGTAGAACTTTTTATGCAATTGAAGTTAAGTTCTTATTAGCTTACAATAGACTTAGAACTATAAGGTGTATTATAAAACCATCATGGTAGTTACAAAGCAAAAACCTATAATAGATACATAAAGATAAAAGCATACCACTACAAAAACATCATCAATTAACAAAGAAAACAGCAAGAGAGGAAGGCTTTTAGTTTAATGTAGCCCTATCTGTTCATTTTAGCTCTTTTGACTGTTTCTTGTGTCTTACCCAAAAAAATCATTGCCAAGACCAATGGGAGCTCTTTTTCCTACATTTCTTCTGGGAGTTTTATGGTTTTGGGTATTACATTTGAGCCTTTAATCCATATCCATTTCATTTTTGTGAGTGGTGTATGATAGGGAATCCAATTTCATTCTTTTGCAGATATATGTAAAGTTTTTCCAATACCATTTATTAAAGTGACTATCCGTTCCCTTTAGCACTCTTATCAAAGAATAGTTGATATCCTGTGTGTGGGCTTATTTCTGGGCTCTTTATTCTTTTCAACTGGTCTATGTACTTGTTTTTATACCAGCACCATACTGTTTTGATTACTAAAGGTTTTTAGTGTATTTTGAATTCAGATAGTATGATGCCATCAGCTTTATTCTTCCTTCTTAATGTTACTTTTGCTATTTGGGGTCTTTTGAGGTTCCATATAAATTTAATGGTTATTTTTTCTATTTCTGTAAAAAAATGCCATTGGAATTTTGATTAGGATTGCACTGAATTTGTAGATTACTTTGGGTAGTAGGGATATTTTAACAATATTTTTTTCTAATACAAGAACATGGGTATCTTTCCATTTATTTACATCTTAAATTTCTTTCATCAGTGATTTAGAGTTTTCACTGTACAGATTTTTCATCTCCTTGGCTAAATTCATTCTTTGGTATTTTACTGTCTTTGATGTTTTGTAAATAGGATTGCTTTCTTAATTTTTCTTTCAAGATAGTTTATTAATGTATAAAAATGCAAGTGATTTTTCTGTTGATTTTGTATCCTGCAACCTTACTGAATTTATTCATTAGTTCTCACAGTTTTTTGGTGGAGTCTTTAGGGTGTTCTATACATAAAACCATATGCAAAAGATCTGAATAGACATTTTTCCAAAGACACAGAAAGGGCCAAATAGTGCATGAAAAGTGTTCAACATCACAAATCATCATAGAAATGCAAATCAAAACCACAATATTACCTCACACCTGTCAGAATAGCTAAAATCAAAACCACAAGAAACAGCAAGTATTGGTGACATTGTAGAGAAAAAGGAACTCTTATGCACTATTCGTGGGAGTGCAAACTGCTGCACCTGCTATGGAAAATTGTATGGGGCTACCTCAAAATGTTAAAAACAAAACTAGCATGCGCTCCAGTAATCTCACTACTGGGTATTTACCCAAAGAATACAAGAAAACTAATCCAAAGGGATATATGCACCCCTATGTTTATTATAGCAGTATTTATAGTAGCCAAATTATGGAAGCAGCCCCAAAGGGCCATTGATAGGTGAATGAATAAAGAAGATGTGGTATACACACACACACACACACACAACACACATGCACACACAAAATAAAATGGCGTATATATTATACATTATATTTTGTATGTCTATATACTATACATTGTATATATAATGGAATATTATGCAGCCATTAAAAAAGAACAAAATCTTGCCATTTGTAACAACATGATTGGGTCTAGAGGATATAATGCTAAGTGAGTTAAATTGGTCAAAGAAAGACAAATACCACATGATTTCACTCAAAAGTGGAATTTAAGAAGCAAAACAAATGAACAAAGGAAAAAAAGAGAGAAAGACAAACAAATAAATAGACTCAACTATAGAGAACAAACTGGTAACTACAAGAGGGGAGGTGGGGAGGAATGGGTAAAATAGGTGAAGGGGATTTTGAGTACATATCAGAATGAGCACTGAGTAATGTATAGAATTGTTGAATTACTATATTGTACACCTGAAACTAATATAACACTGTATGTTAACTGTACTAGAATTAACATTTAAAAAAGTAATTTTTACAAGATGAGATAATAAATATTGACAATGATATGGAAATAAGGGGACTTTTGTACAGCAATTGGTGCAGCCACTATGGAAATAGTATGAAGGTTCCTTAAGAAATAAATATAGAACTACTATGTGATCCAGCAATCCCACTCCTGGGTATATATCCAAAGGAAATGAAATCATTATCTTGAAGAGGTATCTGCACTCCCTTGTTCATTGCTGCATTATTTGCAATATCCAAATATGAAAATAGCCTAAATATTTTTCAATGGATGAATCAATAAAGAACATGTGGTATATGACAATAGAATATTATTCAGTCCTTTAAAAAAAAGGAAGTCCTACCATTTTTGACAACATGGATAAACCTGGAGGTGTCTATGCTAAGTGAAATAACCAGAAAGAGAAAAGACAGATACTGTGTGGCATAATTTATATGTAAAATGTAAAAAAAAAAAATTTTTTTTGACTTCATAGAAACAGAATAGAACGATGATTGCCAGGCTGGAGGGGAGAGAGGTTTTTAGGGAGATAGATTTGAAAAAGTACAAACTTTTATAAAAATAATAACTTCTGAGAATCTAACATACAGCATGATAGTTATAGTTAATAATAATGTAATATATACTTGGAAGTTGCTGACAGTAGATTTTAAGTATTCTTACCACACATACAAAAAGAAATTAACTATGTGAGTTGATGGATGTATTAATTATCTTGATCATATTAACGTCATTCTACAATGTATATGTATATTATATCATCAGGTTGTGCACCTTAAATATATACAATTATATTTGTCAATTATTCCTCAGTAATGTTGCAGGGGAAAAAGTAGAATGTAGATGTTTGGAGGAGGATCACCACAGAGCTGAGACATCTCTGAAGAGGTGGTCCTGTCCAACTGATATGGTGAATCTGACAGGACACAATGAAGCTCTTTCTATGAGTGTAAGAAAAGCACACACACAAAACAACAACACCTGGAAACAGAAACTAACTACTGTTTCTGGAACTAGTTGGCACCAGCAGGAACAGATAGAGACCAGAAAGAGGAGTCTCTTCTGCCTCTGTTATGGGTTGAATCATATTCCCTGAAAAATTCATTTGATGTAGTGCAACCCCAATACCTTAGAATGTGACCTTATTTGGAAATAGGATCATTGCAGATGTAATCAGTTAAGATGAGGTCATGCTGGACTAGGGCAGAACCCTAAAATGATATAACTGGGGTCCATGTGAAAGGGCAGAATTTGGACACTGAGACATGTATGCAAGAAGAACACCACGTAAAAATGAATGCAGAAATTGAAGTGATGCTCCTACAAACTAAGGCATGCCAAAGATGGCAGCAAATCACCAGAAGCAAAGAGAGAGGCAGATTCTCTTTTATAGCCTTCTGACATTTTGATCTTGAACTTCTAGACTCCAGAACTATGAGATAATAGATTTCTGTTACAAAGCAAACAAAAGGAAACCAAAGCGATCATCAATAAACAAATAAATCAAAATTGTGTGCCATTTGATATAATATGCAATTAGAACAACACATCACATGTCCTATTTTTACTAAAAATATCTAACTAAAATTTAATCACGAGGAGGCACCAGACAATCCCAAATTGATGGATATTCCACAAAGTACCTGGCCTGTGATATTCAAAAGTGTCAAGGTCATGAAAAAAAGAGTAAAGAACTATACCAGACTAAAAGTGACTAATGAGACATGACAACTAAAGCAATGCATGATTCTGAGCTAGATCCTTTTGCTGGAAGGCAATTGGTGAAACTTCAAAGGGGTCGGAGGATTAGATGGTAGTAATGTATCAATGTTAATTTCCTGACTGTATTGCAGTTATTTAAAAGAATGTGCTTATTTGTAAGAAATACATAATAATTCCGATGTGATGGGGCATGAGACTCTCAAATATTTCTAGAGAAAATTATTTTCCGCTATTCATAATTTTTCTGCAAGTTCGAGATGGCTTCAAATTTAAATTATTTTTAAAAAATGTTTTAAAGTACCTACAAATTGTGATAGAATAAGCTTTAGAGTTTGCTTGTTTTAGATCTGTTGATAGAAATGAATTATGAATTAAATCCTTTTTAAAGTTATTTGAAAGAGAACTTTCTTTTCTATCACTATTTGGTGATTTGAGTGTGGTTTTGTGAATATGACTTCATGAATTGACTGAGCCACAAAGGCTCAAGTTTATTAGAATTACAGGTAAAATCACACATCAGTGACTAATATAAATTATAATACTACTTGCACAGACATCATTGAAATTTTTTATAAAAGAGGATATAAGGCATAAGTTATTAGATGCAAACAGCAGAACTGTTATTTACACACGACTTTTTGCACTAATGATGTAATTAAGAAGGACATGAAGTTTAGGTTTATTTTAGTTGTATTAATAGACAGTCAAGTGTGAATCTGTAAAGTCATGTAATAAAAAACCACCTACCTGTAGGAAGAAATATTTATGACGTTTATCTTATTTTGGTTTTACATATTATGTGGTTATTTGTGCTTGACTTAAAAGACACCTAGCAGTATCAATTATATTTCTGTATATATTAGTTATAAATGTTACTGTAGCTATTCTGTCTTTGAATGTAGGAACTTAGTTTTAATTTTTTTAAAGTTTCATCTGCAAAAGCTATCATCTTACCTAGTATTTTCTATTTTACTGAAGTTTTAATGTACAACTCTAAGATAATATAGTGAAATGGAAATTGCTGTTAGTGGAAGTTGTCATAAATATATCTGAGAAATATTTTAGAGCTAAGTTTTGTTTACACTGTGCTTAAAATAGGTATTTTATAGAGAGAAGTTATTAGGAAATTGTTACATAATGCCATATATTTGCAAAGTTGTTCAAGTGCTGGTGGTTTACAACGGATTAATTCTTGGTCACTTTTCCTTTCAAATAAATATGTCAGATGTCACATTATTAGACAGGAAAATGAGGTAACAGCTCAGAGAGAGCTGTTATAAATACTGTTATTATTTATAGAGATAAGTAATAGGGAGGTTTTCAAAGAAACCTTTAGAAACTCTATTAGTTCAAAGCTCTATTAAAAGCAAAGTGGTTTTGACTGGAGGAGGCCAACAAATGACTATCTAAAGGCAAAATTGTGTTTTCACAATGATCAATTCAATAAAGCATCAGTCGAGGCAGTGAAGCACTGAATTGAACACTGTAGTCAAACCTCTATAGTGAGTAGACAAAGCCACACACTTTGTTTTATTTAATCCTCAATTTAGAAGGTAGCAATTGGAACAGTTCATTTTTTCCAGATATTACTATTATAGATTAAAATTACATAGATGTTTTGAGCCCCTTAGTTTAAAAGAACTATTTAAATATTAAATTGTACCACCAGCACCAACAAGGATCATTACAAAGTGTGGTGGGATACACTGTATGATTATGATTCATGGCACTGTCAATACTTAATCATAAACCTTATAGACCAGTTTCATAAGCTCAGTATACTTGAAAGTGAAAAACTACTTCATATTTTAAGTTAGATCTACTTTTATATTATTCCTTGTCTTTAGATGCAAATATCATGCTCATGAGAGGTGAAGAGTTTATAAAAGGCATCACTGAATGCAACATTTTCACACTAGTAAGTTATTTTAACAAACCACTACTAACATACAGCTATCAATCAGTAGACCAGTGAGATTGATTTGAATTGGTGTTAAAAAATCTTTATCAGATTCCCGTGCATAAAAATGTCATCTTCTGGGCAGCCTAGGTGGCTCAGCAGGTTAGTGCTGCTTTCAGCTCAGGGCGTGATCCTGGAGACCCAGGATGGAGTCTCATTTTGGGTTCCCTGCATGGAGCCTGCTTCTTCCTCTACCTGTGTCTCTGCCTCTCTCTGTGTGTCTCTCATGAATAAATAAATAAAATCTTTTAAAAAAAAATATCATCTTCTCTCACTAGTAAGGCAGGTAGAGTTCTTAGATAGTCTACTTGACTCTCCTTGACCTTCCTATATCTACTTCTAATTTCATTGCAATTTCTCTAAGAAAAACAAAATCCTGAGCATTGTGTGAGATAAACATACCTGGTTCAGTTTGTATAGGTTGTCAAATCAATTTTTTTCGTATGCCTAGCCTAACATCCCACAGCAGTGTCAAATGATTTTTAAATTTTATTAAACTAGTTTATCATTAAATACTTGAATTTTTAAAGTTGCACAAGAAAACATGGTCATAACATAGCTTTCATCATATAATATGCCAAACATTAGCTGCAATTCTTTGTCAGGAATATGCAAATTTTCAAGTTTTATTATTCTGAGTGCAGGTACATTTCAAAGGTTTTCAAAAACATAATTATAGTTCAAATCTACTTTTCTCTAGTCAGCTATAAAGATACCTGGATGCATAGTCTTAAATGATTTGGTTTTCTTTTAATAAGGACCTTGTGAACTGATTTGCATAGCCAGACCATCCTACAAGGGGATTCTCATTTTCTGTTGACCTTAGAATCACTTTTAAGAACTGCACACTTCACAAAAAACCCAGAAAATGGATGTCACCTTTCAATAGGCTTCTGACTCAGCTTTCCTTTATGGGCTCATCTGAAACCATAGGCCTACCTCCAGTTTTCAACATAGCTACATACTCTTCCTAAAAAACAATTTACTCAATTTGCTGTTTTTTTCAATGGAAATGCCCTTCTTCATCTCCTTTCACCAAAGCAAAACCTATACAACTTTTGACGGTTACCTCACTTTGATGCCCACCTCAAATTGCATCTTCTTAAAGAAGCCCAAGCCACCCACAAAAACCGTCAGTAGTCTCCATGTCCTTTGTACCTATATGGCTTACTGTCTGTGTCACTCATGCAACTTATGCCTACTCAACTAAATGGTGCGTTCTCTGAAGTCAATGATCATGACTCATGACTTCTTTATATCTTCCATAGCCCCAATTGAGAATTCTGCACATGGCATTCATGAATTTTCAAACCTAAAAAGAATCTTAAGAAATAGTCTCAACCATATTAGGTAGTTAAGAGACCTAGATCTGAAAGGTTAAGGAAAGGATGGAAATTATATAGTTATTAAGGAATGCTGGATTTACTCCTGAGTGTTAGAATGGATTTTAATATTTTTCTCTTTATATAATATCCTCCAAGACCAGCCTTTTCACACTTGAATATGCATCAGGATCAACCAGAGAGCTTGTTAAAATACAGAATGAGGGGCCTGAAGCTCAATATTTCTGAAATAGGAGGCCTGTTGTGAGGCCCAGGAATTTGCATTCTCCTCAAGTTCCCAGGTGATGCTGTTACTAAGCCTAGGGACTACCTTTGGAATAACACTGTTGTAAGATAAAATTCTCTCATGTAAATGTTATCTCAATCATAGTTTTTCTATATTGGGAAAGAAGGATAATTTAAAACTGTTATATTAAATTTCCATCTTCTTAAAAAAATACCAACAAGGGATCCCTGGGTGGCTCAGTGGTTTGGCGCCTGCCTTGGGCCCAGGGCATGGTCCTGGAGACCCAGGATCAAGTCCCACGTCAGGCTCCCTGAGAGGAGCCTACTTCTCTCTCTGCTTGCGTCTCTGCCTTTCTCTCTGTGTCTCTCATGAATAAATAAATAAGATCTTAAAAAAAAAATACCAACAGCTTCTCTTCTAGCATGCTTTTAATTTGCTCTTGAGGATTCCACTTCTGCAATGATTCAATGATATCAATTATCAAAGCAAAAATATCACTGTTAAAGCTCTTTTTATTCATTTTAATCAAAATTCAGATCTTATTGGAAGGGACAACATGACTGCCGATAGGGCAACGACCTCTTATCTAAATTTAGCTTTCTCTCACAGGACTGAGAGCAGGGCTGATTGTAACAATTTTCTGGAAGGTAGTTTGGTGACATATTTTGAAAGCTTTAAAAATGTATGTGACTCTCATTCCACGCTCTAGCTTCTAGTGATTTATCCTGAGAAGAGAATAAAACAAGTGATAGAAGATGGAAATATTCTATATCCTGCTGGGATGATAGTTAACCAGGTGTGCAAATTTGTCAAAACTCATCAAACCATACACTTAAAAAAATATATCATTTTGTGGGGAAATTATACCTCAATAAATGTAAAGGTGGTGTTGGGAAATTGAATGAAAGCGTTTGCCATGGTTTTTGCAGTGGGAGTTATATGTATGTGAAGTAAGCCAGGGTTGCAAGTACATGTGTACCCCTAAAACTGAGAAGTAGCCTTGCAACCACTTCTCTGATTTTAAGTCCCAGAGAGTCAGAGTCATGTTAAAGACTCACCTGTTGAAAGTTCCTCAGAGCAGCAGAAAATGTTGACGTACTGATAAGGCTTTCAGAAAAGCACAGTGGTCCAATGACCTGAGTTTTTAGATTGGATTCAAGTCATTGGCTAGTTTCATTCACTCTTTTGTCTGAGGCCCTTTAAAGTTGAAGAAGTCAGTCTCAGGTGATTTCATTGTCACACCTCCCTCAGAGAGAGAGAGAAGCAGATAAAGAAATGGCAGGAGTGTTCTGAAGGGGCTTTCTGGGATGACAAATAGGTTTGCGACTTCTACATCATCTTTCTGCTTTCTCACCTCGATTGTCAGCTTCCGGAGAGTCCTTGCTCATCCTTCTGGCCTCTGAAGCCTTGTTTAACTCCTAACTATTACTCAGTAATTATGTAACAGGATTAAAATAATTCTTTACTTTTGAGTTTGTTTTTTGAAAGCTTTCATTTCAGTCTACTGGAAAGTTACTAGTGTAGTACTCTGGGAGGTTGTTAACAAGTCTCTTTGGAAGATACCTCCAACAATGTTGCACAGCATTTTTTAAACAAAACTTTCCAAATGGCATTTGTTTTCTTAAGCGACTTGCGGATTAGATTTTCTTAATTTTAAAAGTAAAACACACACACACACACAAAATGTTTTCCTCCCTATATTCTAGAACTGCAGATGAATGTGGTTTCTAAAACTTTTGCCGAGTCATATATTTTCATTAGCCACAGTGATCTTGCAACTGAAGCTTTGCTATAGGCTATGTTAAAGATACATGAGACAGAATATAAAATAGCTAGAATTTATTGTGCTACGTGGTATTGCAAAATTAAGGCTACCTGCTTTTTTTTTCATCTAAACACAGATAAGCTGACTGAAAAGATGTGTTGAGCTCCAATCTCTCAAATAATAAGACATTATTTTTTAGTTAAGACTAAAATAAAAGGCTATTAACCATGTGAGGTGAAATTGAATGGCAAATTCCTGCATTTGTGAGAATCTGCTAGTGTTCCTGATGGTTAGTTCATAGAACAAGGGCTATGAGCCCCAGAGTATGATATTATGGCATATTTATGCAAAGCTGTGGCAGAAGGAAGTCTATAGGGAAAGAGCACTCTACTGCCTCTCTTTGGGTTTCCTCTTGATTCCCTTATAAAATCTAAACCTTGCTCATGGCTGGCTTTTTGTTGAAAACTCAATTAACCTTAGAGTTTTCTACTTTGTATCTCCTATTTTTTTTCCCCCAGTGGTGCAGGTATTTGCAAACTGCTGTGTCATGTTGTATGGCAAAGTGTTTTTCACCTTGTAAGAAGGTTAAGAACGTCGCTCATGGAATCTAAGTCTAGGAGTAGGTACTGTTTGGAGATGAAGTGACTGGTACAAGGTCACTCTGCCAATGGCCCCAGAGACATATTTAAATTCAAGTCTATCTGACTCCAGGGCCCAAGCATATTCGTGCAGATACCAAAATTTAGATGCTTGTATCTACTCCTTAAATGTTCTTATTTATTTCCAGCTGCCCTTCCTCATACCCTTGTCTAAATCTTGGCAAAACTTGTTTTTAGTAAAATTGGTTTTAGTCAGTTCTTAAGTCTTCCCTCTGGAGAGCTCTTTCTAAAGTAGAAAATAATGAAAATGTGCTACATGTCTTCCATAGTTATTAGTCTTCTTACCTCAAATACTACCCTCTCACTCTGACTGCCCTGTCTCCTGTTGTTCAGTTACTAGCTACACTACTTTCTGTGGTGATTGCTGACTTTATTTCCTTCAAAAATATGTTTCACTATCTAAACTTATATTATTTACTTGTTTGCATTTGTTCTGTCTGTCTCTCCCTCTTTGAATGTAGGCTACCTTGGAGTATGAACCTCAACTACTTAATTCCACTCTTCCCTTAGCATTCATATATTAGGCGTGGACTGAAGGTTCACTAGATGTTGGTTGAATGAGTCATCACTAGGTATTTGACATTGGGCTAACAATTAGCAGGGTGGTGACATCATTCTCACACTTGGCTGCAGCTCTTCTGGTAAGAGAGCAGTATATTTTTGTTTTTAGTCACTACCTTCCTGCAAAGAGCGTTTCAAATGGGTTCCAGTGTCACTAAGCTGAAAATTATTGCCATTAATATGTTCATGTTCTACAAAGTTACATAAATGAGATAAAGAGTAAAACTATTATTCTCTTTCGATTAAATATTATTCTCTTTCGATTACATATGAGCAGTTAGTGTTTTAAAGTCTCTGAAACTAAATAATAAATAAATAAATAAATAAATAAATAAATAAATAAATAATAAAATAAAGTCTCCAAAACTGCTTTCCTGTGTGTATTCACAAGATACCACATTTTGTTTAATTATTTATTTCAGCCATTTGTACACATTTACTATTGGAGAAAAATGAGTATTAGCAAGGAAATAAAAAATCAACTCTAAGGTTTTCTTTTTACCACCTAAAGTCATTCACACAGTGTTTGGTTATACATGACTTTTTTTTTTTCTCATTTCTTGTAAATCAAGCATGTATTTTTTTCTATTGTTAAGTGAGCACTTATAGATTGCTTAATAAATGTAATTATAACCACACATTTAGAAGCTCAGTCATTTTTTAGTGCTCTGTTATGGTAAAGTGAGAGAAAGATTGACACTAAATATCACAGACAATTAACTGGTTCCTAGTGACTGATTTCTGTTTTATATGATGTTTAGTGATAATACCCTTTCCATGGTCGTGACTGTAAAATATATATTTGAATATGTGCATCTGCAAGCATATATGTGCATATATGTAGCCTGACATTGTTTTAAAGTATTTAAAGTAATTCTTAAGAATATAATTTGTTATTCATAATAATGCTTCTTAGAAGTAGGTGTTAGCTGTTTTCCTCATTTTACCAATGAGGAAACTAGGGCTCTAGGAAATTATACAACCTATCCAAGACTGAGTAATTGATACAAAGTACACCTGGGCCTTGAATTCTGGTTATCTGTCTGGTATTTCACTACCTTAAAAGAATAGAAATTAAACAGGAAATAAAAGGCAAAAATTCCCAAAACACAATTTCATTTTTTATTTTAATTTGTCAACTTTGTCAACTTTTGATTTTTGTCAATTTTGTTAGCATATAGTTCTTAATAGTATTGTTTTATTATTCTTCAATGTCATTAGGCTCTAACTCAATTTATTTTACTATTATCATTAAAACTTGGTAATCCACTTTTTAAAAAAAGTAAGACAGTTGCTGCCTTAATTTAAGCTTTAATTGCAGCCAACATAATCTATTCTAGTTAATTAATGGAAAAATGTTTATTTTAGGTTATTGATTTAGCTTACAGGATTACTGGGAAGGCTAGTGTACCAGGCTTGACCACCACTGAGCAGAGTAATACTGAACCATACCAAGAGATTGTTACACAGAAATTCACCTCTTGCTCCTTCCTGCATTATCAGCTCTTATGGGACCAGCAGCTTTAGCAGCTGCAGAAACACCATACCTCCATAACTGTGTGGCTTCTTCAATATCCATTGTAGCCCTACATTTCTCACTAAATAGAAAGCTCCTTAGCTTGTGGGAGGATTACTGAATGCATGTTATCAAGAGCTGTATCAATCACAGTGCTATAGCATAACATATACAACTCAGTGGCTTTAAACAATACTCATCCATTTTTTCTCACACTTCTACAATGTGGCTAGGTTAGCTGATGTAGACAGGGCTTGATCAGGTCGCTCTGCTTCATTGTATAGCCCTGGCTGGACTTGGCTCTTTGATGTGGGTTGAATTCATTCTGAATCCAATTGTATTCATTTGGGGGCCCAAACTGAAGGGCAACAGCTACCCTTGAGAAGCACTTACGGTAATGGGAGAAATAAGAAAAGCAAGCAGAAACACACCATGTCGCTTCCAGCCTAGGGTCAGAATTGACAAAGTCCAAAATCGAGAAGTACATTCCACCTCTAGTGCCGGGACTGCAAAGTCTCATGGCAAAGGAAGACCTGGGACTGATACTTAAACCTATCCCACCAGGAAATATCGCTTTAGGTTTCAGCCCAGGATAAAAGAAAGGCACAGCTGGAGAACTATGATAATAGAGTTTCAAAAACTGGGTGTGACAAAGAAAAGAGGTATACTACATAAAATGAATACGATGGGAAATAAAGAAAGTATATTCTGTGCAGCTTATATAAGCATAAATGTTAAAACATCAAGAGAATGTTCTCGGTCACAATTGTGATTTCTATCAAAAGATTTCTATATTGCATAAATAATATGTGGATGCATAGTAGATGACATCATAGGAATGACTGTATAAAAAGAAATCTTAGGGATCCCTGGGTGGCGCAGCGGTTTGGCACCTGTCTTTGGCCTGGGGCACGATCCTGGAGACCCGGGATCAAATCCGGCATCGAGCTCCCTGCATGGAGCCTGCTTCTCCCTCTGCCTGTGTCTCTGCCTCTCTCTATCTCTCTATGTGACTATCATGAATAAATAAAATCTTTAAAAAACAAAAAAAGAAATCTTACCAATTGTTGCACCTTAAGCAGACAAGACAGGAAAAAAATAGGTATAAAATTGATGAAGAGATTTCAAGCTGAAATAAGTTTATGTTTCTGGATATTATTTATTTAAGTCTGTTATGTAGTAGACACATACCTATGTGCTGAGGATTAGGAGAGGACGCTGATTAAATTTCTGCTGGTGTAATTTTGTGCATACACAGAAGAATAGTGACATAGGCCCCAAAGTATACTTTGAATAAGAAGTAAAAGATAGGCATTACATATTAAATACAAATCCTGTATTCTAGTTATGAACCTGAGAAATTAATGGATTACTCATTTTGTAAGACTCTACTCTTTGGCCTCAAGAAATTCTAGATTATGTGATTGCTCCAGCTCTAGCTCCAACTTCAGCTCTTTTTGAAGTTTCTAGCACCCTTACCATGGTTCATCAAACACTCTGTAACCATTTATTTTCCAAGACCAATCAGTATTTTGTCAGTCTGGTTAGTAATGATTGTATAGTCCTGGTTTAGTGGAATCTTCTCCTATATAACAATACCATCATGTAGTGAAAGAAGAGAAATATTTCAGTCATTTCCTATTCTTTCACAACACTGGGGAGAGCCTTCATTTCAAAAATTTGAAATGTTAGACCTTTGCCTTAGCAGCTCAAATCTTTCCATGCCATGGGAAAGATTAAGCTACAGCTGCATAGCAATGTATATAGTATTATAGTTAAACCAATTAGAAAAGGGCCAATAAATTCAAGAGATGATAAAACTATAAAAAAGATAAAAAGGTAAATATAAATAATTATGTTATATATGATTTCTTTAAGCACTGAGTTGTAAAAGGCTGGTAAAAAAGTTTTAATTTTAATTTGATTTCACCAGGTGTAAGAGAGCCCTATTTTCTCTTACTCTAATATATTTTCCTTACAGCTATGCTTATTTTATGATTATTTTAAATCATTTTTAAATATTTTGAGTACTATAAAACATTTTATGTTGTATTTAG
The DNA here is from genome assembly GCF_003254725.2 of Canis lupus dingo. NCBI lineage: Eukaryota > Metazoa > Chordata > Mammalia > Carnivora > Canidae > Canis > Canis lupus. The sequence continues at coordinate 56,613,093 of NC_064254.1, forward strand.
GAACTTAGTCGATGAACTAGATCATTTAAAAATGTTAACTGCCTTAACATTCAAATACTTAAAATTCTTCCCCAATAGCAGAAAATACCCCTAATTTTACAGTGGATGATAATGGAAGGAAAAGAATGCTATACAAGAAATTGAATTGTTAAAGGGTATTTAAGAATGAGCAAGATACTATTACATAGAGATAAACAACCCAATTATTAAAATCAGCAAATGATTTATTCAGCTTCTACTTTTTTGTTATGCTAGTTTTATTTTTTAAATACACTCTACAATAAGTGCTACAGTTAAAAATTTAGAGAACAGTTATCCATGTAGTGCTTAAAATCATCTCAGGTGCCACCAAAGATAAACATACCACATGTGTTGAGGAAAGCAGTGTAGAGTATTTGGTGAGTTTTTAGCAAGGAAATGACACAGGTTTACATTTTAACCAGGTTGTTTGACGGCTAAGTAAGGGATATTTTTTCCCTATTAATTTTTCAAAACCTCTTGACTTTTACCTTTTTTAAAATTAATAAAACTTCCCTTTTAGAGCACTTTAGATCCATAGCAAAATTGAACAGAAAGTGCAGAGAGTTTATATATATTCATTGCATACACGTACATACCCTTCCCCGCTATCAGTATCTCCCACCAGAGTGGTACATTTGTTAGAATTGATGAACCTCCATTAACACACCATTATCACGTAAAGTGCATAGAGTACATTAACGTTCACTCCTTTTTAAATTTTTTTAAATTTAATTCCAGTATAGTTAACATACAGTGTTGTATCAATGTCAAGTGAATAATATAGTGATTCAGCAGTTCTATACATTGGTCAATGCTCATCATAATAAGTGTATTCTTAATCCTCTTCACCTATTTTATTTTATTTTAATTTTTTTATTGGAGTTCAATTTGCCAACATATAGCATAACACCCAGTGCTCATCCCGCCCGGTGCCCCCCTCATTGCCCATCACCCAGTCACCCCAACCCCCCCCTCCCACTTCCCCTTCCACTACCCCTTGTTCATTTCCCAGAGTTAGGCTCTTCACCTATTTTACCCACCACCTCATCCCACCCACCTCTCCTATGGGAACCATTGTCTGTTTATATTTAAGAGTCTGTTTTTTGTTAATCTCTTTTTTCTTTTTTCATTTGTTTTGTTTCTTGAATTCTGCATGGGTGTGAAATCATATGGTATTTGTCTTTCTCTGACTTACTCACTTAGCATAATGCATTCTAGCTTTATCCATGTCATTGCAAGTGGCAAGATTTCATTCTTTTTCATGGCTGATTAATATTCCATTATATGTATCAGTCAATGGGTATTTAGACTCTTCCCATAATTTGGCTATTGTTGATAATACTCCAATAAACAAATGGGTGCATTTTCCTTCCAAATTAGTGTTTTTGTATTCTCTGGGTAAATACTTAGTAGTGTGATTACTGAATCATATGGCAGTTCTATTTTTAATTTTTAGAGGAATTCCAATACTGTTTATCACAGTAGCTTCACCAGCTTGCACTCCTACCAACAGCATGCAAGGTCTCCATTTTCGCCACATTCTCACAAACACTTGTTGTTTCTTGTGATTTGGTTTTAGCCATTCTGACAGGTGTGAAGTGATGTCTCATTGTGGTTTTCATTTGCATTTTCCTGGTGATGAGAGATGTTGAGCGTCTTTTCATGTATCTGTTGGGCATCTGTATGTCTTCCTTGGAGAAATGTCTGGCCATGTGTTCTGCACATTTTTTATTTGGGTTATTTGATTTTTTGATATTCAGTTGTGTTTTTTATCTATTTTGGATACTAACCCTTTATCAAATATGTCATTTGCATATATCTTTTCCCATTCTGTAGGTTTCTTTTAGTTTTGTCGGTTGCTTTCTTCACTGTAGAGAAGATTTTTATCTTAATGAAGTTCCAATAGTTTATTTTTGCTTTTGTTTCCCTTGCTTCAGGAAACATACTTAGTAAGGACTTGCTATAGCTCATATCAAAGAGGTTACTGCCTGCGTTCTCCTATGGATTTCAGTGGTTTCCTGTCTCACATTTAGGTCTTTAATCCAATTTGAATTTATTTTTATATATCGTGTAAGAAAGTGGTCCAGCTTCATTATTTTGCATATAGCCGTCCAATTTTCCCAACACCATTTTTTAAACTTTTTCCCATTGCATATTCTTGATTCCTTTGTTGAATATTTATTGACCATATTATCATGGATTTATTTCTAGGCTCTCTATTCTCTGTTCTATTGACCTATGTGTCTCTTTTTTTTTCTATGTGTCTCTTTTTGTGTGTCATAGTGTTTTGATTACTAAACTTTGCACTGTATATTGATATCTGGGATTATCATATTTCCAGTTTAGTTATTCTTTTTCAAGATTGCTTTGGCTAGTCAGTCTTCTATGTTTCCATACAAATTTTAGAATTATTTGTTCTAGTTCTGTGATAAATGCCATTGGTATCTTGATAGGGTTTGCATTAAATCTGTAGATTGCTTTTGGTAGTATGGGCATTTTTTACAATATTTGATCTTCCAACTTAAGAACATGAAATACCTTTACATTTGTTTGCATCACCTTCGATTTCTTTCATCAATGTTTTATAGTTTTTAGAGTACAGGTCTTCCCCCTCCTTGGTTAAGTTTATTCATAAGTATTTTATTATTTTTGTTGCAATTTTCAACAGGATTGTTTTCTTAATTTCTCTTTCTGCTACTTCATTATTAGTGCATAGAAATGCAATGGATTTCTGTACATTGATTTTGTATCTCATGACTTTACTGAATTCATTTATTAGTTCTAGTAATTTTTTGATGGAGTCTTTACAGTTTTTTATATCTTGTATCATGCCATCCACGAACAGTGAAAGTTTTACTTTTTCTTTACTCATTTGGATGCCTTTTATTTTTTTGTTGTCTGATTGCTGCGACTAGGACTTCCAGTACTATGTTGAGTAAAAGTGGTGAGAGTGGACATCCTTGTCTTGTTCCTGATCTCAAAGGAAAAGCTCTCAGTTTTTCCCTATTAATTATGATATTAGCTGTGGGTTTGTCATATATGGACTTATTATATTGAAGTATATTCCCTCTAAACCTACTTTTTTGAGGGTGTTTATCATGAATGGATGTTGTACTTTGTAAAATGCTTTCTCTACATCTATTAAAATGATCATGCGGTTTTCATTCTTTCTCTTGTTGATGTGATGTGTTACATTGATTTATGAATATTGGACAACTCTTGCATCCTAGGAATAACTCTCATTTGGTTGTCATGAATGATGTTTCTAATGTATTGTTTGATTGGTTTGCTAATATTTTTGCATCTATACTTATCAGAAATATTGGCCCGCAGTTCTGTTTTTAACAGTGTCTTCATCTGATTTTGGTATCAGGATAATAATGGCCTCCTAGAATGAATTTGGAAGTTTTTCCTTCCTCTTCTATTTTTTGGAATAGTTTCAGAAGAATAGGTATTATCTCTTTTCTAAATATTTGGTAGAATTCATCTGTGAAGCCATGTGATCCTGGAGTTTTGTTTGTTGGGAGTTTTCAATTACTGCTTCAATTTCATTGCTAGTAATCAGTCTGTTCAAACTGTTTCTTCCTGCTTCAGTGTTGGTAGATTGTATGATTCTAGGGATTTAGCCATTTCTTCTAGGTTGTTTAATTTGTTGGCATATAATTTTTTATATATACTTTCTTACATTGGTTGTATTTCTGTAGTCTTGGTTACTATTTCTCCTCTTTTGTTTCTGATTTTACTTATTCGAGTTCATTCTTTCTCTTTCTTCTTCTTCTTCTTCTTCTTCTTCTTCTTCTTCTTCTTCTTCTTCTTCTTCTTTCTTCAAGTCTGGTTAAAGGTTTATCAATTTTGTTGATCTTTTCAAAGAACCAGCTCCTGGTTTCATTATCTCTTCTTTTGTGATTTTTAGTTTCTATTTTATTTATTCCTGCCCTTATCTTTATTATTTCCTTCTTTTTAATGCTTAGGGATTTGTTTATTCTTCTTTTTCTAGATCTTTTAGCTGTAAGTTTGGGTGGTTTGTTTGCAATTTCTCTTACTTCTTGTGGTAGGTCTATATTGCCATAAACTTCTCTCTTAAAGCAGCTTTTGCTGCATCCCAACAATATTGGACATTCTGTTTTTCTTTTCATTTGTCTCCATATACTTTTTTTAAACTTTCTCTTTGATTTCTTGGTTGATCCACTCATTATTTAGGAACATGTTTATAGGACTGTGGTAAAAAAAAAATGCATGATATGACTTGTTGTTTTGAATTAGTTTAGATTTGTTTTGTGGCCTAACATGTGATCTATTCTGGGGCATATTTTATATGTACTTGGAAAGAATATGCATTCTTCTGTTTTAGGATGGAATGTTCTGAATATATCTATTAGATCCATCTGGTCCAATGTACCATTCAAAACCATTGTTTCTTTATTGATTTCCTGTTTGGATGATCTTTCCATGCATATTAGTAGAATGTTACTATTATTACTATCATTACTTACTGTTAATACTATACTATTACTTGCTATTATAGTATTACTATTGATCACTTCTTTAAGTTTATTATTAGCTGCTTTGTGTATTTGGGTGCTACCATGCTAGGTGCATAAATATTTACAATTGTTCTATCATCTTCTTGGACTGTTCCCTTTATGGTTATATAGAGTCTTTTTTTTTTTTTTTTTTTTGTCTTTTGTTACAGTCTTTGTTTTAAGGTCTATTTTGTTCAGTGTAAGTATTACTACCTCAGCTTTCTTTTCACTTCTATTTGCATGATACTCTTCCCTCTCCTTATTTTTAATTTGCATGTGTCTTTAGGTCTGAAATGAGTCTTCTGTGGCCAGCATATCTCCATTGATGGAGTGTTTAGTCCATTTACATACAAAGTAACCATTGATAGATATATACTTATTGCCATTTTGTTATCTGTTTTATGGTTGTTTTTGTAGTTCTCTATTCTGCACTTTTCTTGTTCTCTTCTCTCATGGCCTGCTGGCTTTCTTTAGTGATATACTTAGATTCCTTTCTTTTTATTTTTTTATGTGTCTAGTACGAGTTTTTGACGAGTGGTTATAATTAGGTTTATATATAATATCTTATGCATATAGCAGTCTATATTAAGTTAATGGTCTCTTAACTTTAGACTCATTCTTTACTTCTCTCCCATCCACCCACCCCCCACATGTTTCAGGTATATGGTGTTATACTTCACATCCTTTTACTTTGTGAATCCCTTGGCTGATTTACACAGCTATACTTAATTGTACTGCTTTTGTGCTTCCTACTTTTCTTACTTCTGCTTAGGTCTTCTTTTCCACTCAGAGTCCTTTTAACATTTCTTATAGGGTAATTTAGTAGTAATGAATTTCTTTAGCTTTTGTTGGTCTAGGAAACTCTATCTCTCCTTCTATTCTGAGTGATAGCCTTGCTGAATAGAGTATTCTTGGCTACAGGGCTTTTTTCTTTCAATATTTTGAATATATCATGACACTCTGCAAGATTTCTGCTGAAAAATCAGCTGATAGCCTTAGGGAGTTTCCCTTGTATGTGATTGTTTTCTCTTATGGCTTTTAAAATTCTGCCTTCTTGGGATCCCTGTGTGGCGCAGCGGTTTGGCGCCCGCCTTTGGCCCAGGGCGTGATTCTGGAGACCCGGGATCGAATCCCACATCGGGCTCCCAGTGCATGGAGCCTGCTTCTCCCTCTGCCTGTGTCTCTGCCTCTCTCTCTCTCTCTCTGTGACTATCATAAATAAATAAAAATTTAAAAAAAATAAAATAAAATTCTGCCTTCTTTTGCTATGTATTTTTGCCATTTTAATTACTACATGTCTTGATGTGGACCTCCCTGGGTTCATTTTGTTGGGGGCTTTCTATGCCTCCTGGAACTGGATTTCTATTTCCTTTCTCAGATTCAAGAATTTTCAGTTATTATTTCTTCAAATAAATTTTCTGCCCCCCTCTCTCTCTCTCCTCCTTGTGGGATTCCTATAAGGTGATCCTCTTTGTTCAACGAGATTGCTTTCCATTGCTGATCCATTCTTCTGGTTCTTCTAGTCTACTATTTGTTCCCTCTAGTGTATTTTTAATTTCAGTTATTGATTTCTTAACCTCTGATTAGTTCTTTTTTATGTTTTCAATCTCTTCGTTCATTGTGTCACTAGGTCCTCCACTCTTTTCTCAGGTCCACTGAGTATCTTTATGACCATTACTTTTAATTCTCTATCAGGATTTTACTTATCTCCATTTTGTTTAGTATTAGTACCTTGCTATGATTTTGACCTTTCATTCATTTGAGGCATATTCCTCTGTCTCCTCCTTTCGTCTTTTTGTGTCTGATTCTATGTGTTAGGAAGGTCAGCTGCATCTCCTGATCTTGAAAGTGTTGGCCAAAAGAAGAGGTCTTGTAGTGCCCTACAGTGCAATGAATGTCCCCTGTTCATCTGAACTTGGTGCTTCAGTGTATCTCCTGTGTGTGTTGCATATGCCTTACTATTGTAGCTGAGCCACTTTTGCCTTCAATTCAGTCATCTGCAATGACTCTCTTTGCCTGTTGTGGGCAGGGTTTGGTTCCTGCTCTATTAGTGGGCCAGTCTGACTTGGGCTTCAGATGTGTCAGACATGGAATTTGACAGAGATTCAGTAGCACTTGAACTGCAGGTTGCTTTCCTATGTTATCCCCTGATCTTTTGTTGGTAGCTTAGGCCTACAGTTGGGGCCCCAGTTGGACTGATGTATGTTCTTATCTTCCACTCTCTCTGATGCTGAAGTCATTTTGGAGTGGTGCTGGCACCCGTTAGGGCTTCTTTCACACCACCATACTTGTGGCACTACTTTGGATGGGCTCTCTCCAAGGGTGTTTGGAGGAGGCTAGTTGGCAGAAGAACTTGGGAATGGAGCATGCAGTGCCAGCAAGGTCCACATAAGTCTGCTATGGAAGGGGACTTTCAGCCTGAGAAAACTCTGGCCAAGACCTGCAGGGTTGGAGGGGGCAGGTCCATAAGAGTGTGTGGGGGTTGCAATTTACTGTTAGCAAACTTGGTGGAGAGTGTTGATGTTGCAATCACTTGTTCTCATGGGTGTCTCTATGCCTAAGCTGTGGAACAGAGGAGGATATTTTTTCCCATCAATTCCTTTTTCTCTTGGAGAAGTCTCCCAAAGACCCCTTCTCCTCCAGCATATGTTCTGAGATTAGTAAATGAATCTCATTCCTGTATACTCCAGGCATTTTTCAAACTGCTACTTCTATTCTATACTTGGGGGGCTATTTGTTGTGCTATCTCTTTAAGGGCAGGGATTATGCCCTCCCAGCTCTCCCAGAGCCTACCCCATTGATTTTTAATGTTCCAGGTTTAAGCTCCACCGAGTGTTAGGTTCTTCTGGTTTTCAAAGTCAAACATTGTGGGGATTCATCTTCCATGTGCAAGTACCCTATACATGGGGTGCCTGATATAGTTGTCTGTTCCTCTCTCTACTCCACATTTGTTGTGTACCTCTCTCCTGCTGACAGTACAATGGCTCTATCTGGCTCCCAACCACATTTCCACCTTCCCACCTTCTATCATATTTCCTCTTCTTATAGCTGTAGAGAGTCTGCTGTGCAGTCTTTGGATAACTTTCTGGGTTGTTTATACTGGTGTGGGGATTATCCAGCTGTATCCTTGGGACAAGGTGAGCTTAGGATCCTCCTTCTCTGCCATCTTTCCTGGAAGTCAATCTGTGAACAGTTTTCATTAGGGTTCACTCTTGATGTTGTACATTCTATGCATTTTAACATATGTGAATTATATATATCCACCAGTGTAGTATCATGAAGAATAGTTGAGGGTCTTAAAATCCTCTATGCACTATCTATTTATTCCTACCTCCTACATAGGCCCTGGATAACACTAATCTTTTCACTGTCTCCATAGTTTTACCTTTTGTAAAATGTCATATAGTTGGATTTATATATTATTAGCCTTTATAGGTTGGTTTCTTTCACTCAGTAATATGCATCTAAGTTTCTTACATGCCTATTCATGGTTTGATAATTCATTTCGTTTTAGCACTGAATAAAATTCCACTATACCACTGTGGGTGTACCACAGTTTATTCATTCACCTACTGAAGGGCATTTTGTTTGCTTTCAAATTTTTGCAATTATGAATAGAACTACAGTGAACATCAATGTTCAGGTATTTCTGTCAAAAGAAATTTTCAATTCCTTGAGTAAATACCAAAGAGTGCCAAATTTTTGGATCATTTGATAAGAATACGTTTAGTTTTGTAAGACACTGCTAAACTGTCTTCCAAAGAGGTTGAATCATTTTGCATTTCCACCAATAAGGTATGAAAGTTCCTATTGCTCCTCATCCTCAGCAGCATTTGCTATAGACAGCATTTTAGATTTTGATGATTCTAATAGGTACATTAGAATCTTACTTAATTTTCAGTTGCCTAATGGCATGTTATGTTGAGCATATTTTTATATGCTTGCTTGACATCTGCATACCTTCTTTCTTCTTTGTGTCTTTCCCTGTCTTTTAATCCATCATTTAATCAAATTGCTTATTTTCTTATTGTTGAGCTTTAAGAGTGTATTTTATATTCTGAATAACAAAACTTCTACAGGTGTGTCTTTTGCAAATATTTTTTCCCAGTCCATGGCTTATATTTTCACTCTCTTGATAGTGTCTTTTACAGAGCAGAAATTCTTGATTTCAATGAAGTCAAGCTTATTAATTTTTTCTTTTGTTGATCATATCTTAGGTTATATACAAACAGATATTGCCATACTCAAAGTCACCTAGATTTTCTTCTGTTATCTTCTAAGAATTGTGTGGTATAGGGGTCTAAGAATTGTGTAGATTTAGAGCTATTATCAATTTTGAGTTAATTTTTGTGAAAACTATAAGACCTGTGTCCAGATGAATTTTTTGCATGTGCATGTCCAGTATTGTTCCAGTCCCAGTTGTTGAAGAGACTGTCTTTATCGTACTACCTTTGTTCCTTTGTCAGTGATCAGGTGGTATATTTATGTGAATCTGTTTCTGGGTTCTTCATTCTGTTCTACTGATCAATCTGTCTATTTTTTCACCATTACTGTACTGTTTTGATTACTGTATCCCCAGAGTAAGTCTTGAAGTAGTAGTGTCAGTCCTCTGACTTTGTTCTCCTCCTTTGATATTGACTTGGTTCATCTGGGTCTTATGCCTTTCCATATAAACTTTAGAATATCCCTAAAATATCTTGTGAGAATTTTATTTGGTTCATGTTGAATCAATAGATAAATTTGAGGAGAACTAGATCTTGACAATGTTTAGTCTTCTTATCCATTAATTTGCCCTATAACTTCATTTTTCTGATGGATCAAAGAAAGTTGTTGATTTTTCAGTTTTTTGGCTTTATACTTGCTGTTAGAATAATGTGAGGACTTCTAAGCTCCTTACATTTGGAACAGAAAACAGAAACTCTTGGTAGTACTTTATTTTTTTTTTATTTTTATTTATTTATGATAGTCACACAGAGAGAGAGAGAGAGGCAGAGACATAGGCAGAAGGAGAAGCAGGCTCCATGCACCGGGAGCCCGACGTGGGATTCGATCCCGGGTCTCCAGGATCGCGCCCTGGGCCAAAGGCAGGCGCCAAACCGCTGCACCACCCAGGGATCCCCTCTTGGTAGTACTTTAAAAGGCTAATGTGTTTATTTCTAAACAAAAAAATGAAAATTCAAAATGGCAAAACATTACAGAAATACCTCCAAGTTATTGTGGGTTTGGTTCCAGACCACTGCAATAAAGCAAATATCACATAAAAGTGACTCAGATGAATTTTTGGTTTCCCAGTGCATATACAAATTAAGCTAACACTATCCTATAATCTAGTAAGTGAGCAATAATATTATGTCTAAAATACAACGTACATACCTTAATTTAAAAATCACTCTAATGCTAAAAAAAATGCTAACCATCCTCTGAACTATAAGAGAATTAATCACCGATCACAGATAACTGGAACATATACAATAATAGTGAAATAGTTTGAAATATTGTGAGAATTATCAAAATATGACACAAGACACAAAGTGAGGAAATACTGATCAAAAATTGGTATGAGTAGACTTGCTTGATGCAGGGCTGCCACAAAACTTCATTGTAAAAAATTTCAATTTGTTAAAAAAGCAAAAACAACAATCAATATCTTTATTGTGAAGAATAATAAAACAAGAGCACAGTAAAAACAAGTATAGCTGTTTTATCAACTTTGCCAAACACATTTTTCCAGAACAAATTAAGGTTGAGAGGACCAGTCAAAGTGTGGTAAAAAACCATAGGCTGTTATTACAGGACCTATAGGAATTAGTTATAAAGAATCTATCTTCTCTGTGAATTTTTTAATTTAATCAATTCTAGCAGCTGTGGTAATCAATGGGTAAACTTTAAATGATGATCTAATTACTTTCAAATACTTTCAGGTAAACCAAAATAAATTTTATGTTGAAAACATGATATATCAGTGAAAAACAAAACAAAACAAAAAAAAACCCCCAAAAACCTCTCTAGAAGAAGTCATTTAGGTGAAAGTGTCTTACTTTTCCTTTTGTTTTTGTTTCTGCTCTTACCAAACAAGATGCCATCATGAATCCTCTTAAGGCCTGAATTAATAGAAAATTAATACTGAAGTCTCCTGAATACACATTTTATGAGGCAGTTTCATAAAGCATACATCAACATGATATTGAAAGCTATGTAAATTCCTAGGGCAGTGCTTTTCAGATTCATAGACTTTAACTTATATATTATCTATCACAGAATTTCTAGAAGAATTAGCATCCAATTATTACAGGAATTTTGTACTAGATATGTCTTTAAAGGTCACTTATTCTACTCTGTTAGCTTCTCAGTAAAATAATCGAGACAGATGTAAGTAAAAGTTGTTTTCAAAGAACTCTAGAATATTCAAAGGAGATTTTCCAATTTTCTTCAGTACCACATACCAGATCTTGACAATCCTTACTGGTAAGGAAGTTTACCAAATACCTAAACTAAATCATTACTATGATATTAATGCAATTATTTTGTGTACTTCCATGGACATGGGACTGCTATCCTTGTAAGAATATTTGACAACAAAGAGAACTTTAATGTTCTTATTATTTTTAGGTTCGTTCATTAAATTGCTGAGGTAAGTGCTTTGAGGTGTCATGTTATCTTTGACTCAAATCTGGACTCTCCCACTTTTCTGCTAATGGAACCATGAAAAAGTGATCTAGTATTTCAGAGCCTCAATATCCTCACCTGTAAAATGGGAATAGTAATTCCAAAGTTAGCAGATTGCTGTGAGGACGTAAGAAACATATGTAAACTGCTGAGATGGTGTCTAGTATGTAGCAAGCACTCCTAAATGCAGTCACTTCTGTGGTTGCACTTAAAATATTATTTGATTAACCATTCATCCATTGAAATATGGCAAATATATATTATGTACCTTCAATATTATAGTCACTCTATTAACTAGTATTGCTCTGTGCTGCTGAATTAGGTTAAGTTAACATAATCTATTATTTATTTTGTAAAAACTTGTTCCTGGTCCTATAACAATGTCTACTCTACCCCTTAAGAGTATGCCAATTTATGTTCACAAGTTTATTTTCTTTTATTGCCTTAATTCAGAATTAGAGGTTCTTTCTCAACTTAAAGAAAGAACCTCCCTTCTTTTACACTAACTGCATTGTGTCAGTTTATCTTTTTGGGGAAAATGCATGCTTTGAACTTGGGTTGGCTTGGTTTCCAGTCTTCACTTATTTACCCAGAAACTTGGATTATTATGCAACCTCCCTAAGACAATTTCCTCAGCTTTTGCATAGTGCCAATTTCAGCGAATGGCTATGAGAAGTAAATACGTAAGGTAATATTACCTGGCTTAGGGCCTGGTGCCTAGTTGGCTCTCAGTATATGATAGTTATTCTTATTCAATGAAATAACTTAAAAGCAGGCACAAATTTTAATCTGAATGTGTCATTTCTTCTATATTTTAAATTTTTCATTAGAGTCTTATTTTGACAGTTCTCGTAACTTTTTAAAATCATTTTTGTTAAAGAAATTGCCTATTAGAAGAGCAGCATACTACATGATCTTAGTATTCTATTCTTTGTCAGATGAAGACCTTGTGAAAAACAGTTGAGAAAAATTTTAAATGGAAATCAGGTGTTAAAAGTTTAATTAGAAAAATTCATCCCTTATCCATGGGCTAATGTAGACTATGGCAAGCTGTTTAATTGTTGATTCTAGGGCTATTTTTACATTGTCAATATTCTATTTAGTAATCTTGGGGGAAATAGCATCAAAAGCAGACAAAGAAAAATGTTTCACTTTCCTGCAGCTGATTCCCGTGATTGCCTGACGTTTAGTTACATTTGGGCATCTGTCTCAGGAACTCCCATTGTCTGGAACCATATGCAAACTGAAGTGTGCATTGGGGTATAGACATGAGGACAGAATTTACACTTGGATATGCCATTCGACAGCAGCGGGAGAAGCTGGACAAGCCTGGGATACTTCATACAGTTCATTTAATGAACTGTTACTTTATTATTTTGTAAAGCTTCTGTAATGCACATTTATGATATAAAAAGTGCCTTGCATACTGCTTCATCGGAAGGGGACCTCATTTAGATTAACCTGTGACTTCAACAGCAGGTGGTAGAATGAACCAACTGCTTCAATTACTGCTTTTGCGCATGACTTTCATGTGTTGCTAAGATTATCAGAGGAACCTGATTACATCCCCTTAGACACTATTGTTGGCACGATGATTAAGCTGTTATTTTTTTTTTTTAAGACTGGGAACCTAAAAAGCTTTTTGGCATGAGGCAAAAGCACTGTGTATAGAGATCAGTAAGATAGTGTGTATCATTGCCCTGTAGCTTATCTCCACATATACAGCTCCCTGGTGGATCCCTATGATAAACATTATTGGAACAATTAGCTGCTGCTGACACAGAATCCAGACACAATAGCCATGGCCAGCAGCACAGAGCCAAAAATTATGGAGCCAAAAACCATAAAAAGCAACACCAAGCTAGTCTCCCCATTCAACTGCTGTCATAAAACCCTCCCAGTGCTATGTTTGCATAGCTGGCTTCACCGATATGGCACTGTTAACACAAAAGAAGAAGCTGCAGCACTTGTCTTTGTTTAGCTGAAATTACAAGTCATTGAATTAGTATGTCATCTTTATTGTGCTGTCATGCAGCGGAGGTGAGGAAGGCTCCGTAATGGATGGGAGAGTTTGATGGCCTGAAAGACAGGCTCACAGATGGTTGTCGATATAAAACAGTTTTTCCCTCCTTTAAAAAAAAAAGAGAAGAAAGGAAGGGGGGAAAAGCAAAAAGCCTGTTTGGAATGGATCTTTGGTGATTTGTGTGCAATACCAAGCAATATTCATACCAGTCTCATAGGCAAGATCTCTGGTGGCCTAGAGGATATGACTAGGGACATAAAGGCAGATCTTCCTGAGGAATGCAGTGTGATTTAAATAAAAGTGATGCCATGTTTTAGCTTCTTAGAAAGCTGCTAGTTATTGTTGGGGGGAAGTTTATCTCATAATATTTCTAAACAATTGTAAATGATTACGTAATGTGAATGGGAAGAGCTAACGGCATTATAGGAAAATATAAAGAGTGAGAATTTTAATCATTCTTATTAAAAGATATTTAAAGTTCTGTACTTGTATGGTTAAATATATTTTGTGAGGGATATTTTACTGTCTAATAATGAGAGAGAGTTTGGGCCGAATGTGGCTTAAAATATCTTTAATTTTAGTAATTTCTTACTTTTTCTCTGTGTTTTAGTTTTATTTGCAACACATCATTTGACAGTTATGCTATATATACCTACTTAACATCAGTGAAATTACAAACCAAATTTCAACTTTAAAGGACAGAACATTCTGTCCCTTTTGACACAGTTATTAAAAAGTTTGACCCAGTCTAAAAGGCACTGTTCTGAATCTAATTCTTTCACAGAGAAAGTGCTCTTCACCAGTATTTCATTTCATGTGGGACTATAATCTGCCAAACATTCAGGGCAATGTTTTAATTAAGGAGCAAGCTAGTTACACCTAAGAGTGTATAGAATTTTTAATGTACTGGCAATTATTTGGGGGTCAAGTTTGTCTTTTATTTTTTTCTCTTGTGGACAAGAAGAAAAAGAGACTAATTAAAGATCTTATTTTCTGTGATAATATTGAGACAGATGTATGGCCATATATAAAAACTTCTAATGGGGGGCAAGGCACCTGGATAGCTCAATCAGTTAAATGTCTGACTCTTGATTTCAGCTCAAGTCATGATCTCAGGGTCATGAGATCAAACCCCACCTCAAGCTCTTTTCTCAGTGCAGAGTCTCCCTAAGATTTTCTCTCTCCCTTTTCCTCCACCCTCCCTGCCCAAAATAAATACATACATAAAATCTTTTTTAAAAATCTAATGAGAATAATATAAAGGTGAACATACATTTTAAAAATATACTTAATCACATGTAAGAAAACTCTAAGAGCTAAAAATAAAGAATTGCTTAATGGCAGATATTAGATCTGTTCATGAATGTACATATTTCTCTTGAAATGTGAAAAAAAAGCTTTCTGAATATGTCTAAAATAGTATTTTCATCTTCCAAAAGAGCTGTATAAAGGAGAAATAAGGAATTAAATGCCTACGTAGGGCTCTAAATTTATGTCTATTCAGCAACATTATTACATTTATTGACTTCTATTTAATGCTTATTTTATCTTTATTTGAAGATTCTGATGCTGACTCTTGCTGTTTGTTATAAAAAGCACCCTTTCTGTAAAATATTATTTGTATGTATGTATTTTTATGTGAGTTGGAGGTATGGGAAAAGATTATGGACTTTACAATTAATCAGATTTGGATTTGAATCTAGTCTTTGCCACTTCTTGGCTGTATTAGCTTGAACAGATTATATAAACTCTTAGCATCTTACTTTTTCATTTGTAGATATGAGTGAGGATGAATGAGCAGTGAGTATGGATGAAGGCAGCAAGAATCAGTGACTTGGGCAGCAGGTGACCAGGCCAAAGCTTGGAAATGAGTATTCATGGCTGCAAAGTTAAAGGTGCAACTCACTGACCTAGGGTCCAAATGTTACCAGGGTAAGGGTTAGGACTAACAGACTCAGAATCTAGAACAGGAACAAAACATGGAGGTTTGGGCACAGAAAAGTACAAGGTCAAAGCAGAACCAATGGAATGACAGCTTGATGTTACCTATCAAATCTAATGAGAAAATCTATCCAATTAGGGCTCATTCCAGAGCTCAGAGACTGGATTGAGGATTAGGAAGTCCCAGCTCTTGGTAGAGGTGACTCTTATAGGACAAAACAAAGCAAATCATTAGAGTTACAATTATTTACAACTTAATATGACTGAATTAGGGCAAGTGAAGATATTGAAAAAAGTGAGGGAAGAAAGAAAAAGCATGAGGTCTAAACAATTAATTGAAGAACTAAGATTTCTCCCTTATAAAGGAAAAGATTAAGGAAAGGGATTAGAATAATCAGGGATGAGGTGTTCAATCTTGTATTGCTAAAGCCACCTTTTTTGTTAGCCAAATAGAGAAAGTCCTTCCTGACAACCACTAAAAACTCTAGACCTTCCCACTTCAGGCCCTCTATACCAAGGACTTTTGGTTCAGATATAGTGGCTAAAACAGACAGTTTCCTGTGTGGTGTGAGATTTTTAGGCTTCCTATTATTCCCTCTATTGTTCAAACATTTCCATCTGCTCTATAATCTCTCAAATTCTTCTATGAAGTATGTAAAAACTTTTAATCAACAATTAGGCATACATAGCAACCCAAATGTCCATCAATAGATGAATAGTTAAAGAAGATGTGGTGTATACACACACACACACACACACACACACACACACACACACACTGGAATATTACTCAGCGATGATAAAAAAAAAGAATGAAAGTTGGTCATTTATCACAGATCTATGGATGGACCTAGAAGATATTATGCTAAGTAAAATAAATCAGACATAGAAGGACAAATACTATATGATTTCACTTATATGTGGAATCTAAAACACAAGACACATGAACAAGTAAAAAACCAACAGACATTAAATACAGAGAACAAACTGGTGGTTGACAGAGGAAAGGTGGGGGGTGAAATAAGTGAAGAGGGTTAAGAAGTATAACTTTCCAGTGATAAAATAAGTAAATTACAGAGATGAAAATACAGCACAGAGAATATAGTCAATAATATTGTAATAACATTGTATGGTGGCAGTTGGTAGCTACACTCACCGTGGTCGAGTATGAGTGTATATATCGGGTAACATATAAAATTGTCAAATCAATATGTTGTACGTGTGAAACTAATACAACATTATATGTCAATTATACTTCGATAATAATAAAGAAATAAGGCATGCATAAAACCTGAGAAATAAAAAATGACTACAAAGAAAATCATTTCTTATTTTTCATGGTTTACAAATCTGGTGAGACAATATATATGAAAGGCATGGGATTGGAAGATGCCAATGTACATGATAAAAATTATTAACATCTCATTTAATCTGCACAAAAGAGGGAATGAGGATTAGAAGTTAGTGACAAGTTGACTTGAATTTGCATAAAGACGTGAACCAATGACAAAGATCAGACCACCACCTGTGAATTGGTATTGAGCCAAGGAAGATTGTATCAAAAGCAAAGGGCATCTGAGACAGAAGTGAGAAAGAGGTAAGATGCCGGGAGGAGGCCCAGAAAAACGAAGACAAATTAGTTTTCAGCTGCAACCATAGCAAAAAGACCAAATTACCTGGTGTTTATAGGTGTCCAATGCATTTTATTTTGTAGCTTTTTTCTCTCTGCTTTGATTTCATCCTTCCCATAAATTTTTAATTCGTTTCCTGGATGAAGACAAGAATAAAGCCAATGAACAACAACAACAAAAAAGGCATACCTATTCATTATATTCAAAGGGGAATATTTTTTAAATGTCACACATACACATATTTATATTCTGCTGTTCTAGAGCTATCCTAGACTAGTGTTCCAATGTTTAGGTCAGAGGGTCATGTATTTTGTAGCATAAGCTGATTTCAGTTGAAACATCTTTTTTTCTTACAGCCTGCAACTTGTTCTTTTCGAATAAATGTCACTTACCATGTTTAAACTGCCTTTTGGTTCTCTGTTCTTCCCCTTTTTTTCTGGGCTCTGTATTTTGCTTAAACTGTGTGATTAAATGAGAATTGGATGATAATTTGAAATGATCACAATGTTACAACCTTGTCAAAATCAACCAGAATATATTTAGCAATTATTTTAATAAGCAATACTACATAAGTAATTTCATCATTTCTTATTGTTATTTTTATTCATCAAATGTATAAACAGTAACTGAAGACATCCTAGCCTGATGTAAAATTGAATTCAGGTTTTCTAGCTTGATTTGTGTATATGTTGCCATGATTCTACCTCTTTCTTTTTTTTCATCTCCATATTTCTCTCCCTCCGGATATTGTTGCCTCCTTTGGTTTCATTCCTATGCAGATAAATGCTTACAAATCTAGCCCAGAGAATTCTGTCTCCAGCCTCACTTTTATCATTGAATATTGGATTAATAATAGTCACATAAAGCTCAGATTTTCTCTAAATCATAACTCACTAATTTTTCTCATTCCCTCTGTGTAAGCTGTGACACTACAATTGTCCTAAAAGATAATATACTGGAACAGAAAGTTACTGAAAACTTACTTTTTAATTGAGAAATATACTAGCATTGTCACTTCACACTTATCTACTCAGATTCTTTGCTAGTGTCTCACAATCATTATGTTCAAAACACCTCCTCTATCATGTCCCCCAAACCAGCACATCCTTCTACTTTAAACCATCAGTCACAGGTCTTCAGAGTTCCAAGATTTTTTTTTTAAGATTTTATTTATTTATTCATAGAGATGCAGAGAGAGAGAGAGAAGTAGCAGAGACAAAGGCAGAGGGAGAAGCAGGCTACATGCGGAGAGCCCGACGCGGGACTCGATCCAGGGTCTCTAGGATCACGCCCTGGGCTGCAGGCAGTGCTAAACCGCTGCGCCACTGGGGCTGCCCCAGAGTTCCTATTTATACCTCTTTCTTCAGTCACTTGCCACATTCAATAGAATCTAGCTTTGCAATATCAGTACCTTATCCCCACTGTTTTTTTCTCACACTGTTAATCTCCTGAGTGGGGCCTTCAAAAAAAATTTTTTTAATTTGATTTATTTATTCTAGAGAAAGAGAAAGAGGACAGGGATAGGGAGAGAGAGAATCTCAAGAAGACTCACGCTGAGCACAGGGCCTACATGGGGCTTGTTCTCAGGACCCTGAGACCATGACCTGAGTCAAAATCAAAAGTCAGAGGCTTGATCGCCAGAACCATCCAGGTGCTCCACTGAATGGTGCTTTCAGACTTCTTGCCACCCCACCAAAAATTAGCCTTTTGAGGAGTCTCCCACCTTTCATCTCTCATCCTCTTAAACCTCTTAAAAAAAAAAAGATTTTAGTTTTATTCATGAGAAACACAGAGAGAGGCAGAGAAAGAAGCAGAGACAGGAGAAGCAGGCTCCATGCAAAAAGCCCGATATGGGACTTGATCCCTGGACTTCAGGATCACGCCCTGAGCCAAAGGCAGACACTCAACTGCTGAGCCACCCAGGCATCCCCATCCTCCTAAACCTCTTATCTCTGTCTTTCCAAAGCTTCCAAAGACTCCTTTCTCCTAATATTCAGGGCACGTTCATAGCTTGGCACCTGTGATCTTCTATGCCATGGCTAGTTTTATCTCCTGCAGATTCCTTGAACAGAGCCTCTATTTCACAGCCTATGCACTTTTCCTGAAATCATCCTTGCCCACTAAAATCCACTTCAAATGCAATCTCCTCTTCCAATTCTCCCAGCCCAGTGGCATCTTTTCTCCTGTGAACTTACCCCCTTGCATTTTCCAATGGTTCAATGCCCTGATTATATTACAGATACTTGGAGATGATCTGATCCCTTGTTTTCCCATCACCATTGCCCCCATTCAAGCTCTTTCTGGGCCAGATGTGGCCTAATTATCTTTACATTTCCAGAATATATCATTGCAGTTCCTATACCCAATACTCAATAGTAATTATTATTTTTGAAAGGAAACAGCTACTTGAAGTTTTTGTCTCCTTGCTGTTTATCAAAGCATATGCTTCCCCTAGTAAAGTATAGAATTATATGGAATTCCAAGGATCCCAGTCAGCTGAGTTAAATTGTAGCTTGTGTATCTTTCTGAGGCAATGAAATAAGCGAAACCTTATAATCCTGGCCTGAGAGTTGGGACTTGCATTCTGTATGCTCTTCTTCAGATTCACATTTTGGAACCTGAGATTGCCTTTGTGAGAATAGTGTAAAATGGCAGTGTTAATAAACTTCCCAATTAATAGGTGAGTTTTCAAGAACTACCCACTCTGGTATAATTCTTGAATTATAATGGTAGTCTTACTTTTTACATTGAGAAGAATTGGAAAAATAGTTAATGGCTTTGACCTCAAGGAAATCTGAGTTTTGTATAACGGTTCTTTAATCAAGGGCAAAGGGCACAAGGAGTAACTCTCTACATGGAAGTGATACTCACAAATACCTTCGTTTATCAGGCTGTGATCCAACCTTCCAGATTCGCCAGAGTGGAGGGAGGGGCAAGGGTATTTACAGCACTGCAAAGGCCTTATTCACCCCCTGACTTCACGCTCAGCTAAACTTGGAAATGCAATTGGTTTATTTTGTATAAATAAGCAAGAATGCTGGAAGAAACTAAATATCTTCATAAAACAAAACATTATGATACCAGAAACCCTTAGGAATAGCACTAATGCTTTTAAATGAAGGTTTTATTTGTCTCAGAGCTGCAAAAAGGAGTCACTAATGAGATGTCATTTAAATTCTAACACCTGTTTAATGGCACTTTTTTCTCTATCCCCAAAGAGTAACTGTTTATGAATGTTTGCAGTTTTCCAAGTGTATCTACAAGAATTGTTTTTTCATAAACAATGTGATGCCTTTTTCCTCATATGCTACAGTCACATTACAACATATGATGAAAATTGTTGGTTGTGGCATTTTCGTATTACATAGGTTTCAAAGATGGTGTTATTTCATACACTGAAACTTTAAATTTTATAATTCGCATGGTAAATATTTTATCAGAAACTTCATGTTTTTCAGATTTATGAGTATATACTGTACAAGAAAAATAAAATCTTTGGTTGCATTCTTCACCTAAATTTAAATAACATGTGAAAAGACATTGCTGAAAAATGTTTGCCCCTATATTCTCTGTTATGAAAAGAAAATATATTTATGAATAAACATACATGCACATAGATATCTAAGAGTTACAAAGAAAAAATGTTTGTTGATTTTTCTTTCTCAGGCGATAAATAACTGAAAAAGTCAGAAATGAAACTGCACCATTTCTTTTGTGATTTTGTTTTTCTTGTGTAAACATAAGAAACAATTTCTTATTCATGAAAGAGATCCACAATAACTGCATTACCATTTTTTCCTATGATTTCTCTAGACCTCGCTAGTGAGGAGCAACAGATACTATATGGATGAATATGTGAGAAAGCATTTACTATTGGAAATATTTAGGATTTCCTAATCTCATTTGGTATCTTTAGGATCTGTCTCATTTGGTATTTATAGCATTTTGTATAGGTTACTTTCATGTTTCACCTCCTTTACTAAAACTGCTTTTACTTTAGCAAAATAAATGACTTATAAGTTTATTTTAAACAAATTATTTCTATCTTGAGAAATTCAAGTATAATTAATTTCTTTGGAGTAGCAGAAACTTCAGGCCACAGATTTTTACCAAGATGACTGTATGAACTCTCAAAAATGCTGGCTTCTCAAGAAGCTTCAGGGAACTCTTCTTTTAAGGGACATATGTCTTTGAACTGATGTGAGCCATAGTTTTGCCGTTATCATGCTGTAAGTATGACGAAACAATCATTTGTGTCAGGAAACAGGAACTGGTCTTGGGGAAAGGCGAGACCAGGGCCTGTGGACCAAACCTTCCTCAGAACTCTTTGGGATTTCAGCTGAGTGCACTAGGATTACTTACTGCCAAAGAGAATGGCTGAGCCATAAAATGCTCAAAGTGTGGACTTGAACAGTTCTATAAAACCTAACTGTTCTACACATTAAAGGAAGAGAGAAGAAAATTGTTGCAGATGTGATTGGATTTCTCATTATGCTGAAAACTATTCTAAATTTCTTCCTCATGATCATTATTCCTTAGATTTCTTAGTACCAAATCATTTCTTTTCCTCCCCTTTCATGACTCCCCGTTCCATGAGATTCTCGCCGATTGAAGGTGCTCTTTTGAGTGAACAGAAGGGCTAAATGTTTTTCAGTTTTCAGAATGCTTTCCTTTTCTCTCTCTGTCTTGTCTCCCCAGTGTGTGTGTACACACACACACACACACACACACGTTTATATACATATCTATGTGCTTATGTACATATACACTCTAAGTATATATATATACACACAAGCACATATACAGTGTTTATGCTTATGCACATTCTGTATACACTTATATACATAACATCTATACAGTATATGTATATGCTTATGCACATATATATGTGTATGCACACACATATATATAAAACACTGAAGAATTGGAGAGTATACCATTGCTCCTGATTTATATAATTTTTATTTATAAGTGGGATCTCAGTGTTTAATCAGTGTGTTCTCTAATTACGCACCGGATTTACTCACAATCGGTTGACATATACCTTGCACTGAGCCGAGGGAAATAAGCATATTCTTTTTTCTGCGCAGTTCCTTCCTGGCTTATGAAAGCCAAATATCCATTCTGTATGGAGAGATGAATCAGCAATCCATATAATATCTATTCATCATACATATTTCACAAGGAGGATATTGTGGTGACTGCAAAGTTCTTACAAAAATAATATGGAAATCCGGAACTTGATGTGGAGTGTCAGAGAGCCTCTTACTATTATTTACCTTATCAGCTTTTGCTTTCTGAAATCAATGGAAGGGCATCAAGTTCAGCTAATCCATATTTCTGAGTATGAAATTGAATTTATAGTCTGTAGTATGTTGACTACCGCTCGCATTTAAGGCATAATTGATTTTTATTGAAAAGCCAGCAGGCACATCAAAAATTTCCACAAACCACAAGGATGTTAAATTTTACCCTGTTTAGATAATAGTGTGGCTTTATTTATCCTTTAAAATGAAGCTTTTATATTTATATCAGCAAATGCTATGGAAGTGTGACTGATACCTTATGAAACCATCAATCCATGGTTCTATAGAACTGTACTGCACAGAAATCAGCAACTTTAGATTTCTAAGGTAAATGTCTATGGTTGGCTTGTTTTAAGAATAAATGGATAAATGGAATAATAAATCTAGCACTATATCATGTCATGTGGTGAAGTTATTTTTTTCCATTGAAACAACTGCTTGTACCATTATTTCTTTTCCCTTAAATTCCTCTGCATCTCATTTTCCCCTCTGATTTATGGATTACATTTTTGTATCTGGGTTAATTCTTCATACATGTGAAATGCAATTTCTGAGGGAAAAAAAATCTATTCTTTCTATTTTTAAGTAGTCAACTTCAGTGTGCATGATACTTCGTGAATCAAGCTTCACTCAAATGTCTCCCCGGTCAATGTGCTAAGTCCATTTATTTGTAACCACAAGTTAGCATCAGAAGACTTTTGAGTATTCCTGCCACAGAATGTATGATCTCAGTGTCAGTTGCATGGTGGATTTTAAAAAAAACAAAGTTTGACTCACCTTGGCAAAACCCAAACAAAATAAAAACAAAAGATGCTAGAACCATTGTTTGTTTTAATCTTCCTTCTATGGTCCTATAGCAGCAGTTCTCACTGGGAGACAATATTGCACCCTAAAGAGAAATTTGGGAATTTTGAGAGTGAATTAGGCTTTTTAAAAATCTGGATGGGGATCCCTGGGTGGCACAGCGGTTTGGCGCCTGCCTTTGGCCCAGGGCGCAATCCTGGAGACCCGGGGTCGAATCCCACGTCGGGCTCCCGGTACATGGAGCCTGCTTCTCCCTCTGCCTGTGTCTCTGCCTCTCTTTCTCTCTCTGTGTGACTATCATTAAAAAAATAAATAAAACTAAAAAAATAAAAAAAGCTGGATGGAGTGCTGTTGAGACCGGCTCAGGTGGAACTCAGGATTGCTAGACATTTACCATTTGCAGGAGGATCCAGAACATTGAAAGCCTATTTGTTGTTTGCAGGATTTTTGAGTCTCCTGTAGATTAAAAAAAAAAAAAAAAAAACAACAGTTATCTGCAATTAAAACCTATTTGTGTTTTACAAGTCAGTATAAGTTTTTTTTTTTTTAATTTTTAAAATACACCCTGAATTGTCCAAAAGTCAAACTATCCTGTAAGTTAAGAGAACGATGTTAGTTTGAACTTTACCAATCATGGTCACAATTTACCAACTGGTGGCAATTCTTTGGTGTTTGCTGTTTCAATACAGCAATCTTGTGTCAGTTTGCATTGGTGCCTGACCCCTTTACAAATTTGCAAGTTTCTCTGCATAGGTATCAGTGCTCAATTTCTTCTTGTCTTCATTATGTAGCAGTGCTCAGGTACTTATCTTCAAAATATGTACGATTCTGTTATGAAGAACTTTTTTCTTATTTCTCTTTCATTCGATAGTCGGGACATTGTATTGATTTTTTAAAATTATGTGCTTAGAGTGGTCATAATATCTATGAATTTTATTTTAGCACAGTAAATAGGTTACAAAATATTTGTTATAAAAAGGAGGCACTAAGTCTGATAAGGTTGAGAACAATCGCCTTATAGCATCAAGACACGAAGGCATCTGTTGGAAAATTGTCAATGATAAATCTAGAGATTATTTTAATAGAACAATTATTTCCAATAAGGAAAATAGTATTTCAGGGATTTTTAAATATGCGGCGATAAGCCCTTAGTGTCTACCTTCTTATGTGTATGGATGAAGAGTGTTCAAAACAATTTGTCATATGCACAGAAATACAAAAGATGAAACCTAAAGAGATTATACATTAGTCTCTTAAGAGTAAAACTGACGGAGAGAAGCAGTATACCTTTCACAGAGGCAGATATTTTCAAAGCAATGTGTGACAGGTACAGGGACAAATCCCGTTAATAAGTAAGAGGATTTGTGCTTGGCTCTGTCACATGCCACTTTGAAAACCTACCCTCAAACTGTCTATAAATTTTCATGCCCATCTTTTTCTCCTTGCTTTTTCCAAAGCGTCTGATTTTTTTGTGCACCATTTTCCCCGCTTTATCTCATGGCATCCTTTAATAATTTCTCAGAGGTTGGTATGTGTACTATGATTCTGTGGCTACTTTACTGTTAACAAAATAATATTTGCTGTGTCTACTCATTTTCACCGTCCCTTTTGCTGCTTTGTTATAAGACATTTTTATACTGCTTATGACTTCTAAATGTGAAAAAAAAGTCTGCCTTATTAAAATTAAGGAAGGGAGGAACACTCATCACATTTGTTAGTTTTTCTTCTTAACATGGAGTTATATTTCTTAAGGAAAAAGAATATCTGAAAAATTGATGCTATGCAATATGAATGGTGCACCAACTAGAAAGAAAATGAGTTGCTCATTTCTTTTAGTTATAAGTTTTTTTTTTAAATCAATTATCAACCCTGGAGATATATAACTTTTTGCAAAGTAACCTCAAAACAAACTTCAATCCTGATAATTACCTCTGCTTTTGGATCTTGACCTTGGTGCCTCATCACATGTGAGTATGCTGATGGAGGTGGAGAGACACAAGTATTTGGTAAAACATCTATAATTTGGTGCTGGTGATGCTATGCCTTTTTATCCTCTGCCAAAGATTATTTTATTTCTGGCAATATATATTTGATAACTTGCTGTTGAAATAGAAATAATTCTATGGCATTTTTCTTCTATAAAATATTTGACTCTAAATACAAATCCAGAAATTTTGCTGCCAGGAGTCAATTACTTCAAATTGCAGTATTATTTAAAGAGGACAAGTTTCTGAAAAAAAAAAAAAAAGTTGTCCATGAAAAATGTTTGAAAAATGGGCAATTCTAGAGGAACTTGGGTGGCTCAGTCAGTTGAATGACTGTCTTGATTTTGGCTCCTGTGACTTCAGGGTCATGGTATCCAGGCTTGTGTTGGCTTCACAGTCTGCCAGAGTCTGCTTGAGGTTCTCTCTTTCCCTCTCCCTCTGCCTGCACTCTCTCTCTCTCTCTCTCTCAATAAATAAATAAATAATCTTTTTTTTTTTAAGTGGGCAGTTCTAAACAAAAATCATTGTCCTACAGAATTTCTGTTTTTCTCATTCAAGAATGATGCCTAGAAGCTATTGAAATGAAAGTGTTTCTAGAGGACTAGCAATGTACGTCAACACCACTTTTTTTGCTTATCTCTAAGTATGAACTTAGGCTGTCCTTGGGATGATTTGTCTACATTAAGTCCAACACCTGGATATTTTTTTAAACATTTAGACGATTGGCTGAGTTTTCTGCATTACATCTGCCTATTTGGCACTTTGTTGCTCTGTATGTTTGTGTGTGTGTGTGTGTGTGTATGTAGAAAAGATGCCACCACTCAGATGAAATAATCTAGAAAAGAGAGCAATGGGCTTTGAATTTCTTTGCCTTTCTCTGAACATCCAAATTTGGACTCGAGGACCAACTTGCTCAAGTTCAAACTACAGAAAATTTCTGAGAAACAGTGACAAAGTATAAAAGATAGGATTGCTTCCTGTGGTATTCAACTCTGTAATATCACTACACACACATCACTGCAAGACAGTTAGAGGCTACCTGGCTCAAAGCAGTTTAGACTTTAGGAACCTGTTGGCCAGGAAGAAGTCAAGATAATGTTTTTAATTTAGCATCTTTTTCTTAGAGATGAGTTTAAATAAAACAAATGCAGAGCTGAACACTAAACATAAAATAGGACTTACTTCTGTGAAAGTATAATCTTAGAATGCCAAACAAGCACATCCATAATATAGTGATCTAATGAGTAACAAAAATTTACACTTATGAAGATTTTTGAGTTTTTCTAAACTCTTTTATACCCATGGTCTTATTATTCCCATTTGGTAATAAAAACCTTCCTTGAACACAAGTCTCATTCTTGATTTAGAGCAATTCCCATTAACCCATGAACAGAAAAGGAAATGGGAAGGAAGGAACATTTGGAAAGCAAATCCACTATATCGGGGGATTGCAAATGCATCCTTTTATTTAATTGTCACCATTACTTCTCAAGTCAGAAATACAGAAGCAGAATCTGCTTTACCTCTGAAAAGTTGGGTTTGAATCCTGCCTCTAATACACAGTAGGCAGTTGTGTGTCTTTAGTCATGTTATTTGAATAATTTCTGAGCATTGGATTCCTTGCATATAACATGGGGGTACTATTGACCTCATATACTTGTTATGAAAATTTTGAGATAATATATGCTAAAGTGTGGTTGAAATATAAAACATTGGATAATGCTCAATAAATGCTGTTTGCCATTTTACAGATGAAGAAACAGGCTGGAAGAGTTGGAACTAGAATGTCCTCTAAGAAGGGACCAAATCTATGTCTTTTTCTAAGCCTTTTTATACTATACTCTTTCTTACATTGCTTATTTATAGAAACAATAATTTCCACAGTTCTGTTGCTTTTATAAGATTCATCCCAAGATAGTAATGTAAATTATATAGTAATTTCACATGTCTTTCTTACTCATCTTGAATGTTATTAAAATGAAATAGACAAATGCATGGCAATGGTAACATTCATAGCATGTTATGGTTCCTGTAAAAACCAACATAAACATTCCCATTACTTTTACTAGGTTTTATGAGCAACAACACCAATCCTGAAATGTGGTAGGGGCTAGCTCTCATCTGTCACTACATCTCTGTATGACTGCAAACTATATGAGTAGCTCTGCAAATATTTACTATGAACCTGCTTTGGGCAACAGAATTCTGAGATAGACAAATGTGGACCTGCCTGTAAGGAAAATATCAGACAAGCCATAACACACACAATGGAGTCTAATAAGTTCGAGTACACAATACACTTTGTACTTTGGGAACATGAGTGAATGTAAAACTCTAGTTAAGATAGTCCTAGAAGTTCATGAAGAAAGAGCCTCAAAGGATGGGCAGGATTTGGTGAGCCAAGATGAGCAGAAAACCCAGAAGCACCAAATGTCTTTGGGAAGCAAGTCTGTACTTTGTTCAGCACGTTAGGGACATTTAGATAACACTGAAATTACATGTTCGATTCACTCAAGTCCTAGAATGTTATCTTAAGGAGTGTGAATTCTAAGCTATGCCAATGAGGTAATTCTGAGATATTTACCTATGACATAAAATGACGAGAGCTGGACAATGAGAAGTTACTGAATCAGGGATTAGGGGAAAATGGATTGCATGGTGAAACTTAGGCTCAAAGAAGCTCATAAACTAAAATATGTGATGTTTCATGAATCTACAGGACATCGTCTTTATGCCTAAGTTTACTTATCAATAAGATCAGTGAGCTGGGCTTGATTTATTTTATAGACCTGTTTCAGCTTTTATTTTCTGAGTCTCACTATTCCCTAATTTGTGTTCTACTGAATGCTATTTCTTTTAGATGACAAGGTGTGCTATGTTAATGCAAAGAAGAAGAGTTTGAACAAATTCATGAAACACTGAGTCAAATAGTAATAGAATCTTTTTGAGAGGACTTCTCAAAGCCTTATTCTGTTAATGTTCATTAATGCTCATCGTACATTTCCAAAGTGGAGAGTATTTGTATATTGCTTTCCAAGATTATGTGACCATGGAACCCTTCTAGCTTTCATCTTTTGCTGTCAGACTTCTATGACACAAATTTATTTTAATGCCTGACCCACTATGCATATTAGAGTCTCTACTGAAATTGTAATAGAATACCTTGGTTTTCTGTTTTAACAGTCACTTTCGTGACTCAGGTGTTGCAAGAATATCAAAGGAATATTTTCCCCTGATACTTTAAGGACCATGTAGGAGAGACAAACATGTAAGGCATTCATTCAGCTCATTCCACATTATTTGAAGATTATAGAATAGTTGTTCCTCAACTATCCCAAGAAGTTTGAAGCTTCTTAGAGTGGACTATAGTGGTACCTAAACTCTTGAGTAAAATACTCTTTCCTGAGAATACTTGGGTGGCTCAGTTGGTTAAGCATCCAATTCTTGATTTTGGCTCAGGTCATGATCTCAGAGTTGTAAGATTGAGCCCCACAGGCTCTACTCTGGGCATGGAGCCTGCTTTAGATTCTCTCTCTTCCTCTCCCTCTCTCCTCCTTTCCCCGCTGAAAAAGAAATAATTTCTCCTCTATCTGGAAAGATAATTCTCTGACTTATCAGGCACTTTTTTGGGAGTGAGACACACATAGAGTAGTGAGAAAGGAAGGATCAATTGACCAGACAGTAGATGAGTGCCATTAACCCCTGGCTATCGGTGGGTTGGTAGACGTCATGACCAAAATGCTCACACATCTATCAAAGTAAGCTTAAAATTATCACCTCAGAAGAGAGGAGTTTAGGAGAGTCTTAAGTAAGATCTGACACTTGTCAGAGGAAAATAAGAAAATTGTTCCAGATGGTTGAGATTGTGAGAGGAAGGTGAAGAGGTCAAAGGAGGCAATGACTGAGGGAGAACCAAGAGGAGTGGTGAAAATCCTTGGAGGCTCGGACAGGTAGCTTAAACTTCAACTGAATGACAATGAGATTCCAGTGAAGAAAGTCAAAGAGAAATTCTAAGTACTTTAGCATGCAAAACCAATGTTTCAGAGATATCATTAAGAAATGACTAGGAGTTGTCAGGTTTGGAGAGGCTCATAATAAAGCGGTATAGCATTTGAAATGAGAAGAGATCCAAGTGCAATGTATACTGTAGTTGGTTGCCTTTCCCCCTTTTGCCATAGCCTGTTTACACCTTGCTGCTGAATGTACTAACAGTTCCCTCTGCTGTCTACTAGCAAGATGGTGAGAGTACAGTCAACACTGCCTGATTTAGTGTTAGCTATTTTAACCATCTTAAAGAAATACTGAAACGAGGCATATGCTTTTTTCATTAATGACTCTTCAGACTTGGAAGCATGACAAGTTTTCAGTTTATTGGTTTTTAAAAAATCAAAATATCTCTCTTCAGAAACTGAAAGTATTTAATTCTACCTAAACCTTATCTTCCTCAAAATAGCTAAAACAAAACAAAGGGACTGGTCTATTTCTGTTCCCACAAAATATTTAAAAGTTAAAGAAACAGGGACTTTGAGGCATAGCACCTAGGACTATCTAAGCACTATGACACATGATCACAAGCATATCCTGGGTGCAAGGTGTTCTGGCCATGCGACCGTGGCCAAATTATTTATCCCTGCTCTTCCTTGGTTTATCCATCTTTAAAAATAATATTTGCACTATGAAGTTGTAGTTAGTATTAAAAAAATATAGTTTATGTAAAGACCTTGGTATAGTTATGGAATCATGGTAAGTTTTAAGTCCTGCTACTTTAGCCCTTGGATTACTTTCATTCATTTATTTAGCCAAAAAATATTTTATTACTTTCTAAATGCTAGGGATACAAAAGTGCACAAAACAGAAAAAGTTCTTGTCCTTATGGAAATCATATTCCAGTTGGATAATACCTAAGCAAGGAACATACAGTATATCAGGTATTGATAAATGCTATGGCATTAAGAGTCAAATTACTGTTTTTTTTTAATCATTGTTAATTTTCTTGGATAGCATAACTGACTGATTTATCTACATGGCTGTGGATACATTTCTCTACTGAATGAATATGAAGGCAGATGTTTTAAAGCCAGGGTATAGCAATATGATCATATAATTTATGATTCAATCCAGGACTCTTTTGATAGTGAAAGGGGAGCTTGGGTGTCATATAGGCACAAGAGATGCAAACTGGGACTGTCTCAGGCATACTAGGGAGCCATAATTATGCTGGTAATCAGGGACTTGAGCAGGGACATTTTGGGCAGGTGGTGCTGATATCAGTGTAATATGGCAAAAATATTGTAGTCCAAGTAGTAAACATCTGGTTAGGGTAAGACTGACGGTGGCCAAAAGCTAAACAGGATTCATAAATAAAATGGCTCAGAGTCAACTGAAAAGTTCTTGTCCTGATGGATGTAAGCTGCTTCCATCCTGGACTGGCCAGCTGCAAGCCAGGTAGCTTCCAACCTAATATAGATTCCTCTGGGCTCCAGAGCCTGACTTCTGGTTGGTCAGGGAGCTGTCCTTTATGAGGAAAGAGGCATGTGTTCTCCTCTAAGAGCCCACAGTGAGCCTATCCTGGTTGACAAGGAGGATATTCCTGTGCCTCTGGAGGTCTAGTGAATAAAAGAAAGTTGTTCAGGCTCCTAGGAGACAGGGTGGGTGAGATGTTAGCCCTTGGGGCCCTCTAGATCATCCCCGTTGAGGTCCTGTTCTTCCAGGTGCCCTGTCTCCCTTCTCATGAGCTTCCTACCACCTTGTTAATGAATCCCCTTTTACCTTGAATTAGGGAGACACCCCTGAAAACTGAGTCTTCTAGATAGAGATAAGGAGAAAAGCCTCTATTTGAGTCTCACAGGAAAAAAAAAAACAGTTGAAGGTTTCAAATAAGTTAGTGAAATCATGACTGACACTTGGGTCCTTTGCCTTAAGTCAGGTGCTTTGTCAATTATTGCTAAAAGTAATCATATCTGCAAAGTGTGTAAAGTGTCAAAATGGTTTACTTTTTGAAAAATATTTTTATGTATTTATTCATGAGAGACAGAGAGAGAGAGAGAGGCAGAGACACAGGCAGAGGGAGAAGCAGGCTCCGTGCAGGGAGCCCGATGTGACTCGATCCCAGGACTCCAGGATCATGCCTGAGCCGAAGGCAGGTGCTAAACCGCTGAGCCACCCAGGCATCCCAAAAATGCTTTACCTTTTAAAATATATTTTTGGTGATGATAATGGCCTTGTCAGATATGTTGTGAAGTATCATCATCATCCTTTTCTGCTTTTACTGGTAACCCTATTTTATAGGCATTGGGTAGTGCGAGACTTACATAGGAGATATAAGAGAGTCTGGTCTAAGATTTTGGACTGTTTGGATGCCTAGAGGTTTCTCTACATTTAACAAACGCACAGCAGTCTTGTATTTAACTATACCTTAAGATAACATGCTTGCTTAATAGTTTTCAAAGTATTGTTTCAGTTTGCAATCTTTTCTTTTAAGTTTACAATCTTTTGTAATCTATTCTTTCTGCAGCAAAGGAATAAAGTCATTCCTTCTTTCTTCCTCTTCTGCTTATCTCTCTGCCCAATACACATAGTTCGAATGCTTTTCGAGGAATAACACGCATATATAATTCAAATAACTTCTACACAGAAGATGCTTCTGACAATTATATATTTTTTATTCTTGGGTAAAAATAATAATCACTACAATGACAGTAGAAATATTTGCACAGTTCTAAGCACTTTACATCTATCATCTTATTTAATATTTACGGTATATCTATGAATCAGATGTTATTATTACCTTCACTGCAGAGATGTTATTATTACCTTCACTGCAGAGATGAGAAAGGTCTTAACCTTTCAAATTTTTGTGAATTTGAACCTCACTCTCCTCAGGTTATCTCATAACTATTTGCTGTTGTCTACGGGTGCAAAGTAAAAGAATTCAGAATATCACAGAGAAGAGTGTGGACTCTGAGTCACAGATTAATGGTTTCACATTAATCTCTGGTTCTGGAACTAACCAGCAGCATGGTTTGGACATGCCATTAGTACCATCAGCTTCTATGTCTTTAATGGCAAACTAGCAACAATAGTGGTTGCTTTAGATCATTGTGGGGACTAAATTAATCTGTCTCTTAATTAATTACAGTTGACTGGTGAACAACATGGGTTGAAGCTGCATGGGTCTGCTTATATGTGGATCTTTTTTTCAATAAGTATAGTACAATGCTGAATGTATTTTCTCTTCCTCATGATTATCTAAATAACATTTTCATTTCTCTAGCTTACTTTATCATAAGTAGTTAAATTCTGAGGGAGTCAAAAGCTATGTGTGGATTTTTCACTGTGTGGGTGGTCGGGTCCTAATCCTAGCATGGTTCAAAGGTCAACTGTAATTCATCTGATTTTTTTTGCGGGGGAGCCCACCTATTACATAAATTCCAGGCACCATTTGTGTGTTGAAAAAAACACAGGTAAGCAAGAAAGGCAAGGTTCTCATCTTTAGGAAAATCATAGCCAGGCAAAAGAGAGAAACAAAGAAAAAAATTAAGCAAGCAGAAAAATTGCAAATTATAACAATGGAATAAGGAGATGGAGAATAGAAGGGTCACATTACTAGATTATCAATTCCTTGGGTATAGTGGTTGCATCTGTCCTGTTTCATCACCATACTTCCAGTTCCTATAATATGAATATTCAATAAATATTTATTAAATGAGTATATAAATAAAAGAAAAAAACAGTTGAAGTGTCTTCACAGACAACTTCTTTAAAGAGGTAAGCTTTAAGTTAAGATCTAAAATATAGGAAGAGTTGGCCATGTCAAACACAGGAGAAAAGAACTTTCTGGGTAAAAGTAATGGGCAAAAAGTCCAGAAGGGAAAGAGGAAGTTTATCTTCCTCTACCTTGGCACCAAATGGAGAGAAAAATGCCCTGTGAGAATAAGGAACCCTTGACTTGGAGCCCCAAGCCAGAACATCAGCCAGGAAAATTTGCTCTGGAGGAGCAGTCCCTGAACTCAGACCACATGAATAGGCACAGATAAAGCCCTACAGAAGATGAGATTACTCGGTAAAATTACATAATATGATATACTATACTCTGAGGAAGAATTTACACACAAAATCGCAGAAAGATGAGAATCATAAATTCAGACAATAGAATAGACTGATGATACAATAAGTATGTTTCAAATTACTAATGATAATAGAACAAGACTCAAAGCTATATACAAACGTAAATATTTTAATAAAGATTTGAATCAGTTTTAGGGATCCCTGGGTGGCGCAGCGGTTTGGCGCCTGCCTTTGGCCCAGGGAGCGATCCTGGAGACCCGGGATCAAATCCCACGTCAGGCTCCCGGTGCATGGAGCCTGCTTCTCCCTCTGCCTGTGTCTCTGCCTCTCTCTCTCTCACTGTGTGCCTATCATAAATAAATAAAAAATTTAAAAAAAAAGATTTGAATCAGTTTTATACTATTTTTGTTAATTACTGTTAAATATATGTTAATATCACCAGACACGCAGACATTTATCAACAGGAGCAGCTCAAAATATAAAGCTCTGACTTGTGGATTAGACTCGATGGCAGTTGTCCATTACACATTAGTAGCTTACTTTCCCTGAAATTTCCAATTTTGTACCGCTTTATCTCATGCGCATTTCAGTTCTTCACCATATCACAGCATACACATAATGGTTTATACTAGGATTCCTTGAAAATACAAAGGCACAAGTAAAAGCAGAGACTATGATTGATTGTACGTTTAAATAAATGCACTACAGATTGAGACAAATGTGCCAAGCGTGTGTGTTTCAATCACTGTATCGTCACACAATTGAATAAACACACATGTACAATACAATGTTTAATTGAGTGCAGCAAGTACATTTATTTTAGTGATTGCACCATTGCATATGCAAGCAAATGTACTGAGTTCACTCTGCTGAGCTGAAGTTTTGTACACATATACAAGTTTTAAATCTTTCACTCAGTTTGATGGATCACAAATACCTGCATATTTTTAAGTGATTGAAACGATGTGTGTTTTATATCACAAAATTTGCTTTTGATGGATTCAAATAAGTTTGCAAAGAAATCTGGTTATTAGCTCCCTAAGGAAAAAAACAAACTTAAAAATCTTGAAACATTTCTTTCTCTTAAAATGTCACTCTGGTCTCAGTGAGGATGAAACAGAATATTTCCTCTGTGCCCGAGTAGATTTTCTATGACTATCTCATCTGGAAATTGCAGTTCCAATTCTTTAGGCATCAAGCATTTGACTCATTTCGCTTTAGGACTGTTTGCACAGCTTCGGTCAAATTCAGTATTACCTCGTGCATGCATGCACATCCGAGGGCCAAATCTGGGCTATTAGGTCTAAAGACCCAAATGGAGCTTGCTAGATTCTTTCATTCTTCCTTCATGCTCTTTTACATAGATGTTCTTTTTCAGAAGTGCTGCCATACACAGATTTCTATGTCATTTCCATTAGAAGCATCTTAAAAGGAAGAAAAAAAAAAAAGAAAACAAAGGCTTAATAGTAGTGTTTCTTTTACTGTGTCAGCTTTCTAACATCTGTTTCATTTGCCAGGTGTGATGGACAGGTGGTAATGAATGTTCAGTACCAGGTACCCAAAAGGAAGTTGTTCAAGTAACAAGTTTTATGGCTTGATCATTTTATCTTTGAATGGATTAGCTTGAGTTTTAATTATCTTTCTTTAATAGGTACTTTTTAAAAATTCCTGCTCCTAACATCTTTTCACATTGAGGGTTTATCGATCAGAGAGATTGTCCAATAGATGTTCCGAACAATAGAAATTTTACAACATTTAGCGTAGGGTGATGTTTCCAAAAGTGAGTTCTGCAAATTTAATTCCAAGTCATATTATTTGGGGAAAAGATACTTTCCCAAATATATTTGGAAAATATATGCATCCTAACAATATTAGCTAACTTTGATTAAGTGTTCATTCTTTGCTATGCCTGCATTAACTGGTTTTAGATCCTGTTTTTCCCCCCACTTTACAGATGAGGAAGCAGAATTTAAAATGTAAAATAATTTCGTCATTTGTTTCCTACTTAAAGATGTACAAAATTCATTAACTAAGAAGTCTTGTCATGAATTAACCCAGTTAATTTTATTTAGCCCAATTTTTACCCAAACTTAAATATGAGGAAACACTTTGCATGTAAGATCTTTGAATATCCCACAGGATACACTTTAGGACACTCTAGACTAAGGAAATGGAAATAAATGAGATTTACTACCTTTGTTAACAACAACAACAAAATGCCTGGCTGTGCCCAAACATAGAATAATATGATTTTTAAAATGAATTTGCTAATCAGTTTAGTAAATGACAGGTCATTTTGATGAAAAACCTGCCAAATTGGTTGCTTGATGATGGCTATTTTTTAAATGGTTATTTGCATCTTTTCTTTAACACAGAAGGTCATTGCTGGATTATTCCAACATAACCCATTGAAACGTGAACAATTAAGTCAA
The DNA here is from genome assembly GCF_003254725.2 of Canis lupus dingo. Taxonomy (NCBI): domain Eukaryota; kingdom Metazoa; phylum Chordata; class Mammalia; order Carnivora; family Canidae; genus Canis; species Canis lupus. The sequence continues at coordinate 56,648,492 of NC_064254.1, forward strand.
CCAACCAGTCATGATGCCTTGTGACTGATTTTTCTTTCCACTAAACGGACTGAATGGAATAGTTAGTTTACCCTCAAAAAACATTAAATTATATTTTTCTTGCCAGTGCTTCTTATATTTTTGTAGGTCTGTATTAGAAGAAAGTTTGTGTTTGCTTATTGTACACACAAAAATAATTTTGTCCGAAGTCGATATGACCCAAAGAAGACTATTTAACCAGTAGATAAGGTTTCATGGTGGGGAGAAAAATCACTGTGCTTGCTTTTAAATAAGTAGTGAGAAAAAAAAAAAAGCTGTTTTTATTCTTACCTTCTCTGATGCAGTGGCTTCTCTTTCTTGTCCACACAACAGAGAACATATATGATAATAAGATATACAGAGTTTTTTTTAACCCACATTGTATCAGTTAGATAAAAGCAACATAGAAGAGCATAACCCCCTAATGAACAACAGCTAAAGATATAAAAATGTGTACATATTTTTCCTTTGTTCTGACAGACAGCATATCTGAGATCAGCCAAAGAAATAAAGACAAATAACATCACAAACTTTGAGAGCAAACGAAATTAGGCTTCAGCCTGATTGTCCTGCGATGTTTTTATTGCCATTTTATCCATCCTCTGCTTAGCTTCTGCTTAAGATGTTGGGGAGATGATGAAAGCTGAAAAGTAAATAGGTGCTTCAAAAAATGCAAACAAATGAGTGCTTTCCTAGCAAAGAATGACGGAAAATCAGCCTTTCCTCCGAAGCTAATCCCTCGACAGCTAAAACTGTGAATTTCCCCCCTCAACGTGCACACAGATGGGTTGCCACTGCGGATGACAGATGAGTTGTGTTTGGCGGGATTAATGCGCATTATCATGTTAATGGATGCTTAGGTGAGGTCCGAGCGAGTCACAGGCCTGGCCAGGAATTACTGGGGTTTACAGAACTCTGTGTGCTCATGCTCCTCTTCTCTTTCTTCTCCTTACTAATAATTAACTTGTAATGTTTAACATTTTTAGCCCACCAAATGATCCACAGCCTACTGCCTTCTTAAGTACTCGGAGCATTTATAGATCTAGCATCATGTGCTCTGTCCTTTGACATGCAAAACGCAGGCAGTCCTGCCTGATTTGTCCTTCTATTGCCTTTGTGCATTCAGATCCCTCATAATCCAGAGTCGACTTTGTTGCAATCGCTTTTGAAATCTGACATATTGATCAAGAGTTACCCTTAGTAACTACTGCACATATATCAACTGTTGTTGAGCGTGTCAGGTCACATTTGATGGCAAGATGATCCTGTACCCAACTAGAGGAGCTCCTGCAGCTCTCACAGGGGTTGCTTCTGGTGATCTTAGCTGGCCAGGAAGGTATGTTGTGGCATCACCGCTAACGCAACAGAATTTCATAGCATCAGTGCAGGGTCCCTACATAGGTTAGAGGCAGTATAGGTATCACCACGGAGATAAAAATATGTATTTTCAATATTTGATAATGGCTTGCATCATTGTAGCTTTTTTTTTTTTTGCATTTTTAAACGAAGACAAACATCACTAAGTATTAATGGCAGACTTTTATGTCCTTTTGAAATTGTCTAAAAATAGGCTGATGTTTTTCTGTTTAATTTGACACACTCCTTTCCTATGAAGAAGTGTATCAGTATTACTCAATAACAAGCAAAGTTTCACAGGTCTCTGCTTTAAAAAATACTACTATTGCAGAAAATAATATCTATATCACAGAGATGTCCATCACACCCTAGAGTGAGTGGTATTTATTTAACAGCCGAGGTAGTTCCTTGACATTCATTCAAAATCTTTTAGAGAGAGTTTCTGCCTCACTCTTCAGTGAGAAGCATGTGATGAAGGGGAAAATATCTCACAAGTTTTTGGCTTCATGTAGTTAATTAAAACAAATAGCTCACCAACAGAGTGATACCCGTAAATAGATGGAGCACATGCCCCTGTTTGCTGGAGAGAACACAGGTTTACTCCTATTGTCAGAGAGTGGTTGTCAGCAGTGCCCTCTTTTATTCCCAAAGGTTCCTATTTGTCTGATAAACCTATAAACCAAAGTAATGGATTTCTAAATGAGGCTGTCCCATATTCAGAGTATGCCAGAGAAGGAGGCTATTACTTGTCAATAAGTCCCCACTGCCACAGAGCATATCAGAACCACTGGATCTGTAGAGAGGGACCCTGAGAAACAGGATTTCCTTCTGAGGAGAAATTAAGGTTGAAACCCCCAAATCCAGATAACGCTTGTGGTTTTTTCAGTAAACTTTCCAAACTTTTCATTCCAAAAATAATCAAGAATGTTAGGTACATAATCAACCAATGCATGATTTTTTTTGATCCAATAATTTTAATCTCCAATATTAATTTACTCTAAATAAAATCAAACTGAAAATTCAGCACAAAATCTTTAGTCATCTGAATTGATACAATTTTGGCCACATGTATTGTCAAATTAACTAATCAATTAATTTTCACATCAACTTTATGGGTTAGGTGTTAACATGACCATTTTGTACATGAGGAAACTGAGATCAGAGAGGTCAAGTTGGTTAGGATGACACACAGCTAAGCAGTGTGGGGGATATGCTAAATATACAAATATTTGATTCTGAAAGGCTCAGTCTTAACCTTTACGATGTGTTAACTTATATAAACAGAACCTACATATAAATTTCCTAAGGTCTAAAACATGTTGTTCATTTTGATACTATTCTAGAAATATGCTTGGTATCAAAATATGTTCACATTGACAGAAATGCCAAACTGCTCCATCAGTACCTTTCATTCCTTTTACTTATTCTTTTGCCATTTTCATTTTATTGTTCCATTTTATGTTTCCTCATCTGTTCTTATGTATGGCTGAGTTTGAATAATTAACAGAACAATAATGTTCCTGCAGAATGACCAATTAGCACACTTCACAAACACCTCTGCAATTTAGACACAAGAAAGCCAGACTGGGAAAGATTATTAGAAAATAAAAAGTATTTAATGGATCAACATGTAAATCCTTAGTGCTCTGTGACGAATAACAGGCAATGTGTTTTTGAGAACTATCTACAGGCTATATATCAGAAATAATCTTTGGTAATTTCCCCAGAGCCTCAAGTTACTTTGCAAAAAGCAAAAGCTACTGAAAAAATATGAGCAGAATAAAAAGCATTCCTCTTAATTAATTAAAGCATTAATTGATGGTCATTAACATCTCATTCTAGTTTCTCTATTTATTTTACTTTATTTTAATTTAATTTTATTTAAATTCAATTTGCTAACATATAGTATATCACCCAGTGCTCATCTTATCGTGTGCCCTCCTTAATGCTCCTGACCCAGTCACCTCCTCACCTCCCTCTAGTTTCTCCATTTAAAACCTTGATCTTAATAATAACTTCTGTCCCACATCATAAGTTTCTGAGGAAGATAAATGTGACATTACCATCAAAGTAGCATTTAACTCAAGGTAATCCGTAAGGACTCCAGTAAGGAATGCACCATTTCATAAATTTTTACCGAAAAGGCCACAGACAAGAATGTTCTTGGTCTACCTGTACCTCTTCATGTACCATTCCAACTACACATATGGTCAAAACATAGTTTTAATATTGTTAGCTTTTATATTCGTTATTTTTAGTAAATGTTAATTCATGAGAATCTTTCACACCTCAAGAACATAGACATAATTTTGATGACCAAAGGGTGAAATGTTTTGTCATAATAGCTGAATATGAGTGAAAATTTCATAGACACCAAAAAGGAAATTTCAATATATGTGCTTTCAAAAAGGTTCCTCAACCTCAGATTATAGCCTTTATGAGGCTATATAATAAAACAAAACAAAAAAGCCAACAACCTTTCTTTTCCAAAAGATTAATCCATCCAAATTAATTCAAGTTTACCAAGTTACATAATATTATTTCCTTGTGGAGCAGAGCTTTTCACCCTCTCACACATAGATGTCTAAAGAAAGGAAAGGGGAGGGGGAGAAAGTCTGCAATTTTTTAAAAAGGCTTATCCCATTTTGTGAACGAATGTTACTACTGCTTCTCTTAGACCCCATGAAAACGTGGCTTCCTATAGGTCTTCCTCAGATGAGCTGAAGCAGAAGGCGCCTGGGAACAGACGGTTCTAAGGCCCCTGCTCTGCCTCAGGCCATGCTGAGGTTTTTTTTTTTTTGTTGTTGTTGTTGTTGTTGTTGTTGTTGTTTGTTTTGTTTTTGTTTTTGTTTTTGTTTTTACTTCTGTGAACCTCCTTTAAGGCAAGGAGGTGAGCTCTGCACCCTGAAAGACCCTCCAGATTAGGTGGGTGAAGGTCTTTGGGAATAAATCCTGAGCAGCGAGGATCCTCAGTCCACATATATAATCTTTTCCTTTCATCATCTGAAGCCTGTCAATGCCTATTGCCAAGGAATTAGAAGAAAAAGAAAAGCTTACTCTGCAAAATTTCTATACAGGAAACTGTGTGAAATGAAAATTATTTGAAGTGATGCACCCATTATGCATTCTTGTGTCAGACGATATGCAAAAAGACACTCTTCCCACATGCTCTGTCCTTCCTGGTGATCTGAATTTAGCCTTTTCATGACAGCATCCTTCTCATCTATTTACCTCCTGTGTTACCCTGAGTAAATAATTACCATAACATTATGGCTGGCATTGCAGGGGTTAACTCACTGGCTCCTGGCCTTTCTCAGAGCTTTCCTCTTTGGAGTGGTAGCTTATTTGTGTGATCTGAAGGCTATCTGCCTCTGTTCTGGATGGAGGGGAGCTGAGACACTGAGCTCTGAGGCACACACGGAGGGAGCCAGGAGAAGCGCCTGGGAGGGACCTGTGTTAGGGGTTGTCCTGGGAGAACAGATTTGGAGCTTCAAGGAAAGTTATTTCTACCAAATCATTGCAAATGTGTTGTTTAGTTAAGTTCTCTTTCCCTTTCCTTCTTTTCAGATGGATGTGATGGTGTCATTTTATCTCCACCCCAGGAACTTGTGTCAACAGCTCCCTCCACGGACCATTCACTAGAGTTGCAATGTCACACAGTGTCAGAATGTGTGTGTGTGTGTGTGTATGTGTGTGTGTGTGTTTGGTTTTTGTTTTTTAAATCCAGAGATGAATTTTTATTATTATTATTATTTTTTTTACTTCTACAAATCTCCTTTTTTCTTTGATGTCTGTCCTTTGCTGAGCTCTTTACCAGTCATGTGGAGTCAGTACAATCCCTAATCACGTGTGCTTGGGCAGGCCCGGCCCTCCCCTTCCACTCCCCCTTTGCTGGTCGGGATTCTCTTTGTTACCACTTTAGTACCCTATTTCAGAATATTTCTCAGCTTCTGTGTCCCTTGAGGTTAGAACTCTTCAATTTTTATTTTCACTAAAATTTGATTGTAACGTGAAAGAATCTTAATAGTAGGTGCTTATGTGTGTAGGGGTGTGCTTGTGTGTGCGCACGGGCACACGCGCGCTTAAATTTTTGTTTTTTCAACATTTGGGACTAGAGTTGAGTATTTCCTATTAAAAACCTGTTGCTCCTGTAGGTGTCAATACTCTAAGCCCGACTGTGATTGTAAGATTATCTGATGACAGTGTATGGACAGGCCTCCTGCACCAAGCCTCTAGCAGAACAGGTTCAAGATTGTTTTCATTTGTTGCCTGTTGAGCAAAGCCGCAGGGAAATGTCAAAGTAGTGCTCAATGACATGTTACACCACTTTTAAGCAAAGGGTAATTTTTAATTTTTTATTGTCGGTACAGTTGCCTGTGTGTGTTTTTCTTTATTCTGTCTTTAGGTCAGGTAGTTTTATTTCCTTCTCCCGTGCGGTGACCCTTTGATTGTCAAATCTTTTCTTGCTTTGTGATTTGGATGGAATGGATTGTTTATCTATTAGGGTTCTCTCATCAGATTTTCCTTAAGCCTTGGGATCTTCCCTCATTTCCTTTGTCCCAGCAGTGAATCCAAAGGGGAGTGTCTCTGCGGGAGGGGAGGGGTAAGGGAAGGAGACTTAGCAGAAGGAAAATCTGCTTTCAGAAAAGACGCTCTTTCTTAAGGGGTCAGATCTGAGTAGAAGTATTGAAAGTCTAGCAAACTCAAGAATCTTCCCCTCCCTTCCACCAGCTCAAACCCCTAACACATGAGAGATTCAATATTGACTGTCATGTTATCCACTGGAGAATTTTACTAATAAAATTATATCCCTGCTTTACTCAGGGTAAGTTTACGTGTTGCCACAATGACATACTTTATTCTGATTTTATTATTAAACTGTCTCTGCAATTCATTTGAAATTGAGCCATCACAATTGAAAACTAACAAAGTTTTAATGGAAGATTGTGAAATTTTTATACAAAATGGATTTCTCCCATGACAGATTGTTAGTAGTTTCGAATGCCTGGTGACAAATCAGGTGAGGTGCTACTAGGACACAATTGAACAGCGTTTATGGTTATTATGTGTACTGCTTTATTATTGTCTTTTTATTGTATTCATAATGTATAAATAATATAGAAGAGATGTGTGGTTTATCAAGTGATGACCAGTGGCATATTGCATCTTGTTCAGGGGGAGTCAGTCCTCTTGCCTTGTTGGGAATGTAGAGTTTAACAAGGCACTTGCCATCATTTCCTTAACAGGGATAATAAACAGAACAATTCTGCATAAAAGCTCATATCAGCTTCTTTCATGCCTTTTTCTTTTCAGAAGGCTGCCTAAGGGTTTAAGCAATTTACTGGTCTGACCCGCATCCTTTCTCTGCAGTCTGCGGTTCTTTTGTTTAACATTAGTATGTGGGCAAACAGCATTCTGAGCTGTGCAGAGCTTATCAGCCCGCGTTCAGTCGACCGGAACCCCATTCTATGTATCTAAGCGGGGCCACATTTAATACTTCACAGTGGGAGCATCTGCAGTTTCCAAAAATGACTTGTTTATCAGATAAACTCTGTCCTTATGCTGACAGATGTGGTGGATGGTGGATCTTCAGTATCATACTTCTCTAATATAAGGCTTGTACAATATATGGTATGCTGAGGGACGATGAGACCCACAGACCAGAGTCATGACAAGAATTGTTTATGTAGCCACTGTACGACTGCACTCAAAATTCACTTGCTGGATGTGGGAAAATGAAGGCAACTCTCAGTTTCTCTTTTGGAATCGAATAAGTAACTAATTCCCACATTACCTAAAGTGCTAAAGGAGAGGAAAGACATTTTCACTGTTAACATAATGTTTTATGATTTCATTGGTAAACACTGTAAGGTGCCTTAGTGCCATGGTCTGATAAAAGCCAGGAGCCGGAGGGGGCTGACTGAAATATTGATCACCATGTACCCAACGGTACCAGAGTGTTGGGAAATTAGAAGAAGTGGGCTTAGGAGACTTAGCTGCCATTAACCCGAGCTAATGCTAATACAGTCTGTTAATTCAGAACGATCTTTTCTTTAAAATTTTGTTAGAATCTTATGAAATTATTTTAAACATGTCAAGGAATTATAAAACCTTGCTTCTGAAACTCACGACTCCAATTTTGAGATTTTATACGATGGGCATGTAGTATTATGCAGTCATTTTGAAAACACTGCCAGTCTTTTACGTCTATGTGCACACATATATGCATATATGCAAATTCTTAGTTTATTAACGAAAAGTTATGATATATGCTTTTTACTAACCAAATCATTTTCTAACATTGTATTCTTCCTCAAGAGAATGAATTAAATAATGTGCATTTTGAAAAAAAGGATTTATTCCCCAGAGAAGTCCAGTTATGATAGAATGATCTGGACCTGACACTGACAGTAGAAATTCTAAAGTAGCATCTACAGTGATGTTAATTTAAGTAACACAGGTATGGACAACCGAGCACCTTCCCACCAGGACTGTTGTCACAGAACAAGTGCTGATTTTAAGTGACTAGGTTTGATCCTTAATGCAATTCACATTGCTTGTGGTACGCTTATAATTTAGCACATATGTTACGTTTTTACTCCTACCTATAATTACTCTTCATATTAAAGCATTTTCCCTCTAATTATTTCACCAGTAGCAGCCCCCTTCACCTCTCAGCTCTCTGCTAATTAAATACCTTTAAACATGTCTTTGTTATTAATTGTAAAGTGTTGCCATGACCATCTGATAAGATAATTATTTGGAAAACCAATTTTAAATTAATAACTGAACTTCCGTATTTTCATATTGGAATGAAGGCAATACGTTAGAGCAAAAACAATAAACACCATGAGATGCATCTTTGAAGCCTATGTGGTCAAATCATAGGCAAAGTACAATGTCATTCCTAACAAAAGTATGATCACTATGATACACGAGTCAATACAGTTCTAGGAAAGGGGGTGATGTATTTTTATATTTTCTCCATATTTGCCTATAGGGTTCAATACCCTTTTTAGGTATAGTTAAATACATCCATGCACTGTCTTTACACAGGCAGGCTCATCAAAGAAGCAGCCATTAAGAAATATATTCAATATCAGACTAGAAGACATTTGTGTGCCTTCCCCTACTCTCACTAATGTGTGCTAGCCAACTGTTCATGCAGAAATTGTAACTGTTAATGAGGGTTAAAAGGAAATTTTAAATTAGGTGTCATCTTTGGAATAAGGTACCTCAACATTCATATTCTGCCCAACGTTTATTTTCTATCTTGCCTCTTGCTCTGAACACGACCGACCACTAAAAAAAAATAATAATAATAACAATTATTATTACACCATTTCTCAAACAAAACCCACACAACACCCCCCTTCCTGGCCCTGCACATTTCCTGGGTCTAACATTTCTGACTGCGCACTGTTTTTCCTAACACTAAATCCCGGGTGTCATATGCCTTGCATGGCTGCAGACTTTGGCCTTTTCACCTGCTGTTTTGGTTGGCTTTAGATGCAAAGAGAAGAATATGAAAAAGAGAAAGGGGGAGGGAGGGAAGTTTGGAAGACTGAAGCTAAAAAAAAAATGGCAAATGTTTTTAGCGCCTTCATCTAGACATGTGTCCCCTCACTCTGTGACATGGCTGCTCCAATGTTGCCATGGTGAGGATTTCTAATCATCCCTACACATGACAGGCTCCTATTTGTCTGCACTCCCTTGGGTGTAAATTTCTAGGCTTAAAAAAAAATCCATGTGAGCGTATCATCCGCCGTGCAGATGTTTCACTGCTTTAGAATATCAGGCAGCTGCTTGTGCCACCGTAGACAGCTAATTGGAGACTGCATCGTAGGAACAGAGGCGTAATTATGGCATAAATACACATCCTCTGGTGCATCATTGTATCTCTATTAACAGAAAATTTTAAACAGTGCTCAGAGTGTAATTAGTGTAGTTGATAAAGTTGTAAAACATGTAAATAAGGGAAATAGCAGGTACGTGGCCAATCCACTATCCAGCACTAGGGGATGCAGATTATTGCCTATTTAGAAATAATTAGCAAAGCTGCATTAGCAGAGCCTGTGTCCAACAGAAGCAAGGCAAACATTTATTCTGGTAACAGCTCTTTCTGTGCTAGCCATGAAAATCTACTAATATTGGTAATTTAGCCCTCATTACCAGAGGATAAAGCATGAAAAGAGCTCAGACATGAAATATGACAAGTAATATTAATTTTTATTCCAGAGGAAAGGATGCTTCCTTGGGTTGCATGCTGATTTCTCGGCAGGGTCTCAGCAGTGCGTGCGGAGGAGGCAGTGGGTAGCTGGTAGTTGAGAATTCAGGATACGGAGCTGACTCCCTGCTGGAGGTATACCCTGGGGTGGCTATGACAGTGGCTGATGAGGCATGCCACTGTTAGTGCCCAGCCAAACCTCAGGTCACAGTTCAAAACAAGCACTCAGCCATTAAACTTCAGTCCTTATGGGCCTGTGAGGGCTTATGTCCTCATTCCTGCTCTTTCCCACCTCCCAGCCCCTATTCTCCTTCCTCTCCGACATTTCTTTTTTCTTCCCTGGAATGATTTTGCAGAGCTATACAGGCAATCAGATTGATTTTTGTGCTTGCACCGCCCTTTGCAACGTGCTTCTGATAATGAGCTGCTGTTGTTGAAGTGGAGAGTGTGGGAGGGGTGGTTTCAGCTGCGCCTTCCCTACGTCGTGAGCCCTGGATGAGAAATGATCCTTTGGCTCATATACATTGAAGATTGTGTCACTGAAGAATATCACCCTGTGACCAGGAATCATGAATGGCAAAAATTTGGAGCTTGTTTTACAAATACACTTCCTAATGAAGAAAAATGCAAAGGCACTGCTAGTTTCAGAAGCCTCAATTCATTTTCCAGACAGTAGGATAAAAAGGCAGAATGTTTGGGGAAGAGCCACCTTTTTTGCATTAATCTCTTGCTGTTAGCTTGTTCTTTGTTTTACTCTTGAAATGTGAAAAAAATGGCAGGAATTAAAAACCAAGCCTATGCAACCCACCATGTTCTGTGGCATTCATATTCTTTACCATCATCTCCTTCTTTCCCTTATGCACAGGTTCTGCTTCTTTTTAAGTGCTCCTGGGCACACACATGTGAAGAGTCAATTTCCCGAATTTTAGGTTGAACTGCTAGGAAGAAGTTATTAGCCGATAGCAAACGAAATTTCCACTCTGTCTGAGTTTTCACAGTACATTCAGAATGCCACGCAAATACTGCATCTAAAAAAAAAAAAAAGGAGGTTGGATATTTCGGAATTTTTAAAAATGGAAATGGTACGTTCATAAACACATTGAAAATAAAGAGACGGTCCACCTTCTTGTTCAGATTGAGAACTGAGACTCTGAAAGCTAGCTTCACATGTGAGAGACACTGGCAGTTGTCCCTTACCCAGGGCACCCCGACAATGACGGTGGTGGTGTTTGGCACTGTGAACAACATCTGCTTTTCCTTAGTATTTTGTATCTCCTTAAGAGATAATAAGGTAATGGTAATAACCAACTAAGAAGTACCTTTACTGTTCCAGGGCATGTAAAAAGTGACTAAGACCAGAGTTACCAATGCATTTTCAACCACACAAGCCATATGAATGCTGATCGCTGTCTGTGGGGCGTGGTTACACACAAAATGCAAATGTGCACACTTAACCATACACGCGGGCCGTCTCTCTCAATATCCACAAACACACACTGTTATTCCACGACAGATTCTGAACTGGGGGGTTGCATTTCGTTCTCTTTTGCTCTTCCACTTCTGAACCAAAAGCATCAAGCCTGACCCGGCATTAAAGCACTCTTTCTTTCTTAATGAGCTGCAGATTAGCCCTGGAATTGGAATCAGATGACTGGAATCAAAGTTCCGGTTTGAAAAGTTACCTTGGGTCAGGTAACTTCCTTGGCCTCAGTTTCCTCAACGGTGAGACTGAAAATATCTCCTTTGTCTACTTTATGGAGTCCTCATGAGAACCAAATGATATAATACCTATAGGAGTACTCTGCAGAGTGTAAATGTGACAGAAATTGCTATTTAAATTATTTATCCCATTAGTATTAGCACAGTTTACTCACTAGACCAAGTTATTACTGTATCAGCCCCCAGTCACACTTGGACACGTGCCTAAGTTTTCAAACGAGGCACAAATAAGCTCGGACCACGTCATAAAATTAATCTCTGACTGCGTCTGTACAGTGCCAAAACTGCTGATTCACAAATGAAATTGTAGTCAACCAACCAGATGTTTCTTCCACAGGATGCCAAATTGCCACTTTAACTGATTTTTATCCAAGAAACTTACTATGTGTATGGGAATTGTATAAACACTGCATCCATCATTTTCGTGTCAGGTCCCTGTAAATAATCTTGTGCAGATCCCGTATACCTGGCTAAGTGCACAACTCCTCACTGACTGGAGACACTTTTTTTACAGTTCTGCAAAGTGAACAGCACTCTGAGAGATCGCCTAGAGGAAAGTTCTGCCCAAGTTGCAAGTTCTCCCAAGGGACCCGGGCAGAGGCGCCTGCTGCTGAACTGCCCTCGTTAAGAGAAATCCCGCATAGAACAAAGCGCTGATTTGAATGATCACAGTTGTTTTAACCCCTAGTTTCCTAATTCACTCTGTTGGCTTCTGGTGTTTGACAAACAGTTTCCGTTTGGAGACATTATGCTGTTCCTCTCCACTCCAGCACGGTGCCCACTGCCTCCGCTAAATTGGCACCGTAACAGCAACCGTTGCCAAGATCTACGCCAGGGCAGGAGGGACTGAAAGGCAACATGAAGCAAAATGATCCCTTAATTCAAGTGAATTATTGTTACCTTTCTTCACATATTCCTGCTCTCCTCCCTTATTGTTCTCCTTTCAAAAGAGAGGTAATAGGTTCCAAATCAGACCACAAAGAGGATCTTCAGAATCAAGTTAAATTGGAGCACAAGGATTGGGGCTGATGGGAATATGGATTTGCAAGGTGCCAAAGTCTGATCTAATTTACATCCTTTTCCTGATTTCCAGCCCTTTGGCATCTATTGAAATAGGGTTTCATTGTAGAGTTCTCATATTACATATATCCCATATATGTTGTCTTAAATTTAATTCAGAACATATAATTTTATATATTTTCTTCCAGTGCAAAATCATATGTACGTATGATGGTGAGTTCTATGTGCCAAGTATTTAGACTAGTTTTATAATTTCTCTGGTGCTTCTCTAAGCAGCTTGCTCCAAAGGGGCCTGTAACTCATAATCACAGGGCCTGTTCAGTGAATATATTTCTCTGGGTCAGAAATTTTGCCAGCTCTGACAGGCACCCTGGACAGCTTTTCAGAAATCTCCTGGTTATTACTCATCCATTAGAAAAGAAAAAATGATATTTTGCATCAGTAGTTGTTTCTCGCTCTCTTTTTCCTTTTAAATTACAGAAATAAAGTGCCCGTTGTAAATCGTTCATGCTGGCGGACAATATTGCATGCAGATTCAGGCAGACAGCCCATTGGATGGAAATGGTATGGGGGTGGGGGAGGCCTTTGTGAATGAGTAGATGCAACTGGTCCTGAAATGGTTTTAGTTAGGTCAAAAGTAGCTCATTAGTGGGCAGGAAAACTAGCTGCTCGTCCTTTAGGGTGCGAAAAGGCTAATCCATTTCCCTAAGGAGTATCTTCTTAAGTTGTTTTAATGATAATAAAAATATGCATTTCTTCTTTTTCTACTTGCATTTTCTATAATCCCGCTTAGGGGTAAACAGGTCTTAAAAAAAACAAGTTATAATAGTTGGTAGCCTAAATGAGATTTTTAAAAAATTCCCCCAAACTTGAAAAGTAGAATTTAGAACCTGCAGGATTCAGAGAGAGAGACAGAGAGAAAATTAGTGTATTTGATCTCATTGTTCTCAATATTAGGGAGAATTTAAAGTTCCTTCTTTGTATTTTAACATTAACTTTCCATTAACAGTAGGGCTGCCTCTGCTACCCTACCTCAGAACGTCCATGGTTGGGAAAACATGGAAATGGAGAAGATTGCATTAGAATGGCAGGCTTCTTCCAATAAACTAACCAAACAATCTATTGGTTGGAAGAGCAAAAATCCTTTTGATAGATTTCTTCCTAAAGAATAATCAGAGGGGCTGGGTGGCACAGTCAGTTAATCGATTGACTCTTGATTTTGGCTCAGATCATGATCTCAGGGTTGTGGTATTGAGCCTCAGCTCTGCATAGGGCTCCTCACTCACGGCAGAGTCTGCTTGAGATTCTCTCATTCTCTCTCTAGCCCCTCTGCTCTGCCCCCACCCCCATTTACTCTCTCTCTTTCTCTCTCAAATAAAAACAAATCTTTAAAAAAATCAGAATCCCAAACACCATTGCATCTATTGGAGCAGGGAAAAACTTTTAAAATCCTCAATTCCCTATGCATAAGTGGAGAAATATGTAAATCTGGGAAAAAAGATGAATAACAGAGACAGGTAAAATATCAGCAAATATCATGTAAAATACCATATGTTCTCTTTGTTTTATGTTTGCCTTGCCTTTGTCTTTATTTTTTCTGAATTAGTTTATTACATAGCCCAACCGTTTTTCTTTTTCTTTTTCTTTTTTTTCTTTGCTAAGAAGAAAAAGCTGTTGTAATAAAGAGACTGAGCATTCTTCAACATTCTCAAAGAGTTCTAATTTGTAATCAGCCCTCTCAGGGTTATAGGGCTTCAGTTGCTCCCAGCACCTTATGGTTTGTGAAGGTGATAACTGAATTATTCAACACTAAGCAAAGTGTTATTGACTACAGAACTAGTACTTGATGACTGCACAGGCAAAGCATGATCACAATTTCTGTGATCATAGATTTATTGAGCATATATTTTGTGCCAGGCACTATGGAAAGCCCACAAGTGATGAAGTGGTGAAATGAGCTGTTCAGACAGCCAGAGCTCACAGCACGGTAGCAGGACCATTCCAGTCATTTCCCGTATTTAGCTGAACAGTTTTGTGTCTGAAATCTCAAGCCTTGCGGACTGTCTTGTAAGAGTCTAGGCAAGGCCACGAATGGCATCCTCTGTGAGCCTCTCTACTTGTGGCTGTTTTGAAAGGTCCTGGTGCTAATGTTTCCCCAGCAAAATCACTGTGCTCTTTTCACAACTATTCATGAGCTGATTCCTTTTTAGTTTATCGAATAACTTCATGAGGCTAGAGAACATATGGAAAATCCCCTTTGTGAATTTTCTTTTGAAAGGGATAAGATAGGCAGTTGTAGGTTACTGTTAAAGTTATTTCACTGTTGCTGTTGGTATAATTTGGGAAGTGTTATTATTTATATTTTTCTATTTTTACTTCAACTGCATTGGGGAGGGGTGTGTGTGTGTGTGTGTGTGTGTGTGTAATATCAGATTTGAGAATGGCTGTAGAATGCAAAGTTTTAATGCATGGCAAATAGCTAGCTAGCTAGGTTCTAAGTAGAAAATAAAGAGTAAGAGATATGGATGCCTAGGGATTGTAGATAATCATTTTGACAATGAAAGAAATTAAAGAAAGGAAAGAAAATGAGAATTGGGCAAGCTGACCTAGATCCTTAGCATCTTGTTTATATTTTTATTTTCTTCATATATAACATATACATTTCCTTTTTTCTTCTATTTTGCCTCCTTGCTTTTACCATGTAATTTTCCTCTAGATATGAACATATGAAGGGGAAATAATTTTCTTCTTATATGATTTAGCTATTAGTACATTATGAAATAATACAAAAACAAAAATAAGACCTATGCTCTGTTAAGAGAATATGAAAGACAATGCCCTCTTAAATCATGAAATATTCGGTTGTGTGTGTAAGGTTGATGATAACATCTATTTTAAATTTAAACTTGTAGACAAAGGCCACAAGTTTGTGTGGCTATGTGATCATTTCAAGGATATTACCACTTTCCAAAACACTCTGAATATCTTCTTTTGCGGTTTTCAATAAAGTTAGTTTATTTTTCAAGTCACGTGAGAACATCAGCCTGTTTCTTATTCAAATTAATTTTATCAACTCTATTATTAATTACTTCATTCATTTTATTTTATTCTGAATAGTTTCTATACCCTAACATCAAAGTATAAAATTGAAATAATGACTCCAGCAAGGGTGAAAAATACCAGATAACTGAGTAATAATGTTTCTATATATATATTTTTGGACTTCATACTTTTTTATTTGTTTATTTGATTCAAAAATATTTTGTTTATCTCTGTTTTAGTGTAAAACACAAAATAGAGAGGGGAAACATATGTATATGTGAAGTTTAAATAGTTTCTATTAAATTGAGGGCCTCAAGGCAACATTTTTTACATAAGAGAATAAAAATTTAAACCAGAATAGAATTAATGGATTTCAGTATTCCTGAATACATTCATTGGAATTAGATCCTTATCTGTGAAGAATGCATAGATGCTTCTATTAAATGATATAAATGGTTTGAGTGACTAGTGTTTTTGTATATGAGGCTAAAATCATCGCTGAGCATCCTAGACTTCAGGAACTGACATTATAGGTAAATCTCAGTGAACTTTTTGGTAGCAGAGAGTAGTAGGCATATGGGGTTTGCCTGTGGGCTTTGGATGGTGCAAGATAAATGTTCGGTAAATCTACAATAACTGAAATTTGGATCAGAGCTTTATCTGCGGAGTCATTGGTTTCCATTATTTGAAAACTAAGCAAGATGCACATCTCACATGGACAAATGTCTTCTAATTTGGCAAATGCCTGTTTGGTTCAATACGTTTGTTTATCCCTGAGTAATTTGTAGTTAGAATCTGTGAGCTCTACTGTTGCTAGTGGTAATCATAGACTGGTGAGGACAGATAATGCTAGTTGAATTAGGACATATTTTACCTTATGGATACCAGAACCATATTTTAATAAAGATTTTTCCTATTTCATTCCATTTCTTTTATTTTTCACTTCCACTGCTCGTATATTTGGAGCACGGGTATCATCATTTTATTAGAATGTCTTGTAAAATACATCTGTTGTAACTTCGAATAGTTTTATTTTCTGCAGGTTTGGGGCTCTGTTAAACTGCAAAGTTTTGTTCTTGGTGGAAGATAGCATGAACACAATTGGATCACTTGTTTTTTTTTTCAATGAGCCTCTTCAGAACCATTTTTATATGAGTCGCAAAATACGTTACTACTCATATAAATATTTTTTTCCATCATGTCTTTCTGCATTGTTTGGTTAAGACTACTTTATTATTTGGATCAAGGTCATCATTTCTCTGTTCTCTCTCTGACCTGCTGGGTGAGTGGAATATTTGCTTCTTCAGAATACGTGAGTATGGACGCAAGCACATAGTCCTGTGGGCAGTGGAATTCAGTTTCCTTTTATTTGTACCGAGTATATCCCAGCAACATATGTAAAGTTTATTCTTTCCCACCTAACACACAGATCTCCCATTGATTTCAATGGGATCTTGAAAACGTTGTATAAAGTGGGACACCTGGTTGGCTCCGTGGTTGAGTATCTGTTTTCAGCTCAGGGCGTGATCATAGGGTCATGGGATAGAGTCCTGCATCAGGCTCCCTGCGAGGAGCCTGCTTCTCCCTCTGCCTATGTCTTTGCCTCTCTCTGAGTCTCAAGAATAAATAAATAAAAACTTTTTAATAAAAAACGGGGGAGCATAAAGAGATGAAAATCCCATCTGATGCTAATTTTGGAAAGTAGAATTCACTTTTTTCTTTGATGGGTTTTCATCATCCATTTTAAAGTTATCTTTTTTTACATTTCTATCTCTGTCCACCAAAGGTCGAAGTATCACAAACTGTCCCTCAGAAAGAGAGCGAAATAGGGACAAAGATTCTTTTCAAATCCCAGACTAATCATTTTACTTAATAATTGTTAAAAACAAGCTTGAAAAGAGAATGCTTCCTTTAAATTAGCTGCCACTGTGCAAATTAAATTAGTTCAATAAGTAATCTGATGGTGGCTTGTTATATCATGTAGCTAATTCATATATTATGATTTGAAGAATTATATTAAATGTATATATAATATACATTTTATGGGTGATTTTACAAGGCAACTTTTAACCAACAATAGTTGCTGGGTGGCTGCTCAAAGTTAAATTTGGAAAATAAACTTTAAAAAGATTAGTCATCTGTGCCAACTTTTATCAATATAAGTTGAGCCATTTAAAAGCAGTTTACTTCCCTTTTAAAATCATGCATTATGTGTTAAAATTACATTTTATTTTACTAGCTATTAACAGCACAAGTTTGTGATTCTACTTAAATATTATCATCTGAAAATTAAAATAGCAATGAAAATCAACCTTCCTGATTATTCCTCAGGAATGAGTAAATGTGGTGGTTGTTGTGTTCTTAACAACAATGATATTAATGCTGCTATAAAAAAGGCATTTAAAATAGCTAGATTTAGAGTATCTCACTAATGCTTGAGTTTTTAGCCAAAACTAGTCCCATATTTCATAAACACCGATTAGTGCCACCTTTTTAGAAAATGATTCATAGGGAAAAAAAAGCTAGATCCATTTCAATATACATGATTTAAAGTCACTTACACTTACAAACCACTTATGCATGTATGTTTGTATAAATATATGAATACTTGTACATATATGTATGTAATACATTGTGGTAAGTATGTATACGAATATGAAGTATATCTATATGTATCAATATACATTGAAATTGAAAATTGAAAATTATGCATGAATGCTAGAAATATTGAAAAGTCAAAATCAAGAGTGTTAGCCCACTGACTGGACAGAAATTGAAAAGAGAGGTGCCAATAACAAAACAGAAGAGAATTGACTAAATAAATTTACTCTATTTCTGAAGGTCAACCCAAAAGAAAATACCCAAACTCTGAGTAACTTACCACAATAAATTTAACACTTTTCTGTTAAAGAAATTCTTCTTTTATGTACCATGCCTTTCATTTGTTTAAAAAAGAGAGAGAGAAATGCATTTTCTTCTTTGATTTGATTAAGAAATCAAGAACTTTAGTTCTTTAAATTATTATTATTATTTTTTTTAATTATTATTTTTATGCTTTGAAATATTTTTTCCCTCTTTCATATGAGTCACTAGCTAGTGATTTAGTCAAATTAAATATTCAAGTGCCATAACTGCCTCTAATAGAAATAATCCAGCATTTGGGTGGTAAATTTCCTTAGTGATTTATAGAATATTTCCAGGTTGCCATCTGACAAGTTTTCCTGCCCTCCTTTTCCCCAAAACACAGACATATAAAAGCAGGTACTCTTACCCCAGGATAATTTAATTCATAAAAATATCATGAGTTCAGTAAATTATCAAAGAACTGCTAAAATACACTATACTGCCTCTACCCTCTGCCTAGTTCTCCCAAATCCTATATTTCTGAGTGCCCATCACCTAGATTAAAGTATCTGTGTGTCTAGAACATCTTTCCATTGGGACACCATGGTTTTGAAGCAGCCACACTCGTTTGCTCTTCTATTCTTACAGGGGCCACAGGATGCCAAATTGTTGCTAGTATGTTTAGCTTTATGTTTGGTTTACTTACTCTGAAGGTCTTAGCTCAAATGAGGCTAAACAATCTTCAGTTTCACCAGTAGGTGGGGGAACTTATTTCTTTTTTGCTTATTGTCAACCTTAATTTTTTTTCCTTTGGAGGGAAGTGTAGCATTTTTTCTCCGTGACTTTTCCCACAATCCCATTGATACGCTCTGGACTTCCAGTTACTGTTTCCTAGAATGTAACAATGAGGAAATCAGGAGGAAGATATTTTGGGAAATAAGTTCAGTTTTAGGTGTATTGACTAAATTAAAGGATACAAATCAAGAAAATTTTAGAAAATCAATTCATTTGAAAATGGTCTTTACATTTGGTAATTAAGAGAAATTGTGGTCTTTGAGAAATGTGTGTACTTGAGAAGTCAGATAAAGAGACACCAGATTTCATAGAGAAGTATTTAAGTGATGAAAAGATAGCATATAGTCTACACTTGAATTTCTTTGGATGGGACAGGACGAAATAGAATCAACTAGGTTGAGATCTGCTCTATTTAAAAAAAAAAATCAATGGGAAAACAAATTATTCAACTCTTTGAGTAGCCTACCATAATGTTTTAACAATGTTTCTATTAATGAAAGTCTTTATCTACCATGCTTCAATTTATCCTACTAATTCTATTTCTGATACAAAGATAGGGCATATTAGTCATCATTTTCCATTTGCAAGGAAAAGCACTTTTTATCATTTTCTTCTTCTGTGTCTTTCAGACACTCACCATGCCACATGCAAGAATCACTAGCTAGATTTAGTCAAGGAACTTAAATGTTTAAAGATAATGAATTTTCAGTGGCAAGCAATGGAGACTAAATTGTCAGGAAAGGACATTAGAGGATAGGTATTGGGTGGCTCACAGCACTACACAGGAGTCAAGATGACAGTGATTCACCTAGAGATTAAAATGTGCATTAGTGCCTTTGAGTTTCAGTACATCTGTTAAGTGGATGGATGTGGACTGGCAGACATAGGGCTTCTTGAAGAACCTTTGGGTCCCGTAGCGCCCCTTTCACAGCTCCTACAATCGGGGAGTTCACAAAGCCAGGCACATGTTCTCATGTTGAGAAGCAAAGAGGAATAAAAAAATAAAATAAAGCAAATTTCCACTGAAAATATATAAGATATAGCTGAATTTTTAAAATAATTTGCCTCTAAGAAATGATGACTTTGATCTAATTGAAAATTAAAATTGGTTTACCCCATTTTTTACTGTTTTTACTAATCAATTCTGTCAAAATATTGACATATACTGACTAAACTTAAGACATGCTATGTAGTATATATACCCAAGAGTTATGATTTAAAATGCAAAATCAGAGAATCTGAAGATAAACGCAGGTAACATGTTTCACTGTTAAGTAATTTTCACTAAGAGTATATTACAACAATTAATAGTCTTCCTTGGTGTACTCATGGGTCAAGCAAAAATGCCCATGAATTGTTTTCACTCCCTTGTCTTATAAATTTTGTGGACAAAATAAGCTTGGTAAAGCAAAAGGTAGCTCAATTTTCAAATCATTAAGGAGATGAACCTACAGAAGAAGTACATCCATTATATTAGAAACAGTGAATAACCATGAAAATGCTGATAAACCACACAGTTGAAATTTATCTAAAAATACGTGGTGATATTTAATTTATTATCATGTATTATGCATTTTGCTCAAGTTCCACTTCAAAAAGCATCTAAGTGTGTCAGTTCAAGTATACCCATTTAGAAATATACTGAGGCTCAAAGGTATTAACACACATTTTATTCTCTAGACTGGGACATTGTCATCTTGACCCCTGTATACTGCTGTTAAACACAGAGGATTTACTTTGAAGCTTTCATTTAAGGAATTGAGTTATTATCCTTTGCTTGACCTTTGTCCATGGCATATTTATCATGAAGCCCTGTAAAACTATAATGTGTGAGAAAAGTGAGAAAAGGAAGTAATATATTTGTGATTTATAAAGAAAGAAGGAATGGGCATAAATCAGACTTTTAAAATCCATGCATGGGCACCTCTTTACATAATCCATTTATAATCTCAGAATCCCTCCCTAAAATGATTTTTGTACATTTTTAAAACAATCGTCAGCAAAAGTAACTTGAAATCAATCACGATCTGTGATTTCCAAGATCTATTGCCAGGTTTTGTTTATATTTATTACTGGGAAGAAATGAGGGAAACGACGTTATTTTTAAAGGTACAGAAAGAAAGAGTTTTCAAGCTGTTCCCTTAATGAACTAGAAATAGTAACCCTGTCAAATTTAATATAAAAATAGTGTTATAAGCCTATGGCATCTATTTATTACTGGAGAACAAAAGCCTTCATCCATTTCCTTTAGAGAATGACATTTTTGTAATTCGCTGCCCATTTCATTTGTTCCAAAGGCCTTCGTGGGGTGACAAATATCCCACAGAAATGGCTACTGATACTTGATAGGATAATGTGCAGCCCCTCAGGACAAGGGCAAAGGCAGCAAACTTATCATCCTTTAGTTTAGCTTCGCATGGGTCAGTAACAGCGCCAGAGGTGACAGAGGATGTTAAAGTGTGGGAAGCAAGAGCTGAAAGCTGTAGGAGGGGAGTTTTTATAGTTTATCCTTTCTTTTGCCAAGAAGCTACGGAGACAGCTTGAATCACATTGTTGATGTGGTTCACTGCACGCCACACTAACTGTTTCTGGAAAAGAAGAGCAAGGGGGAGAAAAATCCAACACTTATGGGTCATTCTCACCAACAGCATGTGGCATTGCAACATGTCCTATAGGAGGAGGAAATGCATATTTAATATTTTAGCTTCGAGTTCATATTTTAAGAATGCATTATCCTGTTGGAAGGTCTGTGGTGAATAATCAGTAGGACATCACCATTATATCAACCCAATAATTTCGCAGAGAAAAAAAAAACGTCAGCGATGTTGTCTTTCATTTGGGAATTTTCACAATACTGTTTTCTGCCACAGAGCGAATAAAAGATGACTAGTGTGATTCTTCTTAAAGAATTTGACCTAGAGGTGTTCCCAAAGTGCAGTACTCTAAGTTTGTCATTAACAGTTGTCCACTAAGGACAACTGACTTGCATGAAATCCGAATATACAGACTTCATTCCTAAGAAAATTAAATCAGTAGAGAACTCTCCCTCAGAATATTGTCAAAGAATGATATGCATCAGCTGGTGTATTACTCCTGATTCTATTAAAAGATCATGTGAGCAAAGTCTCCGAAACACATCCCAATTTGAAAAAGAAGAAAGTGAAAAGAAGCATAAGTTCTTCATTAGGCAGGTATCTCTCGTCATGGCTGTCATCGCATAGGGTGACATTCACAGAAATGGGATGGTAAGGCTGCCATGGTCTCTAATGGCACATCTGGTAAAATGATTCCTGTTTCGCAATATTAAGAAATTACTTTTTTTTATGTTACATGTGATTTGAATTAATTTGTTCTAAAAATTAAATTATACAGTGCAAAAATTCCTTAAGGACCGATAGGACAAAGAACTGAAAATGGCGACCTTGTCTCACAAGCAAGATGCCAACTCCCCCTGAGTGATTAACAGCTTTGATGAGCATTTTGAACCATGATGTCCTCCCTAAGAACTGTCAAAGGCTTTCTGAGACGTTTGTTTTTCTTCTTTAAGCAGAAAAAAAGGCCCACTTGTGAATCTTGCCTTGCTAATATGGATAATGAAATATGTGTTATCAACAGAGAATGATGAACATTAAAACTTAAATATAATAAAGATATTTTTAACTGGGTAAAAATCCTTTGCAGTTTGATATAAATATAAAGAATGTTACGAAGTGTGGAATATTTTCTAGCAGACTCTTTTTATTCCAGGCATATCTGGAAAATTACATAATTCTGAATTGCAGACAGTGAAGACAAACTGATGCCTACTTTGAAATAAGTATGTTAAATAGTTCACATACTTTATCTCTGAAAACCTGGTTGTGTTCCCCTAATAGCACTATTGCTGGCTAAAATTTATACAGTACTTTTTCCATTGAGTTAGAAATTGTTCCCTTTTCAGAGAGAGGTTCATGTTTATTTCCAATGCAGAAGAACTTGTTTTAGTTTTGAAGGTAAATTGAACAAGTGATTGCTTTCATATATCATGTAATTCCTTACATGTTGATGGCTGTAACTTTTCTACTTAACACATTTTATTCCTTACCATGCCTGTCACTGGTTTAAGCAATCTGTGGGTAATTGATTTCTTCTGTAAAACAGATAACATTTGCTTAAAGCTCTTCTGATAGCTTTACAGCCTCTGCATTAGGAGAAGCACTTCCGTCACCACTGGCATTCTTATAAAATATAATTATTATATATCCATCAAAGACTAGAAAGAAAAGGGGAATAAGAAAAGGCAGTGCAGATATTTCCTGAATTCAGTGTCGTGGCAGTCATACTACAACTAGTGCTCATCAAACCGCCACTCACCTTGTTTCACTGCCTTGCTCACGTGGTCTGCCCTTCCTTTACGCCTCCTCGTTTTTTTTTTTAAAGAACAAATCTTAGTCTCTTTCAAAGGCTAAATGATGTTCAATCCACTAGATTTCCTAATAGACAATAAAAATATTTTAATTTGAGCAGTGACTATTTCTTAATTATGATTCACATTTTTACTTGTAACTTCAGAAAAGTAAATATGTACTAAGTCCCCTAAATAAACAACTCTATAATGCACATAATTTGAATACAAGTAAATTCTAGTTGTCAGAATTCTTTCCCTCTTTTTCTCTTTCTCTCTCCCTCTTTCTTTCTTTCTTTCTTTCTTTCTTTCTTTCTTTCTTTCTTTCTTTCTTTCTTTTCTTTCTATCTTTCTTCTTTCTTTCTTTCCTTCTTTCTTTTCTCTCTCTCTTTCTGTCTCTTTCTCTTTCTTTTTTCTTTCTTTCTCTTTTCTCTCTCTTTCTTTCTCTCTCTCTTTCTCTTTCTTTCTTTCTTTTTCTATTTTGTTGTTTTGCTTTCTCAAGCCCCAAACTAATTGTCTAATATAGTTCTTGTCTTCACATGAAAGCGGGGCCAGTTGTGGCCCTCTGTATCTATAACACAGAAGAACAGACCTGACTTGATTTTTAATTTATTAGTCTGTTGGTATATGTGTATATATGACAGAAGAATCTAGAGGAAAATGGAGGTACAGTAATAATGTTCCAAGAAAAATAATTTTCTAATCTAAGGATCTAGTTGTTATGACTTAATCTTTTCTTTTTCCTCTTTTCCCTTTAAAAGAAATCTTTATATTGAAGTGATTATTTTGAAATTCCAACTGTCAGTATGAAAGACGACACAGCAAGCTGAGTATGTGGATAAGAGGGAGATAAACCAGAATGGGATAGTTCAGTTTGAGTTGATGGAAAGCAGTCTATTACATCTGGGTGTGGTATTAAGTTTAGTATCTCTAATAAATATTTGGGAAATGCATATAATAGAAGAATAAATAAATAACCCACCAACCAAAAAAGCAAACAAACGCTTTCTGTTTTTCTATAACAACTAAATCCGATTGGTTTTCTTTACTTTCAAGTGGAAACCTGTATAATGGGTACAAAATTAGCATTTTTTTTAGTCCCCTGCATTTTTCTTTGTTTCTTATTTGAATCATTTTCACATAGTTCATATATTAAATATTGCTCTGACTTTATATGTTTTCCACACTGAATTTTGTGATTTTGAAAAATAGAAACTGCATCAGAATTTCTTATGAATACTTCTCATATTTTTTATTTCTGTTATTTCTAATTCATTTTTTTCATTTTATTTTCTTTTAAGATTGTATTTATTTATTCATGAGAGACACACAGAGAGGGGCAGAGACATAGGCAGAGGGAGAAGCAGGCTCCCTGCAAGAAGCCAGATGGGATCCCTTCATCGCTGGGATCATGACATGAGCCAAAGGCAGAGATGCTCAACCACTGAGCCACCCAGGTGCCCCTAATTCAGTTTTTTTTTTTTTTAATTCAAAAGCAGGAGTGACACTGACTCCTCTTTGGTCCAGAAAGCTGTAATTTGGGTTCTCAGTGCTCATGTTTCTCTGGTCCCCTTTCAGCTCTGTTGCCCATTTTGCTGAACACCTTTCCATTACTTCAGTCACAGTTTCTTGGCTGCCCTCCTTTCTGTCATTCCACTCCCCGCTCCCAGCATTGTTCCAGCCAGACCTATAACATGTGATCACAGAGAATGCCATCTTGTTACTTTGTCCCAGTGTAATCTCTTTGGAAGCCCCACATCTTCCAGGAAGTCTTTGTGTAGTGATTAGGGGAGAGCTGACACAGTCCTTGTCCCCACAATTCTGCTCATCTTTCATGTAAACTTTTTATGACTTCCACCATTGCCATGTCTCTCTAGATGAATCTGTGGTCATATTTTAATATCTACTACTTTTCAGTTATTGTGTCATAGAACTAACACTGATCTATTCAAGTTCGTGTCTTCAGTTCTGGTTTTAAATTCCTCAAGGTTAGAATCTCTTTTTCTTATATGGTGACTACTTTAGCGTTATATGTAAATTGTAAGCTATACATATATTCTAATTATGCTGCTGTAGTGTATTCTTTAAGAGAGTAAGCATTCAGTACTATCACGTTATTCTTTAAAAGTATAATGTTAGTAAAGGATTTAAGCAACAAATCATCATTTATTTCTTTTCCCATGATTGATTTCAGGACTCCAAGAAATTTTCAAGTTTTACATTTGCTTTGTTAGTAAAGTACTGTGTTCAGTGCACACAGCTGTAGTTACTTTCTCTAAATTATGTTCCTTTCTTTCTTTTGACTAACTCCATATGACCCAGACCATTCAGATGATGGAAGAAAAAAAATCAATCTTCAAAATTTCATCTTAACGATCAAAATTTTTCATCTTAACAGTTGCTGTGCCTAAATTTTTAGTAATATTTTTGAAATAGTTTAAACTCTTCCTGAAGATCTGTGGCATATATTTGCATTGTAAGTTCTTTGGGAAAAATATATCTTAATTTTTACACTGACTATGTGTAGAAGTCCCAGGCATAGCCCCAGGCCAAGAGATGCCTTACAGAAATGATGTAGAGAAAGTTGTTATTTCAAATCACCAGTTCTAAATCACATCATTATGATTAACTTGTCTTTAATATAGCAACAGTATCTTAAATTAGGTTTACTTTTTTATTTTTTATTTTATTTTTTTAAGATTTATTTATTTATTTATGATAGACAGAGAGAGAGAGAGAGAGAGAGAGAGGCAGAAACACAGGAGGAGGGAGAAGCAGGCTACATGCCAGGAGCCCAACGTGGGACTCGATCTCGATCCCGGGACTCCAAGATCGTGCCCTGGGCCAAAGGCAGGCGCTAAATCGCTGAGCCACCCAAGGATCCCTGGTTTACTTTTTTAAAACTAAGAGAAGGGATCCCTGGGTGGTGCAGCGGTTTGGCGCCTGCCTTTGGCCCAGGGCTCAGTCCTGGAGACCCAGGATCGAGTCCCACGTCGGGCTCCCGGTGCATGGAGCCTGCTTCTCCCTCTGCCTGTATCTCTGCCTCTCTCTCTCTCTCTCTGTGACTATCATAAGAAAAAAAAATTAAAAGAAATCTCAGAGTGATTATACTCTATTACTAATACTTACAAAAAGTCAAAGCAAAAAGTCTTGGTATTTGCAATGACTTGTGAGAGGTAACCCAGTGCCATGGAAGGGAAGATTCATATTAGTGATTTTTTCCTTGGGAAAATGCTTTTAAGTCCAAGTATAATATTAAATGCTTTTCCCACCCCGTAAGTGAGCTCTTCCAGGTGACCTATGAGTAGGAGTCATTTGACATTTGAGTATTTGAGTGAACTGCTCAATTTCCTTTCTACTTAAAGAGAATGTTGAGACTGGTGTTAATATTCTTATTTTAATGGAAATTTACTTTTTCTATGTAGTAGTGGTACAGGGAATCCTAAATATTTTTTAATCTGAAAAGATAAGAAGGTCTATAAACTTAAAAATACCTATATGTTTACTTATTACAACTGGGCACTGGGTACAAGCCAGATCCCAGCAAGGTCATGGCGATTTTGAAGCAAGGAGGATCTTTGTAGTTCATATATGTGTGTGAGTCAAAATGAATTAGCTTAGTTCATTCCATTCTTACCTTCTTTTTGTATTTTCCCTATTGTTTGTTCTCTTAAAACTTGAGAAATATTCCTCTAATTCTGATTTTTCATCTGTAATACCAGTGTCTCAAACATACTAAGCACTCAATAAATGTTTGCCATATGAATGAAGATGTACGTGTAAGTCCTAAGTACTCAGACATTACTTCAATTGTGGATAACATGGACATTTGTGGCTATTAGAATCTAATGAGAATACTCCCAAATGCCACATAAAATCATAACTTTGTATAGACACCTTTTGGAAAATGAAGCAATATCAAAAAGAAGAAAATCCAAGTCTCATATTTTACCTATGGTTTTGCAATGCTAAAACACTGAATAAAAAACATTTGACATTGTTTAGAACAAATATGAATCACTGGTCCTGGCTAAAATGTTTCAGTGTTTTAAACCCTAAACAGGGTTTTCCCTCAGGAAGAGATAAAACTTAGAAGGAAATGCGAATCAATAGGGAATGATAGACTTTGAAGAATTAAAAATGTTTTCAGGAGTCATTGTTAGAAGAGGAATTCTCAACCATTTTATAGAGGGATCCTAACAAGGGTAGGGAACTAGGATCTGTGTAGGGCAATGAGATAATTGGAGCAGAAGAGAGTTTTGCCATCCCCTGGAAAATCAGTGGTCCTTATTATCTTCCCACGATCTTTCCAAGTTTCCATGTTATTCAAAATTCTGAGGTTATTATATTTCAATAAATTTTTCCTTACCTTTAAGTGGCAGCCACAATTCTAGGAAAAAGTATATTTACTTTCTTGTATTGGTATCCAGCAAGATTTATTTAACAAAAGGAGAATGTATGGGACAGTGCAAGAACATTTACATATTAGGGAGGTTTGCAAAATTTTTATTTCCCATGCATTATTTTTTTAAGATTTTATTTATTTGCTCATGAGAGACACACAAAGAGAGGGAGTGACATAGGCAGAGGGAGAAGCAGGCTCCCTGCGGGGAGCCTGATGCGGGACTTGATCTCAGAATGCCAATCCCAGTATGCCGGATCACAAACTAAAGGCAGACGTTTAACCACTTGAGCCACCCAGGTGCCCTTCATGCATTATTTTTGGAAAAAAAAAATCAAAACACACATTTACACACAAGACCCTCAAATTCCCTATATTTTTTTTATCAGTCTTCATAAACCTTAATAGAAGATAATGGTTCCAAAGCAGCTCAACCAAGTCATATATGATTTTGATTCTTGTAAAAAGAAACTTTTTACTAATGATGTAGCTGGAGAAAAACAAGTGATCAGTAGTGTTCTTACATTTGTGTTCAGGTTTATAAACTATTAGGGAATTTCATAGCACTAAATAAGACTTAATACAGAATATTTAATGAGTTCAGTCAGATATTGATAAGTCCTTAAACCCCCAAAGCATTATTTATTTTTGCGTATTTTTCTCCCATCCATAATCTTTTTTTTTATTCCTGACAGATATCTGAAAATTGTAGGCTTAAAAGGAGACATTCTAAAGTAAATTTGCTTATAGGCTATAAAGTTTGAGATGTTTCTTGGAAAAAAAAAAAACATTCATGTTTTAAATCAACTTGGGAGGCAATTGGCTTTGGCCATGAAAGGTGTTATGATATTTGCTCACTGGAACAAAATTCTACAACACATAAAGTTAACAAGTATTCAAAAAAGACAATCTTGTTTTGTGTATAACAATCTTGTTTTGTGTATAGTCTCCTGACAAAGACTCAGGAGATGTAGAAAGACACAGTAAAGACAATATAAAGATGCATGGAAAGTTCTTGGGTAAAATTATGCAAACATTTCCATATTCCAAGAAGACATCAACATTATCCCTAAAAAATCTTTCTGGTGGTGAGAAAATGATGTTCACCACCCTTTCTTCCTAGTGGTGTAAAAAATGATAGTTTACACTGAACAGATTTGATCTGTCCTGCGTCTATTACCTATTAATGAGAGAGAGAGAAATGAGAGTGCAAGAGATGAGGAATAGAGACTAATAGGACAGCCTACAGACATATAGAAGTTTAGTATGAAGCCCAGTCAAATCCAACCTAAAACATTTTGACCTCCAGCTATCCTGCAGACTGATAGAAAAATTATTACTATTTTAGGACACTGAGGAGTTTAGGACTGGTTTGTTACAGCACTACTATGGAAATAGCTGACCGATACACACGCTATTGGTAATCTTTAAAGGCACTGATCAAGTACAATTTGTTCATGTAGACATATTGAAAAATATTGACTTGCTGATTTCACCATATAAAGAAGGGACATATTCTGACCAAATCACATAAATTCCAAAACAACTCTGTACCAATATATGCAGAATTAGCCATTAAGATATAATTAGAGAGTACTGAAATCTGGCTCTGAGAATAATGCATAGAGTAATAAAGAACCAAATAATAATAATTTTAGTAATTTTACTTTTGTGTAAGCACTATTTATAGTTTCTTTGTTTACTAAAATTCTATGGATTTTTAAGGTTAGAGCCTTTTCTCTGAAATGTTCCCTGAATAGTCTAGTCCACACAATTTTTTTTCATTCTTTAATAATGTTATATTATCTAATACAGAAATTAATAAGCCTCCAGCAAGGACTCTGTTCCTAAATGTCTTTCTCTTTCTAAAAGTGTTAAGGGAATTGAGAGGTACTAAGGTTTGACTCTGTAGTAATGTTTATACATAGACTTTGGAGAGAAGATACAGGTTTATAAATGCAAACACTGTGGTGGAAAAAAAAATCACCATTCCTATTGTAAATGCGAAAGGAAAGATGTTCTTTATTTGTAACAGATTAAAACAGTTTCTCATTCTGTACATAAGTGAGGTGGTTAACTATATAGGCAAATGTCTTGGTTAGAGCCCTTAAATTGTACATTTGTGGGAGTTAATATTCTTTCATCTGCCACTTGGATTATTTGGAGTCTAGGTTGTTTTCAGCAAATACAACCTACAACTTCTTGTGTAATTCTTGTAAGAATTTTGTTTGACAGCATTTTTAGTCATGGATGATTGAATAAAGACTATATAGTCTAGCCAGTCCTCTACATTAAGTGTATCCTTGGATCAAGTTAGTACATAAGAAAGCTGTAAACAATAAAAACCCTGTTTTAGTTCTTTATATAACTAACTTTATTGGCTTGCATTTGTGTCGATATTTAACTTAGAGCTAAAAGAGCCATTTTGGATTCTGGGACAGAATGACACAATGAAAGCAGTACATTATGAAGATGAGTTTGTAATGCTCCCCACCCCCCACATCCCTCATGTAGTTAATAGCCCTAGAAAGTAAAATGTTAAAGTGAAGTAAATAATAGAAAATATTAGTGTAAACTTTCACTTCTGGTCAAGATGGAGTCATAGGGTTTGGAATTACCCTCCTGCAGAAACATTTAAAACTAGAAGAACATGTTTGAAATAATGGTTATAAGACACTTGGACAACAGTCAATGAAAGACTGATTTCTGAAAGATGGGAAACAAATGAGGTGAACCAATGGTACCCCAGGTGAATGCCATGAGAGTGTTTTCAGATAATGACACAGAGAAAGAAAACATAGGCATCTGCTTGCTTTCCTGAAATGAGATGGAATGGAAGTCCAGGGGACCAGGGTTGTTAACATTCAAATAACAGAGTTCAGAAAAGGAGAGAGCTGTATACAGAGATCTGCAGAAGGCTCCTCTTAAGTAGTCAGTACATCAGGGCATGCACCTGAGGAAAATACCTTAGCCCTGGGAAATAGCCACACACAGGATTAGAAGAGACAATGCCCAACACTCATAAATACTGGCAATACTGCCATTCCCACCAGCCAGATTAGAAAAACTCATAATTGGGCAGAGTACTCAGAAGAGTCTTACCTCACTAGCTGGGAATAATTCATCCTAGATAAACACTCTCTGGTTCTGAAATAGCAATTTTAAATGCAAAACCAGAATGACTGGAACCATTTCTAAAAATTAACTGCCTCCCAAAGGAAAGCTTAAGAATATTTTTAGGAATACAAACTTATCTTCCATCCAACAATGTAAGATACAATGTCTCAAATCCATTAAAGATTAATCAGCATGCAAATAAGCAGGAAGTTATAACCCATGAAGAGGAAAAGAAAAACCAATCACCTGAGACCAGCCCAGAACTGACACAGATGTTAAATTAGGCAAAGACAGAAAAATTATTGCATCTCTTTCATATATTCTATATACTTACTAATTTAAGTAGAGTCATAGAAGATATTAAAATTACAAAATGAATTACTAGATATGAAAACTATATTTTTTTGACAAAAAATATACTGAAACGGATGACTAGAAGATTAGACATTGAAGAAGAATAGATTAGTAAACTTAAGCCATAAAAAGTAGATACCATTTGGAATAAAACAGAGGGGAAAAGTAATAATAATAAAGAAAAGTGCATCAGTGAGTTATAGGACCACTTTATGTGGACTAATATATGTGGACTTGCAAAAGCTGAAGGGGATATGAAAGCTATAAACAACAAATCCAAAAATCTCAACAAAACCCAAGCACAAGAAACAAAGAAAATTACACCAAGGCATATCATAATTAAATTGTTAAAAATTGTGGTAATGAGAAAATTGTTAAACCAGCTTGATAAAAATGACACATTATATACCGGAAAACAAAGACTAGGAGGACAATACACTTCTTATTTGAAAAACAAGAAGATAAATGGATCAATGTCTTTCAAAGTATTAAAAAAAAAGACAACCTAAATTTCTATACCCAATGGAAAACCTTTCAAAAATGAAATTGAAATAAAAACATTTTAGGCATACAAAGCAGAAAGAATTCATCACTAGCTAACCCACACTATAAGAAATGCTAAATATTTTTTTTAGGCAGAAGGAAAATTATATAAGAAAGGAATAGTTGATCCACACAAAGGAATAAAAAACATCAGAAGTGGTAAATATGTAAATATAAAATATTTTTGATAAATAACAAATAAAATACTTTTATCTTTTTATTTAAACTTACTTAAAATATACAACTGTTTCAAAGATACAATTTCAATGTCATGTGGAATTGTATATATGTATAAGTAGACTATCTTGCAACAATAGGTAAAGGTCAGGAAGGGAAAATTGAAGTACACTGTTGTCAGGTTCTTACATTATACATGAAGTGGTATAATATTACTTGAAGATAGACTATATAATTTAATTGAGTGAACCACTGTATAGACAATAACATGGATGAATTGCAAAATAATTATGCCAGTAAAGAAAGCCAGAAATGATGTATGATTCCATGTATATAAAGCTCGACATAATGTAAACTAATCTATAGTGATAGCAGAAAAGTGGTTGCCCAGGATGGCGGGTATGGCGGTGGTACTAAAAGGGATGGGAAAGGCATATTAGATGGGGAACCAAAGAAACTTCTTTGGATTGATGAATATGTTTACTATGTCAATTTTGGTAACATTTTCAGTTTCATACATATATCAAAACAAAATTGTGTATATTGAATATATATGACTTAATATGTAAAAAATATACCTTAATAAAACTTTTAAAAATATCAGTATTAAAGACCTGCCAAATGTTTTTTTTAATCTAATAAAGGTAACTCAGCAAGCCTAAGATACTCTTTAACTAATAGTATTACTGAAATAATTAGTGTATGTCAGGAAAGCAGCTACACTGAGTCTTAAGCACCTATCAATATGGTTTATTTTTTCCAATAAAAAAAGAACCCAGGACCTAAAAGAAGTTACAATAAAATTTATATATTTCCAGAAAATTTCCTGTAATAAAATTCTTTTGCATTCAAGTTTTGTTAAAACTAATTTACAAGTGCCATTTTCTTCCATTTCTGAGACAGTTTATCTTTAATGAAAATTCTATCATTCATCATAAAGATGAAATTTTTTGCCTTCTAGTGATTTTTTTTCAACACCACAGGTTCAATTTCAAATACTTTTTTTAAAAAATATGGTATTAAGACAAGATAGGGGGTGGTGGTGCATGGGTGACTTGTCAGTTAAGCACCTGCCTTACACCCAGGTCAGGATCCCAGGGTCCTGGAATAAAGCCCTGTGTTGAGCTCCCTGCCTAGTGGGAGGTTGCTTCTCCCTCTCCCTCTCCTCCTCCCCAACTTGTGCTCTCTCTCACACTCTCAAAAGAATAAAATCTTAAAAAAAAAAAAGACTAGATACCCAAAATTAAGTTAGACAATAAGCACTAATGATATATATAGTTTTCAGGCATGGTTATAAACTTTCAGTTATATGTTTATAAACTTTCTTCATAGGAACTTGGCAAAAGTATTTACTGTACTTAATTGATTTGACAACCTTGCTTCCAAATATTTATTGAATTAATTATCAAGGTGTGCAAAGATTTAGCTTTAAGGAAGCTTATTAAATGATTATTTATAATAGTAAAAAATGGGATACAGCTTCAATCTTCAACAACAAAGTATTATTTAAGTTAATGTGGGTACATATAAATAACAAAGTATGAAGTCATTATTTTTTTAAAGATTTTATTTATTCATGAGAGACTCAGAGAGAGAGGCAGAGACATAGGTAGAGGGAGAGGCAGGCTCTAGGGAGCTCGATGCAGGACTCAATCCCAGGACCCCAGGATCATGACTTAAGCCAAAGGCAGATGCTCATCCACTTAGCTACTCAGGCATCCCATATGGAGCCAATATGAATGATATTTGATGGTCTAAAAAGATGGTCTCACTTATAAAAAGTGAGAATGACGGTAGGCCTGGGTGGCTCAGAGGTTGAGCATCTGCCTTTGGCTCAGAGCATGATCCTGGGATCCTCAGATCAAGTCCGTCATGGGACTCCCTGTGGGGAACCTGCTTCTCCCTCTGCCTATGTCTCTGCCTCTCTCTCTGTGTCTCTCATGAATGAATGAATGAATGAATGAATGAATGAATAAATAAATAAAATCTTTAAAAAAAGTGAGAATGATAAAGTGCAAATCCCTTTGTTAATCCTATATTTCAGTTAGGTATTACTGTGAAACAAATCACTTCAAAATGCTGTGACTTAAACATTTCTTTCCACAATTGTGTTGTTGGATGGGACCACATGAGATCATCTATGGAGAGAATGTAGATAGAAAAGATCTCAGAGGTACACTAATGCCTAGTAATTGGCAAGAGAAGAATCCGGCCAAGAACACTGAAAATGACCAGCTAGTGAGGTAACAGGTTAATCAGCAAATCATGGAGTCTTGAAAGCCAACTGGAAAAGGTGTTTCAAGAAAGGAGAGATCAATTATGAAGGCACACAAGAAAGAGAGGGGGGAGGAGGAAGGAATAGGGAAGGGAGGAAAGAAAAAAGGAAAAAAGATCCTTCACTATCAAATTTTAAAATACAGAGATCTTTGGTGACTCTGTCAAAAGCTGTTTCATAGAGCAAATCTTTTTTTTTTTAAGATTTTATTTATTTATTCATGAGAGGCACAGAGAGAGAGAGAGAGAGAGAGAGAGAGAGAGGCAGAGACACAGGGTCCATGCAGGGAGTCCGATGTAGGACTTGATCCCGAGTCTCCAGGATCAGGCCCTCGGTTGAAGGCGGCGCTAAACCACTGAGCCACCGGGGCTGCCCTCATAGAGCAAATCTAAGAAAGAATGGAAGCAGTCAGAATGACCAATTCTTTAGTTTTATTAAAAAGCTTGCTTGTTTTATGGTGTTGATGAAAAGAATTTACTAATTTTCTGAAGTCATCAAAATGCAAAAATCATTGATCTCTGTGCAATGGGCTGAATTTATATGTTGAAATCCTACCCTCAAATGTAGTATTAGGAGGTAAGGCCTTTGAGAAGTAATTAGTCATGAGGGTGGAGCCCTCATGTATGAGTTAGTGTCTTTCCAAAAGGGACCCCAGAGAGCCCTGGAGCTCTCCTTCTAAAGCCCTCACATGAAGAAAAGAGTAGTCCACACCTGGAAAAGAGCTCTCACCAGAACCTGACCATGCTGGCACCCTGACCACAGACTTCTAACCTCCAGAACAATGAGCAATAAATTTCCATTGTTTATAAGCCACTGTCTACGGTACCTTGTTACTGCAGTCTGAACTAAGACACTCAGGTTTTTCAATTTTTATAAAGAGGACACTTCAGATTTAACTTAATTTGTTAACATATTTACTGTCAAAGGTAGACTATTACCTGCTTGGCATTTTGCACCAAAATTGGGCAAATAATTTGTGTCCAGGTCAGTCAGTTTTCCTTATGTAGATGTTCAGTTAATGCATATTTAGTACTCAGTTTCCATACAATCCCATTTTAGCTGGCCTTTCTCACACAGTGCTCTGAGATTCTAAAGAGAAAGAAGGCTCTCTTTTTGGCTGTACTTCCTCTTCACATTCCCTAGGGAATATTGCCCCTTGTTTCAATTTTTCTACCTGCTTCATATCTTCCAGAAATGTATTATGATGCTTAATTACTGAGACCTCTCACCTTTTCCTTCTTTCATTTTAATAGATCTCATGGAAGAGGGAAAGTGAATGCATTTATTTAAATATCCACTTTTAACTCCAAGAAGATGGCGTGTGTGTGTGTGTGTGTGTGTGTGTGTGTGTGTGTGTGTGTTTTGTGGGAGGGAGTTGAGAAGGAGTTACTGTTACATTAGGATCTTTACTCTCCTGCATAAAAATATAATGCTGCTTGCTTTGGGAAGACAGAAGCAATTTTAACAACATTGAATTAATCATTCTTTGAATAAAGTATGTTGCTGTAAAAATTTTGGGCTTATAGAACTGACATATAAGCAAAACATAAAAACAGTTAAAGTTTTATAACCATACATATTGAAGTTTTTCTTGGAAAGTGTTTGAATCAACTTTAATATATACAATGTATCTTTAGATGTGAGGCACAGATATATTATGGGCCCCAAGAATTATTTCAGAAACAATCAAAACAGTACATGGAATGTCAAGAAATTTTGGAGTTGTTCTGGAAGGAGCACAAGACTTCATTTCACGGGGAAATCAAGAAGGTAATGCAAAGGAAATTGATGTTATGCTAGATAGTTCTCTACCTTAAGTATTACATGACTCTTGAAAAAAGAATGGAAGGAAAAAATACGAATGACCAGTCTATTTTGTCAACTGAGAAATTCAGAATGTATATCCAGGTGTTGTCATAGATGCCATAAATTGACACCTAAAATCATGATAGATACAGATACGTGTGTGTGTGTGTGTGTGTGTGTGTGTGTGTATATAATATAGAATAACATTTTAATGGCATATGTATGATATATATATATAGCCTATATATACTACTTAATCTGGATCTGAAAAACTGTATTTCTATAAACTGTAATAATTTCTACATACATTTTAAAAATATTGTCACCTGTGAGATTTGTATTAAAAGAACAACATTTCATTACTAACTTTTGCTGCATTGACAATGATTGATATGTTTGGTTAAGAAAGAAAAAGTCATGTAAATTTTGTAGTAAATGAAAGTAATTCAGAGTAGTTAGAAGTAATTTTTGTCATCACGACAACAGCTTCAGCAAACATAAAAGTATTATAAAGTTTATTTTTGACTTAGCACTTTGAGAAGAGATACCTGATAAAGGAAATAAATTATGACTAAGTCCCAGAATTCTTAACTTATTTCATGGAGACTTTTTCATTTTAAGGTAAGTGGAATAGCAGATATGACACCGTGATTAAAAAAAATGTGAAGAAGGAAAATGTCGTGTACCGTTTTTTTTGTTGTTGTTGTTTTCTGCTTGTATTGATGATGACCTAAAACAGATGATTCCTCAAAACTTTACCTTTTTGATTGACAGAAAAATATTAACATTGAAAACCTTTGATAGGTATGATTCAATTCAAAGCAAACTATGCTAAACTTTCTGAATTCTGAATTCTGGAAAAGTCTCATTTCAGGAAACATAAGAACAACCACAAGAGAACAACTTTATTAGTGTAAAAAATAGCATTATTTTTGACACTTATGATTCAGAATTTATGACAATCCTGACAGACTGAAGTTTATATTTCTTTGACTTTTTGTAGAAGAACAAAATAAAGAAATGTAAATAATAATAACCTGATTAAAGGACTTTCAAAAGCTTTCAATTCTCTACACTATTAAAGAAGCACCTTTGGCTAATTATTTCACCTTTTTTTTAAAGAGAGAGTCTCCTAGGGATTTTATATGGGGAAGACTTAGAATCATTGGCTATGAAAACTAGAGGACACTGGGGAGATTACCTTCACTTGAAGACTTCCAGAGGCATTACTTCCAGCTTCTCAAACAATTCACTGGCATTTTTAACCGTTCAAAAGTCCTTCCTAATGATGTTAGTAATAAGAGTAAAATGAATTTTCTTGGAAACATTTCAACCTTGGTCAGACATCTGTTGTAATGAATATAATTTAAATGGGTAAAAAGAAGGCAGAGAAGAGAGTGGGAAATCTGGTAGCAAGTAAGTGGGAGAAATTGACCAGATGTGGAGCAACTGGAAGAGGGTGGTGTCATAAAACCACAAGCCAGTCTGACCCTAAGTGAAGGGGAGAGGGAGAAGACATTGGTTGGCAGTGTTCTAGACAGACCTGCAGGCTAAGAGAGGTTTGACAAGGGTGTCAGAGAGTGCCCTCAAACAGGGGTTACCTATCAGAGGTGTTGCAGTGTCTCCCAGGAATCACTCTGCCTTCACATTCCAGCCACTCTCAGTCATCAGCTGGAAGCAGCCCAAGGAGCACCATGATCTCAGCATAAATGAAGTTTTGGATTTCAGAGCACAACGGCTGGGCATATGGTCAATTATACTCCCTGCAGTGCTGGGTCTGCAAAGTTCATCCTGGTGGACACCACATTGTGCCCTTGCACCATTCAGATCTACTTCTTCATACAGGTCCAGAAGCAGATCCTTCCTGGGTTCCACGGGCCTTTCTTCCTGAACAAAAACGAGGAAGAGAGGTTAGTGGGATAACTAAAGCTCCCATCACAGTAGTAGTTTCTGGGCTGTAACCATTACTCTTCCATCTTCTTTTAAATTCCTTTTATCCTGAGAGATTCCCTCAGCAAATCCTGATGACATGCCAGGTGGTATGAAGCAAACCTTCATCCCTGAAATATCTGAACTTTTGATTATCATACCCTTCACAGTCCTGGTTGCTTCACGTGGCTGTTCACATTTATAGTGGGGTAAGGGGATACTAGGATCCAAATGGGTCACTTGGGTTCTACATTCATTCCTCCCTGTCCCCATTGTACAAGCAGCCTTCCATCATTCTGCTCATCAAAATCAATGGCCTCTGCCAGTATGGTGACTCCTGTTTTCTCCTGTTGGTCCCTGGACATGAGAAGTACCAAGGTCCCAGATGGTAGCCATTAACTTACAGCTTGGTAGAACTCTTCGTTATTCCCTGGCAGACCTCAAGATTGTGAGGAGAGAAAGCATAGATCTTCCAGTGGAGTCATTAATGGCCACTCTTTTGGAACCATGTGTCCTTTCCTATTGGAAACAAAGCACCATATAGGGGTCTCCATCTTGATAAATATATTTTATCCTTTCAGAGTGTTTCCTCAGTATTGGCACCTTAGTTGCACACCGAGGAGTCTATTCTATCATGCTATGAGGCTGGCCCCATAGCCATGGGTCCACTCCCATACTTATTGCTATGAAATAGACCTATAAATTAGATCCTGTGCTGTATAAGACCCCACGCTTATGGGTCAGGTGTTCTGTTAGTGACTGGAAAGCAGTACTGACTAAAGATCTGCAGGCAGAAAAGATAACCTATGCCCAGGGTAGCTATGTATCCTTGTAAGTCAAATCAGGGTATAAATGGGGCCATGTAATCGACTAACCAATTGAATTCTTCAGGGAATAGTGCCATATCAGGAACTCAGTATTGGTCTGTGTTGTTGGCAAGTTGGACATTCAGAGATAGCGGTAGTTAGATCAGCTGTGGTAACTAGGAGTTCGTGTTGTTAGGCCCGTATAGAGCTTTTATCTCTACCACTATGGCCGCTTCTTTTGGTGCCCATCATGCCCATCAGAGTGGCTGATAAGGAAGGCTGACTATGTCAACTGCATGTATCGTTTTATCTATTTGGCCAGCCAGTGCCTTTCCCATAGTGGCTGCTTTCTGGCAAATAATGTGTAATACAAAAATCTTTACCTAGTGTGCCTACTCCCGTATGACCATCAAGATGCCTGTACTTCAGACCACTTTGTCTCTGATATTATTCTTTTTCCTCCACACTCTAATGGTAAGGCCATTGACCATTGCCCAGAGATTTATATGTATTCTTACCTAGGGTTTCCTTTGCACACAAAAGGATGGCCAAGTATATTGTCTACAGTTCTGCTAATGGGAAGATTTTTTTTCCACTCCATTGATTTTCAAGGCCAACCCTGAATGTGGCTATAATGTAGCCACTGTCCATGTTTTACTTGCACCCACATGCTGAGGCAGTCCATCCACAAGCTCAGACTTCTGCCTGTTCT
This sequence comes from Canis lupus dingo, assembly GCF_003254725.2. Classification (NCBI taxonomy): domain Eukaryota; kingdom Metazoa; phylum Chordata; class Mammalia; order Carnivora; family Canidae; genus Canis; species Canis lupus. Next base: position 56,688,018 of record NC_064254.1, read on the forward strand.
TTTAGCTGGTAATATAAGAGCTCCCATACAACGACAGGTACAAGTCAGGGGAAGGACACATAGTGTAACTGTGTTGGGTGACATGTGGTCTGGGCTACTTTCTCATGACCAATGGACTATGTCTCAGCCTATCTGATAATTGTCATTTGGTTGGTCAAACAGAATTCAGCTCATGATGGTCAGTTTCAGGTACATGGCCAGTATGCTTTCCACGGTCAAGTGTTCTGTGTTTACCAAAATCCAGTAACACACAAGAGATTATTTTCAAGGAATAATTCTCTACTGTGCCTGGACTTCATTCAGAATCCCAGAGGCCTACATTGTGATTCTTCCACCAGACTTTGCCAGTAAGTTCCATATTCCACCTTTTTCCAATATTTTAGAGTCTGCTGGATTCCCCAACACTAGAAAATATTAGAGGCTGATTGCCTCATACCCTGGACCTGCTACAGCACACTTCTTGCTCCTCTATTTTTGTTCATTATTCTTTTTTTTTTTTTAATTTGAAGATGTTAAAGAGAAAGCAAGGTTGGCTTCCTATCTCTTCTGCCTTTAAGAATGCCGTTCTGTATTAATCATTTCCACAACTTTCTGCAGGTTAAATCTCTTGACTTTCTCTCCAGCTTTACCTGTCATTATGGCACTTGAAGCCAACTAGCTTTAACAATTAAGTGTCATCATCTAGTTTTTATTATTGAGTAGAGGGGCAATATCACCATGGATGTTCAAGAGCCCAGGTCTGTAACTGCCCCTCCTACCATCATCTGTAGCCTATAAAGAATGATCTCTGAGTTACTTAGTTATTCTGGTGCCCCTCTTACCATCATATTCCTGATGGCCTTGGTGAATGGTATGTTTTCTTGAGTCTTCTGACTTACATAATATGACTATTCAATAGGATCACTTCTCTCAGCCTCATTACTTCTTCTACCTGCCATGATAGTATTTGCACTTTATTTTGCTTAGAGTTAGCCATCACTTTTAACAGACATCTAAAAGCCACCCCAGCTGCAAGTTTGCTCTATTGCCTGGAGTCCTTGTTTTAATAGGGTATTATATTCCTTGTCTTTAGAAAATACAGGTAAGGCAATGAATTCTTGCTTATCCAGCCGTACATTCTGTTGCCTTAGATTGAACACCCTCAAAATCTAATCTAAGAAGTCCTTTCTTCATTATTGGCAGAATATGTCAGCTAGTTCTTAGAATTTTTATTTATTTATTTAAAGATTTTATTTATCTTATTCATAAGAGACACAAGGGGGGGGGGGCAGGCAGAGACACAGGCAGAGGGAAAAGCAGGCTCCATGCAGGGAACGGGACATGGGACTCGATCCCAGGTCTCCAGGATCACGCCCTGGGCTGAAGGTGGCGCTAAACCGCTGAGCCACCAGAGCTGCCCATAGTTCTTAGAATTTTTATTTTATTTTATTTTATTTTATTTTTTTTAGAATTTTTAAAATGTAGTCTCTTTCTTCCCATATCAGGCCTAACATATTTCCAGCCACGTTGTGCTGGGTTTCAACCCTAGCTATTGACCTAGCAGCCAGAAAAAGAATTGGGGCAATTCCTGAGAGAGTGCTGATTGTCTTGTGAGGGAGAAGCTTCTGTAGCACTTTCCTACCCAGTGGAGGGAGTAGCTATAACTAAAGAAGGATGGACTATCTTTGTAAACATAGAGGGCCCAGGGGCAACCAAGTGGATTAAATGGTCAGCACCTTCTGTGTCATCCATTCAGATTTCCTTGTCTCATTTTTCAGAATCTTAGGTTTTTTTTTTCTACCAAGGCCCTCAGTTATGCATAATAAACCTGCTTTGACATTGTATTCAAACACGTTTGGAGTTCTGTGACTCTGATAAGTAACTCTTAAGCCTGTCACTTAATTGTGTTTGCTATTCCACTACAGGAAGTTATAGCTGAAACTCTCTGGGTTCACACACACTGAGCCATAAACTCCTTTTTAACAACCCTCAGTTCTTTCATTATCCTTCCATAAATTGTCATAGTCTGCTGTCTTTGTAGGCATTGTTACCCGCTATTTTTCATACACCTGCATCATTACACCTGCTGTAGCATTCTGCTGTACCAGGACATTTTCCCTTGTCATCATTGGTGAAATCTTTAGAAATCAAGCTGCCACATTGTACCTAGAACTATCCATTCCCACATATTAACTAAGATGGTATCCCCTTCACCTACCCAGTGGTGGGTTAACCAGTCCCAAATCCCCATCTTAATGCTCATTTGCTCAGATCAATTTCAGTATTATTTGTCTGGGTCTTCCAAGAAGTAGAAACCAAGATGGGATGACACATGCAACTATTTAGTTAGAGAAAACTCTTCTTTGAGATACAATGATGAAGAGAAGTACTTAAAGCTAGGAAGTACTCAGACTGTATTGTGAATGGGAGAGAAGAAGGGAAATGTCCTTGACAATGATACTGTCTAAGGAAATGTCAGCAGCTTCAGGGAGTCTTCAAACTAAAGACAGTCATCAGAGGAGTTCCATGATTCCCCAGAATGAGTATCACTTAATATTCCTCTTATGCTCTGTCACTGACCAGAAGCAGTCCATGGGAAGTGTGACCTCAGTGCAAATGCCAAAGTGGATTTCACAGTACAGCAGCGGGGGTCCTCGGTCAGTTACATTTCTCATTGTAGGAAGTACATGAGGCATATTCTCATGGCTTTCACACAAAGATAGACGTCCACTTCTAAAGTCCTTTCCCATTCCCCCTCCATTTTCTTCCTTGTTGGTTATAATTTATAAACTTAGTAACTCTCTTCTGATTATTTCCCCTAATATAAATAACTGAACATAGCAAGGGATTCCTTGTTCAAAAGGACCTTGGTTAAATTACTCCCATACTATAGCATGGCTTCAGGACAAGTTAGATGACATCTCTGGTTTGCAATTTCCTCATTTAAAAAATCATGAGGTTGCAAGATTGCATGGAGAATGAATGAAACCAAGTCTGCAACCTATATCACATACCAATTTATTTATCATCTTTCTTCCTTTTCCCCTCCCCTAACTCCATGTGGTTTCTACATGATCCCTAAGTCTAATGGGAATTCCTGAATTGTTCACTACTCTATTACCAGCACCAGAATGATGCTTGCCACGTACTAGACACTTAAACAATATTTGGTGATTGAATTAACTAACTTGTTTAGTATTTGAACTAAGGTGAAATTTCTCATTTCCCCCCCATAAACAAGTACATTTTCTTGTGGTATATTATATTGTTTCCTAAGTACAGCCAAGAATAAATTTTCTGATAGAAAAAAAAAATCAGAAAAGTGGTGTAAAAAATCTCCATGATAGCCAGAGACTTCTGAGACCATTTGAAAACCACAGATATGGATAAATCACAGAAAATAATTTTTAAAACTTATTCTATAATATATAGAATTTTATAATATAAAATTTATAATTTTATAATTTTAGACTACCTGAATATTAGGATTATTGTTGACACAGAATGTTTTATCTCAAATACATATTTTTAATTTGCTTCACTACTTAACAAACACTTCCTATATTCCAGGCACTGTACTGGACTTACAAATTTGCACACATTCAGCAGTTTACCTGGCTTTCTAAATATTTGTGGCAAGCTTTCTTCACTAGTAAACTAGAGAAAGACAAGTCATTATTAGAATTCCATTCTTGACACAGAATTTTCCTTTATCTGATACAAGTATATGTTATTGTGCCTGGCCTTCCAGCATGCCCAAGGCCCTGGTTTTTCAAAGGACTGTGAACTTTCTTTCAGTTGTATATCAGGGCACAAGAGTATATATTAGCAATCATAAACAAGTTCCTATCAAGTGTGTGCTCTAATATAGAATTGGAGCAGAAAGAAAAATCATACTAGCATTGTAAATTGTGAAACCCACCGAGCAGAGACCATATCTAATTCTGTGTCCAGTACTTGATTTTTAAATGAAAGAAAAATGAAACTATTTTTTCTGACTATTGGAGTTTCTCATTTGAAGAAAAATAATGTTTTCACCTGAGGTTTATAGAAGACTGCACGAGGAGTTTGGGATTTAATTTAAAACATATAAGTTTTTTGTGTAATAACTATTCACTTCAGATTCCTGATTGTTTAACAAGGTTAATATCTTTTCTTAAATATGTGACAGATGATATCAAAAATTCTATTCATCTTTAAAATAAATAATAGACAAATAAAATTGGTGACTATATTTATTAATTTAATCTTTTATTGGAGTCTATTTAAAAGTTTCAAATCAAAATACTTACTGAATATTATTGTAATGAGTCTTCAAGATTTTCTCATTGTTAAAACTTTTCTTCAGGAGAGGTTAGAAGATGGCAGCAAAGTAGGAAGACCCGGGGCTTGCCTCATCCCATGAATTAAGATGAACTATCAAATCATCCCAAATACCCCCAAATTGACCTGGAGCCTGGAAGAACAAACTCCATTACTAAAGGCTAAAGATAGATAAGAGGTCACATCAAAGAAGAAAAGTGTGGAGATTGGGTTTAGGAGAGAAACAGATGGTGGCTATTATGGTGGGTAGGGAACTGTGGTATTAGAGGATGGTGAGAGATGGAGTAACACATAGCAGAGCACATGAGGAAAACAAACCCATAGAAATTGGCTTGGAAGGTGAAACAGACTGAATTTTGTGAGTTCTTGCAACTAGCAGGGCTTAAAGCCTGAAGTTCTAAAGGTCAGTGGGTATGGCTGGGATTAAGCTCAGAGGAGACCTGGGCTGCTCTTGGAGAAAAGGTGGCAAATAGCCTGCAGACATAGAACCTGGAAGGAGTGATCTGAAGAGTGCCCAGAGCACACAATGGGGAAGTTAGTTGCTCAAGCATGCCCCAGAGAGATAGCATTCACCTGTCAAAACAAAGGAACTGGGTGGCACTTTCCCCTCCCTTGCCCCTTAGTGTAAGCACCATCACCTACAGAACCAGTTTAGTGCCAACACTTGCTACCTAATTTGCTTCCACCAAATCTTCCAATTCCCCCGCACCACCACCATGTTCCAGTGGAACCCCTCTTCCCAGTCACCCTTGCCTCAGTCCCAGCATGTCCCTTTCTCCCAGAAAACTGGGCCAACCTCTGCCTACACCACATTTCCTGATGTGGAAGTTTTGTAGGGCCTCTATACCCATGGCAGTGGTGATAGTTCTTAGTTCACAAGCAGACCAGACTACACCTTTTAAAACTTGCCACATTCAGGCCAGGGACCAAACACTAGGGGATCAAACACAACATGAAAAGAGAACCTCTGCAGGTTACTGGCCTGGAAAATAAAGCAGCCAGGACGAAACAGTAGAGCACACATGTTGGAGATACTCCCAGAAGTGCCAGGCCCTGGGGACGAGGGGATACTACATAGCAGGGTACTACAGGACCTCTTCTCCATATGGCCATTACCCTCAAAAGCAGGAAATGCAGCTGACTTTCCTAACACAGAGAAATAGGCACAGAGACTTAGACAAAATGAAAGAGAAATTTTTTCCCAAATGAAAGAACAGAAAAGACCACAGCCAGATACATAAGTGAAACAGATACAAGTAACATGCCTGATGGAGTATTTAAAGCAACGATTGCAAGGATACTCACTGGACTTGAGAAAAGAGTGAAGGACATCATTAAGACCTTAACTTAGAAATTACAAAAAGAACGAATCATAGATGAAGAGTGCAATAAATGAAATTAGAAACATGCCTGATACAATGAACAGCAGGCAGAAGAATGAATTAATGACAAGAAGTCAGAGTAATAGAAAGTAATCAAGACAAACAAGAGAGAGAAGAAAGAATTATACAAAACAAGAATAGATTTAGGGAACTCAGTGACTCCATCAAACATCATAACATTCACATTATAGAAGTCACAGAAGAAGAAAGAGAAAAGGGTGCAGAAAATTTATTTGAAGAAATAATAGCGGAAAACTTCTCTAATCCCGGGAAGGGAACAGATATCCAGGTCTAGAGGCACAGAGAACTCCCATCAAAATCAACAAAAACAGATCCACACCATGACATATTGTAATTAAGTTGGCATAGTACAGTGAAAAGCAGCAAGACAAAAGAAAACAGGAACTTAAAAGGGAAAACCTGTAAGGCTAGCAGGGGATTTCTCAGCAGAAACTTTCTAAGCTAGAAGGGAGTGTTATGATATATTCAAAATACTGATGGGAAAAATCTGCAGCCAAGAATACTCTATCCAGGAAGGCTATCATTCAGAATAAAAAAAGATAAAAAGAGTTTCACAGACAAACAAAAATATAGACGTTCATAACCATCAAACCAGCCTTGCGAGAAATATTAAAGGGGACCTGTGGAGTGAAAAGGAGAGCCCAGAAATGACAGTATAAAGGTAAGAAACACAAAAGCAATAAAAATGAATATTTCTGGGGTTCCTGGATGGCTCAGTGTTTAAGCCTTTGGCTCAGGTCATGATCCTGGGGTCCTGGCATCAAGTCCCGCATCAGGTTCCTTGCAAAGAGACTGCTTCACCCTCTGCCTATGTCTCTGCCTCTCTCTCTCTCTCTCTCTCTCTCTCTGTCTCTCATGAATAAACGAATAAAATATTTTTAAAAAATGAGTATTTCTGAATATTTTTGTAAAAATCAGTCAAGGAATTCACAAAATAAAAAGATGTAAAATATAACATATACATGAAATGTGAGGAGGAGAGGAGTAAAGATTTGGTTAAAATTTAAATGATCATCAACTTAATATAGACTTCTATATGCAGAATATGTTATATATAAATCTAATGGTAACCACAAATCAAAAACTAGTAATAGATACACACAAAGAATAAAGAGAAAACAAATCCAAATATATCACTAAAGAAAATTAGCAAACCAGGAAGGAGTGAAAGACAAGAAAAGATCAGAGGAAATCTTCAGAAATAACCACAAAATAATAAAATGATAATAAATGAATATCTATCCATAATTACTTTGAATGTAAATGATTTAAATGATCTAATCAAAAGACATAGGGTGACAGAATGGATAATAAAAAAGACCCCTCTATATGCTATCTACAAGAGATTTATTTTAGAGCTAAGACTCCTATAGATTGAAAGTGAGGGGATGGGGAAACATCTATCATGCAAATGGATGTCAAAAGAAGGCTGGACCAGAACACTTATATCAGACAAAGTAGACCTTAAAACAAAACAATAACAAGAGACAAAAGACATTATATAATAATAATGAGGACAATCCAACAAGATATAACAATTGTAAATATTTATGTGTCCAACATTGGAGCTCCCAAATACATAAAATATGAAATAAAAAACATGAAGGAACTAATCAATAATAATACAATAATAATAAGGCAGTTTAACTTTCCACTTACATGAGTGGACAGATCATCTAAACAGAAAATCAGCAAAGAAACAATGGCTTTGAATGACACACTGGACCAGATGGATTTAACAGATATATTCAGAACATTCCATCCTAAAACAGCAGAATATACTTTCTTTTTAAGTGCATATGGAACATTCCATAATATCCAGAATAGATCTCCAGAACATATTACCTCACAAAACAAGCCTCACAAATTCAAGGTGGAAGTCAGGCCATGTAAATTTTCTGAGCATAATGCTATTAAATTAAAAGTCGACCACACATGAAAGACCACAAATATATGGAAGTTAAATAACATGCCATTCAACAATGAATGGGACAACCAGGAAATAAAAGAAGAAATAAAATAGTACCTGGAAGCAATTGAAAATGAAAATACAGCAATTCAAAACCTTTGGGATGTAGCAAAAGCTGTTTTAAGAAGGAAGTTTATAGCAATACAGACCTACCTCAAAAAGTAAGAAAAATCTCAACTAAGCAATCTAACCATAACCATAGAATAAGAACAAACAAAACCTAAAACCAGAAGAAAGAAGGAAATACTAAAGATTAGAGCAAAAAGAAATGATATAGAAACTAAAACAACAAACACACAATAGAACAGATCAAAGAAACCAGGAGCTGGTTCACTGAAAAAAATCAATAAATTTGATAAATCTCTAGCCAGACTTATCAAGAAAAAAGAAAAAGGCCTCAAATAAATAAAATCACAAATGAAAGAGGAGAAATAACAACCAACACTACAGAAATATAAACAATTACAAGAGAATATTATGAGAAACTACATGCCAACAAATTAGACAACCTGGAAGAAATGGATAATAAATTCCTACAAACATATAACCTACCAAAGCTGAAATAAGAAGAAATAGAAAATTTGAACAGACTAATCACCATCAAAGGCATTGAATCAGCAATCAAAAAACTCCCATGAAAAACAAAAATCCAATTTCCAGTGGCTTCACAGGTGAATTCTACCAAACATGTAAAGAAGAGTTAATACCTATTCTTCTCAAACCATTTCAAAAACTAGAAATGTAAGAAAAGATTCTAAATCATTCTATGAGGCCAGCATTACCCTGATACCAAAATGAGATAAAGACAACACTAAAAAAGAGAACTACAGGCCAATATCCCTGATGAATATAGGTTCAAAAAATCTCAACAAAATATTAGCAAACTGATTCCAACAATACATTAAGAAAAATCTTCACCATAATCAAGTGGGATTTATTCCTGGGGTGCAAGAGTGGTTTGATATTCACAAATTAATCAATATGATATATCACATTAATAAGAGAAAGGATAAGAACCATATGATCATTTCAATAGATGCAGGAAAAGTGTTTGATAAAGTACAGCATCTATTCATGATAAGAACACTCAACAAAGTAGGTTTAGAGGGAACATACATCAACATAATAAAGGCCATGTATGAAAAACCCACAAAAATATCATTCTCAATGGGGAAAAACTGAGAGCTTTTCCCCTAAGGTCAGGAATAAGACAAGGATGTCCACTGTCACTACTTTTAGTCAACACAGTATTGGAAGTCCTAGCCAAAGCAATCGGACAACAAAAAGAAATAAAAGCATCCAAATCAGGAAGGAGGAAGTAAAACTTTCACTATTTGCAGATGACATGATACTATAATAGATATGGAGAATCCAAAAGACTCCACCAAAAAAAAAAAAACAAAACTGCTAACTGAAAAATGAATTCACAAGGTTCAAAATCAATGTACAGAAATCTGTTGCATTTCTATGCACCAATAATGAAGCAGCAGAAAGAGAAACTAAGAAAGCAATCCCATTTATAGTTGCACTGAAAATAATAAAATACCTGGGAATAAACCTTAAAAGTGGGTAAAAGACCTGTATTCTGAAGCTATAAAATACTAATGAAGAAATTGAAGATAATACAAAGAAATGGAAAGATATTCTATGCTCATGGATTGGAAAAACAAATATTGTTAAAATGTCTATACTACCCAAAGCAATCTATAAATTTAATGCAATCCCTATAAAAATATCAATAATATTTTCATAGAACTAGAAGGAAATATTCTAAAATTTCTATGGAACCACAAAAGACTCCAAATAGCCAAAACAATCATGAAAAAGAAAAGCAAAGCTAGAGGCATCACAATTCCAGACCTCAAGTTACATTATGAAGCTGTAATAATCAAAACAGTAGGATACTGACCCAAAAATAGACACATAGATCAATGAAACAGAATATAAAACCCAGAAATGAATTTACAACTGTATGGTCAATTAATCTTCTTCAGAGCAGGAAAGAATATCCATCCAATGGAATAAAGACAGTCTCTTCAACAAATGATTTTGAGAAAACTGGACAACAACATGCAAATGAAAGAAATTAGACCACTTCCTTACACCTTACACAAAAATAAATTCAAAGTGGATTAAAGACCTAAATGTGAGACCTGAAACCATAAAAATTCTAGAAAAGAGCATGAGCAGTAACTTCCTTGACATAGGCTGTAGCAATTTTTTTTTCTAAATATGTCTCCTGAGGCAAGGGAAACATAAGAAAAAATAAACTATTGGGATTACATCAAAATAAAAAACTTCTGCACAGCCAAGGAAACAATCAATAAAACTAAAAGGCCAACTATGAAACGGGAGAAGATATTTGTAAATGACATATCCAATAAAGACTAGTAGCCAAAATACATAAAGAACTTATAAAACTTCTCACCAAAACCCAAATAATCCAATTAAAACAGGCAGAAGATATGAACAGATATTTCTCCAAAGAAGACAGGGGGATGGCCAACTGACACATGAAACGATTCTCATCATTACTGATGATCAAAGACATACAAAGCACAACTACAATGAGATACCACCTCACACTTGTCAGAACAGCTAAAATCAACAACACAAGAAAAAAACAGGTGTTAGCTAGGATGTGAAGACAGAACACTTGTATACTGTTGGTGGGAATGCAAATTGGTGCACCTATTGTAGAAAACAGTATGTATGGAGCTTCCTCAAAAAAAAATTAAAATTAGAATCACCCTATGATGCAGGAATCACCCTACTGGTTATTTACCCAAACAATACAAAAACACTAATTCAAAGGGATACATGCACCCAGTGCTTATAGTAGCCTGGTTTACAATTGCCAAGATATGGAGGTAGCCCAAGTGTCCATCAATTGATGAATGGATAAGGAAAAGTGGTCTACATTTATATTAATATTATTCAGCCATAAAACCAAATGAAATCTTGCCATTTGCAATGACGTGGATGGACCTAGAGGTATAATACTAAGTGAAATAAATTAGTCATAAAAAGACGAATACCATATGGTTCCACTCATACGTGGAATTTAAGAAATAAAACAAATGAGGAAAGGTAGGGAAAGAGAGCAAGAAAGACAAATCAACTGATGGTTAGGAGAGGGGAGGTTGGTGGGGGAATGGGTGAAATAGGTGATGGGGATGAAGGAGTGCATTTGTGATGAGCAGGGGGCAATGTATGGAAGTGTTGAATCACCATATTGTACAAGAAACTAAGATATCACTATATGTTAGCTAACTGGAATAAAAATAATGACTTAAGTAAAAAAATCTTCGGGATAATACATTTTATGAAACTAGATTTTGTAAAGTTAAGCTTAAAAAAGGACAAGTTTTTACTACTGAGTAATATTCCATGGTCTATATATACATATATATATATGTATATATATATATATATATAATATGCCATATATTTGCTTATTCTTTCACTTGTTAATAGACATTTGGGTTGTTTTCAGTTGTGGTTGTTATGTTTTTAGTTCAGCCACTATGATCATTTGAATATGCGTCTTTTGGTGGACATAGATTTTCATTTCTCTTGGTTAAATACCTAGAAGTAGAATTGCTGAGTCACACGGTAAGCATTTGTTTAACTTCACAAGAAACTCCAAATTGTTTTCTAAAATAGCTAAACCATCTTATATTCCTTATGGCAATGCATATGATTTTGAGTTCTTCCACTTCCTCACCAACACTTAATATAATAAAATGTTTTAATTTTTTAAAGATTTATTCATTCATTTATTAATTATTATTATATATTTTTACATATATATACATATATACATATATACATATATATATATATATATATATAGAGAGAGAGAGAGAGAGAGAGAGAGAAAGAGAGGTAGAGACATAGGCAGGGGGAGAAGCAGGCTCCATGCAAGGAGCCCGACGCGGGACTCGATCCCGAGACTCCAGGATCGCACTCCGGGCCAAAGGCAAGCGCCAAACCGCTGAACCACCCAGGGATCCCCAAAATGTTTTAGTTTTATCCATTCTAAAGTATATATAATAACATCCCATACTGATACATGCAACAACATGGACAGATCTCAAGAAATTTAGCTGAGTCAAATAACTATGCACAAAATAATACACACTGTATAGTTCACTTGCATGAAAGAGGCAAATTTGATGAGTCATGCCTGAATGATCAATATTTACCTGGTGCGGGAGATGGGGCTAAGAATTATCTGCAAAGCAGCACAACAAAAAGAAACTTTTGAGGATCAGGGAAATATTCTATATTTTTATTAGCATAGTTGCATCAGTGTGTATATTTGTCAGAATTCATCACAAAGTTAACTTAAAATAGATGCACTTAATTGTATGTAAATAATAAATCTGTAAACTGATATAAGAACCATGTTAAACCTGCTGTTATTAGCAAAATATCTTAAACATATCTGCTTGTTATTAATAATACAAGTGTTTTAAGAATGTGAAACAAGGGTGCAAGCAATCCACGAAATCAAGCATTGTGCATTCCAGCAAACATGTCTGTAAAAGCTGTCTACGTATCCTGCAGTTTGTTCAATTAAGTCACATCTTTATAACTACAGAGTATAATTCTGATCAAGTGGTCATTCGGGTCCAGTTCTGATATTTCTAATTTACCAAATTCTGAACATTTGCTAATGATTACTAAATGAATACATGTTCTTATAAAAAGCAACTCAAAGTAAAGGGGCATCCATCATTCTATCACCTAAAGGAATTATTGTATTTTGGAATATTCCTTTATTTTTTAATGCAATTTTTACATGTGGCTCAGATAATATGGTAAGTGCTATTTTGTAAGTACATTTTTTTACTCAATATTAAATCATTAACATTTTCCCAAGTCATTAAACATTCCATAAACATCATTTTAATAACTACATAATAGCTCATCATATGCCTGTACCATAATTAACGATTACTCTTTTAATGGCATTTGAGATTTTTTTCTAAACAGCAGTCACACTGCCTAGCTCATTGAAAGCTCAATGAAAATTTTGTTGAATGAATTAGTCATAAACAATGTTGTGAAGAACATCTTTGTGTCACAATCTTTCTTTTGTGCAAAACTAAGCTAGGTTCCTAGAGCTAGAACGTCTAGGGTAAATTGTTTTTTAAAGTGTTAAAAGCACTCAATTAATTTGTCAGAAGCTTTTATTTTGGGAGAAAAGACAAAAATGATACTATATATGGTTTTTTTAAGTTAAACTAAGACATTTTTAAATAATTGTGTTTTAGAGTGTTCTAGTTCATTATTAAAAAGATTTTTATTTATTTATTTGAGACAGGGAGAGAGCCAGTGAGAGAGAGCATGAGCAGGGGTAGAGGCAGAGGGAGAATCAGCTTCCTCCCTGAGCTGGGAGCCCAATGTAGGCTGGATCCCAGGACCCCGGGATCATGACCTGAGCCAAAGGCAGCTGCTTTGGCTAACTAAGCCACCTAGGTGCCCCTGGTTCATTTAAAACTGTTTCTTTTACTAGTGTACTTGTGTGATCAATTAAGGGTAAAACTCTACCTCTGTTTCTTTCCCTTAAAAAACAAAAACAAAACAAAAACTAATGGTAGTCCTATCTCTGAGAACATTCTTTTTTTTAGATTGTCTCTGATTCTTTTATACTTAAATCCAGTTTCTAAATTCAAGATTTCCTGGCTGGATTATAGTTTCTGCTACTATGTTTGCCATTACTGCCTTTTTGAGTAGAGTTTGGTTTTTCTGTAAATTTGTTTCCACTCTGACACTTACTGAGTATAAGATACAAAGAAAACATAACTAGAGTGTTGTGGTCATGGTGGCCGAATTAACATTTTTCACTTGTGCTCTGCTCTACCTTACTCTGCCCTCGTTTATTTTCCCAATGCAGCAACAAGCATGAGGCTTCAGTCTCTTTTTGTGTTGATTCCTCTTTGCACTATTTCTCAAAGTCAAACTTTCTCATTTCTGGCAAAGGTATATCTTGGGCCCTATTGAACACACTTCAGGTCTTGCTAATCAAGCTGGCTGAAAAGGAAGAGTGCTGGCTGATGATCTGGCTCTTTGGGTAGAGAATTGTCTTATGTTGGCCCCTACTCCTGCCTATTCTCATTCTGATTTCAGCCTTCCCTATGCAGGGAGGAGCTGTTGGACCTGCTGCAATGATATAGAGCCAGAACAAAAGATTTTCTTGAAATATTGCTGTTAGAACATTGATTCTTGGAAGGCTCTTAATTTCTTTATAGTCTTTTCTAATTTCTCCATTTCTAATTTTCCTCTTTCTTCATAATTTGGGGTAGTTTCTTGACATGAAAATATTGTTATTTATTTTCGAAAGTCTACTTTCCTAGGAGAGAAGTCACTTTTTTCTTTTTAGATTTATATATTTATTTATTTTAGAGAGAGATTATGCGTGTGCACACACGATTGAGTGGGAGGAAGGGCAGAGAGAGAGAATCTCAAGCAGATTCCCCACTGAGCACAGAACTCATATCCAAGGAGGGCTAGATCCCAGAACCCATGAGATCATGACCTAAGCCAGAACCAAGAGTTGGATGCTCAACTGATTGAGCCACCAAGAGACCCTGAGAAGTCACTTTTAAAATGCTATTTAGATAATTAAGTTATGCCATATACCTTATATAAGTCATGCCCGGTACTTAAATCCATATCCATATGACCCAAAAAACCAAACTAGTATGTTGTCTTGGTAGTTTAGCCATCATAAAAAATAAATCTATATGCCACACATATAGCTTGCCTGGCTTTTGCAAAGATGAATCTGAAAAAAGTAAATAAGTTAGTTGGAGCAACTCAAATGATTAAGTGATAGCATCTGAGTATTTCATATGTTTCAAGGAACACTTATTCTTTCACTTCTTTGAGTAGAGTCCAGTAACTTTCTGTTTCATTGAAAATTTAGAATTTTTATGCAGCTTAATAAAATCTTTGAGAAAAAAGTGACTCACTGTTTCCCTCTAGGAGATGTATTAAAACCAAGGTACAAAAATCTGAATATAGGTAAACAAAAAATAGACCAGACAGCACAATGAGTAAAATTTCTCTCTGAATCAATTCAATTTCACACTGTATTAAAATGATCAGCTCTTTCTCTCATTGTATGCCAGTAGTAAAAGTAAACACTCTTTGAAGAAAGTAGCATCGCTCAGAACTTTCAATTATTTCTTTAATTTCTCATGAAACATCTTTCAAAAATTATCAAACATATAAAGGCTAATCATTAACTAAAAATCTAGAGGGAAAATAAAAGCAGAAAATAATAACTAATCTATAGGAAACCTTGATATGGTTGTATCAGACAAAAATTCAGCACAGAACTTGATATTATAATAATCTAATAAAAATTCTGAAAATAGATAATGCAATAAATGTAATTAAGAATATAAAAGATGGGCTTAAAAGAATAGACACAGTTTAAGAGAGAATAAACAATTTGGAAGAGAGGGCAAAAGACAATATCCCAGACTGAAGCAAGGAAATACTAAAGGATAGAAAATACGATAAAAATGTAAAAGATATGCAGAACATGGCTAAATTGTCTAACATATATGTAATTTGAAGTTATAGAAGGAGAAGAGAAAAAGTATGGAGGCAGAACTCATTTTTCTGCAGTAATTGAAGAAATATTGGTTTAGAGTTTTCCAACTGGATAGAAAAATTTGCAGCAGACACTCATAAAGCTTTGTGAATTCCAAGCAGAATTAATAAACAAACCAAAACAAAACCACCTAAAAACAGGTACTCCATAGGAAACCACTGAAAACCTAAGCTAAAGAGACAATCTTTAAAATAGCCTGAATAAAACACGATTACTTTCAACAGGGAAACAGATGAAAAACAAACCAAGAAACAGGAAGACTTGGAATTGAAGGAAAATGGGATCTAGACTTGAAGGTTGTTGCTGAAGAGATGATATCAGCTGTGCCCCTGCTCGAGAAATTAACTTGCCCAGATTAGGAAATAAAGACAGAATGTTGAAAGTTCCCTTGCAGTTGTCTTCCAAAGGTCACAAATGACAATAGGAGATGCCCCAATACAATTGGGCTTTCTTATTTCAGTGGGAACATAACAAGGTCCTTGGTAGAGGCCAAATAAATGGTGATGCATATCCAGCGGAGACATAGGAGAAGCAATATTGACCACAATGAAAAGAAACATCTGAATGCTTTAAGGCTCAAATATTTTACAAGGTCATCTGCTGACATGTGACAGTGAATAAAGCTGTGATATTTTGAAACACAGATGAAAGGTTTTTAGGCTAATCAATACTGTCTTCAATTTTAAAACACATTTCTCTCCATTACAAATGAGGTGAGAAATACTGTACAAGTGGCAAGTCAAAAAATATGGCACAATTCCCTTGGCAGCTGCCCATTTCCTTGACTCCATTACTATGCACTTCATGAAGGCCTGTCAATGCTGCCAGCTGAATGAGGGTCAGGGGTTGGGGGAAAACAGGTGTTGCTCAGAGCATTTTATTTGACAGTAGTGAGCATGGAGGTCACTGACCCAGTGGAAGGAAAATAGGCCCAACAACAGTGGCAAGCTGTACCGTGTGACATTCTTTGCCCTCTTTTTTACATTCATTTCCTTTTTGATTCATAGAGAATCTTTTCTTTTTCAACAACATAGGGAATACCCTTTGTTTCTGGGCCCTAGAAGGACTCAAGTCTAAAGATACCTGTGGAGTTTTGAAATTGCAAGGCAGGATGAAAAGTTATTTTGGGCCAGTGTTTGGGTGATTGGGTGATAAATTCTGACTTCTGACAAGAGGTTTAAATAAAATAAAGCATAGAGAAGAATTAGACAATGACAGGTGGGGTCTTTTTTGGTTTAATATGCTTTAACTTTAATTTTCCTACATATATGAAGTGGATGCAATGTTTTATTCATTTGACTTTTTATTTTTCTCTTTTTACTTTCTTCTGATTTCTGTTTCTCTATTTCTCTTCTCTCTCACAATCTTTCACACTCTGGCTTGCTTATACACATACACACACACGAGCACATTTCCTTCTTTAAATAAAGGAGAAGGTTTTATACAATATTTTGAGATTTTTATTTCAAGAGTATTATTAAGGGATGAAAGTTGGGCATATTTTGAAATATTCTTTGAAAGATACCTATAAGTCATCTTTCTACTTGACGCTTACCACATGATGTTAAATATTCTTGTTTTTTTTCTTTTTACTGTTTTTTAAAATTCATTTAAAAGTAGCAATCCTCTAGAAAGATGCCATCAGGTGTCATTAAGTGACATTGAATAATTTTGCAAAATTGCATAAAAATACATATTTCACCAGTTACTCCTAATAACATTTTATAGCTTAGGTAGTATGCTGCTTTCTAATACTCTAGAGTATTTATGAAAATAGCTGGGAATTAAGGTACTAAGTATTGAGTTTAAAACCACTACAGAATATTATGTTACTTGAGTAATACCAGCATGAATGAAAAAAAAAAGGTTGAAGAGTGTATCAAAATGCAAATGGTAGTTAGAGACATATCGTGATGTACTGTGATGGAATGATAATGTTATGAATATCTGTTGCTATATTCCAGCAATTAAAAGAATCTGTTTTTTGTAAATGGGATAGACACATTAAATCAACATCTGTCAGATTCAGACTTAAACAGCTAAGGGAAAAACCAAAGGCAATGATGGCAGGGGTTTTATATTTATAAGGAAATACTATATGGATCAATTTTTAAGATTTGCTTCTTTTGATAAAATGAAAAATACCAATTGTTTCCATAAAATAAGCTTTGCTTTTACATTTGACATTTAGTTTGTCCATGTTTCTTTGTTTTGCTTTTCAGACTCAACTTTTCTACATAATTAAGAATTTACAGCTTAAGCACTGCCAAAAACCACATCTGAACTGAAATCAATTATCTGTGTTTGGTAAGTCTGGCAGAAAACATTTGATAAACATTTTTATTTGCAATAAACTCTAATGTTCATGCTTTATCTTTGATCTTATTGAATACTCTTAAGAAAATTTCTAAGCATCACTTCAGGTTATTTTGCCCAAATTGCCTTAAATGTTGGCAAGGTGTGGGACCTCTTTTACTGTTATATTTAATCTGCTGTACCTAAAGCCAAAAAGTCTACTATCCTGCCATTCTTAAAAAAAAAAAACAAAACAAAAAGAATAAAAATACATGCCTTTATATTATCCATTTGAATCTGGTAGTTCAACTTTTCATCAAAGTCAAGCTCATGGTAAAATCCTTCCAGTTGGGGGAGCCTGGGTAGCTCAGTGGTTTAGTGTGGCCTTCAGCCCAGGGCATGATCCTGGACACCGAGGATCGAGTCCCATGTCGGGCTTCCTGCATGGAGCCTGCTTCTCCCTCTGTGTCTCTGCGCCTCTCTCTCTCTCTCTCTATGTCTCTCATGAATAAATAAATAAAATATTTTTTAAAAAATCCTTCCAGTTGATCATATTAAAAAATTAAACCTTACTTGTCTTAGTCTGTTTGGGGAACTATAACAGAACACCATTGACTGGGTAAAATATAAACAACAGAAATGTATTTCCTACAGTTCTAGAGGCTGAGAATTCCAAGATCAAGGAGCTGATAGATTCGATGTCTGGTGAGGGCCCAGTTTCTTTTTTGTAGACAGTTATCTTTTTGCTCTGCCCTTACATGGAAGAAGGGGCAAGAGAGCTCTCTGAGGTATCTTTTATGAAACCACAAATCCCATTCATGAGAGCTTCTCCCTTATGATCTAATCACCTCCAAAAGGCCTCCTTTCAAATCCCACCATAATGGGGACTGGTTTCAACATATAAATTTTGGAGGACACAAATGTTCACCCTATAGTATCACTTTACATTGCCAATTCTTTCATTACTTTATCTTATGAAGATTAGTAATTTAGATGCCTAGGATGTACTTCAATGGTTCATCCCATCTTTGAGAGTCAGAAGTTCCTAAGCATTCCCTTACTATACTTGGCCCTTGGCCTCAGTTTTCCCTTTGGCATTTTCTCTTAACATTTTTTTTCCTAAAACTTGGATAATATGTACACAAAAGGGGACTGCAAGTTTCATCTTTGATAATACGGCCACAAAATATAAAATTCATCAGTTTATTATTGTCATTGGTTAAATCATGTACAAAAATAATGACAAATACTGAACAGTACAGAAGCATTTAGAGTGATTGTGGAAATATTAAGCCAAGAAATCAAGATATAGAAACAAAGTATAAGGAAACAAAAGGTTGACAAAGAGAAAAGACAATAAAATGTAAAAAAATTAATATTGGCTGCTAAGCCACTCAATGTATATTTACTGAACAGCTACTATTTTCTAGATACAGATGTATTTCCAGATTTTCAACTAATCACTTTGCATTGACAACTTTTATGATGTTAAATATTTTTCTGATATCAAAGAATGGCTGTTTATTGTAGAAAAATTCTAATATAGGAAAATATCTAAAAATAGAAATGAAAACCTCTTTTTAAAAAGATTTTATTTAATTATTTGAGAGAGAGAAAGAGGGACAGAGTGCACAAGCAGGGGTAGTGTCAGAGGGAGAGGGAAAGCAGGCTCTCTGCTGAGCAGGGCTCTATTCCAGGACCTCAGGATCATGGCCTGAGTTGAAGGCAGATGCTTAATCACCTGAGCCACCCAAGAACCCCTAAAAACTCTTTAAGGACATCTTTAAGTTAAAGTATTGCTAACATTTAGCATATCATCTTTTTTTCTGTGTATATACTATTTTTATTGTATTGCAAATCTTCTAAATATTGTTCATATATTCTGATTTCTTAAAGTTAGCTTTATTTTCTTTTTTCCCATTATATTAAAATCTAAAATATCTTAAGTGTTTCTATATATTTCAACAATTTTATGTGCCAAAATATATTTAATTCTTCCATTACTCTTGGGCATTTAGGTTGTTTACAGTGTTTTGTTGCTTTAGATGATGTTACAATCAATATTCTCATTCATAAAGTTTTGGGTTTTTTTTCATCAGATACATCCTCAAAATGAATCCCCAAAATGTAACTATGAGTATAAAACTTATATCCAGCAGAATTATTTCAATTTAAATGTCCACCAGTACTTTGAGATTCCCTCTTGCCCCACTAGGTATAATACTAAAATAAAATAAATAAATAAATAAAAGTAATTACCAGAAAATTTTTTACTGACATAATGGATGAGTAAGAGCATTTTGTTTTAATTTACATTTATTTAATTGCAAAAGTGATTAAATATTTTTAGATGAGTATTAAGCATTTGTATTCTTTCTCATATAATAATAGCTCCATTGAGCTATTAGTTTTTTTCTTATTGATCGGTTAGAATTTATATATTGATATTATAAATCTCTTCTTATAAGTTTTTCCAAGTATCATTTCTTTGCCTGTTCATTTTTTTGTATATATTTGACATACTTAATTTTGACCAAACTCAAACCTTTGGAATTTCTGTCATGATTTTTTTTTAATTGCATTTATGTTTGGCATCTGACCTCATCTAGAGAACCAAAAGATAAACTGATAGAATTTTCCTCTAGTTATTATTTTATCATTTAACACCTTAATCCTTGTGGAATAATTTTGGATTATGATATGAAGTATGAGAGCTGATTAATATATCTATTCCCACTTGTGAACTTTGCAAGTGAAATTTTGGATCATTTGCCATTTTACTATAAAAAAAAGGAAAATAAGTCTATTAAGATAAATAGTATGTCAATATTAAGAAATGTCTCTTTCAGATATCAGATTTCATTAACTATCTAAATTAATGTTAAGAAAGAATTGATATACTTAAACTTTTATATATAAAAGCAATATATCTCTATTCAAATAATATTGTAAAAATCACAGTAATATAAAATGTTAAAACTATAATATAGAAATAAACTATATTTTGTATGATATACTAATGTGATATTGCATTTATGCTACTATATAGTATAAACAAAAACACATATTTTATATTACTATATATGTAATATAGAGCTGAAAATTTAGTAATAAAACATTTATTAAGTGATCTCACATTTTGGTTTAAATTGTTTATTAGTGTTTTATTATTTTGTTGACATTGCAATATTTTACATAAATTTTATAACTGATTAATTACTAAAGGTATTAAGAGAGAGATTGAAGAGGAAAATAGTACCATGTTAAAAGCTTAAAGTATTAATTCAAATGTGCCCAGTTTTTGAATTCTGACTTTAGAAAAATATGTATTCCAGCTGAAATTATATGCCATCCCAAAATTCTATTATCCTATCCACATGTGAGGGTGGGAGAAAGATACTTGAAGATATGCAAGATATGCAAAAATAACACTAATATGCACATCTACTGCTTCTATGGAAATCACTTACAAACTCTAAATAAGATGGAGCACCTGAGTGGCTCCGTTGATTGAGCATCTGATTCTTGATTTCAGCTCGGGTTATGATCTCAGTCTCGTGAGAGCAAGCCCCACATTGGGCTCTGCCTGTCTGTTTGTTCCTCTCCGTTTCCCTCTGTCCCTGCCCCTGCTGATCCACACTCTCTCTCTTTCTCTTAATTAATTAACAGAGAAATCTCAAAAAGGAGGTGACAAAGAGGGGAAACACTGAGACCAATAAAACTCTATCTACTGTCTTATCCAAATGACAAATTGACTCTCTTGGAATATATCATATAAACACTAAATTAAAACCCTTGAAAAAAGACATATATTCTGTGAAGGAAATTTTAGTAACAATATCAAATTTAAAATGTGTAACTATCTCAACAAAACACAGAAAATAGGGTTGGAGGCAAGAATAAGCTGAAGAAGGAAGTAAGGAAGTAAAATTTTCCCAAACGTGTCCTCTTTGTGCAGAAGGGAAAAGGAGGGAGAAGTGGGAGAAACAGATTTTATTCCTCTGAGATAATCTTATTGCAGGGAAGGATAAGTTTGGATAAAAGAAACTAAAGCATTTTTATGTACATAAGAGTGCATCTGACTGGGAAAAATATATCTTCCTTTCTAATCATGATACAGAAATATGTGCCTGATTATATAAATAGGAAAAGAGAGTAATATCAATAACATGATAAATTGTAACATTACTTTCAAATTTACAAGGAATAAATTGAATGAAAACATTATGATCAAATGAGAAAAAAATAAAATTTAACACATAAGAAATATATAATTAAGGTCAAAGCAACAAAGTCAAATTTATAAAACACTAAATATAAATGAACTGAATTTTCTCACTAGAGGACAGAGACTGTTGAGTTCAATGCACAAACAAATATAAGACACATAATAAGGTATGCATTAAATACAATTTAAAGAAAGGATGGGAAAGAAACACTAAGGAAAGTAAAGATGGTAAAATGTCAGTGATCATATCAGACATATCACAACCAGTGTTAAAAATCTGAAAATGAGAAAGACACTAAGTAATGATAGCATACACCATTTATAAAGAAGATAAGTCATGCTCTTGTATTTGACAAGGCACAAAGTAGCTGAATCTGTTTGTAAAAGGATATTTCAATTATCCTCTACTAGGTTTGGAGAGAGGAAAAATATTCTCATAAAAATAAATTGAATTTTAAAATAAATGACATTGCATATTAGCTACAAATATGAGTTTATATCTCTTAAAAAGGGAAGATATTTATTTTGGATGTTCTGAAGAATTTGCAAAAATCTGCCCATACTTGGCCACAAGAAAAACTTAAAAATTTTAAAACAAAAGAATTTTTACAGGCTTCACGCATTGATTATTACCAAGTAAATAAATAAAGCATAATAAAAAATTGTAAAAGGTTATCCATTTTGTGGAAAATATATAATTATTGGATCAAGCCAGAAAAAAAATGGAAATTATGATATCTCTAGAAAACCAAAAAGAAAAAAAAGCACAACAAAATTGTAAGGGCATAGCCAAAGTCCTACCCAGAGAAAAATTCACTATTAATGTCTTAATAAATAAGAAAGAAAAATATATAAATTATTTTATGAATTTAGAAAACATAAAACAGTAGAAATAAGTAGAAATACTTCATACTAAAAATAAAAATTGAAGTGAATTGGGGTGCCTGGGTGGCTCAGTCAGTTAAATGGCCAACTCTTGAGTTCAGCTCAGGTCATGATCTTAGGGTCCTGGGATTGAGCCTTGTGTGCTCAGTGGGGAGTCAGCTTCAGGATTCTCTCTCCCTATGCCTTTCCCCCCACTGCTTTGCTCTCTTTCTCTCTCTCAAATACACAAACCTTTAAAAAATAAAAAAATAATAAAAATAGAAATTAATAAAGTAGAATATAGAAAACAGTAAAATTTAAAATCAAGACTGTTTAACATCTACAATATACAGATGGTTCCTGACTTAGAATAGTTTGACTTATATTTTTCAACTTTACCATGGCGAGAAAGCAATAGGCATTTAGTGGAAACTACACTTCAAAATTTGAATTTGGATCATTTCCAGGACTAGCGATATGTGATGCTGGGCAGCAGCAGTGAGCCACAACTCCCAGTCAGCCACATGATCATAAGGGTAAACAAATGATACATTTAACATAACTGTAGCCATACAGTCATTCTGTTTTTCACATTTAGTATAGTATTCAATATATTACATGATATATCCAACACTTTATTATAGAATAGGCTTTGTGTCAGAGAATTTTGCTCAACTGCAGGCTGATGTAAGTGTTCTGAGCATATTTAAGGTAGGCTAGGCTCAGCTATGATGTTCTGTGCATTAGATGAATTAAATACATTTTCAATTTATAATGGGCTTATCAAGATATAACCCCACTGTAAGTCAAGGGAGACCTAATGGGAGACACCTCATGAGATTTGGTAAGAATAAAAGTGAGTAAAAGGAAAAAAGAAAAAATGAAAAAGAAGAAATAACTACATATATAGCATAGATATAAAATCAGGAGATAATGCCAGGTATAGCTCCATGAAAACACATGACAGAAAGGATGACTAATATCCCTGAAAATAGAAATTTCCAAGAAAGTACTCAAGACCACTGGAGAAGAGTTTAGAAAGGTAATTAAAGATTTACCTTGGGAAACTATAACAAGTACTTTCATTTCTAATAACATCATGGACTATATACTATGAAAAATATTTGCACTTTGAAACAAACAAACAAAAAATATCTTCTTTTAAAAGACACTCTAAATAAAATAGAAGCCAAAACATAGACTTGGGATAAAAATATGCAATACATATATCTGTTAAAGACATGAATCTCAAATATGTAAAGTGCACTTAAAATCAATAATAAGAAGATAATCCCTTAAAATGAAAGGATTTTACCCTTTAAGATGATTTTTAATAATGTGAGCAAATCATTCACAAAATAGGATATATAAGCTACTGAGAATACATAAATTTGATTAACATTTTTTACCATGAGGAAAATGCAAATTATAGCTCAATGGGACATTTCTTCATCCTCATTAGAACAGCAAGAAATTAAGACTAACAATTCAATTATTAGCAAAGTTTCAGAGCAATAGGTATAGGTATTTTCCTAAATTGCTCCTGAGACTGTAAAATGGTAGAACTACCTAGGAAAGCTATTTGACAATTCGAATCCTATATATTTACCCAAGTGAATTAGAAACATATGTTTGTAAAAAGATTATACAAGGATATACATAGCAGCTTTATTCATGATGTCTAAAACCTAAAATCGACAAAATGGCCCAATATGTGTGAATTTGTAAACAAACTGATATAATCACAGTGGATTACTACTCAGCAGTATAAAAGCAACAAATTACTGAAACTTCCAAAAATATAGATGAATCTCAACTTTTTAAATTATTATTATTTGCTGAGAAGGAGCTACATAAAATACAAGACATAGAGTACTTTTTGTATGATTTCATTTATATGAAGATCAGGAACATACAAGATTAGTTGATGGTGATAAAAATCAGAACAATGAGTATCACTGAAAAGAATAATAACAGAACATTCTAAGGAAATGGTAATGTTCTATAAGTTTGTTGAGGTTGTGGTTACATGGATATATACATTTGTCAACCAGGACAAAAATAGTAAAATAATATTCATTAGATTATCTGTAAAAGCAAAATCAATATTATCATTCATGAAAAAATTTAGAAATATGCTAAATATCCATCAGTAAATGATTAAATAATGACTAAAGAAATTGTAATATAATACTACAGTGCAATACTGTAATTCAGTAAAAAATTAAAGAATTACAGATGAATGATTTTCAGAAAGAAATGACTGAAAATTCTTGGCTGAAGAAAAATTCATGTCGTATTATTCCTGTTGAGGAATAATTGACTCCATGCCAAATTAAGCAATATATCCTAAACATAAATATGAACATCATATAGCTATGAAGAAGAACCATAAAATAATAAATCCAAAACTTGTATTTCCAACCTCTCAGTTGGAAGAGGTTATGCATGTATATGAACACAGGGGTTTTCAAATGTTTTGGAAAACTTCATTTTTTTTTTGGCCTGGTGATTGGTCCATTGCTATTTATATTCTTTTATATCTGTGAAATACTTAACAATTTATAAAATGGGGTGAAGAGTCAGCAGAAAAGATTTTTTTATGTCTGAATTTTATTCAAACCCAAGGAATGCAATTCCATTATGATTAAAATTGTTACAAAATTTATTTTATTATTTTATTTTATTTATTTACTCATGAGACATGAGAGAGAGAGAGGCACAGGCACAGGCAGAGGGAGAAGCAGGCTCCATGCAGGGAGCCTGACGTGGGACTCAGTCCCAGGACTCTAGGACCACACCTGGGCCAAAGCAGGCACTAAACTGCTGAACCACCCAGGGATCCCCTTTTACAAAATTTAAAAAGCAACCGAAACCTACCCAAAACCTGATAAGAGAAGCATGAATTAGAGAACTATGAACTATCTCATTTGTCTTGAGTTAATACAGTAAAAATGTTAATTCTTCAAATATTGATTATTAAATTAACGAATTTTTTATTGGAATCAACACAGAACTCTGATGGGAATAAAATGATTTAAACTGTATATGGAAGATTAAATAAATAGGAGTCAAAATAGGAGAACTATTTAATAAATTAGACTACTAGAATACAACATATACAGAATAAATTCTAAATGGTTTTAGAAAGATTCTACACAGATATTTTAGACATTACATATTCAGCCTGGGTTTCTGTGAGAAGCCTTTTTTAAACAAGAATGGAAATCCAGTTGCTAGAAAAGAATAAATAGGCATGATTAATAATGTAAAAATGGAAACTTTGTATAGCAAAAGATCACACTTTCTCAAAACTTAGGAGGCAATACAAAGATAGAGTAAAAGAATTGAGTATCTCTTATATTGTTTCTAACCCTGCTCTCTAGTCTATTATATATTGAATGGATTATTTAATTAGTATAATTAGATGAGTGCTTTAAATTCAAATGAAGTCATAACTCATTTAATTTAGTCAACAAATATGTTTTGGACACCTATTTTGTTCCAGCCCTGTTTTATAGATGCTAGAGAAACAGCAGTGAATAAAACCAAAGAAAAAACCTACCCACATGGAGCTCACATTATAAATAAGTAAAATATATAAAAAACAAATAATAAGTGAATTGTATATTAAAGAAAATAATATGTAAATATGTAGTACGTTAGTGATAAAAGCAGTGGAGAAAAACTAGAGTAGTGACATAGGGAGCATGTTGTGTGTGTGTGTGTGTGTATGCATAATTTTGGGGTATCCAGGGAATTGTTCACTAAAGGAGAAAGGTGATTAATGACCTGAAAAGGAAGAAAACAAGTCATGTAAGTATTCAAGTTAAGACTATCAGTGGCAGAGGGAAGAGCAAATTCAAAAACAGTGAATTGGGAACATGCTATGTTTGTTGCAGGAGCCACAATGAGGCCAAGGTGGTTAGAACATAATGAGCTGGGCTGGGGACAGTAGAAAAGAAAGGATAGATGATATAGACAGAGATAACAGATCAAGACTATCCACAGTAATAGGAGAAAAGGCAAAATATGTAGTCACAAAAAGCAGATTGCCAGAATTAAGAAGAAATCTCAATAAGCCTGTGGAAATTCTCTTGCATAGGTTTATGTTTTCTCAGTGAAATAGGAAGTAGAGTGGTTGCTGAGAATGAACATGAGGAAGTAAATACTGGAGAATTGGAGGAGGAGGCGGTATGAGTAAGTCATCATTCTAGGTGATGGAGAGAGTGAATGGAACTATAGTACCATTGAGCACTCAAAACACAATTGAAGTTTGTGATTAGAGATAGTTCAGAAAGCATTCTGTGTGTGTGTGTGTGTGTGTGTGTGTGTTCTCCAGCTATACTCGTACAAATGTACATGCCAGAAAAGACAGAGTTGGATTTAAACAGTTGTTTTGCCATTTGGATTTGGTACAATGCATTGAAAAAGGAACAGGGGAGTTGGAAGTGTATGTGAGGGAGTAAATCTAACTGAGGAAGTTAGCTGTGTAAACGGGAAAGTGGGGACGTAAGGGTGATGAGGACCATAAAAATCTGGTAGTGTCAATAGTTTATAGATCCTCGGGGGTCAAGGGTTGTTGAAAATGGGATTTAAGAGAGTGAGTTGAAAACATTTGGTGTGGACATTATGGATTGACAAAATTGGCATGGGGTTATAGAAGAAAACAACTATATTTCTCACAATGTTTAAAGATAAAAAATAACATCTATTTGAGATTCATGAAAGTTCCAATTCAGTCATTCGTTTTGGACACAGGTTTGAAGAGACAATTTGTACATTAAGTTGTACTATTTGATATTGAGCTCCTCAAAAAAAAAAAAAAAAAAAAAAAACCTTGCTAAATGTATGATTAATCTTTCATAGCTGTTTTTCATGTTTTTTCTAAAGCATTTTGGAAGCCATTGGTATTGGTATTATTTCTTGAGAATGATATCATTTTATCACTCTTAAATAATTTAAGGTTATTTTATGTCTTAAAAATACTCCTTTCAAAGCTCAATATACATATAATCTATGTGTTTGTCTATGTCTATGCACATGTCTTACTATGTGTGTGTGTTTTTATGATTGATAATCTCTTCTTAACACTGATTCTCAAAGTTCATATACTGAAGAATTTTTAAAAATACGTGTTCCCATAAAATAACCTTTCCCATTTACTTTCATCTACTTACCTTGGTCATTTTTCTGCAATGTTCACTTTCCATTCCTCATAAATCTTTTGCAAGGTTTCAATACCAGGACTTTGGCCCTAATCCAACACTTAGTTTTGGCTGTTGAAGACAACAGGTAGGGAACTGTTTTAGGGAATTTTAATATGAAATCACTTTGCTAAGTTGTAAATGTTTGCAGAAATATAGATTTCTGTAAGCATAAGTTTTAAGCATAAAGTTTTAATTTGAATTAAACTCCTATTTCCTCTATGCACATAACCTCTAAAAAATCTCTTTAGAATTTTAAAATTCTGAAGGGAGGAGGGAACTCAGATCACTTGGTTTAGGATTTTGCATAATCTATGCAAGATGATAATAAATGTTCCATTTGTTGTGTACTCTATTTTCTTACAAGACAGTCATGAAATATATTAGCATGTTAAAAATTCTGGGAAGTCCTGTAGCAAAGAAATCTGACCAAATTCAATGCAGCTTTTCTCAAACATAGTTGATATCAAAATTACTACCTGTCTTTGTTTTTTGCTGAACTCCTATTGACATCTCTTCGAACAAATACTTCTCAGAACAGTTTAAGAAATGTTGTTCTCTCAATAGATGAATAAACAGAGACATAGTATATCGATAGATTTTTCTAAAGTTGTATGACTATTTATTAGCAGAAAGGATTAATTTGGACTTCCAATTAAGTGCTTCTTTCTTCTGGTACTTTCTTACCCCAGTACTCTACTGAGTCATATCAAGGCAAAAGGAAAAATCTGTAACATTAATCTTGTCATTATTTAAAATGCTGACATTTTAGGTTTTTATTTATTTGCATAATTTTAAAAAATACTGAATAAAATGTATGTATCTTGATTACTGAGTTTTTTATTGTCTTTTATATTTTGTGCTTGAGTGCCCCCTGTACCTAGGCTAGTTCTGGGTTGGATTATCTCAACAAAATTATATGTATCTCCAGTCTTGCAACATCCAAAATATATTCCAAATTATTTAAAAGTTTGATGGAGGTGCCTGGGTGGCTCAGTCGGTTAGGCATCTGAGTCTTGATATCAGCTCAGGTCTTGATCTCAGGGTCATGGGCTCAAGCCACATGTTGGACTCCATGGCGAGCAAGGAGCCTACTTAAAAATTTTAAAAAAATTTTAAAAATTAATGAGGTCCCCACATCAAAACCCAATCTTCGGTTACTCTCATTCCTCACGTTTGTAGATAGAAACATACCTACTATTTTCTGCCCTTTTGTTCCTGAGAATAAGAGTATGCCTCCAATTTTTGGAATTTTATAGTGATTTTTTTTCAGGGAAATGCTTTTTTTTAAAGATTTTATTTATTTATTCATGAGAGACACACAGAGAGAGAGAGAGAGACAGAGAGGCAGAGACACAGGCAGAGGGAAAAGCAGGCTCCATGCAGGGAACCAGATGTGGGATTAGATCCAGGGTCTCCAGGATCATGCCCTGAGCTGCAGGCGGCGCTAAACCACTGTGCCACCGGGGCTGCCCCAATTTTTGGAATTTTATTATATAAATATCATGTAGATTTTTGCACATTTTCTGAAAATCTGAGATTTTAATTAACTGATAATTAAGAACCCAGGTCTTACACTAACCAGTTCATATATGCAATGGAATAAACTTGGGGCTGAGATTACATCTACTAGTTCCATGTAATAAAAATTCATATTCATCAGCTCAGTGAACTCAAATATAGCATGTTCTAAAGTGTGTTTCAGAGAAGGGCATGTTAATAGGTTTGGGGGAGGAGTGGGGCAAAATAATAAAATTAGTTGGATAGATAAAGGTCTGAATGAAACTAAAGAGAGTCGTTATTTCAGGACTTCTCAGAGCCTTTAATATGCTAATGTTCTTCAGGAATATGAAAAAAAGAAAAACTTTACAGAATGCAGTGTTTACTGAGCATGTCTGACTGTACATCTTTATATATATATGTCTGAATATATGTGAGCTTTTGCATAGAGCCTCTGTCATGGCACTATTGTTTCACAGATCGTGTTTGGAAAACACATCTCAAAGAAGCTAGTCAAGCTTAGATTTTGTTTTATAGGAAGTATTTTTCAGATGCTGTGTAATTCAGTGTTCAGTGGTTCCATTTTGTTCTCCAGTAGTAGTTCACTTATCCCAAAGACCAGCCAGGACTCTTGTTGTGCTGGAGAGAAATATTGAAAATTAACTGTTTTACTGAGTGACGATTTATGAAAATAGACCTGATTTCTCTGACCAATGCATCCAACATTTCACAGCTAAATGTTTTCCTAACTCTTGGGTAGCTGGTATGCACCTAATGGAAGAGTTCCCTATTTGGAACAGCTGATATGTTTCTCCTCATTGGCCCCGGTACTTCTGATCTGTTTGCTTCAAAAGAAATTGGGAAAATTGGGAAAATCTAAACCTTTACCCTTGTTACACCTCTGTTGTTTTCCACGTACAATGCAATGCATCCTTTCTTATATATGGCCATCCCTGAGGTCTGGAAGACCTTTTATTTTGCTTCAGGGATCCTGACGAAAATAATTTCTTGCCCACCCCTCTCCAGAGCCAATTATTAATTGGAAAAAATTAATAGTGATCTGCTGAAAATCCAATATGAAGTCTAAACCTGGTGTTCCTGAGAGTGTGTTTGAGAATAATTTTATGTTTTAGAGAAACTTTGGATAAATTCTGATAACCGTACTTTCAACTGCAGACAAAGATCCCAGACTGACCACAATGTAAAATCATCGCCTCTAACTGCCTTTCCTTTTCTTTTGTTTTAGGCGTGAACGCTTTGATAACATGTCAAGGTATGGTGAGGAAACATCGTCTTTCACTAGCAGCACAACCACTACCCATAACACACTTATGAACCTAAGTTAGTTTTCATCCCTAAACATCCCATCCGTAGTGCATTCACTGGCCGCACAGGTGGACCCTGCTTGGGTCAGAAAGGAATTTTCTCATCGTTAGCAGCACTACTTCCAGACTTTGAGTTTTTCAAAGTGAAATAGGGAATTGTTGTTTATAAAATATTATGATGGTACAGAGTCTGTAGCAACTGAAAACATTGCAGTGTTTGCTGCAAGGCATGAGGAGCCAGTGACACAGCTCATTTCCTCAGCCGAGCTCTCTTTGCCGCCTTGTACAACACTTATTTCAAAGCACGCCACAGCTTAGAACTGTCGTGATCCCCATTAATATAAAATCATTGACCCCTGCTCCTGCTGGTGCGACTAAATTACATTCTGCTGCTCAGCGGCAGCCGCACATGGGGCCAGCGCTTTTGCTCATGGCCAGGTGCCTTGATGCCAGCGCAGCCCCTCCTACGCCAGGGTTTGCCTTTAATGAGGATTAGGCACCTTCAAAGATCTAGGAGGACCCACTCCCAGGATGGAGGCCTTTCTAATGGCATCTGGGCTTATCGTAGGCAGTAATTTAGTATCTCAGAGGAGACTGAAGAGACATTCATTTCTCGCCTCTAAGAAATTGCAAGAATGTGTTTTTGTGATTGGCTTTCCCCCCCTCCTCTCTCCACCAGCACAAATTCAAAAGCATTATGCCTGACAACACCATGTTTTAGTAAAACCCAGAAGGTGGGTGTGGTAAAACAATATCCCAAATGATGGCATAGCCCAGCTGAGGAAATGCCTCTTTTATATACTGTGTTACGTGATGTGCTACTGATGGGTCTAGACCCACTCCCAGATGCCCCACACTCATTTCATCTTTGTATTTCAGGTGGTGGGATTTGCTCACAAAAGGATTGATAGCCTGATCCAGGATCTGGTCTGTCTTCTCATTGTGTGCCTCAGCTCCTGACCCTCCTGGGTCTGCCCTTCCATGTGGTTCCTTTGCTTTCTGAGAATGAGGGGATCAGGGATTCTAAACCTTCCCACAGTGGGTGTGGAATTTGCAGGAATGTTCCCTGTGCTGCCACAAGCAATCACTCCTGCCTTGGCTGTTAAGGGACAAGGCTGCAGAGTTAGGTGACGAAGCGTAGGAAATAGCCATCAAACACTGCCAACATACTTGAGATAATCAAAGTCCTCCCTCACAAAACTCACAGAAAAATGAAACAAGTAATTAAAGATCACTCACACATGTGGTATTAAAATAAGTGTGATTATGTGAATGTATATACATATTTTCACACAATTATTTGCAGTGTGTTTAGATAAGTTCTTTATATAGCAAACTGTTACTCGTAAAAAGCTGAGAAATAGTTTAGCACCAGAATAAAAAATCTGGTGTTCGAAGTATTATTTGTGGAAAAATCGGATGTTTTTGTCTGGCGAGGGAAGGAAGCTATGTATTAGAGTAAAGCTGGTGAGTTTAATCCAGGAGAATCTGAACTCTGATGAATCAGTTGGTTTTCTCTCTGTTGTATTTGTAGTGAGACAAAATCATGAAAGTTTCTCAATCTCGTTTTTAGTTCTTAGGTATATTTTGGTAAGAAATGGTGCGTTCACTCAGTCAACCAACGTGCACACTGAAGCCAGTCGGCAGTATAAAATGGGACAAAATGTAATCAGCACTGTGCTGGTCACACTGACTGTATATGGAGACTTTGTCCGAATTTTCTACTCTGATTCCTATCAGAAGAAACAAATTAACTTTTATAGCCATAGGGAGTATCTGAAGAGAGTTCTCCCTAACTGCAGAGAGGTTAAATGGTCCACAGTATTTAATTACAAAATTTATAAATACTATTTGTTGATAAAAATCCGTTTAAAATAAAAGATGCACAAAAGCCAATAATAATAAGGAAACATGACATTTCGGAGGGTTGAATTTATCTCTGCGATACCTAAATACATGCAAAAAATATAAAGAAAAATAAATTGTGTTTCACTATACTTTGGAAAAGACTTGTTTTTGGTTTCTGAAATTATTTTTTTTCCCTGAGGTTTAATTGTATTTCGTGAAATTCAGTATCTGGATTAACAACTTGCTTCTGAAAGCTGATACCCAAACAGAGGGCTTTCTTTCCAGAAGGGTGTCCTAACCCCAGTCACACGTCTGCTAATTTGGCCTTTCTCTTAATCTCAGAAGAACTTGCTGAACAGAAGTGAAACTATGCACGTGCTAATGGCTCACGCTCTGCAAACTCCCCTCTCTCCCAGAGAGTGTCTGGTGTGCAAAGCTGAGCTGGAACAAAGATACACTAATTATTCCCCATTAATTTGTCTGCTTGAATGGTCCTAAATACCAGAGTGATTAATTAGCGCGAGGCAGCCGGGGCAGGATGTCACACCCTTCTCTGCGTTTAAGTGTCGGCAAGGTTGTGCTCAAGTGTTGACAACAGCATATCTTTAATTTTCTCCAAGAAGAAAAGTTTAGTCAGTACAATTAATTTGAGCTTGGCTGGCTTGCAGGAATAAATGTAACATGTGGAATGATATTACTGCTGTATAGGCATTTTTTTTTTTTTTTTTTGCCTCCTTAGGGTACAGTAAAACTTTTTTGGCAACTTGATTATTGAATAGTGTATTTCTATAATTGTTTCAATTTGGCTTAATTACTTTTGTGCATTTTGCAGCAAAAAACATGGATCATAAAATAGTAAGAAATTATTATTCATAAAAGGCTGGGATGGCTATAGATGAATGCGTAGATAAGAATTAGAAACAGATAAAAATGGCATTAAATTTGGTATCCTTCTAACTATGCAATTTTCTCCCATGGATTGAAATGTACCTCAATGCTACCAAAAATAATCAGTGATCACTTAACCCCTAAAAGATATGACTCAATTTATTAAAAAATATATAACGAAAAGTTTATTTGGCCTGATTTTTGAGGAGGCGGGTTTTCCTGAGATTTTAAGCTTTCCGAATGATATTTTGCCTTGTTTAATCTCCTGACTAGCAACATATATAAGTTAGTTATAAAGAAAAACCGTATAACTGATTTTTAACGCTTTCACTTCATATTCCCTTCTTTTTTGTAATTTTGTCCAACAGAGTGTTTTCCTAAAAAATAATTAGCTCCATTCTAAAACAATTACATACTGTTTAGAAAAATAAAATGAATCAAATAAAGTAGCTGCTGCCTATACTATTCTTCCCCCTTTTTTTTAAAGATCGAACTAGAGACATAATTCTGGAATAGAAAGAAAAAGCTATATAACTAAGAAGTAGTATGTTTCATTTGTTGCATTATATTTCCTTGTTGTTAGTGAAATTTTAAATTGATTCATTTTGCTATGGGCATGCTGTTTTGTTTTGTTTTGTTTTCAAACAGTGGAAAGAGAAAAAAAATCAGAGGGCCATGCAGCCGGCAGCATGGATGTTCTCATCTTTTCTTTCTCAATCTTCCCCAAGCTCTATACAGGCCCGAAAGGCTATTCAGCAGCAGGGGTGGGAGCACCGAGGGAGGGAAGGGGTCGCCTCTCCCATCTCTCCATGTATCTCATTGTTCCTCACTTGTCAATGTATTTCCCACACACCATCTCCAGCCACTCTGAGCCTCATCCCGGCGGCTGGTTCCATGACCTCCACGACATTATTCTCTCTTCCTCCACTCCCCACATCTACACTTTTGTTTTCTTTTTTACTTTTTTCCCAGGCTGTGGTTGCTATAAGACCATCCCTCCGGCTATATAGGGTTGTCGAAAATATTTGCTGGAACAACTGACTGCAAAATAAAAGTTTCTGAGCGCAGCGATCCCTGGGCCCTACTTACTGCACCTGATTCTTGCCTTCCCTCTCTCCTTTCACCTCCCATTTCCCCACAAGTTTTCACGGCGTTTATTTGTTTTCCATTGAAGCAGCATGCATTGTGAAAAAAAAAAAGCACAGTTTCTGGGCTGGAATCTCAGTTTTACTACTCATTAATTGTGCAATTTAAAGCAAAAAAAAAAATCACTTAACCTTTTGAGCCTCATTTGCAAAATAGGATTATTAATATTTGCTCCTTGAAGAAGTAAATGAAATAAGAAATCTGATTTCTCATCCACTCTGTTTAGCACTCTGTTACTCTAGATAAAGAAAAAGTAACTATTTTCTTGGTATTTCATAGTTTATTAAATATTTGCCATACTTGCCATAAATCTATGGCAGGGCATAAAATTATTGGCAGTATTTACACTCACTTGAAATGACTGCGTTCCATTCTTGAGTTTTGCTGCTCTCCCGCTGCCTCAAGACCAGATAAACCTGGAAACAGTTGGAATGGTGTTGGTTGGGCCTCTTTGTATCAAAAGGGAAAAATGCTTTCTTTCACTGAAATTTCTCACTTTGAGACATGGTTGTATCTTTGAAGAGAGAAGAACCACTAAAAAGCTGCGATAATCAAAGCTAAATATCATCCATTCCTGCTTTCACATCAAAAGATGGAATCTAGTTCCCCTGTTCTTGAATCTTGCCTGGATTTGGTGACTTGCCATTTCCTAAGGAGTGCTACGAAGTGAAGTCCTAGGATTTTTCAAACTAGGTCATAAGAAACTGCAGTTTCCCCCTGGATTGCTTGGTATGCTTGCATTATGATGCTTCCTCCACGAACCTGTAAGAGGCTACATGAGAGAGCTACATGGAGGGGCCACATGTAGATGCTCTGGTCAATAGCTCTAGCTGAGCTCACGTGTGACATCCAGCAGGAACTGACCAGCATCTTGGATGTTTAGCCCAATCAAACCTTCCAATAACACAAGCACCAATCACCATTTGATTACAACCCCATGAGAAAGCCCAATTGAGAAATCACCCAGATTTTTCTGTGGCAGCATTTCATTCACAGAAATGTGAAAGATGATAGTAAAGTGTTGCTTTGAGCCACCAAGACTGGGGGTAATTTGCAATATAGACAGACTAATCAAACAACAACAAAAGTGCATTTTAGCGTGACTTAAACTTTGCATATCATAGTGGCAAATCAAGATAATATTTACAATATTTACAGATAATATTTACAATATTTACAAGATAATATTTACAGATAATATTGAATAATTGAGGGAAAAATTGTTTTCGTGTGTATCAGCTGGCTCCATTCATTCATCTATCCATCACTTGGCTACCATGAGCCAGGGTTTTTGTTTGTCACATACACAGTGGACGTTTTATAAACAAAAGTTCATAAAAAAGTTTATTAGTTCCCTGATATGTATTAATTTAGAAATGTGCATCGCCAAAATAGTTTTATAAATAGGTTAAAAACATACATCTTTAGAAAACCAGTATATATCATTTTAAGAAATGAGGTGAGATACTACATATTGTGCTGTAGTGATTCATCCTTAACTCTAAATTACACTGATTCCTACGGACAAAAATTCCCTAAACAGAGGTTATCGTTTTTGTCTGTTTGTAGATATAGAATGTGAGTAGAATGGAAAACTGACTAGCTGTTAAAACAAGGACACTTATTTCTCCCACAATTCCTTGATAAAATTTTCATCCTAATAGTGGTGTCATTACTCTTGATCTTTTCAGAAAGATCAGTGCCAATATCATATTGTGTGCTGTAGACAACACTGGTCACACAAATCACATCTTTTGGGTGAGCAGAAGATGAAAACAATTTAATTTATGGACTTGACTTTTCCAGAAAATACACATTTTTTCTTTAGCTTCTTGCCTTTGGCCTTCTTTGACAGTTCCATCTGCTTTTCTTTATCACCTTTGTGGGCTTGTTCCCTGCTGGACCTTAAGTTGCGGAGCTCAAAGAGTGGAAATAGTTTATCAAAACAACTTGGGTATCTTATAAAGTGGAAGTGACATAGGGTGAAATGTTTAGTATCTGGACACCAAGTGGCTTGTAATAGCTAAAGCAATGATACACCTGCCTTCCCCCTCATTTCACTTTAATGAGCATGTGAGTACTTAAAGCCCAGGAAAGGAAGAGAGAGAGAAAAGGTGATTTTGCTTTGTAAAAATAAATAAATAAAATGTAAGAGCCCATGCTGGAAAAAGTGGCAAGCAGTATAGATAGTAATTGTGTTACACATAACCAGCCAGATCTCTTGAACACTAACATTCAGGACTTCCTTCCCCATTGTCTCCCAAGCGATAACATTGTTATGGTGTAAAGGAGAGTGCTACCCAATTAACGAAAAATTTCCCCTCTCCCAACAGAGGATAGTTTTGAAAAGCATGTGTTTTCTTCTGCCCACTGAGAGGCTTTCTGAAGCAATGTTTTCATGTCTACCCTCATATTGAAAGTAGTATTTGTGAACCTTAGTTCACCTGTAAACATCTATATGTAAAGTCTTAGTTTTAGTATCAGAGACTCTCAGATATCAGGCAAAGGTCTGTTGCCAGAAAGTTACATTGGAATAAAAATCCAGACCTGTGGACCCCACATTGCAGGAATGGGATCTGCGAGTTTGCACTTGTCCTCATCTACCATCACGAGTAGCGTACCCAAGCTTTGTTCCATGGAACTAGAGTACCTTGAGATGCTCTATGAAAAGAATATTCTGTCCTGGAGATTCACAGTCCAGGTGATCGTTATTAAAATCTTATGTTTAACCTGGTATAACCAAGTATTTCTGAACTTGCTGGACCTTCAAAACATTTTTTTAACAGAACATTTCATGGAGCACATTTTGGGAAAGAGGAGTTTAGAAATGCTATAATGCCCCTTCCATGAAAATTAAGCAAAACTTCCTTTGCTTTTGCAAATTTTTTTCTCATATATTCTCATAATATTTTCTGTAAGCTCAATATTTCTTTTCTCTTTCCAGTTGCTCACCATCTGTTGTTAACTTTTATATGTTCTCTAATAATATTTGAAAATAAGAAACTACCTTAAAATTCTAAGTGTGCCTGAAATGCCTGTTTTTTTCCAAGGAATGTATGTATTACTCATGACTTCATAGGCATAATTCTAAGAATTTACAAAAGTATAATCAAAATACCCTACTATAAAGTGGTCACTAGAACAACTCTCCATATCCTGATTTGTATTTTAATTAGTTATGGTCATGAATTTTCTTTTGCTGGACCCCATGCTACTTGAGGAAAAGATCTGGCTCACCTTGCCATGTTCAAAAGCCTTTGCTGAATTGTGTTGATTTCTGAAACCAAGTTTCCCCTGACTTGTGATGTCAATATACAGAGGCTGCTCAATGTTCTGATTCAGTAGTTGACTAACTTTGTCAGGTTTCTGTGTTTTGTTTGGTTTTTGTAAAGATAATTGACATTTCATCCTCAATTTGTATTTTAGAAGCATCACTAACCAACATTAGCTTATCATCTACTTTGGCACCAAAACCCAATCTGTCATATTTTTTATAAGCTCCTTGAGGACAGGGTTTATGTATCTTTCTCATAAACCTGCAATACTGTTTTATACAGCAGCATTCAAGAAGTAGTTGTGAAGTGGATATAAATAACCAAAAGGAAAATATGTTGAACAACCTGTGACCATTATGACTTCCTCAATATAATGTTTTTCTAAAAATCAAAATCCCAGACTTGATGTTTATGGCAACATATGTGCCAACCTGGGACTACTTTCTAGGCACTGAATGGATTTTTCCTGTCTTTTTTTTTTTTTTCTGTCCCTTGCTCTTGTTCCTGTTCATATCCAAAACTCTGAATATTCAGTTTATGCAGTTAAAAGTTAAATTTCAAAGATAATGAATTTCAAAGTGGGTGTTTTATTAACTGTAGCAATAAACAAGTGAGAGTTACATTACACTGTGACAAAAGTTCTTCAGCTTCTATGGGCCCTTGTGTTCCCAGATGAAGAGCCAAATGGAAATGTTTAATAAAACATGTGTGAGACTGCACAATAGAACAGTCCTTACATTTTACATCAAGCTGCATCAGGGTCACGGGAGGTGTTTTATTAGCACAGTCAACAATAATATCGTGATTTTTATTAGGAGGCAAAGATAGTGAGAGACTACTAATTATTTTTCAGCCTGAGGGACATTTTTTCTTGAAATGACTGTTAATTTGATCATTGTCGTGCAGTTCACAGATTTACATGAACTTATTTCACTGTGACACATGGTTAAGAACCAGACTAAGATTGTTGCTTTATTAATGGTTTTCAGTAAATGTATTCAAAAGTGCTAACTGTGTGGGTGTATGGATGATATTGATAGCACTTGGAAGGTTGAATCCTTTTGGAAGTAGCTAGCCTGAAGCCCTTTTCACATGATATTTTCTTTGTTCATGCAGTGAGATGTTAAGCCTGCAAGAATGAAATAAAATCCCAGTGAAATAAGAATGGTGTTGTCTCAGATATTACCAAAGTGGCTTTTCTGCAAATGTTTCCTTTCTTTTCTTCCCCTTCCCACAAATAGGGCAGGCTTTAAAGATATGAAAAAGCCAATGATTTCTCAAAACACTTGCTTTGACATAATCAACAAAATACCGCACAATGTTTTTGTTGTTAAATGTTATAGAATAGGAGTAATCTACTAACACTTGAACCGAGAATTCTTACAGAGTGTACTTCTACAGCTAATTTATTATGATTTTCTTTTTGATCTGTATGCATTATGCTAAGCTGAAAACAAGAATCTTATGCTAGTAGTGACCAGGTTCATTTTTATTTTATTTTATTTTATTTTATTTTATTTTTATTTTTATTTTTTTACAAATGTCAATATTCAGATAAAAAGTTTTACAAAAATCTTCTCCTGCCCTGATACCAGGAGACAGTCCAAATAAGACATATTTTTAATGATGGAAGTCAT
Organism: Canis lupus dingo; assembly: GCF_003254725.2. NCBI lineage: Eukaryota > Metazoa > Chordata > Mammalia > Carnivora > Canidae > Canis > Canis lupus. The sequence goes on from NC_064254.1 coordinate 56,727,538, forward strand.
CTTCAAAAAGGGCAATAGTTTAGTATGTAGAAGGAGAGACCCTGTGATTCATTCTGCTGGGTTTTCTATTTAATTTAAAATTGACTTGTTCTAAATAATTTAATGTACTTATGAAAAAAAATCCTGAATTGGACTCAGAAAATAGGCAGTTTTCTTAACCTAAGAATCTTATTATTTTGAGGAATCCATTTCTTAAGGTAACAAATTTTTAAAATGAGATTACAAATGTAAAAGTGATTCGTGAGTTATAAAGTATATCAAGATTTTAAGTTACTGTCATTATAAAATGAACTGTTAATATGTTGGCCATGAAGACCACTCACTATCTTTACATTATACATTTAAGTGGTCAAAAAGTAGAGAGACTTTGGCAGATGTCATCCACACAATGGAGTGATCTTATAAATAAGAGATACAATGAATGGATGCAGATTAAAAGTTCATGTTTATGCCCTGGCAAATAAATGTATATAATTCATATTTTAAGGATATCTTCATTGTTTAAAACAATGAAGCAGCTTGATATAGCTGCTCTTCACTCTTACAAATGGGAAATGAATTTTATAAGATTGGATTGGAACTTGAATTTAATTTTGCTACAAGTGAAGGAAAAATATAGCATAGTATTCAAATATTCTCATTGGCCAAAAATAAATAGTATTATGAGGAAATAATCCCAATTATATCTTTGTCTTTATTTATTTATTTATTTATTTATTTATTAGTCTTTATTTAAAAGGGAAAAAGTTTTCCCACAAATGTAGTTTATGATTGAATTGATGAGCGAATTTTCTTTTGAAATATTTTTACCCTTTGGGGAAGCTACCTATATGAAAAAGACAATTTTTTCCTTGTGTTTATCACCAATCATTAGCCAGCCTTCTTTTAAAGGCATATTGGCAATGCCATTTTGTGACACGGGAAACTTCCAAGAATTCCAAAATTCCAAGAATTCAAAAACACAATTACAGACTCTTGGGGCCTTCAGAGACTTGAAAGCCATTGAGTCCATTTGTTTGATTCTCAGCAGCATATGGGAAATTTTGCTTATTAATTTATTGTGCTTTCCCACACCTCCCTTTCAAGAACTTCAGATCTTCACATCGGAGCAATAGTTTGTGGTCAAGGAAGTAATGATCTGTTCATACTTGAGTTATATCAGCCTTCCTGAAAAGGATGACCCCCAAATTCTGATTGTTTGTGAGCCCCTGTGTGTTATACTGGACCACATCTGGCCATAGATAATTCCAGATGTAATTGATACTCTTATCCAGGAAGAATTTTTATTTGGAATATCTTGAAATCACTTCAATTATCTCTGAGAAATCTCACAATAAATTAGATGTATATTGAGTTTAAAGGTCACCTAAATCTCTTACCAAAGATGTTTCAATGAAGAAAAGTCTGGGCAGCCCAGGTGGCTCAGTGGTTTGTTTTATTTATATTTTAAATATTTTTATTTACTTATTCATTCATGAGAGACAGAGAGAGAGAGAGAGAGAGGGAGGGAGAGAGAGGGAGAAGCAGGCTCCATGCAGGGAGTCCAACGCGGGACTCGATGAGCAGCCCGGGTGGCTCAGCGGTTTAGCGCCGCCTTCAGCCCAGGGCCTGATCCTAGAGACCTGGGATTGAGTCCCACGTCAGGCTCCCTGCATGGAGCCTGCTTCTCCCTCTCTCCCTCTGCCTGTGTCTCTGCCTCTCTCTCTCTTTCTCTCTCTCTGTCTCTCATGAATAAATAATTAATAAAATCTTTAAAAAAAGAAAAGTCTATCTTGTGCACACCGATTAGGCTAACAAGTAGACCTAATTATATGGAGTCTCTTGTGTTACATTAGCATGAAAGAGAACTTTAAGCTACCCATTGCTGATGCTCACAAATGTTTTGTTAGCCAGGGCTATTTGTCACTAAGAAGGCCAACTGTTGCCCGAAAAATAAATAAATATTGGCCAAATCTCTGAATCATATTATAAATTAAGACACAAATCAAAACCAAAACCAAACCCTTACTCTAGGATAAAAACCCATTACATTAGAGTTTGCATCTCTTCCACATTGCTTCTTATACATCTTTATCATTTAGTCTATATATAGAATTTAGAAACGAGTTTGGGTACTTTGAAAATGTACTTAGTTTTTTCATTTAAAGAGGAGAGAATTAAAAAGTTTATCTTAAGAATTAATATTTTAAGATTTTATTTATTTATTCATGAGAGACAGAGAGAGAGAGAGAGAGAGAGAGAGAAGCAGAGAAAGAAGCAGGCAGAGGAAGAAGCAGGCTCCATGTGAGCAGGAAGCTCGATGTGGGACTCAATCCTGGGACTCCAGGATCATGCCCTGAGCCAAAGGCAGATGATCAACTTCTGAGCCACTCAGGCAACCCCATCTTAAAAATTAAAGAAGCTATTGGGGCACCTGGGTGGCTCAGTTGGTTAAGCATCCTACTGTTGATTTTATCTCAGGGTCCTGAAATCTAGCCCTGCGTTTGCTCTGTGTTCAGCAGGGAGTCGGCTCGAGATTCTCTCCCTCCTCTCCCTATGCCCCTCCCCACACTTAAGCCTGTGCAGGCACTCTCTCTGTCTGTCAAAAAAATAAATAAATCGAAAGAAGAAAGAAAGAAAGAAAAGAAGAAAGAAAGAAAGAAAGAAAGAAAGAAAGAAAGAAAGAAGAAAGAAAGAAGAAAGAAGAAAGAAAGAAAGAAAGAAAGAAAGAAAGAAAGAAAGAAGAAAGAAAGAAAGAAAGAAAGAAAAAGAAAGAAAGAAAGAAAGAAAGAAAGAAAAAGAAAGAAAGGAGGGAGGGAGGGAGGGAGGGAGGGAGGGAGGGAGGGAGGGAGGGAGGAAGGAAGGAAGGAGAAAGAAAAGAAAAGAAGAAGACTTAAGGAAACTAATATTACTTGAAATATGTACATAGTTTTTTTTAAGATTTTGTTTATTTGAGAAAGAGAGAGATGAATGGGGGAGGGGTGCAGGGAGAAGGAGAAGCAGAATCCTCCCTGAGCAGGAAGCCCATGTGGGCTTCATCCCAGAACTCTGAACTGAAGGCAGATGCTTAACTAACTGAGTTACTCAGGCACCCCACGTATGTAGTTTTGATCCCCATTTTATAATCACAACCATTCATGAGTAAAACCTATAAATACTACCACTCTTCTAAAACAACTTTCATTTCCCTATGACACTTGCAAGAACTAAGAGTTAATACAATTCTTTCCTGCCATCAAGTTGTGAGGTGCTTTTATCTTGAATATTTAGATAAGCAGCAATAAATAGTTGATAATAATAGTAATAACAGACAAAGCTTTTGTCCTGTGCTCAATAATTTATGTGCACTGCCATGTTGCATGGCACAGATAATACAATAAAGACTAGAAGGATGTTTCTTAAAAATCTGGAAGCTTAATTGCATTCAGTGTGATGGTGGTTAATATTTTGACTGGCACATTTTTTTTCTAATGAACTCATGCAAACTTAGGCAACGTATATTCAGGAATGTTCTACTGAAGACTCAGTTGGCCATTAATTCAGTCTTCCTTTTCAAGTATTTCCTGCACTTGGATTAGAAACAATGAGTGCAGTTTATGTAAATTGCCAAAGGAGGAAAGTTGACAGGCAATGAAGACAAGAACTAGAGTCTCAACTCTGCTTGAGAAGAGCAGATAAAGAGAAGTGCTAGAGGGGACACAATAGCAAAAAGCCAGAAAAGAACCAGAGTTAGTCTTTCTGCATTTCTTTAAGTTACATCCCTGCAAGAGTCTATCAGTGGTTTGTGGTCATTTGTCTGCTCCTGTGTGTGGCAAGAAATAGGGACAAAATGTAGACTCATTCAGGTGTGTTATGACAGCAATGCAAGTATGAGCGGCATTGCCTTGGGTATGAAGTATGTTGTTAAATGGCAAATAACTTTTATCAGTCTGCAATAGATAAAGGGCATGCTTCCACCGTTTTATATAATGGCCCAATTCTGGCAAGTTCCTATTATGTTAAAACGATACACATAATAACTTGAGTTTCGGTAAAAAATTGATTTAGATTCTAGGTGCCATTTGTACCTTTATAAGTATCTTGGCAAAACATTAAAAAATTGTGCAGGTCTCGGGGCTGTTTTTTGCAGGATATCTAGCACTCATAGCTTCTACTCAAGAAAATGCCAAATGTGCCTCAATCAGTGTGAAAACCCAAAATTGCCTCCGTGAATTTCTGTTATTACTCTTGGTATGACAATGAAATTCCTGATCTTTACAACGTAGGTCCTCCGGCCTATTTGGAAGGATAACCACTGGTTCTCTCCACAAAAATAGGAATTTTCTCTTCCATATGCATTAGGATATAGTTTCTTTTAGTGATCTTATTTGCCTTTCAGCCAACTTTGTCCAAACAGTTGATAGCTTTTGTCATGTAAAAGCTCAGAAAAAAGTTTACGATAAATTCACTGGCTGATACCGTATTTGGCTTTTTAAACAAACTGAATCATCCCAACGCTCTATTCCTATGCACACCCACTTACCACTCAGTTTCTGCTGCATGAAGAATTATTTGTTGCAAACTGGTGACAAAGCAAAGAAGACAACTTCAGTTATGTTTTATATGAAACATTCCAGGAGGATTCTGTTTTCAAACGTCTCTGTGAAAGCTAAATCCAGGGGTGTCACACTGTTCCCTCTGAACATTAGGGTGCTCTGTAATGTGCATTCTTTCCTCTGTTTGGCTTTCTAGTTCTTCCTGAAGGCTTGCCACCACAGCCTCCATGGAAACTCCTCATATCAGATTAATAGGGTTTCCTTACTGCAGGATATCTTGTGAGTCAATATCTTGAATAGTGAAAACTCTGTGTAGAAGAATGTCCTTGAGAAAGTATTCCTGTTAAATTCCTTGAAATAACTCCATCTTCTGGAAGTTTCTATTAGAGTAAGTTTCTATTATAAGCATTCCATAAAGTTTTGCTGATTTAACAAACACTTGTTGAGCATGTGATAGGAGCCTTGAACTAGGGCAGGCACTTCTTAAATCCCTTTCTTGATGGACCAAATAGTAAAATATGATTTCAAGTTGAGTATTATAATAGCAATTATAACTAAAAACTGATACATGAATTCATAACTATTATAATATTTCTTTCTATAAATTTTATAATAGGAAATATGATATGATATGATATGATATGATATGATATGATATGATATGATACATAATATAAAGAAGAGGCTGGGTAGACTCAAAATTTCCAGGGCACTGAGATGAGTCCTGGGTGACTGCTAAACATTAAAACTCAAGCATCCCATGTATCTTTGTTGGTCCAGAGAGCCTGGCTGAGGCAGACTCATTTGAACATCCAGAATATTGCAAACAGATCATCTAGATACACTTGTAGGAGCCTACAACAAATATATTTTGAATCATTTATTTCCTGGTCCCAAAAGCTGCAGTGAAAAAGCAAAATTGACATCTTACCCTGCTTTCATTATGACTCAGCATATCATCACTCGGAATGAAAAGGAAACATGCAAACAACAAACAAAAACAAACACCTTCACATTATGGGATAAAATAAAATGAACAAAACAGGAACCTCTGTGCAGAACTAGTCCTCTGAATCAATAGGTTTTAGTCCTTTTCCCAAAGTGGCCAACTTCCCAGCAAACAAAACTAATGTTGACTTTGCAGTACTGACACCTACAGATAGGTGAAGACCCTTGGAAATGAGATAATCATTTGAGAAAACAACTGTTTTTCTTCCACACTGGTAACCTTGTGTTTGGGTGTTTGTTTCCCTTTATACATCTGCTTCAAACTGTGCTCAAGGAGCCAGTTCTTCAGAAGACTGCCCTGTAAACGTTTTGCTTTTGCAAGTAAAAACGGTTTTTGAAAATGATTTTTTTCAGGGCATCTGGGTGGCTCAGTAGGTTAAGCGACTGCCTTTGGTTCGGGTCATCATCCCAGGGTCCTGGGATTGAGCCCCTGCAGGGAGCCTGCTTCTCCCTCTCTCTCCTCCTCTCCCTTACTTGTGCTCTTTCTCTCTCACAAATAATAAATAAAATCTTTAATAAAAGAAATATAGAAAATAGCTTTTTCTCTGAATTTTCCTTTAACACTAACTTTTTGACATAAATTCAAAGAAAGAGCATTAACAAATAAGGATCACTAACTTTATATACCCTTGCTGTGAATTCTACTCTCCTTAAGGAGGACCAAGCATTTAAACCTGTTTTATAAAGTGGATTTCAGTTTATTTAACTCCTTGAAACATGTAGTAAAATGTTATTTTCCAAATATTTAGGCAGCTGAAGAAAATTACGTCAAATTCAATAATTTCATCATTTGCTAATTTATTCAATAAATGCCAAATATCTATTATGAGCCAGACACTATTTCAACCACTGAAAGTAAAGAAATAAACAAAACAGACACCGTCCCTGCACCTATGGGGTTCACATTCTAACAAACTATTAATATATTATAAATTACATGTAATATTCAGGATAATGGATTTCATATAATGCAAACACACTAAGCAATTAGGGCTTCGGATTTCAATCAGAAATTATCATCCTCCTATTTTTATGTATTTATGAAAAATTTTTATATCATTAATATTTACTGACTATTAAAGGCAAACCCTGAAGTAGAGGCTCTATGACTCAAAGAGAACACTTAGTGTTCCCCTCTGAATGTGATGGCTGTTAAGATGGCCGATACTTATTTTAAAATCTTCACACTTTGAGAGAAGATTAAAAAATGGAACAATCTGGCACTAAAAGTTGATAAAAATTAGTTAACAAAATTTAATGCAAAAGTTTGAGACATTAGAGTACCTTCAACCACTCCATTAAAACAAATGTTAATGCAACTATTCAAAATATCTAGGAGACAACTTGCACACTGAGTGAATTTGGCTCAATATTTATGCAGAGATCATTGCAATGCCATTTCTATTTGGGGAGATAAGAAAGAAAACTAATATGACAATGGCCACAACTGCCATCATTATGAGATTTATGAACGTTGTGAGGTGGATATACTTCAAGTAGGGCAGCAGCCTTTGGAAGGGCATATGTTTCTGGAAAAAGAAAAGTGAAGTGCTTATTACTGGCCTTCCTAAAAGTTATTAATACAGAAATGAAGCTGATTTAACCATTCTCTGCTGCGTGCTTACAAGATATCCATCCTACAGAGCATACACGTGCCTATGTGAAGATTCTCTTTGCTCTTTAGCTGACTAGAAACTTCAGTTTACATCATTCCTTTTGAAGTTAGGCAAGTTGGGGTGCCATCTCCAGGGTCATTAAAATGCTGTTCTGGATGTCAATTATCTTAATGGCTTTTGTCATTTGTTTCTGATTCTTCTTTCCTATCCCAATAGGGAATCATATGAGGGTGACTCTGTTTCTCTGATGGAATGCTCAGTGAGATCAGAGCCAAGTTGTTGAAGATGCCAGGAGAGTCTGGGGGAGTTTGAGGTATCCTGCAGGGCTTGTGAGGAGGGTGCTGGAGTTTACAGATTGTTGTGGATTGCATCCTGGATGGTTTGCTGAGTGCTTTGGAATACCTGAGGTGAAAATTACAGCAATTTTAAAAGTCTGACATACTTTCCAGCTGATAGCACTAAAAACCTGACTTGTTGTCTCCTCTCCCTTCCTTGTTTGCTTCTTTGAATGAAGATGGCAGAAATGCTCTATATGAACTATTACCCATTATGTGAATTTTAATGAATCAAACTAATTTATTTTTTTTAAATCCATTTATTTTTTTCTTTCTCTGTGAACAACTTATACAATGGAGCAAATCCACAATATTTGTCAAAGTTATTAGAGCCCTGGGTCTTTAATTACTGGTTTGAACCCCCAGCCCTTTTGGTAAAATGCAGACTGCATACTGAAAGGGAAAGAAATGAAAAAAGAAATAATAGATTATGCAGTATACAAATGGGTATCAGTGACTTATTTTCATCTAAGACAACATTCAAAGCAATGATAATTGCTTGGACCCCAAGAAATTGGGGACTCCATATTCCTTATATTTTGTTTTATTTGGGGGGAAGAGGGTTCTGATGTTCTCAACCAGTACAATAATTGCAATCTGAGATGACATATTGTCCTTAACAAAATCAAAATAGTGAAGAATACAAAGTTGTGTGCATAAATAATAGATTGTATTTTATCTACAGGCTAAAACTTTATCCTGCACTAAAAATTTAAGTGCATTTCTCCTTAGAATGAAATTATATGCCTGAAAAGAGGTGATCTTACTCTCATTTTTATTACTTCTATCACACTACAGAAATGGATTTATCAGAATTTACTGTTAAGAACTTGAAATTGTTCTTTCAACCTATGTGAAATTTGAATTTACTGTCTTGTAGAAAAGAAATAAATTATATTTTTTCTTCCCTAGAATTTTAGAATCTCAAAATTGTAATGAAAAACTCAAAACAAGTGTGAAGCACCTATTACAAAATGAGTCGAATTTGACGGTGTATGAAGCTGTTCCTGCGGACAGTTTCACAATGCTCAAAATGTTAGTCTTCTAGGTAGATGTGGAGTACATTTGTGATTCTAGTATCAGAGTCTACATGTTAGTTTGAATGTCTCCACACGTCAAGAACTGGTTATATTTCTCCATTCTTATGATTCTTCAACAATATAATAAGATAAATAGTAAATGCTTTATCAATGACTCTAAACATAACTAGTAAAGTCCTTATGATGTTTAAAATAATAAAAGACAGCATTTAACATCAAGTATCTTTAGTTATAAGTTAGAAGAGAGTTTGATAAGCTTAATTCAGGTATGAAAAATAATACAGCTCTGTTCTAGTTCTCAAAATTTCATATTTCTTATATGCATGGATATGTCAAAGAAGTTTAATGAATGCATATCTTTACTTATAACAAATAAGTGTTCTTACTGCTTTCTACTATGGCTATAGTTCTGCATCTTTTAATTCTCATTGTGCTCTTTGCTTTCCCCAGCATTCTGCTATCCATCAGCTCTTCCTTTCTACATCTCTTCCAGATATCTTAAGCATCCCTCAACAATCACATCATAAATCTAAGAATGCAATCTAAACCTAATTGTTCCCATGTTGTCAAATAAGAGTGACCAGAAAAGAGTTCTATGACTAAAACTGCCACTTGATAAAGCTCTCGATACAGTCGAAAGCTTTATTCATAAAATCTCAGTACAAAGAACAAAATGCAACTTTGCAATTATTTGCATAGAAGTTACCACTTAAAATGAGCACCGATACCTGTGACATTTGGGCTGTCTAGACAAAGGTTGTTTACCCAAACTAAATCCATGAAAGGTATGTCTCACACTGTTAGCTAAATCCCACTAAAAATATTCATATTGAGTCCAGCTTGCCCTGGTGCCTAACTCCATGGCATAAATTAAGGTTCAGAGAAAGTGTCTTAACTCTTTCAGATCATTAGAGCACTATTCAGAAAGAGCAATTCAAGTGATCATTGGATTAATCCGAAATGCAAACATCTGCATGTTAAGGTTTATTTATCACTTCAAGTCTTCGTCTACATTGAAGACATGAAATATAACATTTGAAGAGAGCCACAAAAAGCGAGTATCTACTAAAATAAAGCAGAATAAGATCGTGTGTTATGTGTGTGGGATAGTTTGGGTAGAACAAAAAGTGTGTGAGGTTTAACCTATAGAAGTAGTTTATAGATGAAATGGTTGGTGATCGCAGCAAAATAGTCACAGTAAGCAGTATACAGTAAGCAGTAAGAAGGAGTGGGATTTCACATCTACTCTGAGAGGTAACTATATCTTCTAAATACTTAAATTTACTTTCTTTAGGAAAGTTTAAAATTAGACTTCAATTTGTAATTTTCCACATCTTTGTCCTTTTTTATTTTTTTGTCTCAAGTTCCACAGACCAGTTCCCTAGCTTTTATTTTCTCGTCATTGCACTTTATATAAGATATAATTTAAGTTGTTATTTTATTTCTGAGAATGTAGATTAAAACAGATGAGGCCTGAAAATCTTCCACCAATGTTAGGAAAGGCTGCATTATCAATGAAATTAGTACCATAGGTATTAGCACTTAAAATCTCACCATTTGACAAAAATGTGATGAATGCAGAATAAACTGGGCTTGAGAATCTACATAATCTGATCGTTCTTTCACGGTCACTTTGATTTTCTTGCTACTCAAGTCATTGGATTTATTTAAAATATTTTAACACTGCATTTCTTCCTCCTTACCCTGAACTTCTGGGATTCTCTCTTCAAATCAGAACAAGAACTGGTGTACCCTGCTCCTCATCTAGCCAGACTCACCCAGAAATAACAACTTCTTGAAAAATATTTGGGTAGAGTGATGGTAATCATTATTGGTTTGGTTTTTGTTAACCTTTATTTTTTGTTTAAGGAAGATTAAGTCAATCCACCTGGAGTTTAATACTGTATGTTACTATAGTAACTTTATAGCCTGTTTGGCTGTGACAAAGGGGCTTCATCTCGTCCATTTCATGCTCCTGTGTCGACCTACTCCCTCCCAGTGTTTTATTATATCTGTCTTTAAGGGTGTCTGCGGGAGCCACAGCTGCTGTGCTTTTGTAACAGAAAGCAGCTTTCACTGTGTGAAATGCTCAGCTCGAAGAGGTCTTACAGGCTGATAGCATTATTGAATTTCAAAGCAAAGACAAACAACATTAAATTGTTTAAAGCTAATATTCATGTTTTCCTGCATACGGCATATTTTTTAAGAAACATCATATAATCTATTTTTCTAGAAAAAGTATGTAATTGCTATCTAATGGAGTTATGAATGAAGGCACAGGAAATAATCTTAAGGTAATATAACTTGAAAAAACAAACCCAAAATATATTCAGGTCAGAAAATATACCACTTTGATATATAGTCTCTTAAAGGGTAGATTTTTGTTCTAATCAAGTAATTTGATTGCTTGATTTAAAAAAGATTAGATATCTAAATGCTGTTTACTGAGTAACTTCTGAATATGCTCTTATAATCTATATATAGATGCTGATTCATTCACTTCTGCAAAACTTTGCCTATTTATGTTCTATTCTCAAACCAAGTTTAGTCTTGATGTCTTTTGAGGAAATGTGTTAGACTCTGTAATCCCCCAAGATAAAACATCAGTATTTGTAAGGGCAGAACTGAAGATAATTTTAGTGTACTCAGAAATTATTTATATGAATGTACTGAGAAGATGCTTTTGATAATAGTTCTGTTTTACAGTTTCGTCTCAATTTAGGCAAAGCACCTGCCCAAACTTGAAACTTCAAAGTACTCCTCCCAAAGTGGTCCATCCAGTATTTATTCGCCTCTGTTCCATAAAAGGCAACTTTGGTGAGATTCTTTTTCAGAATATCTATGCAGTGATTTTCCAGTTGTGTTAATTGTTGTGTTGGAAAAGTGGTGAAAGCTCAGTGTGATCTTGTTAACTTGCTAAGCATCTGGTCAGCAGGGTAGTTCAGTTCCAGCAAGGCTCTTGACACCTCTGCCAAGGGTTATTGATACCTCACACACCCCAGCTGAGGCAGATTGTTTTAGTTGGGCTTCACATCCATGGCTAGCCTGTAGTTAGAAGAAAAAAAAAAAAAAAACCCAACAACAAACAAGTGATTGACAGCCCACACCTCCTGGGCCCTTCTTACTACCAGACACAACATCTGCTATGCCCTGTGGAGCAGTGAACCAACACACACCGAGAGAACTGTTTCTAGTATTGTCAGGGTGGATTTTCTTTAACCCTTTGTAGTTACTCTCTGGAGAAAAGTGTGAGATGGCTTTCATGTAGGGGTCTGGATGGAAGTAAATGTAGATTTGGGGAGGAGATTAGAATGGCTTGCTTTAAAAGGAATTTTACTTAATAAAATACTACAAAAGGTGACCAAAAGAAGAAGTCTCATGTAAATGCCTAGAATTAACCTCAATGTGGTGCTTTTTTATTGCCAAATGCAAGATTTGTCATATTCTCTCCCATTGCTCTATCAGAATCAGGAAAACAGAACTTGTGCACAGTAATGAATTAGTGGCAAGTGGTTTTGATTTTGATTTTCATTCACACAGTATTCTAAAGCATATAAGATTTTCATTCCATCTAGATTTACAAAAATTATTCTCAAAAATTCCAGAGACGAGGAAGCCAGTATGTTTGTTAAATAGATAGAAAAGTCACAATGTATCCATGCCAAAGCTTTTATAAGACAAAAGTACTGTGTATCTAATATTCTGTGACTTCTGAAGTTATAATACTGAAATATGGAAGTCTATATATCATTTTAGAAACCTTGTTTTTTTGTTATTGCCAACCCAACTACCCTGCTGATAGAATACGAAATCTTGTATTTGATAATAAATACGGTTCATTAAAAATGCATCAAGAAGCTTTTGTAGACTGCCAGCAATGTATAGGAACACTTAAAGGTTTCCCAAAGCAATTTCCAGGTTAGAATTGTTTTGACATTTTTTGAAGGGCTTATTTTTGTGTCTGGATATTTTAAGATATGTTCTGTAACAATTTTTCACATCGTGGGCATATTAGTAAAAAAGGTAAAGAATAGGTGATAATGTTGAGGTAAAATCATCTAATTTCCTTATGTATGTGTTCTTTGATACTGACATAAATAAAAATTAGGACACAGAGTTTCTATATTAAAACAATATAGCAGTGGATCTAAAAGTAATTTAATACATTTCACTTGAGCCAGTATTTGTCAGACTAGCTCTCCATCATAATGCTATACATCAAGGCTAATACTTAATAGCCATAATATCTCTGTTTACAGTGCTTTAAGGACAAGCTATGCTACAGTAGAGCTAGTAGCATTTTTATTATGTCTTTATTACAGCAATGTAATTAGCAATAATATTATTGTTACGCATTACTTTAGCCTCTTGTCAGCATCATGTTACTCCCACATAATTCACCCAATATCATGAAGACAAAGAAATTATTGAGTTGTATGATATTATCATATTGTTATCCTCACAGTAATGTTATTGAATGAATGTGACCATATCTGATATTTAAGATCCATTTGTTTTAAACAAAAGTGTTCTTATGCCAAAAGTTTTGGCTAAAGACAGACAATTTTTCTAATAATCAAAATTTAAAGATACTTATATGCAGATAATTTAAGAAATATTTTTCTTTTTATTCACTATTTTGAAATTTAATTATATGCCATATTTGTGTGTGTGTTTGGTGCTTAATTCTGTTTCATTGATTTATCTACCTATTGTTATTCCAAGCCACAGAATTCTCATTATTATTGCTTTACATTATGTCTAAATGTGTGCTTACAAAATACCTTAGTTTTTTTTCATCATTTTTTCTTGGCTATTTATGCACAGTTTTCCATAAATATACAAAAAAGAAAAAGAAATTTAGGTATAATTGTTTTTTTTTTTAATATGTGATTCAATCATATAATCCCTGGGAATGGAAAATTTAGCTCATTCACAGCCATCATGATTAACCATTACTCATGTCTACCATTTTACTTCGTGTGTTCTATCTATCATGCATTCTGCATGTTTCCTTATCTTCTACTAGACTGACTGACTTTCATTTGGTTCCAATTTTAATAAATAGCTCTGTGTTTTATTTCTATTCTTTGAGTTGATAATGCTTAATTTTCAAAACATAAATTTAGACATCGCTCTCTTAAAAGGTCAAGAGTTTAGTATTTTTCTCTACCTTTGTTTTTCCCTACTTCTCTCTGACCCCCTCACCTTGCCCTTAATTCATTTGTACCATTTTTCTTGAATTTTATTTTCAGATTAGTATTAAAAAGATTTCTTCTTTTCTTTCCCTCCTCCTTCATTTCTCATCTCCCTTTTCCTTCTTCTTCCAATTTATATTTTATATAATTTATTTTTTATGATTTATATTTTAACAATCATCTTACTTAATTTGGTACTCATCATTCCTTCTCCTTGAACCCATATGAATTCATTTTTAATTTATTTTTAATTTTTTTATTTTTTACTTTTTGAATTCATTTTTTTCTTTTGAAGGAATATATCCTTGAGTGTTGGCTTTTATTCATTCAGAGAGATTCTCATTTTACTCTTGAGAGTTGATTTCTTTAATCATTTCCTCTCTTACACACTATTTATTATAATCTATGTTAGAAACTACTGATGAAGTGGTTTTCTCCATTCTGCTTATTTTCATTTGTTAATGTTTTTTTATTGTATTTTGACATAATTCTCTACCTTGATCATTTAGCTCAAAAAGCTCATAATTTTCTTTTTACCAATGTGCAATGGTTAAGAATTTTTAAAAATATACAGCTATACTTTTTATATTAAAAACTCTTAACTTTTATTTATAATTATGTTTTTTCCTTATGACTCTTATTTTCTACCTTGTATTCCCCCATATGTAAAATATACTTACTTTGAAGTTATTTTCTTTTTTTTTTTTAAGGTTTTACTTATTTATTCATGAGAGACACAGAGAGACAGGGACAGAGACACAGGCAGAGGGAGAAGCAGGCTCCATGCAGGGAGCCCGACATGGGACTCGATCCCGGGTCTCCAGGATCACACGCTGAGCTGAAGGCAGCACTAAACCGCTGAGCTACCAGGGCCGCCCCTGAAGTTATTTTCTGACTCCTTTGTTAATTCTGTTTCTTTGAAAACAATTCATTTGCATTCTTCGTATTTTTTTTCCTCTTCTGTCAATTACCTTCTGAGCTTGTTTATTTTTTGGTAGTATTTCATCTGTATCTGATTTTCTGGTGCAGTGGTATATTAGTTTTCTATGACTGCTATTAACAACCACAAAGTGGCTTAAAACAACATAGATATTTGTCTTACAGTTTTATAATTCTGATGTCTAAAAGGGGCCTCACTAGGCTAAAATGAAGGTGTTGAGAGGGCTGCCTTGCTTTTGAAGGCTTTAGAAAGAATTTGCTTGCTTGCTTGCTGTTTCCAGTTTCTAAAAGTCACCTGCATTCTTTGGCTCTTGGCCCTCTCCCTCTTTCCATCATCAACCAGTACACTGGGCTAAGTCCTTCCTCACCTGCCATTTCTCTGGTTTTCTCTTCTGCTTTACTCCTCTTAACAATTTTATTTTATTTTATTTATTTATTTTTTTTAATTTATTTTTTATTGGTGTTCAATTTACTAACATACAGAATAACCCCCAGTGCCCGTCACCCATTCACTCCCACCCCCTTCCCTCCTCCCCTTCCACCACCCCTAGTTCATTTCCCAGAGTTAGGAGTCTTTACGTTCTGTCTCCCTTTCTGATATTTCCCACACATTTCTTCTCCCTTCCCTTATATTCCCTTTCACTATTATTTATATTCCCCAAATGAATGAGAACATATAATGTTTGTCCTTCTCTGACTGACTTACTTCACTCAGCATAATACCCTCCAGTTCCATCCACGTTGAAGCAAATGGTGGGTATTTGTCATTTCTAATAGCTGAGTAATATTCCATTGTATACATAAACCACATCTTCTTTATCCATTCATCTTTCATTGGACACCGAGGCTCCTTCCACAGTTTGGCTATCATGGCCATTGCTGCTATAAACATCGGGGTGCAGGTGTCCCGGCGTTTCATTGCATCTGTATCTTTGGGGTAAATCCCCAACAGTGCAATTGCTGGGTCGTAGGGCAGGTATATTTTTAACTGTTTGAGGAACCTCCACACAGTTTTCCAGAGTGGCTGCACCAGTTCACATTCCCACCAACAGTGTATGAGGGTTCCCTTTTCTCCGCATTGTGATTCATCATATCAGCAAGAGAAAAACCAAGAACCATATGATCCTCTCATTGAATGCAGAGAAAGCATTTGACAAAATACAGCATCCATTCCTGATCAAAACTCTTCAGAGTGTAGGGATAGAGGGAACATTCCTCGACATATTAAAAGCCATCTATGGGGGATCCCTGGGTGGCGCAGCGGTTTAGCGCCTGCCTTTGGCCCAGGGCGCGATCCTGGAGACCCGGGATCGAATCCCACGTCGGGCTCCCGGTGCATGGAGCCTGCTTCTCCCTCTGCCTGTGTCTCTGCCTCTCTCTCTCTCTCTGTGTGACTATCATAAATAAATAAAAAAAATTTAAAAAAAAAATAAATAAAAGCCATCTATGAAAAGCCCACAGCAAATATCATTCTCAATGGGGAAGCACTGGGAGCCTTTCCCCTAAGATCAGGAACAAGACAGGGATGTCCACTCTCACCACTGCTCTTCAACATAGTACTGGAAGTCCTAGCCTCAGCAATCAGACAACAAAAAGACATTAAAGGCATTCAAATTGGCAAAGAAGAAGTCAAACTCTCCCTCTTCGCAGATGACATGATACTCTACATAGAAAACCCAAAAGTCTCCACCCCAAGATTACTAGAACTCATACAGCAATTCGGTAGCGTGGCAGGATACAAAATCAATGCCCAGAAGTCAGTGGCATTTCTATACACTAACAATGAGACTGAAGAAAGAGAAATTAAGGAGTCAATCCCATTTACAATTGCACCCAAAAGCATAAGATACCTAGGAATAAACCTCACCAAAGATGTAATGGATCTATACCCTCAAAACTATAGAACACTTCTGAAAGAAATTGAGGAAGACACAAAGAGATGGAAAAATATTCCATGCTCATGGATTGGCAGAATTAATATTGTGAAAATGTCAATGTTACCCAGGACAATATACACGTTTAATGCAATCCCTATCAAAATACCATGGACTTTCTTCAGAGAGTTAGAACAAATTATTTTAAGATTTGTGTGGAATCAGAAAAGACCCCGAATAGCCAGGGGAATTTTAAAAAAGAAAACCATATCTGGGGGCATCACAATGCCAGATTTCAGGTTGTACTACAAAGCTGTGGTCATCAAGACAGTGTGGTTACTGGCACAAAAACAGACACATAGATCAGTGGAACAGAATAGAGAATCCAGAAGTGGACCCTGAACTTTATGGGCAACTAATATTCGATAAAGGAGGAAAGACTATCCATTGGAAGAAAGACAGTCTCTTCAATAAATGGTGCTGGGAAAATTGGACATCCACATGCAGAAGAATGAAACTAGACCACTCTCTTTCACCATACACAAAGATAAACTCAAAATGGATGAAAGATCTAAATGTGAGACAAGATTCCATCAAAATCCTAGAGAAGAACACAGGCAACACCCTTTTTGAACTCGGCCATAGTAACTGCTTGCAAGATACATCCACGAAGGCAAAAGAAACAAAAGCAAAAATGAACTATTGGGACTTCATCAAGATAAGAAGCTTTTGCACAGCAAAGGATACAGTCAACAAAACTCAAAGACAACCTACAGAATGGGAGAAGATATTTGCAAATGACATATCAGATAAAGGGCTAGTTTCCAAGATCTATAAAGAACTTATTCAACTCAACACCAAAGAAACAAACAATCCAATCATGAAATGGGCAAAAGACATGAAGAGAAATCTCACAGAGGAAGACGTAGACTTGGCCAACATGCATATGAGAAAATGCTCTGCATCACTTGCCATCAGGGAAATACAAATCAAAACCACAATGAGATACCACCTCACACCAGTGAGAATGGGGAAAATTAACAAGGCAGGAAACAACAAATGTTGGAGAGGATGCGGAGAAAAGGGAATCCTCTTAACAATTTTAAAGGAAAATCTGTATAATCTAGAAATATCTCTTTGTTTTAAGGTCTGCCTCAATTCTATCTGCTACTTCAAGTCTCCTTTGCCTTGTAATCTAACGTATCCACAGGTTCTAGCATCTTTGGGATGAAGGGTGTCTTTTATTCTGCTTATCACAGTGGACTGGATAATATATTCAAGTAGGGTCAGCAGCATATTGGAGTGGCCTTAGCTAATGAGATTGACCCTGGTTGACCCCTTGAAATCTCATGTCTACTCTTGCAAAATCTCTCAGTATTAAGTCAACACAAAGTTTCTGCTTTTATTGTTTTTAAATGCAAAATGTATATTTATTTAATTTTCTTTCATGTTCTCAGTTGAGGCGGAAGTGGTAAATTCTAACAGGTGCTCAGGTGTATCAATTAAAAGAATAAAAAAGCAGAATTTATTTGTGTAAACCACTAGATTAAGAAACAATAAACAGTTATTTAGGAGTAGTGGGAAAAAGGAAACAAGGAAGACAAGAAGAACAAGAAAAAAAAAGATACTAAATAAGAGATTATCTGAGGACCAAATGTATGGGTCATAAAAATACAAGTCAAAATTTAAATTATTGATAGATTGAGATTTTCAAATTGGGTCAAAAATGATAAGAGAAAAGCATTTCTTTTGATGACATTGGAGGAAATCACCTAAAACAATGTAAGACAGCTAAGTTGAGATAAAAAAAATTAAAAATGCTTCATAGATACAAAAAGAAAAGCAAAGATCACAATAATGTAAAAAAAGTTAAAGTAAGTAAAAATACTAAAAATAAATATTGTTTTTTAATGAAGTAAGTTTATATTTTTTCAATAGAATTTTAGATTTTATTTGTGATCTAATCAAGTTTGTTAATATTCTATTTTTTATCTAAGAATTTATATTAGGTCTGTGCAAGTTAAAATTTTCTTGTTTTAATTTAAATCAGACTTTATGTTATGCAGTAAAAGAAAAACACAGAATTAAAAGATCTTAATGACAAAGACAAGGATTAAAATCATACAAGATGACTTTAATGTACAAAAAAAATCTTTACATAAACAATGTAAAACTAACAAAATTTATTTAGGTCACAGCTTCTACAAAGCACATACAGATCACATTCTCTGACCATACTCTGGTAAAAAAACAAAAACATTAATATAAAATTTTTAAACAAAATCCTCTCAAAACATTCATTTTTAAAATTATCTCTTATAAAACTCTTAAACAAAAATGTAATTAGCTCTTAAAAAAGAACAAAGATAAGAATATTTTTGTCATCACTTATGGAATATTGCCAAAGTTTACTCAAATGAATATCCATAACTGTGAATATTTTATCAAATAAAAATATGGAAATGAATAATTTAAACATTGAACATTAGAAAACAAGTGCAAAACAAACAAATAAAAAGTGTAACAAAGGAACCAAGAAGTAGAAAACCCCAAAGTGTAAAATTGGTTAGTCTAAGAACTTGTTTTATTCAGGGGAAATAGAATAGGAAGATTTTAAATAGTTCAAAACCCAAAATTTGGAGAAAAAGAAAATAAAAATTTAAAAATTAGTTTAAAAATTGTGAGTCTATATGCATACATATTTTCTAATTAACTTGATTATCTGCTATAATGTTGCTGTGTTCAAAAGATAAATGACCAGGGGCACCTGAATAGCTCAGTCAGTTGAATGCCTGACTTTTGATTTCAGTTTAGGTGGTGATCTCAGGGTTGTGGGATTGAACTTCACTTCAGGATCCCCACTCAGTGAGCAGTCTGCTTGAGATTCTCTCTCTCCCTCTCCCTCTAGCTTTACCCCCAATGCTCTCTCTTTCAAATGAAATAAATAAATGAATAACCAAATTTGACTAAATAAAACACAAAAATCCTGAAGAGAACTGAAAAATTTTCAAATAATTGCCTCTAAAAAAATGTACTAACTCCCTCAGTTTTTCAAACATGAGAGTTACTATATTTTATTGTTATATTATAGAGAAGAATGGAAAGATACTTCATTAATGACACCAGAATTAATAAAAATCACACAAAAATGTAGACCTATATCTTTTATACAAAGAATTAAAAATCATAAATCAAATATGACCATACCACAAAAATCCTAAGTTAAAAATAACACATCATGTCCAACTAAGTTTATTTCTGAAACAATTTTTCAGAAATGCTACCAATTAATATAAGACAACAATCTTAATATTTACTGAAAAGATATTTGACATATTGAATACTAATTCCTGGATAAATCAGAACAATGAAATAAAACATTAAAGAAAACAAACAAGAAATAAAATAGATACTCCCTTGAAATAACAAGGAAAAATGAAAAATATAAATATTTATCATATCTTTATATCTAAGCTACTAGCCAACATCATTTTTAATGGAGAATTTTTAAAGTCATTTCAATTAAGTATAGGCAGGAATTTTAATAGTTTCCACTTTTTCTCTTCTTTTTTCTTTCTTCTTCTTCTTCTTCTTTTTTTTTTTTTTCATTTTGTCCCAGGTCAAGCTTTATATAATTATACAAGGAAGGAAGATAAACAACTGGACAAAGAGAGAGAGAGAAAAAGAGAGACAGCAAAAAAGGGGAAAAAAATATTGTGAGTATTTGCATATGATTTTGCAAAGCCAAAAGCATTGACTTATATTAGAAATGGGTAAATTGAAAAGATCACCCTGAAAGCATATTAATACCAGTAGACTTTCTACATGCAAAAAAGAAAATTAAATGGGAGAACAAAGGATTACCTATTAACCAAAATTATAAAATATCTGAAAACTAACTTAAATATAAATGTATATCTAAAAGGAAAAAAACAAGCTCTTACCAATAAATATACAATACTGACAAAAATGAATATACTTCCCAGGTTCTCATTGTGGAAGACTGGATAATCAAAAGATATAAATTTATCTCAAATTAGTTTGTATATAAAGCACATCTAATCATTATTCAAAGGAATTTTTAGAACTTTATTATGATTGAGGTAGGAAAAAAGAATACTACCCAATAACATGTTAGAAAATAACACAATTATAAAGAGGAATTAGTGTGATATCAAATGTATACCACCCAGCTACATTTATTTAAATAGCAGGAATTGCTGTAAGAATCTACTATCCATGGAAAAGAATCATTCCAGACATAGATTCAAATGTGATCTCAGTAAGGGCTATTCCAATCACAGTATTTAATCCTGGGAATCACCGTCATCTTATTTTTTATCATCTAATAAACTATTGAAGTTCCTTGTTTATTGTCTGATTCTTTGAAATATATAGATCATTGAAATATAAAGATCTACAAGATAAGTTTTGGGGGGTCATAATTCTCTGATAGAGTCTGAAAATAACAAAGGAAACATTTTAAATGAAGTCAGGAAGCCCTGAAGGGGAAAGATTGCAGGCACTCACAAGGAGACTTCAAACAGAAGCTGACTTTACCTGCTCTGCAGGAGGAAGAATTTTTTTCTTGCTCAAGAACAACCCAGCCAATGAGAAGCTATCTTGAACCTAAATTCTTCAAAATAGTACCTCCCAACTTCCTGCTTTCCTCCATAAAAGCAAGCCACTCTCTTCTGTTCTCGGACTTGCCTATGGTTAGCCATAGTCCGCTTGTCTCAAATTCAATTTTCTGCAATTCCTAAATAAATTCATTTTGATAGTAAAATGGCTTGCTTTTTGGCTTCAAGGTCAACAATTTAAACAGTACTTGGAATATAATGAGTGACTAACAAATATATTTTAAATTAATTCATTGCTTCAAAATCTGTTGAGAAATAATAGATCGATCCATAACTAGTATTGGCACATTTGATTGACTATTTGATTTAAAAAAATGATATATGAAAAAAAAATGATATATGCCAAAAATATAAGTACAAGTAGTTTATGCCATACATAATACTATTAATGGACTAAATAGGGATGAGTTAAAATTAATTTAAAACTATGCCAATGGAAAATCATTTTTTAAAGATTTTATTTATTTATTCATGTTAGACACAGAGAGAAAGAGAGAGAGAGAGAGAGAGAGGCAGAGGGAGAAGCAGGCTCCATGCAGGGAGCCCAATGTGGGACTCAATCCCAGGACTCCAATATCACACCCTGAGCAGGAGGCAGGCGCTAAACCACTGAGCCACCCAGGGATCCCCAGGAAAATCATTTTAAAAGAGCATACATAAAATATTGAATTTCTGTTATTGAAAAGAGCTTATTTAGGTAGCTCAGCTTTAAAACATAGTGATCAGTACCATCATTTGTGAAATTTCTCAATAGTGATAGGCCTGTGACTCTGATTACTTACATATTTTCCTTATATTCTAAGCTTTTCATGGAATTTTCTTACACTTTTTATCATTAAACTGCTATCTTATTAAAATTTTCATGAAGTACTAGATAATATATTTGATGGGCAAGAATAATACAGGGATCTCTACCTTTGGCCATAGCATAGTAACTAGCTCTAGAATTGGCCCCTAATGTAATAAAAGATAAACTGAACAAAAGATGTAAGAAAACAATCTTCAGACACTGAATAATACACAACATAGGACTATGATCCATGAAAGAAAGAAAATGCAGGAGGTGCATTTACTCTAGCTTTGTACCTGAGCACAGTCTGGGCATAATCTAAACCCACATGCAGAAAGGTAGAGTCAAAACAAAGTAGTGCTTTCACTGAGGTGTTGAAACAAAAATTGGAGTTTGGTCACATTGGGACTGCTACTGTCTATAGGGCCGGGTACTGAAGAAAAGTGAGCTGTATAGGAATTGAGCTTTTTTTTTTTTTTTTTTAAGATTTTGTTTATTCATGAGAGACACAGAGAAAGAGAGGCAGAGACATAGGGGGAAAAGCAGACTCCTTGCAGGGATCTTGATGCAGGATTTGATCCCCGGACCCAGGATCACACCCTGAGCTACCCAGGCATCCCAGTAATAGAGTTCTACAAATCCTCATAAGGATTCCTTCACAAGTTTGTCTGAATAGAAAGCTGAGCTTGAATAGAACAAGATTCTACAAAGGCTAGCAAAGAACACTTTCTGGAGAGCTGTGAACTGAATGCAACCTGGAGATACCACAGTGATGGGAGTCATAGACTTTCTAACTAGTTTTTTTTTTTTTTTTTTTTTTTTTTTTTACTTATTTATGATAGTCACAGAGAGAGAGAGAGAGAGAGGCAGAGACACAGGCAGAGGGAGAAGCAGGCTCCATGCACCGGGAGCCCGACGTGGGATTCGATCCCGGGTCTCCAGGATCGCGCCCTGGGCCAAAGGCAGGCGCCAAACCGCTGCGCCACCCAGGGATCCCACTTTCTAACTAGTTAAAGGGCAGTAACGTCTGTGCAAATACAAGGCACTTGGTGACAACCCAGAGAAGCCACTCTGTTAAACAAGAGGTATGATAGCCATTAAAGGAAGTTCTGCTATAGATACAATCTAACAAATCTAAATGACAAGAAATTATTGGATCAATAAATGATACTATATTTTGTGATCAGCAGATCACAAAGCATATCCCCAGTAAATACCCCCCAGAACAAAACAATACTTTCTAAAGGAAGACATCAAAACATGGACTTTCAACACTGCGGAACTCCACAATGTGTAGTAAACAATGAAAATGATTAATAATGCAAGAAGCAAAACAATGTGACTTCTGACAAAAAAAAAAAAAAAAAAGCAGTTAATTAGAATGATTTTGAAAAGACCAAGTATTGAATTTTATTTTGATACTATGTTAACATGATTGTTATAAAGTCATAACTAAGGCCTTAATTCAAGACCTTAAAGAATATATGGTCATAATAAATAAACAATGAGCAATCTCATTAGAGCAGTAGAAACTATAAAAAAAAATCAAATGCAAGTTTTTGACATCAAGTTATGTGAGTCTACTGAGTGGATTTAACAGCAATTTGAAGATGGCAAGAAGGAAAGATTAGTAATTTAAAAGTGGTCAATAGAAGTTATATAAACCGAGGAACAAAAAATTAAAATAAACAATATATTATTGATCTAAATAAAAATGGCAAGAAATACCCTAAAGTTTGATGACCAAATATGTACTTGTAGATTCAAAAAGCTCCATCAAGCAGAATAATAATGCATAGACAACATTAAAAAAACTGATTAAAATAAAAGGTTGAAAATCTTGAAAATAAGCAGAGAAAATGACACATTATATAAAGTGAAACAACCAAAAGACAGCAGACTTAAAAAAAGATGGCAGGCTTCTCATCAGAAAAACTAGAGAAAAAGATAAAGGAACATCTTTCAACAATATAACTAATAACTCAAAATAAAATTTTGAAAAAGTCTTTATTGAAAGCATTGTTTCTAAATAATTTTATCAAAAATCGTTTTGGCTAAGATGCCTGGATTCCCACAACACCTCTCCTCAGGTTCAATAAATTGCTAAAATGACACAAAACTCAGGAGAATGCTACATGAACTGTTACAGTGTATCATAAAGGATACAAATAAACAGCCATGTGAAGAAGTGCTTGGAGCAAGTCTGAAAGGGTCCCAAGTATAGCAGCCTTTGTCCCCATGGAGTTAGGGTACGTAAAACTCCTGGCATGTAACGTTTACCAGCTCAGAAGATCCCTAAACCCTGTTGTTTAGAGGTTTTATGGAAGTTTCATTATATAGGCATGATTGAACTCCTCTCCCCTCCCTGGGGGTTGAGGTTAGAATTGAAAGCTCCAAACTCCTTAATCAAGGCTTGGTCTTTTTGATGACCAGTCCTCATCCTGAAGCTATCTAGATCCCTGCCAAATACCTCTTCATTGGATCAAGAGATGCTGCTATCATCCTTATCACTCAGGAAATCCCAAGGTTTGAAGGAGCCATTGCTGGGAAATGGGAACAAAGAACAAACATTTTTCTTATCATACCACAACAACTAATAAAAATGATAAAATAGGAGTAAAACTCATCACACACACACACACACACACACACACACACACACACCGACAAATTACTATTATCACACAAGAAAGAGAAATCTCACTACAGATTTCATAGGCTGTAAAAGAATAATAAGAAAATACTATGGATGACTTATATTGAGTAAATTTGACAACTTAGATGAAATGTATGAATTCCTAAAAAAAAAAAAAACATAGTATTTAAAAATGAACACAAGATGAAACAGAAAATTGGAATAGCCATATGTCTAGTAAAAAGTGGAATTTATTATTTAAAAAATATAAATAAATAAAACCTTTTCATAAAGAAAAGTCAAGACCTAATAGTTTTACCAGCAAATTCTATTAAGAATTTTAGAAGTGCCAATTTTATACAAAATGTTTCAGAAAGTAGAAATGAAGAGAACACTTACAAACTTCTTTTGAGGGAAACATTACCCCAAATCTGACAATGACATTATAAAAAAAAAATCTAAGGCCAGTATCCCTCATGAATAAAGATGTAAAAATTCCTAACAAAATGTCAGAAAAGGAAGCCAGTAATATATAAAAAAGATAATACATCCTGAGTTAATGTGGTTTCTCAAAGGAATTCAAGGTTGTTTTAGCATTTGAAAATCAATTATTGTAATTCACTATGTTAATAGACTGAGTAGAAATAGCTAGGAATCCTCTGAATAGGTTCAGAGAATGATTTTTTTTATATAGGACATATCCAAAATATCTTTTTTTCTTTTTAATTTTTTTTTAAACTTTTTAAATTTATTTATGATAGTCACAGAGAGAGAGAGAGAGGCAGAGACACAGGCAGAGGGAGAAGCAGGCTCCATGCACCGGGAGCCCGACGTGGGATTGATCCCGGGTCTCCAGGACCGCGCCCTGGGCCAAAGGCAGGCGCCAAACCGCTGCGCCACCCAGGGATCCCCATATCCAAAATATCTATAGCTAATATCATGCATAATAGTGAAGCATTGAGTGATTTTCCATAAAATTGGGAATAGGTAAAAATGTATATTTTTCTAATTTTTATTCCATATTGTGCTTATAAGCTAAGAAAAAGAAATAAAGTTTGGAAAAGAAAAGTAAAATGTATCTGTAATTACAGACAAAATAATTGTTTACATAGAAAGTCACAAGGATGGGGTCCCTGGGTGGCTCAGTCTGTTAAGTGTCCAATTCTTGTTTGGATTCTTGCTTGGATCATGACTCAGATCATAATATCAGGATATGAGATTGAGCCCCACATCGGGCTCCGTGCTCACCACTGCATCTGCTTGGATTCTCTCCATCTCCCTCTGTCTCTCCCTCCTGCTCACTCGCTCTCTCTCTCTAGCTCTCTCTCTCCCCAAAATAAACAAATAAATAAAATCTTAAAAAGTAAATGAAAATCACAAGGAATTTATAAAACAACTGCTTGAACTAGTAGGTGAATTTAACCAAGTTGTGGGGTACAAGATTAATATACCAGCATCATAGAAAATGAATTAAAAATCAGTTCCGTATACAACAGTATCTAAAAATATAAAACATCCAGTAATAAATTTAACAAAAACCTGCAAAACCTCTACACTGAAAATTACAAAACACTCCTGGAAGAAATTAAGAAAATTTTTAATTAATGGAAAGGTACATTAAGTGTGTGGATGAACACATTCAAAATTGTTAAAATGCAAAAATTCCACCCTCCTCTAATTGAACTGTGGATTCAACACAATTCCGGTATAAATCAGTACAGCCTCTTCTTATGGAAATATAAAAGCTGACTCAAAATATGCTTGGAAATGCAAATAGCCAGTTATCACCAAAACATTTTAAGGAGCTAAAAGATGGAGGATTTACATCATCCAACTTAAAGATTCACTATAAAGCTAGAGTAATTAAGACATCTTGATTTTGTTTAATGATAATAAATGATCAATCGAACAGACTGGAGAGTCCAGAAATAGACCTGCACTTATACAATACAATTGCATTTCCACAGAGGCACTAAAGCAAATCACTGGGAAAAATATTTTCAATAAACAAAGCTGATCAACTGAATATGTGGAAAAACATGAAGCTGAAACTTTACACAGCCCCAAAATAGGAATTAATTTGAGATGTTTCATAATCTAAATGTTAAACCAAAGTTATAATGTTTCCTTTTTTATCATTTTTTAAAAAATGTAAGTTCTAAAGTCATAATGTTTCTAAAGGGCAAAGAAGAGGATCTTGGCAAAACGGAGTAGGTAAATATTTCTCAGGACACAGTAAACAATTACTTTAACAAAATTAACAAGAATGACTAATATATTTGGGAAATTCAAAGTACAATCATAACTAGGATGCTCCTATACTGACATTCAAATTAATGAAATCGAAAAAAATGAAAATACCAAACTGTAGGTGAAGTGATTGGAACTCACACATTGCCGCTGAGAATGTAAACGGTACAACCATTTAAGAAAAGAGTTAGCAGTTTCTTAGAAAGCTAAAGTTACATCTACCATATGTCTCAGTAATTCCAACACTAGGTATTTTCCAAAAGAAGTTGAAACACATGTCTATGAAAAGACATTTTTAAAGAATAATTTTGGCATTTTAGTCACACAAGGTGAAGGAGTCTAGAATAAGCCACTGTGGCATCAGAATTATTTTGAACTGAAGACATTTGAGTTCCTATAATCTCTTTTCTGCCTAACATCAGAACCTCCCCCAAAAAACTCATGTGTCAAAATCCCCTCCCAGGAGCAACTCTGATCTTCTAATCTTTTCTTCTTGAGACAGGAAGTCCCTGGCACCACATCCAAATAGCCTTTGTAACAAAACTATCTTTCTCTTACCTATTTTCTTAAGGCATCCTATTTATCTTTCCAAAAAGTCATCTACTTTTCCATAAATTCCCCTTTCTCTCTTCTAAGTAATTTGTTCTCCCAGACCTGTCCCTTGCTGCTCCCCATTCCCTACTAAAATACCACATAAACCCCAAATTCTAAGATTCTTGAGTTAAAATTTTTTGTGTATACTTCCACACTGTTTACCCCTCTCGTTAATTTGCTTTTGCTAGTTTAGTTTGCAAAACACCAAAGACTGGACCTGAGGGGGTAGAAGAGAAGTTCTTACTTTTTTTTTTTTTAAGTTTTATTCATTTAAGTAATCTCTACAAATTCATGACCCCAAGATCAAGAGTCACATGCTCTTCCCACTGAGCCAGAAACTAGCCCTGAAAAGTTTTTACCTTAAAATGACAAAGCATATTCCTGAAAAAAGCCCAAATATCCATTAAAGTGAGAATGAATAAATGAGTTGTACCCTGTATATAGGAATACCAATCAGCAATAAAACAGAAGGAAACTCCTAATAGATGGAACAACATGGACAAATATGATTGACATTATACCAAGTAAACGAAGTCAAACATCAAAGAGCACATATTATATTATGCTATCATATTATATGATATAAATATCCTAAATTTTTAGTAGTATGGGTTTCATGAATATCCATTTTCAAAACTCATAGGATTTTACACTTCCAATTTGTGAATTTCATTAAGTACAAATTATACCTATAAATTAGAACAAACATTTCCATAGGCATGCTTTTCACCCTGCCATGGATTAGCTATTTCAAATTCATCTTCTGTGTATTCTAGGCATTTGTGAATAAGTAAATATATTGAGGATAATGGAAGACTTTTTTTTGTTGAAGAAGCAAATTACAAATATAGAAAAAGGGAAAACTAGTGCCCTGTGGCATTGGATTGAAGTTAAAAAGTATCAATATAAAATAATTCCATATGCATGCCATTTGCAACAGCATGGATGGAACTAGAGAGTATAATCCTAAGTGAAATAAGTCAGTCAGAGAAACAAATACCAGATGATTTCACTCATGTGGAATTTAAGAAACAAACAAAAAACAAACAAGAGGGAAAAAAGAGAGAGGGACAAATCAAGAAAAAGACTCTTCATTATAGAGAACAAAACTGATGTTTACCAGAGGGGAAAAGGGTAGAGGGATGGGTTAAATAGGTGATGGGGGATTAAGGAGTGCACTTGTTCTGATGGGTGCTGGGTGATGGATGGAATTTTTGAATCACTATATTGTGAACATGAAACGAATACAGCACTGTATGTTAACTAACTGAAATTAAAATAAAAACTCAAAAGCCAAAATATTTTAATTACATGTATATTTAAAATACATAAAATACATGTATGAATATATAAATATTACATATAACATATTGCATATATCTATACTTATATATTTACCTATATAACATAAACACCTACATGTATGCTTACCTTTGCCAGCACCATCAAATGATAACTGAGACTGATAGCAATTAAGACAAACTTGTTTTCTGAAAATCATTTTCCAACAAAGAGAATTAGAGACACTTGGAGAAATGATAGAATTCCAGTGCTTTGACATAGTAAGTATGGGATAAGACTGAAACATCTTGCAACACAAGGGAGTATTAAGAGAATATTGGGTTTATGTCAAAAGGACACAGGAGTCAACTTTAGGTGGCTCAAGCTTGGTCAAATCTGGGACAAATTGAGTATCATAATAGTGAATAAATAGCAAGACAAATAGATTCTAAATTATCAAATAAAATAAGAACCCATAAGTCTGTTGAAATGATAGATAGATAAATAGATAGATACAGATGATAGATAGATGATATAGATAGATGATAGATGATGATAGATAGATAGATAGATAGATAGATAGATAGATGAATCAATTCTTTACAGTAGGACTCCAACTAATAATTATCAGAGAAATGATGGAGTTGGAAAATAATCAGTGGATGCTAAAATTATTGGGTAATTTTGATAGGCACAAAATATGTCATCACAAATTACTCAGAGTATCTCCATATAAATCCTATATTAATTATTAAAAAAAACACTAACTGTATAATGGAAAACCTAATTATATAACATAAGACAGCATTTACTGATGATCAAAGTTAACATCATTAATGTTGGGTCTTGGCCCTCCAGTTATGATGCACTAAGAAAAACACAGTATCTGTGCTATTCCTGGCGAAGATGCAAAACCTAAACTTCATCATGAAGAAATATCAGATAATTTCAAATTGAATATTTTACAAAAAAAAAGTCTAGTTTGTACTCTTCAAAATGTCAAGGTCAACAAATAAAAGAAGGCTGAGCAACTTTTCCAGATTGAAGGATTCTAGAGCTCCATAGCATTATGTGATATCAGATTGTATCTAGACTGGGGGAAAATAGGAATTTTTGCATCTGTTCACAAATTTGAATATGAGTTATTGATTACATAGTAGCACTGTGTTACTATGAAATTCTATAGTTTTCTATAGTTACTATGAAATTCTATAGTTTTGATGATTTTACTGTAATTGAAGAGAATATCTTTATTCTTTGGAACACATAGTGAAATATATAGAGGTAATAGGAAACAATGTCTCCAACTCTCAGTTTAGAAACAAAAGTCTGTAAATGTATAGATGACAGAAAGATAGAATCATAAAATAATTAGGGCAAAAATAAGTTAGTAATTCAGGATAAAGAAATTATTGGAGTCTTAGAAATATTCTTTCAACTTTTCTATAAGTCTGAAATAATTTAGAAATAAAAAATAAGAAAAGTAATGCACAATCCCTCATTTGAGGATTCTTAAATACCCTTCCAATCTTCTATAATCTCAACTCTGAAAACAATATTTAGAAAGAGATATGTAATGATATGTAAATTTTACAGGGACATTTTTTTAAGACTTTATTTATTTATTTATGACAGACAGAAAGAGAGAGGCAGAGACACAGGCAGAGGGAGAAGCAGGCTCCATGCAAGGAGCCTGATGCAGAACTCGATCCCAGACCCCAGGATCACGACCTGAGCCAAAGGTAGACACTCAACCACTGAACCACCCAGGTGTCCCATGGACACTATTTCAATATCGTATTGAAAATCTGGAAACTTTTCCTGATTCAGCATCTTAGATTTCCTGTTTTTATTTGATTTCCAAATTTAAACTATTCTAAAAAATGTTTTTAAAAAATTTAGACTGTTCTCTTTTTCACTTATGTCATATACTTTATTAGTTCATAAATTTGCTTTTCTATTGTTTTGTTTAATAATACATGCTGGTTGGTAATGAAATGTATTGAGCTTCAACAACACTAAATTTTCTTCAAAAACTCAGAGGTCAGAGCGGAACATGAGTCTAGCCATTTTGAACTGAACAGAACATTGAAATGAGTTACTCTATCCAATTCACCATTTCTTTTCCTAGGCCACAACTTTCTTCAGTTGATTCAAACTGAATCATAATGCACTGTTTATTAGGTATAGTCATTCATAAAGCAAGCATACTGTGCTGCTCTCTCTGAGTTTAATATGGCATGGTGTATGAGGGGAGTATATTTATAAACAATAACAGGGCAGCCCCGGTGGCGCAGCGGTTTAGCGCCGCCTGCAGCCCAGGGCGTGATCCTGGAGACCTGGGATCGAGTCCCACATCAGGCTCTCTGCATGGAGCCTGCTTCTCCCTCTGCCTGTGTCTCTGCCTCTCTCTCTCTCTCTGCATCTCTATGAATAAATAAATAAAATCTTTAAAAAAAAACATAAATAAATAAATAAACAATAACAGTAATAACTTCAAAAATGGAAGTTAGCAGGTTTAAACATATCCATGTCCTTTTAAAGTAAACTCTGATTTGTCACTTTTATTGTTAAGTGAAGTAAAAGGCATTTCAAAACCACCATTTTGTCCTCCATTACTGTATTTTTCTATGGTATTCATCATAACTTCTCCTTATGCCCATGAAGTTATTCTTTTTTTTTAAAATTTTTATTTATTTATGATAGTCACAGAGAGAGAGAGAGAGAGAGAGGCAGAGACACAGGCAGAGGGAGAAGCAGGCTCCATGCACCGAGAGCCCGATGTGGGATTCGATCCTGGGTCTCCAGGATTGCACCCTGGGCCAAAGGCAGGCGCTAACCCGTTGCGCCACCCAGAGATCCCTGAAGTTATTCTTAGTTACTGCAAAGTTAAAAATTATCTGGATCAGAGTTATTGCTCTCAAATAGACAGCTATCAAGGACAGTGTTCTAAACATAAGACATAAGTATACAGATAATTGGCCCAGTTATTTATCATACCTGGGTAAAGAAAGTCATAAAAATATATTAAACATTATTCTTGACTATATGTGCTATCAGGATATATCTTTGCACTCTATTTTCTATACCTAACTCAATTAAATGCTACTGATATATAGGTATAGATTTTCCTTTTTTAGATTCCAATTTTCTACTGTTTCTGTAAGAAAGTAATGATAGTTAAAACTCCATCTCTCACAAGTAATGTTTCTGATGATTAGGTTGACCTTCTTGGCTTAATTAATTCAAGATCTAAGCTGTCCTCATTTATAAGCCATCTTCAATTATACAGGATGTAACTACTTTTATGTTGGGTTCTGTTTTACTTTTTATTTAAATTATATTATATTTGAATGGTAAAATGAGTATTTTCCACTGGAAATAGGTACCTCAAATATTATCAATTTATGGATATTTTCCCTAAAATGTATTAATAGTATACTTGGAAATATAATTTATATTATTAACATATTACCTTGTTTCATATTTTCATATTCATGACAATTCCATTCTTTGGAATGTATATGATTAAGTGTAAGAACTAGCTTATTATAAGATAGGGTCCATATTTTCCCCCATCTTTTACCCTACTGTTTGCAGTTAGTGTCTTCCAAATTGGAAGTTGTTCCTTCATTCCATCTTATTTTTTGTAGTGTTGTAGGATATCACCATAAATATTCAGAAAATATTAAGCTTTTAAAATGATGTATAAGGACCCACCAAAATGATTTCTTTAAAAAGGGGTAGTTGAAATTACTTTTCATTTAGGCAAAATAGCTGTACTTTCCCACTATCTTCAATCAAATGTTTAGTTCTTTGGAACCAACAGGGCATGCATATTTTGTTGGGGAACGGATGCTATGTTTCCATTTGATAATGTGTCTATCACAGAGCTTTTCATATCATCATTCAGAAGCTCCTGTTAGTTACCCTAGTGTAATAGGGAGTAAAGAAAAGAGTAATGACTATTAATTGAGCATTTAAGCTGCACCATATTTGTGCTAAGCACTTGACAAGTGCCACAATTATTATGTATATTAGGTGTATAGAGCTTGATTTACATTCTCAAATTTGAAGAATGGGATCTTTTACATGCAAACTTTTGGGTAATAATAGCCAACATTTATAATTTACTAAATACAAGGTAGATGCTATTAATAGCTTCACTTTGCAGATGAAGAAACTAAATCACAGAAAGTTTAAATGTGTAAAAAGTGGAGTCAGAACTCATGCATTTAACTTCCACCTTCTATTCCCATTATTTCCCCGAACTAGATGGAGAAATAGGTGAATGGAGGGATAATCATTCTTACATGATGAGAGATACAGTGTCTTTGTATTATTTAACATATTTCAATTATGTTCCATTAGCATTTATTGAGAACTTAAAGATAAAAATTTTAAGTTGGAACTGTGGTAAGGAAATACCAGATGTAAGAAACATCCCATTGAAAGACATAGAAGTGTAAATTAGCAAGGTATATTCTGAGTATGACCAGAGTATATGGTGTTAGATGGTAGAGGTTGAGTGATTATTAAGTGAATCTGGAGGGTAGACTAGAACCAGAAAAAAAAAATAGTACTAACTTTGCTAAGAAAGAATATTCTGTCTAAAACCATTGGCTGGCAAGTATCTGTTGATCAGCAGAAAAAGCAGAAATTGACCAGCAGGACATATCCATCTGGGATTAGGTACTCAACTCAATATGCAGGTCCTGATCCTTGGCTTCAGAAAAGGCCAATGACTCTTTAAGAAGCTGGAAGGGAAGTCCACTTATTCCACTTCCAAAAATGAGCCCAAGTACTTTTATCCAATAAGTGGTCCAATAAGGCACAATCTTTAGCCAATAAGGCACAATCAGTCCCTGTCCAGACCTAAGATACAAACATGTTAACCAACAGTAGGCAATGCTCTCAATAAGCCTTTGTGCCCAAGATAGTGTTTCCTTTGGATTTATTAATTTACTTTTGTCTTGTTACTCTCATTCCTTTGAGGGCTTACAGATGTGACCCTAAACCATAGCCTTGTCAGTGTTGGGGCTGTCACACATATCTTAGTAAACAAACACATGACTTTTAGACTTAAATTCCACATCACTGTTTCACCTGTTAGAAACTCTGCTATCGCTTTTCAGGAATCACTGGCTCATTATTATCTCAATCACTACTAGTAACTTGCTTTTGATATTGAGTCTTGACATAGTCCCTCAGATTTCATCAGTATTTCAGTTTTAGCTGCCATCATCTATCCTACTCTATTGTGTGAGCTTCCTGGGATAACTTACTGTGCCATTTCCTTGTTTTTTTCTTGCTTCTAATATAAATCATCTTGCCTCATATTGCACCAAGATAGGGAAAATTACACCATCTTGTTGTGTGGATCTTGCAATCTCAAGGACATTGTGCAGTGATAAATCTGCATCTCCTTATACCATTCAAAGACATGGATGAAACTTTCCTAGGTCAGATTTCACAACTGGAACAGATTTCACAAAATAGAGTATCACAAGGAAATCCTGCCACTCATGATATTGGCTAAAAATTTCCTTCTGCAAATATCAGAGCATATAGTTACAGTTTGACTTGCTGAGAAACAGTATTCATCATATACATATTAACAACAACAACAACAGCAACAACAAGGTGGAAGCTGCTGCCCTTAACTCTTACCAAGAGGTCATGATACTTAACTCTGACCAAAAGAACTGCATGATAAAGTAGAAGTGATAGAGGTGGCTATTTTATTTTTAGCATGTTTCCTAGTGTTTTTCATATTTTTATTTCCCTAACTCAAGAGTACAGATAAGTACACACTCCTGGGGGAAAATTCTCAACAAATCAGAGATAGAAGTCAGTGGATAAATGAAATCTCCTTGTCTTCCTGTGGGACAACTCAGGAATATTCTATATGGTTTCTTGGAACATTCATAGCAGGATTGAGTACCAGTTACCCAGGGCACTAACCCACTCTTTCATAAACATTTTATTGACTTCTCTCTTGTCTCACTTCTCGCTTTATTGTTCACTCCCTCTGTGAACCTTGAGATCGCCTCTCAAATATACCACTTGCCCCAAACACTTATTTTATGTCTATTCTTGAGAGACTCAAACTAAGATGAGTGATTATTTTTGGAGTTGGTAATAGTGTTATGGGAAAAGGAGGAAGTTTCTGTAGGTCCTACTAATGTTCTTTGTCTTAATTTGGGTAGAGTTAAAACAAAAGTCTTCACTTTGTAAAAATTCACTAAATGTGCATTGATAACTTGTTCACTTTTTGTTATATTTGATGTAATTCAATGAAAAGTTTTATATAAAGCAATAATTGTGTATTAAAACGTATGAGAAATGTTTAATTCGAATAATTGCAGTCATATTGGGTGACTTTTGATGTATTGCTTTTGGTATTAGTGTATTGAAATAACCTAGTGTATTAAATAGCAATCCTTTGTTTATTTTGCTATTTTGCTTTTCCCCAAATTTCTGTGAAACAAAAATAACATATATTGACATCTCTGTATGTATGTGTGTATACATTCATATATATTATTTTTAATAAATTTAATTGAATTATTTAACTCAATTAAATAAAAATTAAATGAACAGCACACTCACAGGCACACACACACACACACACACACTCATGTGCTCAACTATAGTTATGTAGGGATAAGAAACTAAAGAGCTATAGGACTTAAATTTTATATCCACAGTATTCATTTCAGGTTATATCAAATATTTAATACCAGCTATTCTTTGGGATTTGTTAGCATATCTTTTAAAACTTGCCTGCGGCAGTTACAAGAACGAATGTAAAAAGTGGTTTTGATTATCGTTTTGGATTGTCAACCTTGACAGTTTGGGTGGGATTTATAGGCATGAAGAAAGAATACACAGACACTCACACCAGTGTACCTTTATCCTTTTCCTGGGGAAGATTCTTTCCCAAAATAACCAAAGAGCTTGTTATTCGTCAGAAGAATTACAGAGTGGAACTCTTTGGGAGTAACCTAGGGCACAAAAGTCTGGAAGCAAGAATCCACTAGTGATCAGTTTAGATCTACAGGTACAGACTAGACATTTTTTAAAAATCTGCTTTTTAAAAAGCAGACTTAAAACCCCATTTACTTTATAGCCACAATGAGGAAAAGTATGATACTTGTAATATTCATTTCCTTATTGTATTATTCAGAAGCATAACAAGAGTTTAAATTGAAAAATAGAAGGCAAAAGTTAAATGGGTTAATCAGTTAAAGAATAAAAAAGCCAAGTCACTAACATATTGTTTGGATGTTATCAGAGCATGAACTTTCTGTATCCAGATAGTTTAGAGAAGCTACTCAGGGATATTAACCCCTCTGAGGAAGGACCTGAAAGAAACAGAACTATAAGCTTTATGACTATAGAAATCCAGAGGTGTCCCTGAAAGAATGTTTGAATTCTCTTACCTAATGCCTAACTGATACTTTAATAATTCATTAAAATGGGGGTTCCAAAAGATTGGCCGTTGAAATGCCCACCTTGTGTTCATGGGAGTCACTTTCTGACTAAGCTCTTTTCTGCTCTGATACTAAGGCATGAATAAAATATATTGGTAAGAGGATGATGGTGCCAAGGTAATAGAACTGAAGAATGCTGCATTCAGGTCTTTCCTGAAACTCTTTCACGATTTGATTGGAAGCTGAATTTCAAGATTCTTTGTTACTAACACCCATGCATCATAATTGCTGAGGCATATTATCATCCATCCTTACATTGAGTCTGCATATAGCTTTACCCTGAAATCCGCATGTCTTTGTGAGGCATACATTTTTTTTTTCATTTAAGTCCTTTTATTACAGTGGTGCCAGCCACTGCTGCTATCGTTAAATGCCTGTCAGCATTTCCATTATAAACCTTATTTTCAGGGGATTTATAACCTAGCCATTTTAATTCACATTCGGCTGAAAGTTGCCATCGAAATTCTCAACATACAGTAGGTGCTGTTTTCTTTTATCACCAAATTTTATTTGAATCTGTTTATCTGCCAGAGATTTAGCAATGTGTAAAACCATAACACTGAGATGGAAGAAAAGTAGAGATGTTTTGGTAGATTTTTTCTAAAGTAAAGCTATACCCATGGAAAACTAGAAAGGAGTTGTAAACTTGTCAGGTTTTTGACAAGCAAAAGTCTTAATGGATAATTTGAAACCATTGCTATTTGTAGTATACTAATATTTTATACTCATAGTTTTTAAAATATATTTTACTGTGAACACGAATTCATATCATGAAAGAGTTATGGTCAATTCAGCATAGCATCCTGTTCACTATAATAGACTTACTGGCATCATGAAATGTAATATAAAGCCATATCCCTTTTATAGTAAAATAAAAAGTTTTAATGTGCAAATTTGACATCTATTTTTTTTTTTTTTTAGAAATCCTGTCTAACTTTGCTTTGTTCTTCATAAAGGAAACTACTTTAAAATTTTTTTTCAAAATATAAAATATTTTTATATCATCTGGCTTCTCTAGGTCACTTTTATTGTAGAAAAAAAGTATATATTGATTATTTTTAAACAGTCTAGAAACAATATTTCAGGTATTCCATAAGCACAGAAAAGAAAACCCCAGATCACTTCAGGTCTTATGGCTGTTGAAGGCAGTAAGAAAACACAAGAACAGGTCATCTATATTTGTGGAGATTTTATGACAATGAATAAAACCAGGTATGTCAAGACAATACCCATGAGGAGCACAGACAGCTAAATAACTAAAAAACAAGCAAATAAGCAAAAAACTCTTCATGCTAACCATGCAACATACTCATAAAAATATTTGGACTTTCTCTATAAATAGTAAAAACAATATGTTGATGGGAAATAACTGTCAGGATAGTGTAATGTTTGATCTTATTATATAGTTATCACTTAGCATTTCCCCTATGCACGACTTCATTTAAGGATCATAATAACTTTTTGATATGGGAATTATTATCATGCTCATTTTTCATACGAAGAAACTGAGGCTCAGTAAATTAAAGTTATGTGCTTAAAGTCAGACAGAATGGGGTGACGGAGCCAAAACTTAACCCAGACAATTCTTAAGTCTGTGACTCCTTAGCCAAAAGGTATAAAAAAATTGAATGCAAAGAAGATATATTCATTTTCCATATGCATGTGTGTGCATCTAAAATATAAAAGTAAAAGCAAATTACACTTAACTAGCCCTCCACTTCTCCATTTCTTTATGGCTATTATACACTGGCTAGACATCTAGATGAAAGCATTTAGTCATTCGGCATGAGTCAGTGAACCAGCAATCTGCTGCCCAGAATCCCATTCTCTATAGTGCTTTATTTCATAGAATGTGAGGCAGGGAACCTTCTTCTACTGATGACTTTCAACATCTGTAATTTGCTTCTCTTTTTAAAAAAGATTTTATTAATTAATTTATTTTAGAGACAGAAAGAGCATGTGCAGGGGGAAGAGCAGTGAGGAGGGAGGAAGAATCTCAAGTAAACTCCACACTTAATGTGGAGCCCAGTACAGGGCTTGATCCCATGTCTCTGAGATCATGACCTGAGCGGAAACCAAGAGTTCAATGTTCACCTGACTGAGCCACCCAGGTGCTCCTGTAATTTGTTTCTTGAATTTGAGATCCCCTTCGCTTTGTATATATGTACAGATTTCATACAGCTTTCAGTGACCATTCTTAAAAATGATTACAGGTTAAACCTAATAAAATGGGCTTCTGCCATCATTTTTTAAATCTAATTTTGGTCATTTTGAAAATAGGAAGTAAATTTAATTTCAATGTTGGGACCAAATCTCTTATCCTTCTAAGATTTTGACCATACTCCTCAGTCTACAGATTCAAAGCTTGAACGTTCATAGGACCATATAGCTATATTAGAACTATGCCTCTAATTTACAGTTTAGATACCAGACATCTTTGTTTTGGTTCTAAAATGGAATTCAATGAATGCTCACAGTTCTGACTTCACTGAATAGTTTAGATTTAAAAGTTTTTTTGTCTATTTTCTTTAGATCAAAAGTTTTTTTCTTGGTATGAAGTGATTATATTGCACTAGGACTTTGTCCCTGTTGGCATGCCCTTTAAGATGGAAAATGCAGGGTAGAGTAGGCTGTTAGGCACACAGTTCTCTAGAATATCAAACTTCTTTAATTCTTCCTTCCTCTCTCTTCTTCTCTTTCCTCCTTCTTGCATTCTTACTCCTCTTCTTCTTTCTTTTCTATTCTTCCTCCTCTTCCTCTTCTTCCTTCCTTTAACCACTTTCTCCTTCTTTGTTCTTCCTGCCTCAAGTATAACTGCAAAGCTTTCAGTGGTGATTTTGTTACCTGATGTTGGTAGGAAACAACCTGATAATTATTGGTTTGTGCAAAGTTTGACTAAAAGTTTCTCAACAAAAAAAAAAAAAAAAAAAAAAAAAAAAAAAAGTTTCTCAACAGTAGAAGGTACATTTGCATTTCCTAACAAGGATCCGCATTAACTCCAGAAGACCTCTCATTGGTTAGGTTTGTGATGGCATATCAAAAGTATCAGTGAAGCCTCAGTGGTAAGATCTTACCACAGAGGAATATATTATAGATAATTCTTTTGGTTTCAAGTGCAGTAATTCAAAGCAACTTGAGAAAATCATAAAGACTTAGTTTATGTAGTCCCAGCTGGATCCAGTAGCCGAACCATATAATCAAGAGTCCATCTCAATGAAAATTACAACTACAATGAGACATCACCTCACACCCGTTAAGATGACTACTATCAAAACAAACAAAAAATAGAGAAATGGAGAAATTGGAACCCTTGAATATTGTTACTGGGATTGTAAAATGGTGTAATGGCTATTAAAAGCAGTGTGGTTCTTCAAAAAAATTAGTTAGAGCTACCATGATCCAATCATCCCATTTCTTATTATATATCCAAAGAAATTGAAAGCAGGTGTGTATATATATATATATATATATATATATATATATATATATATACCACACACATATGTAGTAGTAGTCAAAATAGCCAAGGGGCAGAAACATTGCAAATGTTTATTGATGATATGTAGGTAAGGAAAGTGTGGTATGTAATTACAATGGAACATTATTCAGCCTGAAAAAGAAAGGAAAGCCTGTCACTACCACAAAGAAGACTCTTGAGAACACTAAGCTAAGTGAAATAAGCCCATCACAGAAAGACTTCTTTGTATAACTCTACCTATTTGAGGTACTTAAAGTAGTCAAATTAATATAAACAGAAAGTAGAATGCTAATTACCAGGGGCTGGGAGGAGGGAGGAAAGGGGAATTGTTCTTTAATGGTTATAGAGTTTCAGTTTGCAAGATGAAAAAATTCTGGAGATCTTGTGAATATACTCAACACCATATGTAAACAATGTGAATTACTTGGTACTACTGAATGGTATAGTTAAAAATGTTTAAGGTGGTAAATTTTATATTATGTATTTTACCACAATTAAAAAATTTAAAAATAATTCTTAAAAAAGATTCTTTCTCTAACTGACTCCAGTCCTACATAGATCTCTTCCATTCAGTAACTAGATAGGTGCCAGCCTTCTAGTATACATGTTCTTCAAAATTCATTATTCTAGAAGCAAAGAGAACATCTTTCCTGATAACTTATGGAAAAGCTCAAGACTGGAACTGATTGAGACACATGGACTGGGGGAGTGGGAGTGGGAACAGATACAATTCTTCTAGGACCCCAGGTAGCAAGCAGTACTATGGAATAAGGAGTGGTTCTTCCAAGGACATAAATCTGCTCCTGATGTCTGTCTTCAAGGAGACGATTCCATTGTGGCAAGAAACTAAACCAAAGATTTGAGTTTTCTAAGCTGTGAATAATCTTGTTTTTGATAGCCTTTCCCCAATTCTTCCTTTCCAAAATGCCAGATTTGCTAATGGTTTTTAGTTATACCATTTAACTTTCAAGACAATGTGAACATTTATTCAACAAATCATTCTGAGTGCTTATTTGTGTCAGACACTGTCCCAAGAGCTAGGAATTAGGGACTTCATTTAAAAAACATAGCCCTGGGATGCCTGGGTGGCTCACAGGCTGAGCGTCTGCCTTCGGCTCAGGGGGTGAGCCTGGAGTCCCAAGATCGAGTCCCACATTGGGCTCCCTGCATGGAGCCTGCTTCTCCTTTTGCCTATGTCTCTGCCTCTCTCTCTGTATCTCTCATGAAGAAATAAATACAATCTTAAAATAAATAAATAAAAGCCATAGCCCTGTGAAGTGTATCCTATTGTAGTATATGAACAAGTAAATTTATATATATAGTACAACATCATTATAGGCTTTGGTGAGCAGAGAGTGATGAGAACACATAAGAGGGATGACTCACTACTCCAGGGAATGGAGAAATGAGGAGAATGGTGGAAGAAAAATGGATAAGGGATATTTAAACTTAACCTTGAGGAGGAAGTCTTGTGTTCCAAAGCAAGTAAGATAGAGAAGTTCAAAAGGAAAGCTTGAAGTGAAGGGTCATATCAGTGTGTGCAAGTAAGGGAGAGGTGAGAGAGCAAAGCATATTCAAATATCTTCAAATGGTTTAATATGATTAGATCATGGAAAATGTGGGATGTGAGATCCAGGGGACGGGATCCAGACCTTCCTCTAAGAAAAGCAGCATAAATTTTACTCTGAAAGTCATGACAATTCAAGGCACAAATCATAAGGAACACCAAATTGTAAATAGCTATTTAGGAGTTTAGGGGAGTACATAACCATTTTTCCCTTGTGGAAAAATTAATCTGTAAATACTTGCTCATTCCAAAGATGGTTCTTCATTTTGCAGGTGACTTTCCAGAGCTTCGGGAATAACTGATAGGTTTATCTTGGCATTTTAGCTCAGTTGGTAACCATGAAAGAATAAGCTAGTCTCCCTACCTCTCCCCTGACTTAATTCATCCAAGGTATCCAAATTCCTAGAAATCTTCCAAAAAATAAAATATCTGTCTTATAACTAAACTGAATCTCCTTGACTTCTGCATATTTAAGATAAATGGCAATGTAAATCCCAGTCCACAGATTCTAGTATTTATTCATCTTTCAACTAGGTTTCTAAAACATACAGTTAAGACCATAGTCTTCCAGTTTTAAATATGGAGGTTGTAAAAAACATGAAGTCATTTATAATTTAGTATTCATCAATGTATTTCCACCCATCTTGTTTCTCTACATCGTATACTTTGATGACTTAAATTTACTTAAGAGAATGCTTCTTTGTACAGTTTCAAGAACTTATTATTTTAACTCCTTTATTTTCAGTGATAATGGCATTCCCTGGTCACTCTCCTGTGAACATATACATTAATGTGTACTTAAAATATTGAAAAGGAAACCAGGTGGAAATTTTTCAGTAACATTTAACTTTGATAACTTAATATGTTATATTAAGAGACAGAGCCCTATTCAAGCTAAAAGAATTATTCCATTGATCCATAGACAGGTCAGGCCATTCATGAACCAAACTTCTGGCAAAAAGTTTAAATTGGTGTTCTTTATTTAATCTTTCAGAAGGTTTTGATTATTTAATATGTGGTGGGATTTATATGAGTTGATAACTTATTGGTTTTCAAACCTTAAATTGGTTACTTATTGAGCATGGTAGATATAATGTGTTTTTCATCAATATATTGTATCATAAATCTGCAGTTTTTTGCTATTTACTTTAAAATCAGCAAAGCAAGCAAAATATTGCGATAATAGCTTATGTAGTCAGCATCAGCCTTCCAAACTGGTCAGAGATTGAATATATCTTTCTATCCAGGATTAAATAAAATGTACATAAACCGAGAATCTCTTTTAAATTAGATCTTTGTAACAAAGTTTCTAAAAATGGCATTGCCAATGGCATTTCATCCATGATAATCATGAAAAAGCAATACTATTTACCCAAGATTAGAGTAGTAATTAAACCAGTAAGAATTTAAGTTTGAACTTGAAACTTTAATATGGCAAGCTTTACTGAAAATTTAATTTTTAAAACATCTAGAAATGTGAAGCAAAAAAATAAGTTCTGCTTTAGATACCCATCATCTTAATATTTTTGCTTATAAAAGTCTGGAGATATTGGTTCAAACCCTCATATTTGCTACAAAAACAACCTAAAATTAACTCCCTTCTAAGTCTTTATCAGTGATAACATTTTTTTTTCTCTTTCCAGGACCGAGTACAATTTCCAAAATAAATAAATTTTTAATTTATTTTTGCTTTTGTCATTCAGGAGCTTGTATTTAGAATATACTATACTCATTCTGTGAAAAACTACGTTTCTTATTTCAGGGTAATATCTTCCATTTAAATAAATTATTTAATCAAGGGGTACAAATTAAGAAATACTCTACAGTTCTTCTATTTGATGTGCATAACCAATTATATCAGCATTCAGTGAGACAGGGATTCCCAGTAAAGGGTTAACAAAGAGACATTGATGAATTCTGGCTTCATGATTCTTACCTCCACAGTACTGCAAATATAAAGAGGAAAAATAGGTCAAATAAGTATGTTTTCTCTTATTAGTTACTCATTTCACTTTAATTCACAGTGAATTTCACATACTGTGAAATGTCAAAAGCAACCATAGATTGTTTCATGCAGTAATGATATAGTTAAGCAGTTCCTTTAAATAAATGTGTCAAGTTTCATTCATCTTAGATCCAGATGATATGAGAAAACTTCGCATTCTCCTGGGGGATGATGGGTGGAAGAAAAATTACTCATTCCAGTTGCACTGATGGTAAACACAGATGAGAGTCAGAATCTTGGATTTTAGCTAAAATGGATCCCTATAGTGAAAGAATAGAATTGGGGATAAAAATAGTGTTAAAATATTAAAAGTGAAAGCACTCTTAATAATCATCAGTGATTCCTAGCCTAACCATAGGTTATTATAATATGTATATTAATGTCAATTATGTCAATGAGATTGAGCCATGTTAAATTTCAAACAAGAAATTTGCGTTTTTTTAAATTGTTTCATAAAATGTAATTTTTTTAGAAAACATCTGATTTCTGTGCCCCAAATAGGCTTAGAATTATAGTAATACTTAACAGTGATGAAAGTGAACCCCCCAACTACTAATTCATTCTCTTAGTTCAAGCTCTCTTACTAGGGTCCCTTTCATATATTTTATCTTTCTGAAATATGATCTTTGGGGATTAGCAGGTACCACACTGAGCCAGAAAGAACACCTTCTCCCAGAGACTGAAAGAACTTTGTTCCGTGTGAAACTGTGCAGGACAGAAGCTGGTAGAACTATAGGAAACTACTGATTAATTAAGAATTCTAATGCCATTATACATTCATCTTATGTTTCACTGACCAAACCTATTGTCTTCCTGTCTACTACTTCAGGGCCAGGTTAGGCAACAGATGAGAAAGATTATAGTTATATACTACTAAGGTAGCTTTTAAATTGGAAAAATGAAGAAACGTGCTCTGAATCCACTGCCCTATTTCTTCATGTAGAAGAAGCTGTGGAGGTAACTGAAAAATAGAGGTTGATTTATCCATTTACATCCCATTCAAAACATCCAGCCCAGACCAATTAGGAATCTTTCTCCTACCTCCAGGGCTACTTTTGCACATATCAGTATGAAAGCCTCAAGAGAGGTCTGTATCCATTGTCTATCCATCAACCCCTTTCTTTCTCAGGAAGTGGGCCAATGTAAGTAAAAAGTGTTGCCCAGAATATCCTCAAGGTTACAAATCATTTAGCAAAGATAATAAGCAATGTCTCAGCTAAGGATGATGGCACAGCCAAAG
Organism: Canis lupus dingo; assembly: GCF_003254725.2. NCBI lineage: Eukaryota > Metazoa > Chordata > Mammalia > Carnivora > Canidae > Canis > Canis lupus. The sequence continues at coordinate 56,772,038 of NC_064254.1, forward strand.
AGCCCGTCTAAAAGAGATAATTCTATAGGCTTAAAAAATTATAACAACAAAGATTCATTTGTCTTTTTGGTGCAAGAGACATAAAAATCCTGGGCTACTTGAAATCTGACAGATTAATGCCGTAGGATTACTATCCAACTGCTGATTTTTATGCTTTCAAAAATTTGTAGTTCTAACATTACCCATTTAAAAGAGTATGAATTTCTTCTAAATTACTGCTTATGAAAGATTTTCTGAAGTATACTCAGTGCTGTGCTGAGCTTATACCAGCTCATGAGGGCTGATGGTTAAATTTGGGGGACTTTTGGTTGTTTAAAATAACTGTTACTATCAAGAAAATTACATGAGTTTACAATTAACAAACTATGTTAAAATCAAAGGTAATAAATACTTACAACGTGTTACTTCTAGATTATCTGACTACATTTACTATGCTCTTGATGGTAGTTACCACTCTCATATTGGTACAGTGGAAATACTGTGTAACGGTGTGAATCTCTTTTTTTAAAAAGATTTTATTTATTTATTCATGAGAAACACACACAGAGAGAGGCAGAGACGCAGGCAGAGGGAGAAGCAGGCCCCATGCAGGGAGCCCCATGTGGGACTCGATGCTGGGACTTCAGGATCACACCCTGAGCCAAAGGCTGACGCTCAACCGCTGAGCCATCCAGGTGTCCCAACTACTGTGAATCTCCTTAACTCCTCACAAGGAGTTACAAGGAGGCTGCATTGGTAGATGGAAATTGGCCTTGATGGGAATAAGTATGCAAAAGAAATCAGCAAACACTTGAATAAGTCTTTTTATTTCTTCTTCTTCTGGAGAGTTCGTTGTTAAACATTTACCAGCACACCACTGACTATAAATCCTGTGATGAAGCAGGGTCCTGATTAGAGCTATCTTTGTGGAAAGGGAAAGGGACTCAAAGCTATAACTAAAAATAATAGAGGCCTAGGTCACTACTATAATGTCTAAAACTTGAAAAATTACTAAATTTGATTTACAAAATACTTTTTATCCACTCTTACAACTGAACTGAAGGTTGGAAATAAAAGAGACAGAATTCCATGTAATTTCTCTAATTCTTTCTAAACATTTTAAAGAATATTAAATTATTATAATTTTGATTTATTTGAATTTGCCAAAATACTATTCTGTTGGAGATCTTGGATATTCTTTTTTTTAAGATTTTATTTATTTATTCATGAGAGACACACACAGAGAGAGGCAGAGACACAGGCAGAGGGAGAAGCAGGCTCCATGCAGGGAACCGGACGTGGGACCCGATCCCAGGTCTCCAGGATCACACCCTGGGCCGAAGGCAGACACTAAATCACTGAGCCACCCAGGGATCCCCAGATCTTGGATATTCTATAACCCTAATTAATGTCTGTTTCTATCTATGGTAATATTGTGCTTTCCCCACCCACATAACAGAATTTGGGCTTATGTGGTCTTTTATATATAGTGAATCAAATAAAGGACTCAGATATAAATCAAGATCAGAAATGTGAGATTGTGGAAAGGTTTATGATTTTTTAAAAAAGGAAATTTTTCAGCTCACAATAAGCCATGTCCTTAAAGATATGCAACAATACAATGTAATGTAATTCACTGTGTGCTTTAATCCATCACATAACTGCTTATACTACTCCTTTATTTCAATAATAAGTCTTGAAATTAATACAGAGATTAGATAAAGCAAATTGAAACACAAAATTTAGATACCTAGAGAAAAACTAGCTTTATTTTTTTTCTTTATTCGTGGGCTTATAGGAAAATAATTATTTCATGTGATAAGGTACATTTTTCTAGGGAGCAGATATGGTTGTAATGGACTGAAATTGTTGCTAATGTCAAGTGATGCAGACATTGTATGCCTATAGAAATGGAAATATTTAAGATGATGTTCATAATGTTCTTCCAAACAACAAAAGCTTTGCTCTGTTTTTTAAATAAAATATTTGTTGTTAGAGTTAGAAGCTAACCTTTTTAACCTATTTACGTAACTGGGAATAATAATTTTTTCTAAACTGAATTATACATTTTTAAGTAAGAATTATATCCTGAAAGATAAGAATTGTGTTAAGGTATTTTGAGCCTTTGTTTTTGTAATGTGATACTATAATTTATAAATTTCATTCATTAAGTATATTTATACCAAAGTTTTTAATAATACTGAAGGAGTTCTTTTTTTATATAGAAGGGAAAGCCTGGTCAATAGACCTTTTAGAAAAAAAAGCTATATTATATCTGAGGAAATATATGTAAAATCAAAGCCTTTCTTCTCCACAAAAAGTACCATTCTGTATAGTTAAGATTTTTACACTCTTCTACTAGAGCAAAATGACATTTTACCTCAAAAAAGGTGTCTTTTCTATGACTAAATATTCTCCTTATGAATATAAAACCTTTCCTATGAAATTTTAAGAAATCTAATTGATTACATGAAAGAAGTTCAGTTTCCCACCTAAAACAATGCTCATAACAATGAAGGACTTTTATTTTAAGCTGATATCCCTTACACTGTAGAAAAGTATTAAAAATGCTTAATTAGGAGTGTGAGTCCATGTAACTTGTTGCATAGAAAAGGGTCAATGCTTCTTTTGGTATTGATTTTTACATATGAGGAAAAATGGAATAACTCATATAATTGCTTCACAAATGGGTTTTTTGTATTTTCTGATTTGGAAAAATAAAATTCACATGTTATTTTATTTTTATGAACTGTCTGAATATACAGGGGTTAATTTAAGTAGGTAAGGACAAAAGAATCAGCTTCATGGTACATGAGTCACAATGTCTCGGCAAAGTTGTGTACAAAATAGTAATGAATGCCTTTGGAATCATTATTTAAATTCACTTATATAAACTTTTTTTATGTGTAGAACAGGCTTTTGATTTTTAAGCCCCATTCTAGTATTTATGAGATGGTACTGTGCGAATTAGCTGGTAGGTATCCCTTTCTGATGATAAATAAGAGGAAAGAATGGAATTAAAAAAAAAAAAAGAATAGAAAGATTATGGCAGAAAAAACCCACATCTTAACAGAACTTTACTGTTAGCATAAAATTGCTGCCTTTTTAAAACTTACATTAATATTGCATTTGTATTCATTATGCATTTTGGCATTAATATATATTATGATCACTAATGCCTGATAACAAAGACTGTAGTTTGCTTTGACTTCAAAACATACTTCAGCAATTTTCTGAGAAACAGGGCAACATGCATACCTCTTGAGGAAAAAAAAAAAAAAAAGCCAGTGGTTCTTAGCTGTACATTAAAAGCTGGTGATAAACCATCTTTACTGAATATTATAGATGTTACTGGATGCTAATATTTGGAACAAATAACAGTATATGAGATACATAAAACCTTCAAAGGCCACATAAAAAGACAATAGAATTTTTGTTTAAAAATGTATTTTAATGATCTGGATAATTTTATGCTTAAAATGGGAAATTTTAATGTATTGTATTTTTCTGTAAAGGATCTTGTCGAGATCATCAAAATACCATTGTATTTAAACCTATTCTTTTTATTCAGTCACACTTGTGTCCATTGTTGGCATTAATCTTTTTTCCTTATTAATGACTTGGAATTCAGACTCAGAATATTGTGTTACCACTGGATAAGTCAGGCATAAGGAATAGAATTCTATTTATAAATGCTTCTACTGCTAATCTGAAATTAATAGAAAGGAGGTACAGAAAAAGCATATGACAGTCTTATAGAGAAATATTAATGTAGTGAAATATATTTACTTTGCTACCTAAGATGTGACAGTAGTCCCTTAATCTATAAGAATAATCTCTTCTGCTGTAGCAGCAAATAAAAAGAAAGATGCATATTATGGATTCTTTGAGTATCAGCATATCACTCTGCTATAATATATCATGCTTCATTGTGACACATTCCCCCATTTGTCACTTTCTGTCATGTTACTGTATCTCAAAAGACACAACATTCCCCAACCTTTTTTTTTTTTTTTAAGTGTAGCAAATGGACACCAAATGTTTGACACTGAAAACAGAACTATTTTTAAAACCAGGTAGTCATAGCCAAAAGCTGTTTAAATGGATATTTCAAGGACTACATACCAGGGAAAGTGGCTATTTAAATGTATATTTGTACACGTTGAATGTCTAGTAGAAACAAGCATTTCCTCTTCCTTGTGAGCATTTTATTCTTAAACAATAAGAACTTGTTTCCTTCCTATTTGAATTCTAAAAAAAGGATTATCTTTTATTTCTGTTTCCTACGAAAAAAGGCTTAACTTTTATCCATGTAAAAATACTAAGTCAAACTGCCTTTATCAGCTTTTATATTTATGCATTTCAAGTTAATGTTTTAAAAATGTCCTTTGAAGAAATACATTAATATATACACGCATATTAAATACTTAGGACTCCATGTTGGAATTCAGGCAACAGAAACCACAAGAAATACAGAGATATCAGTCATCTTGCTGATACGGCCACTGAGTGCTGGTGCTGTCAGAACCCAGCCAACATTCCACACACATCCAGACAGAATAAAATGGAAGTGCTTAAGTAAATAGAAAGAAATTGTTATAATTCACCTATCTTCCCATATAATCCTAGCCCATGAATCTTTTTGTAATAGACTAAGATTTTCTAGCATCAGTGGCTATCTCAACCTAATTTCAAACATATTTTGAACTTCAACCACTTAATTCTGTCTATTGGAATGTTCCATAACTATTTGGATAGGTACAGAGGATAGCTCCCAGATTTTGTTCTCCTAGGCTGACCCTGCACTAACAGTGTTGCTAGCTGATGTTAACTCTTCTACTGTACCCAGCCTTATGCTAATTTAGGCTTTGCATAGATTATTTGTCATTTCATTATTTAAACTTGATAATAAAAATAAATAAATAAATAAATAAATAAATAAATAAATAAATAAATAAACTTGATAATATTATTGTGAGGTCACTACTAGTATTTTATTTTATTTTTTGTCGAGTTTTGTACATTGGCTCAGAGCATTTATCAGCAACTGAGTGTATAGCTTCTGCTTCTAAAGCACAGTGATCCCTTAGAAACACCATTGTAGGCTTTGCAAATTTTTGTTGCTCTTGTTAAATAACATGGTATTTATACTACATATGTTAATATGTCATATTTGTGTATATGATAATAACAAAGGGACAAGCTACAAATGCATTAATTTGTGTAAATTTGGAACAATATTTTTTTTGTTTTTCATTTATGTGGCTAGTATCTACCATGAATAGGATATTTGGGACCTTTGGGTGGATCAGCAGTTGAGTGTCTGCCTTTGGCTCAGGTCATGATTCTGGAATCCCAGGATCAAGTCCCACATCAGACTTCCTGCATGGAGCCTGCTTCTCCCTCTGCCTATGTCTCTGCTTCTCTCTCTCTCTCTCTCTCTCTCTCTGTCTCTCATGAATAAATAAATAAAATCTTTTTTTAAAAAAATAGGATATTTTGGTGAAACTACCATAAAGAAAATTCCATTTGACTATGACTTTTGTAATATTTGTAATGTTCAGCTCTATTAGAGTCATTTCTCTGCAGACCTCCAGTTCTCCCCATTGCACATAAACTAGATTCAAACTCCGCTAGGGTCTTTGTTACATATATAAAAATATATTTTCTGTTGCTTATCTTTTAATTATATGTTTATGTGCCATTGTTCGGAAATAACTGAGTTTATGAGCATATTCATGTCATCTTAGTTCTGTGATCTGCTTCAGAAGGCCTTCCCTTTCCCCAAGAATGTAAACTTATAGTACTATGGTTTGTTTTAATTATCTGTACTTTTATACTTTATATGTAACTCTTTCATCTACCTCAAAATTTGTTGGGGTATGGATTAAACCTACAACTTAATTGTCTTCCAAATACTTCTTTATCTTTTTTTTTTTCATAACTGGAAGCCTGTACCTCCCACTCCTTATGTCTTCTTATCTTCTAAAAAATTTGGCCAAGTGGGTAAATTAGATATATTTGCACTGCAAAAATTAAGTCATTAAACACAATCACCATATGACTTTGCAAGCAAACTATGACTCATGGGTCACTAAAATATAACTACCCCTCATTAACGGCTTGCTATTTTTACAACAGCTACAAAGATAGGCTGAACTTAAAATCTTTTTTTTTTTTTTTTCTAGGGGATGTCCTGTTACCTAAAGTGAGTCTAGAAGGCCATCTATAGATTTGGAGTAAATCTCACGTCCCGAAGGAGACTAGGTCATTTTCATGCTCAACCATCAGATAGGTACAGGAATAGAATTCTAGAATATCACTTTCTGCAGGCCAGGAAAACAGGGCTTCTTCAATTTGAGGGGTTGTGGCCAATGCTAGTGGAAGCAGGAGCAGTGCACGGGGGATGAGTTCCTATCCTTGGGAAAGAAAAGCGGGCTATCAATTGTCAGGGAAGTCCAAGCAATGAACAGAACAGGGATATGCTTGCCTCATGGCCAAATATAATATACTCAGGCAAGAATTCATCGCAACCCTCCTTTACCTGTATCTATTCCTAAAGCACTGCTTCAGACTACCACTTCTTATTTGGAAATACAAATTTTCTGGATAAAGAAGAAGTGGAAATAGTACCTTTGCACATTAATGCAAGGAATTATTCCTGGACGCTACTCATTTTTACCAGAAGATGAAAAAGAAAAACGAGACCTGAATTTGTTACACCCTTTGTTTTGGGAAAAATAATTTATAATGAGGGGATGGAGAGGTCATTAATATTTTCGATGCTAACTACGTGGTTAATTGCTCTCTATATTTTATCTTTTTAAAATATTTTATTTCAACAAGAACATTCCCATGTAGGTGCTATTATCCTAATTTGAAACCGAGATTCAGAATGGCCACACACAGCAAGAGTCAGGATTCCAGTCTATGTGATTCTCTCCTCACAGCTTGCTCTGCCCTTCTAACTGCGGAAGTAGCTACTTACATTCTCCACCAGCTCTTCCTCAATGGCTCTCTAGCTACCTTCTACCCAGAAGACAACAATCTAAGTGACTCGTTGTGCTGATTTCACATCCAGCCCTTTTGAAAAGACATTTCTCAGAAAAGAAGAAATGTTTGTACCCCCAGCCCAGATTTTGCACTATATATCACACTGATTCACAGAATAAAACTCCCCTTGACACTTCCCTGAATGAAATCACCTCATCTCCTGGCAAATAAGTTTGTTTCATGTCAAATACCAGTGTCAAACATTACTTAGCAGTTAAGAAAACTGGGGCTAAATTAAAAGGACTTTCTCAGCACTACCAAGATACTTGGCATTCAGAATTCAGGATCCTTCAGTTCCCAGTAAAAAGACAATATCCTGAAAGCATTCACCTACAGAGGCACCACATACACTTGCAGTTTGGTTTCCATATATTTTTTATAGCAAAACAAAACCTCTCAGGTTCTTGAAAAACCCTATATAATGTTTTTTTTTTTTTATGAAAGCTAAATACCTGCATCCTTTAGCTCAAGCAATAAAACTAGCTTGCAAATCAAAACTAGCTGTTTTTAAGTATTATTCATCATCAAACCATTGAGAATCACTAATTTTCTTCAGAGAATATGTTAGTTTTGTTTTGTTTTTGTTTTTCCCAGCAGTCACTCATCAAACTTTCATAGGGTCACAAACTGTTTAATTTATATTCAGAGGGCTTATTGTTTTAGATATCCACATGGTGCAAATAAAACCCAACACAAGTATACTTGGAAAGCTACAGTTTTAAGGAGCACCTGGTATAATTTTTAAAGACAAGAAAAAACATAGTAATTCTATTTCTTTCACTCATTTGTATACATTGGATTTCAGGTGCAGAGAATGGATATAATCCCGAGTATCTATGGCTTCTTACTGACTCTTTCCTGCTTTATTCATTCACTCTTTCTATCCCTGTTTCCCATTCCCTTTCATGGGCAAACATTCAAATGTGTTTTTATTCGTAAACTTTGCTTTGTGTGCATTGGCTTTTTATGTAGCCATTTTTAAAGTTATATACTTATTTTTGTTCCTATAGTGGTTGCCCTTAACTTGAGACCTATATTTAGGTATTCTTATTCCTATCAATTTCTTAAGCATACCTGTTTATCCTCCCAGACCCGATATTTACTGCACGGGCTGTCCTGTCCCATTGGTGTCCCTTCACCACAAAGATCTTGGTCATTTCTTACTTTGGGGTCCTGGGTTGTTGTAGAATCAGTAATACAGTTATTGTACAATAAGACATTGTACAGTAAAACATTGCTACAATAGTACACTGGTAAGATAATAACACAAGTTACAAAGCATTCAATTATCCTTACTTTCCATGTTTCCATCTGGAAGTATCCTCCTGGGGCTTTTTTTCTTCTTTTGAGTTTTTAACCACATTAATGTTTTTGATACTAGTCTTTACAGTCAATGCTAAAACTGTGAGGTCTTGTTCTTTTTGTTTTTTTGTTTTGTTTTACCAGAGAAAAGCTTCATTGACCTTTAGCTGTATCTAAAATTCTAAGTTCAAAGTTTCTTTTCCATTAATACTTTAAAAAAATAATTTCCTGTTCTTTTGGTATCCAGCATTGCTTTAATAGATTTGATGATATTCTGATTCTTATTCCTGTGTAGGTAATCTGCTCTTTCTCTCTGGAAGCTTTTAAAAATTTTTCTTCTTTTCTTTGATGTTCTTAATATTAATATAATGTGTCTAGGTGTGGGTTTGCTTCTCTACTTCTCCTGTGTAGCAGTATGACCCCATTGTATTTGAGGTCATTCATCCAGCTCTACTGTGGAAAACTTATTTTTATTCATTTTTCAAATATCTCCTCTGATAGTACTGCTTTTATTCTCTTATTTTTTCCTTTGTATTTCTATGTATTTATCCCTTCCTGCTGCCTTCTGAGAGAATTCTTCAATTTGGTTTTACACTAGACTCATTTGTTCTATGTCTGATAGATGTTCTTTATTATCTTTTTCAGACCTATTATCTTGTTCATATTTTTCCACTTAGTTCTTTTTTTTTTTTTCACTTCAGATTGCTCATATGTTCCCTCATCTTCTTAAGTAGATTGTGGATGTTTCTTTTACGTTATTGGTTTATTCTTCCAATAATTCTGCTTTGAATGCTATATACTGTCCCCTTTATTGTCCTGTTTTATTTTTAAGGTAGTTGTCCTTCTTAGGAATGCGGCTACTTTGACCTGTGAGTTCCTATTTCTGAAGGTGCTTTCGGGAGGTGTTAAGGGTCTACTCTCCTTCCCCCATGAATTTGAGAAGAGGGGAAGGAATGAGTCCAGGAAAGAGAACCTCAGATATCATGAAACCTGAGTTGATACGTACGTCCTCTGTTGTCCAGTGCCAGGTATTGCCACTAATTAGAGCTCTTTAGATAAAGCAGGGTTGGTAACAGTGCATTTACCTAGATTGTTATCTTGCAGACCTGAGGGTTTGGAGTTGGTATGAGGCAGAGGACATTTAGTCACGCCACACCTGAGTTTTTCTACTTGTCAACCTTTAGAGGGCTTTTAAGCTATACTAGTGTTGTTTCTTTCCTACCCTGTAAGTGCTAAAAAAAAAAAAAAAAAAAAAAAAGGCAAAATATGGGGATTTATTTACCTCTTCTGTCACCTTTATGTTTGAAATATTTCATAATAAAAAGTTCAAAAAACTGGGTGTAGGGAATATCCAGGTATTTTCTTTTATTCTTATGGTTTAATATGCATGGGTAACAATGAAAAAATATTAATATGTACACAATGACAGGAATGAATCATTAACATTCTTTCAAGATTTATCATATCTAATTCTAAAATTAAATTCGTATTCTTTTATTGCTTCAACAAGCTTTTATTGAAATCCATATCTGTTTCTAGTATCAACATTAGATTATACATTTATACTCATTCAAACAACAGCAAATAGCAATGAATAATGCAACTATAGTTTACTATTCTAATTTCATGGTTAAATATAAAGTATGAATATGAGAGTTTTAAAAATATGTTATTGATTTCCTTCTGTCTCTTTTTATGTTCCTTATTTGTATTTTGGAAATGTCAAAATTATTTTCTGCTCATCATCTAGAGGAGAAGTCAACACACTTTTTTTGTAAAGAACCAGATACTAAATATTTCAGTTTTGTGGGCCATGTGGTTTCTGTTGCCACTACTCAACTCTGGTGTTATAGGGTGAAAGCAGTCATAGATAATATTTGAACAAATGGGTGCAGCTATGTTCCAATAAAATTTTATTTGCAAAAGACAGATTGTGGGCCAGATTTTGGTCTGTGGGCTTTAGTTTACTTGCACCCAAACTAGAGGTGTCTATGTGTTAAAATACAGTGCTGAGAGGAAGAAAACTTGGATAAGTAGAAAATTACCTGTGTTGAATTGCTCAGATTTGGCTCGTTGGGAGGACAGGGAGGTGGACTATTAAAAAAAAAGTTATGTAGTGTTACGTGCATTAAAAATGTTATATGTGACATATATTTAAGCTATGAAGCAAAAAGAAAAAAAAGGAAAGAGAAAAAAGAAAAGTCCATGCACCCACCCCCAAATGAAGAAGTAGGCTACTATTAAACTGAGAACTAGCTGTAGAAGCAATTGTGCACTGCCCCAATCCCATCTGCTTTCCCTGTAAGCAAAGAAATGGACAATTTTAAACGGAATTTTCATGTGCTTTCTGAGTATTTAGTGATGAATTTTTCCACTCACAAATTACTGCCTAGGAAAACAAAAAGATACTTTATCTAAAGCATAATATGTTTCTGGAGCTGCTTTCCTTGGACACAGCGGGGTCTAGTCCAATATGTGTATAGCATATTCATTATCCTTGCAAAATTGTAACTATAGAAAGACAATGTGATATTATTTTTATTATTGTTGATATTAATAGAATTGTTCATAATGAGTTGTTATTAATGATGCGATGTTATAAAAAGAATCCTTAATTATTAATGTCATTGATATGACATTATTAATTTTGATACTAAAATGAACATTTCATTATTCCAGATGCAATTATATTGTTAGACACAAGTTATTGCTAATAGATTATACTTTCTGCAGCCTTGTTTTGGCACATGGTAATTAGCTGTAGGGTTATATTGCTGAATAAAAAATTGGCATTGGGATTTTATATCCGGATAGTAGGGGACGAGAGCATTAACTCAGTGGAACGGGGCAGGTAAGAAGAATCATTGACCTTACTTTGTTCAGCCCATGTCCATTCTTGCTCTGGATGACTTCTCAGTCATACACGCAAAAGAAAAGCATAACTGACAGTACTAGTATGTAAAGATTTGGCTGGTGAAGGGTCTACTGTCATGTCACATTTTCTACACAGTAAATCAAGAGAAGTCTCTCTTCTGTTCAGCATTGGTTATTAAGATGTGATATTATCCTGTGATTTATATCATGTTGTCACAATGCATTTCATTTTGCTTTGTTTCAATAATACAATGAATTCTTTCATAATTTCTTTCAATTTGCCTCAGGAGTTGTTATATACTCCAGGCTTTTATTTCTTTATATTCTGTTCAGCCTTATTAATACAAGTGAAGAAAGTATATCCCTCCATAATTGCTTATAGCCAGTACAGTGCAATACAGCATATTACCTCATTTTAGATAATTCTTTTGTAGTGGCATGATAGTCTAACACTTAAATGCTCTATGTAGAAGCAAATAGCTTTGCAAATTACTTTATAATCTTGGTTAACTTCAACTGGTTATTCCCACATAACACTTTAGTCTTTGTCCTTTAACAACCACCCTGCACTTTACAAATCCTCAGGCACAACTTGAAGGGCAGTTGAACAGAAAAGCTAATAGAAGGAATGCAATCTTCTCCAACAAAGCCTAGAGCAGGATTTCCTAAGGCCTCTCTTGCCCTCTCCATGCCTCCATCCCCTCTTGATCTCAGTACATATAAACACACTTACTCTGAGCCACCGCACCTGATGCCTGGCATTAGAGAAATCAGATGACCACTTGATTTGAGACAGTTAAGGCAGGTTGAATTTTCTTTTCAAGGATGTAAAAATGCAAAATGCTTTATTTTCTTAATCTGAACAGAATGTCCATCTTGAGGTTTGATTCCACTTGATGGCTGGAGCCTTAACCAAGTTAATTATTGAAAAATTTTAAATTTCAGTTTAAAAAAAATTCTGTCACTTGAGATGAGGCAAATAGTCCCTGTGAATATTTACTTACTCTTAAATATTTATGATGTAATATCTGATACCTACCAAGAAATATGTATAACATATAAACTATAAAACTGATAACAGAAAGAACTCTGAAATAATTTTTGTTGTTGAAGTGTAGTTGACATACAATATATTGTATTAGTTTCCGGTATACAACCCAGGGATTCAACATTTATATAAGTTGCAAAGTGATCACTAGGATAAATCTAGCTACCATCTATTACCATCAAAGTTGTTACATATTATTTACTATATTCCCTATGCCGTACATTGTATCCCCATGTCTTAATTGTTTTATAATTGGAAGTTTGCACCTTTTAATCCTCTTTCCCTATTTTGTCCATTCCCCCTATCCCTCACCTCTGCCAACCACCAAATTTTTCTCTGTATCCAGGAGTCTGTTTCTGTTTCGTTTGTTCATTCATTTTGTCTTTTAGATTCCATATACAAGTGAAATAATGCTGTTCTTGTCTTCTTCTTCTGTCTGACTTTTGTCACTTAGTATAAATACCCTTTAGGTCCATCTACGTAGTCACAAATGACAGGATTTCATTTTTTTATGGCTGAGTAAATTTCCTTTATATTTATATATATAGCAGCTTTTTTATCATTTGTCTATTGATGGACACTTAGGTTGGTTCCATATATTGGCTATTGGGAAAAACGCTGCAGAGTGGTGCATATATCTTTTCAAATTAGTTTTTTTTTTTCTTCAAATACCCAGGAGTGGAATTGCTGCATCAAATGGTAGTTCTATTTTTATTTTTTTAGGACCCTCCAGGCTCTTCGCCATAGTGGCTGCACCATTTTCACATTCCCACCAATAATGTGTGAGTGTTCCTTTTTCTCCATATCCTTGCCCACACTTATTATTTCTTATCTTTTTGATGATAGCCATTCTAACAGATGTGAAGTGATATCTCATTGTGATTTTGATTTGCATTTCCCTGATGATCAGTGATGTTGAACATCTTTTCATGTGTCTACTGGCCATCTGTATGTTTTCAGGGCAGGTTGAATTTTTGTCTATATACATAGAAAAGTACTTCTGTTAAGTAGTTTTTGAAGACTTATTGCTTCTATTGTGGCCCTTAGTAATCAGAAGCTTATCATGAGAGGAAATTACAACTGGCTAGAATTGCAGTAGAGTCCTGTATAAGTAAACTTCGAAATTCCTTGTGTATTCTTATTCTCAAGCTAAAAGTATTACTATAATATTTGATGATTTATTCAAAATAAAAATTTTATAATTGAATTTGGTTGTTTTAAAATTTTCCTTTAAAAATAGAATAAAAGAACAATGGAAAAGAAAAGCATTATTATATTTTCCTCATAAAATAATTACAAAATTGTAATATTTTTTAAAATAGTTCAGTATAAATAGTTTGAGATAATGTTTAAGCCATACTTGAGGGACAAGTCATTATCTAAGCAGGAAATCTCACATGATGGGTGGTCACCAAGCATTTAATCAGAAAGAAGACCACTGTCCAGAGGTAGCTATTAAAAGTACTTTGAGGGGATCCCTGGGTGGCTCAGCGGTTTAGCGCTGTCTTTGGCCCAGGGGGCGATCCTGGAGTCCCGAGATGGTGTCCCACGTAGGGCTCCCTGCATGGAGCCTGCTTCTCCCTCCTCCTGTGTCTCTGCCTCTCTCTCTCTCTCTCTCTCTCTCTCTGTCTATCATAAATAAATAAATAAATAAATCTTTAAAAAAAAAAAAGTACTTTGAGTATCTTTATCTTTCATCAAGACCACAGACTTTGCTGAATTGTGGAGAGCCTAAAGGAGAAATGGGTTTTCACTGGTGATATTGGTTGCTTATTAATTAGAATAAAGGATACGATAAGTAGCAATGATAACACTAATGCTATTCAATATAAATGCACTTGCAGGAATATTGTAACCATTTCTCCTTGCATGGACAAAGCATACAAGTTCCTGGGTCATCACCTATGCACTTAGGTATGGCAACATGGATGTCTAAGCTTTCTGATGCACTATTGGGTCTTCTCTGTTCTCTGACTCTGACAAAGGGTTAATCAAATTCTGCTACCAGAATAGCATTTCATTTGCCTTTGGTAAGCTTTTTCTGCAAGGGGTTTGCAGAGCTTTGGAGAACATGGGGGCATGAAACTTGAGGACTGACTATAATGACAGTTTTGTGATTTCTTATTCACAAATATCTCTGTGCTGCAGTTATTAGAAACCTGGTAGCAAGTTGTGGGGCCTAGCTATTTACCTACTTCAAATTTTCTGTGGCTTCAGGATATATGAAAAAGAACCTGATAAGCTTGTATAACCAACTCAGTTTATGGCAGTTCACAGTAACAAATTGGGAAAATAAAATATCAAATAATCTGGAATTCACTGTGTCTATGGTATACAAGATGTTATTTTCCTCTTCTCAGCTTGAAATTTAGGATAAAATTGGTCTATTCTAGATATCTGGTTTATCCATCTCCATTGATCCCTCCCCTTACCTGATGGAATGGAGCTTTTCCTCAGCTTCAGTCATTTGGTTTTATTCTCTCTTTGGTATGCTCTGGGGACACAGCTATGCTAATGGATTCAGTTGGCTGGAGGTCAGGAGTCTTGTAATTTGTGTCCTCCTGAGGGCAAAGGAGAAAGTCTGGCTTTATTATAACAAAAAGGTAGAGTTATCTAATAAACAGCATTGTGCTTGGGAAGCTGTAATTATGGTTATGGAATTATTTAATTTAGGTTCCTACATCTGTGTTTCCTATATCATATAATCAAAAATGCATTCTTATTTTACATTACTGTTGCACTGTATTTCCCAAGTGATTTACATTCATAAATTAGCTTCTGTATGTGGGAGTTTGATGTGAAATGAGGGGAGTGATAGTCTTCCCTCACTTCCATGCGGAAGGTTAAAATATAATATATTCCAAAGGTTAAAAAATAATATATTTTTATATCATCAGTTTTCCCCTGATTGATTCTTCACCTAGATTTTCATTTGCACAATTTCATTCACTGCTAAAGTAGATAAAATGGTTTGAGTGTTACATAACACTACTGCAACTACAAACAAGTAATTATAAAAATGAAATTGTTTATTTTCTTATGAATCAGTCTCTTCACTTGGTAAATAGTTTGTATATTCCCAATGGCCATTGCCATTTTTACTGGAGATAAAGAGGTAACCTGCCCAGAGTTGCCTTGGGTTCAAGGTAGGATTACAAATTTTAGCACTTCTTATAAACAGAAGAAAAAGTCCAAAAGCTCAATTGAAAATGGGTAAAAGATATGAACAGATAATCAACAGAAAAATAAATGCAAATTGTCCTTTAACATATGAAAAAATCCTCATCCTTACCATAATATGAGAAATTCAAATTAAAACTACACTAAGCTATCATTTCTCACTTATCAGATTGACAAAATAATAAAAGTTTTACCATATAATCTGTCAATGAGGCCATAGAGAAGCAGGCACTCTCACATTATGGGTGGGAAGTTGAAATAGTACAGCACCTACTCTGGGGCATTTAGCAACTGCACATGTATTACACTGTGAACCAGAAACTTTACTTCTAGGAATCTATCCTGAAGCTTCATTGGAAAAATATGAAATCTTATATACAAAGATATATTTATATAATCTTATATACAAAAATATATTTATTGTGACATCATTTATAATAACAAAAGTGAGAACCATTACACATGCCCATCCATAGAAAATAGGTTGAGTAGAAGATGGTACTGTATAGTGATACAATAGAAAAAAAGAAGAAAGAAGAAAGAAGAAAGAAAAGAAGAAAGAAAGAAAGAAAGAAAGAAAGAAAGAAAGAAAGAAAGAAAGAAAGAAAGAAAGAAAAGAAAAGAGAAAAGAAATGGGGAGCATCACTATATAGTTAACATAGAATGATCTCCAAAATAAGAGACTTATTTACTTTAATTGCACCCAAAGCAATGTACACTTATATGGAATTTAAGGCTTTCTGTTCATGATTTGAACAAATCAACTATAAATAGAAATCTTTGTGACAATTAGGAAAATTTGAATGTGGACTGAGTATTAGATGGTAGTAAAAAATCACTGTTATTTTTGTGACTTGTGATAATGATGTGATAAATTAGAAGAAATTGCCCTTATCGGTAGAGATGCATAATGGAGTGTTTATGGGTAAAATGGCATAATAGCTGAGATTTGCTTTAATAAACTCCAGAAAAATAAGTAGGATGGGCTGTAAATAAAAAAAAGGAAAAATATTGATAAGTTTTGTAGCTGCAGAGATGAGTAAATAAGGTTTTTTTTTAAATAAGGGTTTTTATTAAAGTTTTATATTCTTATATGTATGTTAGAAACTTTCCATAATAAAATGTTTTGAAAAGTGATCATTTAGGCATCTTGTACTTTGTTATGTAATCCAATAAGAATGAGCCATTTAAGCTACAGGGGAATTATATCAGCATGAAAAATGTGTTCCACTTGCATTAAAAACAAAAAAAAATCTCTGCCCATGGTGGATAAATAAAATGTAAAGAAAATCAGCCATCTTGGCAACAGTATTGATGGGACTGATAAAGATAGAATTCCATAGACTAAAATATGCTTGCTTGTTTCTTTTTTCATTCATACTCAAATGGACAAACCCAAAGGTCCTAAAGTCAATACTTTTCAATTCTCAAAGAGGAACATGTTCTATCTATGACTGTATCCTCCTTCCTCTGCTTCTGTTGTCCTTTCTTGTGACTGTATTTTCAGTGGGTAAGGATATTGCAACTGAAAAATTGAAAACTGTGATACATTCAAAGTTGGTTGAGAAATGCCTGGCCTCAGATCTAAAGAGATAGCCAATGTGGCTTTACCTTCACTATTGATAAACTGGTTGCCAGTGAAAACATCACTCATTTCAAACATCCTGGTTTGTATATTGGATGCCAAAAACAAACTTATCTGAGTATTCTTATGATAAAATTAAATAATGGTGCTGCTAAGATAGGCAGAAGTTGTTGATTCAATAACAATTCTCAAGAGAATTGATACTTGGCATGCCCAATCTTTGTTCCAGTCAAAGTTAAAACAAGAATACTGCATTTTTTTTCTTTGCATTCAATATCACCGGTTTAGTTGTTTATTCTTTCAGAAGAACAATAAATGTCATTAAAGGGAATGACCCCTTTTAGGTGTTTATTATTGATAAGGGTAGTGTTGTCATTATAAAGCAATTCATTTTTAGCTATCCTTTAAATACTTTGCTGTGGAATCAGAATTTATTAATGACAGTGTTTTCTACAGCTGAAAGTCAAGTATATATCTCAAGCAACGAAGGAAATTTGACATTTCAAGATCTGGTACTAAACCAAGATTGATTTTAAGTCTGCATATCAATAACAGATCAATAACAGAAACTTGCCCGATTGAAAAAAATATGGACTTCAGTCAAGTTCCATCAATATTTTGCAAGTTGCTCTTTTTCTTTCACATTTACTGTCCAGTTAAATTCTATATAGTAAGCATATAGTTGTGAATAGTTATTAGAATAGCACTTTATCAAAATAACTTCAAGATTTAACATAGTACTATTTCTATTGTTTCCATTTGTTTTAATAACTAAGGTTTGGCAAAAGTAGAATTCTTGGGAAGAGGAAGAGAAAGAAAACTCTAGCAAAACCAAATTGCAAATAAAATAGTGTATTTTTAGGCAATGGTACTTACAGTGATTCATTTTGCATTTTTAATAAAAAAAATTATCTCAAAATACTTAATCCTGATTCACTCTTCTTTAACAAATCATATAATTTTTCAGCTGAGCTACAGGTTTTTAAATTGTGGAACTGATTTATAATGGGCTAACAAGGGAAAAGGTGTTTTTAATAGAACAGTAAAGTTGGAATTGCAAATGATGAATTCTGTGTATTTCACCTGTGTTCAGACCCTGTCTCACTGATTAAGACTTGACTCATGTGTAATCTTGATGGGCTGTTGGATGTGTTGCTGGGCAGGTGAGCAAGGGGAGGGAGCTGGAACCTGTCTTGTATGTGATATGCAGATTTCTTCCACTAATTAAAATATATGAGTCCCAGAAACATTTCTAATTAAGCAAATTTTTATTAAATGACTCATCAATTATAAAATTGGAAACAATTATTCAATATTGAAATTAAAACCTTAGAAGTCATCAATTCTAACTCACTATGGGACACATGAGTCCTTCTGTAATTCAATCTATTATTTAGCCTCTTATATATATTCAAGATTGTGTTGATTAGTGGAAAATACAAAAAAAAGTTCATGTAAATATTTATGATCTGTCTTGTTTCAAGTTGGCCAAAACTTGAATCTTGCTCTCAAGAAGCCTCATTCCAGGTATACACACACACTCAATGCAGACATATAAATCATGACATAAAATTAAATGCAGTAAGAGAAGTACATTAAAGTACTAAAAGGGTATATAGTTGCTCTCAGCCAGAATTAAAACTGGAGATTGGAAGGAGATTCACAAATAAGAAATAGTTTAACTTGGGCTTTCCTAGCAGAGTAAGTTTTCAAAATAAAGAGGGTGAGAATGCAGGACAGCAAAAGGTCATTTAGGCTGAGAGCCCAAACCCTTCAAAGTGTACAAAGGCACAGAAATGAACTTAATCTGACCTGTTTAGGGAAACAGGAAACACATTTAGGCGTCTGGAATAAGATCTGTGAAAAACTAATGTTAGAAAGATTGTTTATAGACAGACTATGAAAGGGCCTAAGAGACTTTTGAGTTTTTCTTTAAGGAACAGAAGATCATCGAATGAGAGAATGCAGTAAGGAAATCTGTGGTTTAGGATTAGGAGGCAGCAAGAGGAAAGCATTGGAGGGAGTACGCTGAAGGCAGGGACTGGTCGAAGGACTGCTGTGGTTGTGCCTGTGTGGGAAAATAGTGGGCATGGGAAAGAACGCAGATATGGGAGACATTGTTGGGACTGAATCGATGGGGTCTTGCACATGATCAGGTAAGAAAAGTGGATGAAAGAAGAGAAATAAGAAATGAGAAGATGGCAAAGTTGTTAAAAAGGGATATAGAAAGCTAGGAGGTGGGAAAAAAGAAAGAGAATCCCTGATAAAGTCTCCCTTTGAGCACTATTGAGTTTGCTATTTTGCTAGACCATGCAGATGGGGCTCATTCTTTCTTTTTCTTTTTCTCTTTTTTTTTTAACTGTTTTTTTTTTCTATCTTTAAGATTTTATTTATTTATTTGAGAGAGAGAGAGAAAGAAAGAGCGCACAAGCAGAGGGGAGGAGCAGAGCACAGAGGAAGAAGAAGCAGACTCCCTGTCAAGCAGGGAGCCTGACCTGGGGCTTGATCCCAGGACCCTGAGATCATGACCTGAGCTGAAGGCAAATGCTTCACCGACTGAGCCACCCGGGTGCCCCAGGTGGGGTTCTTTGAAATATAGTTAGCTATGAGGATGTCAGGACAGAGATGAGACCTGAAGATGCGCATGTAAGAGTCAGGGGTTAACAGGAGATGGTCAATGTCATGGGGATGGGAATGAACTACCTGGACTCAAAGTCAGTTTTACACCTGGTTCTGCCAGTCTTCAGCTGGGGCCTGGGCAGGCCACCTCTCCTCTGGGCCACACCTCTACACATCTACAAAGTGGCCTTGCCTACTTTCCAGGGTTATAGGTAGCAATCATATAGGTTGGCGACTTTAGAAGTTCTTTATAAAATACAAAACCCAATACAGATAATGTAGTTCAGAGATTCTGAAATAGTAAACATTTGTCATTCACAAGATGGATGATCAATTTAATGTTTCCATCTACAATTAGGTAAAAATGAATATGCTTTTTAACTGTTTAGTCATATGCCCCTTGAACTCATTTCTTTCTCTCTACCTGTGCAAAGTCTGTATTATGCTTTGCAACATCCAAGACATTACATTAGACAATAAAGAAAGGGTAACATGGAGTCCAAACCAGGAAAACAATGAAGCCTTTGCCCTCGGGAAGCTTTCAATTAAGCTGGAGTGAGAGCTTGCTCACTTGGGGCATGTTAAGAATGAGACAGCACAGAACTGAACAGCGACGTGCGTCCTGAGGGAATGCAGAGCAGACCATAGTCAGGTGGCTGTGAGTCTTACATGAAAGCATTTAGGCAGTGAATTATGTTCAGTCCAAATTGTAAAAGGGGGTGTGAGGCATGGAATCCTAGAGAGAAGGAAAGAAGGTGCTCCAGGCAGTTGTTACAGTCTATTTATTCAGGTAATAGCCATGCTAATGAAGACTGCTGTTGCCTATAATCACTGCTGTCTGCCAGCAGTTCTCAAGCAGGGTGTGCACAGAAATCACTTGAGGAGCTGAGGCCTTTAATCTGAGGGTTCTGACTCAGGTCTGGGACGTAGACTCTGGCCTCCTAGTTCTTTTATTTTTATTTTTTATTTTTTATTTTTTAACTCTCCCAGGTGATTTTGATGAGTCCTGGCCCCTGGCTAGATAACACTATGAAAGGGATGCCCCAAGTCATGTAAATGCAAGGATGACACAGGGATTTGAGCACTCTAAAATGCAGGCCATATCCCAAACCCTCTAAATAACAATATCTGGGAGTGAGGGAGGAGACATGGCCATTGTTATTTTTCAAGCTACCCTGGTGATTCTAACGTGCAGACAAGTTTGGGAACCATGACAACTTCCCTTCTCCCTCAATTCACTCCCCAGAAGGAGGAGAACCTTAATATGAGTAAAAAAAAAAAAAAAAAAAGGAACTCCAGAAATCCACTAATGTGTACTAATGTTCAACAAAGGACTATTTGAAAAGGGGCAAAGATTCCTCCATGACTTTCTTCCTTATTGCCATTTCAATTTCTTGGCTCCTCCAACTCTTTTTTTTTTTTTTAAAGATTTTATGTATTTATTCATGAGAGACACAGAGAGAGAGAGAGAGAGAGAGAGAGAGGCAGAGACACAGGCAGAGGGAGAAGCAGGCTCCATGCAGGGAGCCCGATGTGGGACTTGTTCCGGGGTCTCCAGGATCACGCCCTGGGCTGAAGGCGGTGCCAAACCACTGAGCCACTGGGGCTGCCTTGGTTCCTCCAACTCTTAAAAAAATATCTTGTGCTGCACTTTCTTCACTTCTCCAAAATAATGCCTCAAAAGTGGCTGGGGCTTATCCCACAAGCAAGATGTTATCTTTCTTCTCTTTTCTTTAGAGGAACAATCAGGAAAAGAACAGGAGACTAGGGAAAGGAGTTATGGAGCGTTCAGGACCAAAGACTTAAATAATTTTAACTATATATGAAAATGATGTATTATTTAATAAGTTCACCAACAGATAATAGAAACAGTTGGCCACATAGGGAGATGCATAATTCTAGCTACTTTTAGATAGGACTAACCACTAAATCCACACTTAGATCTTACATCATAGTTTCCGGTATTTCCCAACTTCTTTGTGAAATGGAAAGTTTTCCTGGATTTACTTCTTCCGGAAAAGAACCACTAGGAGTAGCTACAGAGAATACTGTGTTTTTCATATCTTTAATGGGACTAGTTCCTTTGTGATTTCAGTTTCCTCTGTAGTGATGAGTTTGCACTAAGTTAAGAGTTGAAGTGACTCTGAGCCTTATTAACTTTCTGTTCTAAGAGTCCTGGGAATCAGATCAAATGTGAGGTGAGTTTCTTGCATCTGTTATAATCCTCAGTCTTATAATCCTGAGGGTCTAGTGTTAGCCAGGGAAATACTCCCAGGATCAGAGAAAGACCGTCACCCACCCCAATTTTCTAATCTATCTTTATGTTCCTCTATCATCCTTGGACTTGAGGGAGAATTTAACAAGGATAGCTTTTATCTTTTCTATCTTCTCTTCTACTACTCACTAGAATAACTACCTTATATTGAAATATTTCCAAGAATCATTTGGGAATGTTATTTAAAACCATTCACCATTGAGGAAACAAATATTCTTCCACTGGGAGGTAACAGGCAAGGAAGATTGTTCTCAGTCATGTCTGACACCTATGTCCTCATCTTGGTGATTGGAGACTCGTAATATGTGAGGTTCCTGTAATATCAGATCCAAGGATCCTAGCAGTAAGTGGATGGGAGAGTGGAGACTGTTGCATCAGGTTCCACACAGGACAAGCTGGGCCTGCTCAGTCCTGAGGGTTCAGGGCACATCTCTGAGTTTGAACTCCAAGAGAGATATTCTTGCAACACAAGGGAAGCCTTATGTCTTGGATGTCTCACAGTTCTGGAAGCTAAGAAGTTTGAGATCAGGGTGCTAGCTCTTCGTTGGGTTCTGAT
Source organism: Canis lupus dingo (assembly GCF_003254725.2). Taxonomy (NCBI): domain Eukaryota; kingdom Metazoa; phylum Chordata; class Mammalia; order Carnivora; family Canidae; genus Canis; species Canis lupus. Next base: position 56,794,509 of record NC_064254.1, read on the forward strand.
GAGAGGCCTCTTCCTGGTTTGCAGATGGCTGTCTTCTTGTTGTCTTCGCATGGCAGAGAGAGAGGAAGCAATCTCTCTCCTGTCTTCTTATAAAGTCATTAATCCCACCATGAGGACTTCACCCTCATGACCTAATTATTTATCTCCATAGGCCTCGTCTACAAATACTATCACAGTGGGGATTAGGGTTTCAACAGGGGAATTTTGAAGGGACATACATTCAGTGCACAACATCCTTCATGTGAAATTCTGCAGGACTTAGCAGCCAACAGAAAAAGCATTCACAATTGTGAGAGGGCACAAAAGACAGAAGCAGATACTGTTAGTTCAATAAACACAGAACTTTTACTACTAAAAAAACAAAACCCAAAACAAACAAGCAAAAAAGACCAAAACAAAAACACATGTGAGTGTGGGCTCCTGGGACTCTGGTAAGATAAATGCAAACGTGGGTGTTTTGAGGAAGCAAGTCTAGGCTGGTTTTGAGAATCTTGCAAGAGCACACTCTTTCCAGGGACTTTAAAGATTTACTGGAACTCAGTAATAAACTTTGCTTGAATGAGGAAGACACAAACTTCTGCAGTGGCTCATCCTATTGGCAGGTCAATAAAAACACATATTTCCTTGAGTAGGAAGAGATTTTTGTAATAGAATCTCAGGATGGTAAAGATTATCTACTATAAGGACTTTTGAGGGCAGAGCTAGATGCTCTTTAAGTTCATTCCTTCATCCATCCATCTATTCATTTTATCACTCACTCATTTTATTCATTCACCAGATATAAGATAAAGACCTAAAGATGTCACTTCTAATATAATTCTGTTTTTTTTTTAAAAAAAGATTTTATTTATTTATTGATGAGAGACACAAAGAGAGAGAGAGAGAGGCAGAGACACAGGCAGAGGGTGAAGCAGGCCCCATGCAGAGAACCTGATGCGGGACTCGATCCTGGGAATCCAGGATCATGCCCTGGGCCAAAGACAGGCTCTAAACCACTGAGCCACCCAGGGATTCCTATCATTCTGTTTTTATAATCTAACTGGATCCTTCTGCTGGGAAGAGAAACTTAACTTGTGTCCTTAGCCACCACTAAGCTAATTTGAACTAATAGTCTCTTTTATGACAACTTGGAGGAGAGCAGAGGTCTAGAAAAGGCAGGTGGCCCACTATACACCTTATGCAATGGCCCAAATCCAGAACACTGACAACACCAACTGCTACTGAGAATGACAAAAGGACCTCTCATTCATTACTGATGAGAATGCAGTTTAGCAGTTTCTTACAGGACTAAACACACTCTTTCCATATAATCCAGCAATTATATTCCTTAGTGTTTACCCAAAGGAGTTGAAAACTTATATCTACACAAAAACTTGCACAGAGATATTTTATTAAACAGCTTTATTCATAGTTGCCAAAACTTGGAAGCAACCAAGATATTCTTTTGTAGGTGAATGGATAAATAGACTGTGGTACATCCAGACAGCAGAATATAATTCAGTACTAAATGAGCCATCAAGCCATTAAAAGACATGGAAGAAACTTAAATGCATATGACTAAGTGAAAGAAGCCAATCTGAAATGGCTACATACTGTAAGATCCCAACTACATGACATTCTGAAAAATGCAAAACTATGGAGACACTAAAAATATCAGTGGTTGTCAGGGGGAAGAGGGAAGGAAGGGTGGGATGAACATGTGGAACACAGAGAATTTTAGGGCGGCGAAGCCCCTCTGTATGGTACTCACATTATGGGGACATGTCATTATGGGATTTGTCCAAACCCATAGGATATACAACTCTAAGAGTATATAGGATATTGTAAGAGATATTAGGGTATTGTATATTCTTTATGCAATCCATAGACTTTGGGTGGTAACGATGTGTTGATGTAGGTTCATAGATTGTAACAAAGATCCACTTTGATGAGGAATGTTGAAAAAAAAAAACAACGGGAGACTCTACATGTGTTGTGGGAAGAAGGTACTTGGGAAATCTCTGTCTTTTCTGGTCAGTTTTGCTGTGAACCTAAAACTGCATCTAAAAAAGTATTTTTTAGGGCTCCTGGTTGGCACAGTAGGTTAAGTATCTGACTCTTGGTTTTGCCTTGGGTCGTGATCTCAGGGTCCTGTAATTGAGCCCCGCACGGCGCTCCATGCTCAGCCTCGAGTCTGCATAAGATTCTCTCTCCCTCTCCAACTGCCCCTCCCACTCATGCCCTCTCTCTCTCCATAAAATAATAAATAAATATTTGAAAATAAGTAAAATAAAAAAAAAGACATTTTGCCTTAAAGCACTTGGCTGCTGTTCATGATGGTATGCCTAGAGTTCCTTGGCTACCACTGGCATAGGGAGGTTGCATTGTCAAGGGAAATGAGCTAATATTAATTGATATTCAGGGAGTGGGGCAGTCGAAGAGAGCAGAATGTCAGAGAACATTGGCTTCTGGAACAGACAGAGACCCAATTATATTTATTGAGCTGTCACCTGAGAGCAGGCCTCTCTGATGGTGGCAGGAAGAGAGTTGCTTTTAGAAGCATGGATCTTTGGCAAAATCGGCCTAGGAAGCAGGCTCATCCTGCAGGACTAGAAAGTACCAATAGTTAGGCACATCCTATTGAATGTCATTAACTCCAAGGAGTAAGAATGAATGGTGAAAATATTCAGGAAAGCCAAACAGGTTACTTATAAAAGAAGAAAACTCATAGTCACACCAGGTTTGCTTATAACATTAGATGACAGAAGACAAAAGAGTGATATCTCCAGTTCTAAGGTATAAAAGATTGTATACAAATGATCTGCAGGCTAGAGAAGTTGTCATTCACGTATGAAGGCGACAGAAACGTATTGTCAATGAAATGGCATGCAATTATATTGGGTGGGAAGTAAATATTAGTATAGAGAGTCAGAACAAGATAAATAATAACAGTGTCAACTTAATAAATATATACCAAACTTTGTGTACTGCAGACACTACTTAGACAGCCAGTCACTCTCTTTAGATGTCTTTCGACCTCCCTGTCATGCTGTCATGTACTCTCACATTTTCCAAGAATAGGGCCAAACTCCCAGCCTTTCTCCCTCTCTGTTTTTAGTAAGGGGAAGTTTCTCCCTCTTTCTAAGTCTCCTTCAGAGTATGGTGGTCAGATTTAACAACGACAAAAATTACAGGATGCTCAAGTATATTTGAATTTCAAATAAATAATAATTTGTTTCTTTCTTCTCTCTCTTTCTCTTTCTCTCTTAGTTGAAGCATATCCCATGTTACATTTGGGACATAGTTGTACTGAAAATTATCCATTATTCATCTAAAATCCAAATTGAACTGAGTTTTTGGTATTTTATCAAGAGACTTCTCTTGATTCCAACCTGGGTCTCCCTAGGATACTTCACCAGACTGACTTAAGCTTTTGGAATTAAAAGTGAACTAGGAAGGGGATCCCTGGGTGGCACAGCGGTTTGGCGCCTGCCTTTGGCCCAGGGCGCAATCCTGGAGACCCGGGATCGAATCCCACATCGGGCTCCCGGTGCATGGAGCCTGCTTCTCCCTCTGCCTGTGTCTCTGCCTCTCTCTCTTTCTCTCTCTGTGACTATCATAAATAAATAAAAATTTAAAAAATAAAAAAATAAAAGTGAACTAGGGAGGGAATTGTTTTCAGGTGAATTCTGCTTTCACCCAATCCCAAAGTGGTAAGCACAGAGCCCTATTTCATGGCTAATAGGTGAAGGCAAAAGGGAAAGACCCGGTGAAAACTTCAATAGTTCAAAAAAATGTCTCTCATTCCCTTGACTTTCTTATTGTGGGAAATTTCTATGTAAGAAATATAATATTGGACATGATGGGGTGGGAGGAAGTCTTCCAAATTTTGCCCTTCAGTGCATACCAAGGCATTTTAATAACAAATAATGGTAGCACATAACCCGAATAAAATATATTTTTTCCAATCATTAAATAAATTATTCACAGTCTCTGTGTTGGTGCTGACTTGATCCATGTTTCTCACTTCGTAGCACCAGTTTTCAGTGCGAAATAAACCAGATGCTCTTTTAAAAGCATATTCCTAAAAATCCATGATTTTAAAAAGGCAATAGATAATTTTTTTTGGAATAGCACTAAAAGGAAAAGGATTTTGTTTTTTTTAAAGAGGCAGTTACGTAGAAAGCATTTCAGATGGAGCTTCACTAATGACTTCTGCCAGCAGAGTTTAGTCAGAGACCTTGGAGGGATTCTTCAGCCAGTGCTTGAAATGTCACTGCTACGACAGCACCCCAGGTCCCTGATCTTTGTCTTGTGAGTGCAGATGTTGTTCACGAGAGCTTCTGGATGTAAATCTGTTCCTACTAAACAACAAATAATCCAAAGCACTAGTCTTCTACCAGTGGGCAAGTAACGCATTTTTCACACATAGGCACAAAGCACTCATTACCTAACTGTGATTTGTTTCACCTACTGCATTTCTCCCATGTGCCATGACTATCTTTTTTTTTTTAAGATTTAATGTATTTATTCATGAGAGACAGAGAGAGAGAGAGAGAGAGAGAGAGAGAGAGAGAGAGGCAGAGAGGCAGAGACACAGGCAGAGGCAGAAGCAGGCTCCATGCAGGGAGCCCAATGTGGGACTCGATCCAGGGTCTCCAGGATCATGGCCCCGGCTGAAGGCAGGCACTAAACCCCTGAGTCAACCAGACATCCCTGTGCTATGACTATCTTTGAGTCAGCAAGTGACTTTATGTTTGTATGTCTTTTAAATATAACTTGTCCAAGATGGAGCTGCTGAACCTTCTTTTCTCCTTGAATCCTGCCATCTCCAAGCTCTCTCTTGAAGTTGTTGGGACTATTCTCTACCAAGTTGCTTAAGGCATGTAATCTGAGAGCCACCCTTGATTCTTCTCTCTGTCTCATCCACTCCTTGAATAAGTCCTATCAATTCAGCCTCTAAAATATATCTTTGATTATCTCCGCCGGCATGTTTCACAACTGGACCACAGCGATAACATCCAGAAAGGTCTCCCGGCTTCCATTCTTGCTCCTCTGCTATCCATTTTTCATACAAATACAGAATAGGAGTTTTCGAAATGTGAAATAGATTATGTTATTTCCTTGCATAAAACCTTCCAACAGCTCCTGTTGCTTTTCTAATAAAACTCAAACTCCTATAAGTCCTGTCTCATCAGGCGTCTGAGTACCTCTCCTGCTTGATCTCACGCACACTATTCCCCAGTCACATTAGCCTCTTTTCTTATCTTCAAATACAGCAAGTCCTTTTCCACACTTCAGAAACTTTGCACTTGCCACGTTCTCTGCCTAAACTGTGTTTCCCAGCTTTTTCGTTGATTGCTTATTCTTATTCTTTTCTCAAAAGCTACCTCCTGCGAGAGGCATTCCAGATGAGCTACCTTAAGTTTGGTCTTCACTTCACTCCCTTTTGGAACCCCCCCCACCCCATCGCTCTTGTCTCCCTCATTTCCCTTAATAACAGCATTTACTTTTTTGTTTAGTTTTCTCCATGTCTTATTCGTCACTGTATTCTCAACCCTTAGCATAGTATATATATCACATAATAGGTACTGAGTAAATATCTGTTAAATGTGTGAACTCCTTAATGCCTAGTATATTGCCCTTTAAACTATGAACCTATAGGAATGGTAGCAGAGTGATAGAAATGATAGAAAATCAATGTTCCCCATCTGATTCCAATAGATGTGATATTTTCAAATGTGGGGCTTCTTGAATGATTCTAGAATTCATAGTTATTTTTTCTTTGGAGCCATGGCTAAGCAACATTTTGACTTTTACCAGGAGAAAAAGCTGGCAGCTGTCAACAGCATCCGTTTTCAGCAGAGTTCATAGGATCATTCTCTAAAGGCCTTACCTATGACTGGGACTGCCATTCTCATTTTGGATTTAGCAGCTGTCTGAATCCTATTTCATAAACTTCCTGATTCCTACAGGCATCTTTATAGGGTGTTTTGGTCACAAACTTAAAGTTGTGCAATTTTGTAGATTAATGTGTAGTAAGCTTCTAATTGGGGCATTGATTTTTAAATCTCTAACTATTTATTTTAGATGCAATGAAGCATTATCATAAATAATTGAAACTCAGATAACAATGTCCAAATAAATTAAAAAGAACATATTATGATTTGAGATCATTTTTATTGCATTTACCATTTACTAGCCCACAAAATATAACGGTTCACAGTTAGTAGCTGTACCTATAGAATAAAATAGATTGTACTCTACATGTAATTTTGACCTCAGTTATACCTATAGATTATTTTTAAAATTTTTACATATGTAGTAGGTAAAAATGATAATATATGTATAGCATTTTTTTTGTATAGCATTTTTTTGTAGTGGCTTTTCTTACCCATCCATCCAGGCATTTAATAAATACTTATTGAGCCACTATAATGTCCCAGGCCCTAGACTAGATGTAGAAGACCCAGTGGTAAATAAGGCAGATGGTGTCTGTTTTCTTCTGGAGTATAATATAGCAGGGAGTTCACATAACATTGTATGACTTTATGCAATTTGCTTAATCCATGAAATCAGAGGATAAGAGTATATTGTGTGGGGAAAATGTAAGGTTGTAAGTTAATACTTCTTGGAAGAAATAGGTCCTATTGAGACAGAGTGTGGGAGAAAGGATTCCAGGCAGAGGGAAGAGCATTTAGAGAGGCTCAGAGGCAAAAGAGAGCATGGCGAAGGAATACAGGAACATAGATGCAAGAGAGGAAGGTGCAAAGATAAATTCAAAGGGCCCAGATGATGCAAGGTCTTATGAGTCTAATTAAAGAGTTTGGACTTGTTATAAAGACAAAGGGTTTCAATTGGGAATAATGTGATCAGATTTATGTCTTAGAAGGTCTTCTCTGGATGCATTATGACAAATGGAAGGGAGGGAAAGAAGACACTAGGTGAAGAAGTTGCCAAAAATAAAACCACTTTTAGTCAAAAATATAATGGGGTAAATTAAAATTAAAAATAAAATGCAATGACAACTCCAGACAGATGGTAAGGTTCACAGAGCCAAACTTGGATTAAAATGCATAAAATATATAAAATGTGATCTAATCAAATGCAAGATGTATGCTAAATTCATGTTCTACTGAAATTTAAGATGCTTAAATAAGGAAATAGAAAAGTAGAGCAAGTGAAGCCACATTACCACAATTACTCAGTGCCATCCCATGTAGCCATATAAAGTACATTTTCCATTAATACAAAAGTCCAAATGGTCACCACTGCATTGACTGCACACCCAGGAAGACAGTGGTGTTAAGTATCTGAGGCATTTCTCAACCAGCCCCCCTTGCAGCATTAACTCCTTCTTCCCCCTGATATAGAAAAATCATTATAATCCTATTGTTCCATAAAGAATCCAGGGTAGAACTATTTGATCCCAGATAATTAGTTAAGGGTGTTATATAATGAGGTGCTTTTTGTTCTTTTTCTGAACAATGTGACTAATATGCAGACCTTCACCTCAAGCACCGATGACATGGTGTTAAGATGTCTTAGTTTAAAATGTGGATAATATATTTCCTCAAAAATTTTATAACTGCATACCCTAACAGTGTTAAACGACAACTGTTTTGACGTATTCCTTTTACCACTTTATTCAACTTTCTCTAAAGAAAGGAGAAATACTTTAAACACACCTTCAAACCTGCCCAGATAGGCAGGGCAAACTTCTAACGGTATGAATTGAAATAAATTGTTAAGTGTATGTTCAGTTCCAGATTCTGAAGCAAAAATAACTTTGAACATTTTGGGGCTAGAATTAACAAATATTATAGAATTTCCTTCCCACATTTGAAATTTTAATTTCATAGTATTTTCAGTCCTCTGGGCTGAAACGAGGACCAGATAATATTTTAGCAAAAAAGGTGTTTTGTTTTCACGCTTTCATCATGCAAAAATAACCCAACTAATTTAGCCCTAACTTTCAAAAAAATATTCAGTTTCATACAGAAATCAACTATGTAATTCTCAGGCCAAAAGGAATATTTATCAGAAAAGTCTGAAGCAAAGATTTTTATAAAAATATACTCTTCCATAAAGTTTTATTTTCAGTCATTTTTGACATGATGGAAACGAATTACCGCGTTATTGCCTACTAGTTAGTTATCTCTTAGCCTTGATCTGCCAGGATTTTGTAAGATATTTTTTTGCGGAAATTTTGATCATTTAAATTAAAAACCTGAGGCCAAGCTTAAATATCAGAATTTTATAATAATTCATAAAATAATAGTTTGCATTTATGTTGTGCTCCCAAAATGCCAGAGACTGTGCTAAATGCTATGTACACATCATCTCCTTTAGCTGTACCACAATCTTGGGAGGGAACTGTAATTATTATCTTCAATTTACAGTTAAGGAAACTAACTCTGAAAGGGATTAAATAATTTGCACTGAGCTACTGTGTTAGTTTGTGATGGAGCCAAGATTCCCCTACCCCCTGCTTCTCTGACTCTAGACTCTTCTCAAAAGTGGCACCTCCTTCAGAAACAGCCGCTGGCATAGCTCCAGTCAAAACATTGAGAGAGAGAGTAGGAACAAAAACAAGGATAATGTGATACTATCATATATTATAGTAGGTATAGATGAAAAACTAAATATCCAAACCCTCTGATAAATCACATAGCCATTGGAATTATCCATTGTGTTAAATTCTACGGTGGATTAAATCAACAGATTTTTATAAGCCAAATTAAAATCATTTATGATATTTTAATACTGTCAGAAAGTATCAGTTCAATAACAGCAATATATCAACTTAATTGTTAGGATACTTTGGCCCAAATCTCAAGCCATCAGTGGCCATTCCAAAGCTTTTGGATCAGAACAGAAAATATGCTTTATTCAGTTTCCCTTAGGATTTTCACTCAACCAGCTATTCTGAACATCTCTTCTAAAAAGACGTTGGCATTGTTTTAAATGTTAGAACAAGGGACATTCAGGTGAGTAGGAAATGGATCCTGACCTTAAGGAACTTATATCCCATATTTAGAATCAGGTGATTAAAATATACAAAGGAAATGCAAAGTATAGATTGGTCATAATAAAATTATGAATAAACCCCAATAGGATGAAACATGGAGAAAACAATTACTTCTGCCATGAACAGCATGGTCTATAAGGACACATGATTTCATCAGATCTGGGCTCTGACTTTATTTCTTTTCATACCTCCCCTTGCTCACTTTGCTCTTGCTAATTTGGGACCATGTATCTGTTCCTTGAAAACTCTGAGCTCAGAGGCTTTTAGTCATTCTCACCTCTGCCTGGACACTCTTGGACCTGCTCTTTCTCATCTTTGAGGGCTCAACCTTGATGTTACCTGTTCAGAGAGAACATCCATGACACCTGTTTCTACAGTAGTCCCCTCCCATCACTCTTTTTGTTTCTTTCATAGAACTTAAAACAATCTGATGATATAGTGTAGTAATAAGTTCTATTTTTTTGTACATTTTGAGTATGAAGTGATTGTGAGAGTGATTAGGTGTCCATATTGCAGATGGGTGATTGGTTTTGGAGTATCAAAGATTGATGATCAAGGTTCATCTCCATGCAAAATTGGAAACTCCATTCCTGTATACACATGCCCTAGAAGTCAATGCCAATTCTAGATTCAGATGAGAGCTGGAAGATAACCAAGAGGTCTATTGTCACCTGGTTCTATCTCAGTAAGTTTTGCCTGAGTACCAGAATCTGCTTTCTCAAAGTTCTCAAAGACCTTGCTGGTGACCAGCTTCCTCCTGAGTTACAGTTCTCTCTTTGCAACATCCTTGTAGGATCATTTTCTAGTCACTGTTTCAACATTTCTAATAATCAATAACTTGGTACTTCAAAAGCATGCATTGATTTTAGGCATGTAAAATCTCGATGTTCTTCCAAAACTTAACTGAAATTAGTCCTCCCATTAATCTGCCACCTTCTAATTCTGCTCAAATTTAGGCCTATACCTCAACACTCCCTAAGTCTTTTGTTTCACATTATAGCACATATTTGAAGACATATTGACATATTGAAGACTTTCTCACTACATCTTTTTTAAATTGTTTTATTCAAATTCAATTTAGTTAACATATAGTCTATTAATAGTTTCAGGGATAGAATTCAGTAATTCATCAGTTGCATATAACCCCCAGTGCTCATTACATCAAGTTCCCTCCTTAATGCCCACCACCAGTTACTCATCCCTCCACCCATCCCACTACATCTTCTATTGTTCTAAATGGCTCAAAAATAAGAAGTTCTGATAATGCATGCCTACATATACATCGTTTCCACCTAGCTCTTTTTTTAAATTTAATTTATTTTATTTTTTATTTTTATTTTTCATTTTTTTCCACCTAGCTCTTTATTTACCCACTCTAATATCTCTAATATCAGTAGAAATTTGAGAAAGCCTCCAATGTGAAAAGGAGATCAGAACAACTAAAATAAAGCAATCAGTGCTACAAGCACCATGCATTAGAAAATATAACTCTTGGGTTTTCACTTCATAATCAGTAAACATTGATGAAGCACCTACTGTTGGGGCTTGTGACCAATTGTGAGATAAAGTGAATCAGAAAGGAGATCATGATGTGAGGTACTTTCCTGAAAGTGTTAGCTTGGAGGATATGACTTAATGGTCTAGCTAAAAGGGCATGCTAACATTGTGCTAATCAGCCACTCGGAGACCATTTCCCCACCAGGCTAGACACTGGAAGACCATATGGAAAAAATACACTTACCCAGGATTGCTTCCTTAAACTGATCAAACGTAGAAGCCAAGGAAGCAAATCCCCAGTAATCATGAGTTTTCCATCCAGTAGTTCTACCCAGTAAGAGGGTAGGGAGTGAAGGTACCAATGATCATCACCCACCAATCTAGTAGTACCTTCTTTTTCCACAGACAGAAATGAATAAAGGTGGGAGGAGAAGCCAGTGGTGTTACTCCAGGGGAGATCTTTCCACACAAAAACATGAGGAAGGGGGAAGAAATGTTCCCCTGTAACACCTGCTGTGTTTTAGGCACTTTTCCATATGAACTGAAAAAGATCCATTCTTTTTCATGGTGTCATTATTCAATTTCCACTTATTTCAACTTATTTTTACATAATTATCTGAGACAATCCCAAAGTTTTGACATTTTCAAGATCTGAATGTAATAATAACCAACTTACCTACCTTTTTTTGATCTACAAATTTGGGATCTTGTCCTTTCTATACATGTATCTAAATAAATAAAATGGTACTCTGTGATATGACTAAAGATAGGACCCTGTCCCTCCATGGTAACGATGATTTATCACATGACTTTGGAGGGTACAGTCATTTGACCAGTTATAAATCTGCTTACCTAACATAGTTCATATTGAATTTTATCACCAAGGAAACATTAAGAGATTTGATCAAATTTTGTCCTGAAATTCACTGATTTGATGTTCGCTGCAAATTCTTCATTTGTGTTATAATCATGTTTCTTAAATGAAAAATATATAAGTAAAGGAGTTTGTTTAAAATCATTTGTTCTAGATGAACCCTTTCAAGCTAGTAATGAACATCATTTACTTTTCCCAGCACTAATGAAATACTCTTTTAGAAAAACTTTCTGCCATTTTATCAGTGGCAGGGTCATAACCTGTAGTTTCCATATTTTGCTTTTTGCTTTTTTTTTTTTTGAAAATCCGAGAAAGATTTCCCATTTCTGGTTTTCTAGCAAGTTTTTGTCAAAGGTTATCAATTGAGGCTCTATAGTCATGTCTGTAACTTATTTCGGTTTCATAGGATGAAATTCACCTAGCCTGGAGATTTGGATGCATTTAAAGAATCTCAGTACTTCCCTACTGTCTTCTCACATTTACCTCTTCATCGTTTTTAGCCTCTCCGGTTTGCAAGTCATTCTCCTTGAAGAAAAAGACAAAAGTAAAATACTTGTGTAGTTTTGCTTTCTCTGTGTCAGCTGTCAACTCAATCTCTCTCCTCAGTAATAGAATGATATAATATCTGTGTCGAGTCTGAAAAATCCTTTTTGCTCAGCATTTGTCTAAAAAGAAAAAACCTAGAAGAACAGAAAGAAGAGAGAGAAGCTTTTTTTTTTTCTTGAACGTGTACACTAATTTACTTCCTTGCCTGTTGAGTCATTTATGGGAGGTGATTAGGTACTCATTGGCTTGGTCTCAGATATTGTACGGAATGCAAATGATAGATGAGTAGAGACTGACATTACTTCTGCTTAAAAGACCTTATGTTTTAGTCATTGGATGTATGTTTGGGTCAGAGCAGGGGTCAGATCAAAAAAGCAAATCAACAAAGAGAGTGCAGATATTACATACCCCAAGTGGGTGCCAAAGGAAGGACACTTTGACAAAGTCAGTGTTTGTGGTGGGGAGGCTTTGCAGAAGAGTCAGGCATAGCTTCCAAGTAGAGTCAACCCTTTTGCTGAATTTTAAAAGATGAATAGGAAAGAGCTTCTGGATAAGAAGAGCAGGGTCAGAGTAGGTAGAGGAGAACATAAATGGTTAGAGAGAGCATGACCATTTAAAAATCTCCAAATAAAAAAAATTAAAAAATAAAAAATAATAAAATAAAAATCTCCAAAAAAAAAAAAATAAAAAATAAAAAATAAAAAAAATAAAAATCTCCAAATCCTGGTCATTTAATGAAGTGAAGAGGTGATGAGGTATGCTCTTTATTAATGATACTTTTGTTAGAAGTACAATTTTTTTGGAAGGTGCTGGGTGGTTCAGTTGGTTAAGCATCTGACTCTTGATTTTGGCTCAGGTCATGATCTTCGGGTTGTGAGATTGAGCCCCGTATGGGGCTCAGGGCCTGTATAAGATTCTTTCCTCCATCTGCCCCTCCGCCTTCTCTCTCTCTCCCTCTCTTAAAAAAAGTACAATTTTGGGGTAGCTAGTTTAAGTTTCCTCAAGTGTTCTTTTTTTTTTTTTTTTTTTTTTTTGCTTTTATGCATTCCTGTCGAGAGCTTGTATATAGGAAGTGATTTAAAACTCGTGCTGGTCTTGTCTTGTTCACAGCAAATTTATAACTCCTTCTGAGAAGCAACCTCTTTCTTCAAAGGCTTTGCACGGTGAACATCATCTGTCCTGGGGTGCCCTCATTTCAGATGTTTTGTTATCTCTTATACTAAGAACTTGTCTCACTGTTTATAGAACAGAGGGCTTTATATGAGAGAATACTGGAATTATTGAAATCCTGGCTCTTAAAACTCAGAAATCAGAGAGAAATAAATAATAAAAAACAGAGCTCATAACACACCCAACACAGTGCTTCCATAATTATTTTTTCATAATATTTCATGTTGGTCTAAAAAGTGCCTTTAGTTGTTCCAGATTATCATTCATAGAAATCCATCTTCTCAGACAGATGACTGAAATGTTCTTCTCTCTTTTCTTTATAAAATTTAGATGATGCTTCCCAATTAAAATGACATTAGGCCAGCAGAATTCCCTGACTTCCTACTAGAGCCCATAAGACATTGAAATACACACACACACACACACACACACACACACACACTAGGTAGGAAGCTTCTTTATACCCCACTTTCTTTTCATAGCCACACCATCCCTAGCTCTCTTGTGAAATGTAAGTCTTCACCAAAAATTAAAACAAACATGAAATAGTCCTAATTGGCATTGTTATTCTGACTGAGGTGGACAGTGTATCACTTTAGCTTTAGCGTCGGTACTCTTCCTACACACATTCAGAGACTCCTCAGTAACTCTTCAGGAAAGATGCAGGTACCACCTTTAACCTTATGGTGGCTACAGAAACTGATATCCGGGCCACTTCAGCCCATGAGTGTAAAACGGTATCACATTAATCTTAATGCCCTACATTGCATTTTTGACTTAAAGCCCCTTGTTTTATTTTTTATTTTTTAAAGTTTTTTTTAAAATTTGAATTCAATTAGCCAACATCATATAGTACATCATTAGTTTCAGATGTACTGTTCAATAATTTATCAGTTGCATATAACACCCAGTGCTCATCACATCACATGCCCTCCTTAATGCCCATCACCCAGTACCGCATCACCCTCCCTGACCTAAATCCCTTTTATTCATTGGGTGTCAAAAAAAAATTCCTCCCTTGGAAATTATCCAGGTAAAATTATCCTGAAATTATGTCTTAAACTCCCCAAGAGGGTATGTATAACATATATTTACTAACAAATTCTATCAACTAACATCCCTAAAGGCATCTGCTATGTTACTTTTTTCTGCTAAAGCTGTGCCCAGTTGAGGTGTCCAACCTTTAAGTCCACTACCTAGAGAAGTCTCACAGGTGGTACTGCTGATATGGCACTCAGAAGATTGCCTGTGTCTATGTCAAAAGTCTGAGCAAAGATCTTCATGTTTTCAGACTCTCCTGAGAATCACTAGATTTTGTATGGAGGTATGAAATGCTCTTTTATTCATGTCTCAGCTATATTTAATTAGTTGGTCTCCTAAGCAACTCTGGTTATCACTGGACTGTTATGAAATTCTTTCTTTCAAAATCTATGCTCTGCTCTTTTTCTCATATAAGCAACTTTCAACCTGCCCCACCCACAAGAAAACACAGCCCTCGCCACTCTCCTCACCAAATGCCCATTTCCATAGGAACAAGCAAACAAGCCACAGTTCTGACAAGGTCTATTTTGGTTTATACTTTACGAAGCAACATTTCTTGCCACCTCTATCCAGCTTCCACTCCAGAAAGGCACAAATAAAATATTTGTCACACACGTACACTCAAAAACATTCTAAGAACAACAGCAGAATACAAATTACTAACCAAAGTACTTCAAAGTGCTATTAGTAGTGAATTTTTAGTTTGCCTCAAGAGTACTGATAGGTATGTGACAGATGTGAGAGATCACATTATTCAAAAAAGGGGCCACAACTATATCTACCATCCTGTAGGATGGTAGCATGTATGCCCTTTGTACAGAGGGATTTTGACACAGCTCCCATTGAGAGTCTAGGTTCCCTCTCCTTGAATTGGGTGGGTTTGTGACTATAGCAGAAGTGACACTATGTGATTTCCAAGGAGGTTGTAAAAGGTGATATTACTTTCTTTCTTTTTTTTGGGGGGGGGGGTGTGATACTACTTTCACCTGATTTGCTTGGGTTGTTTACTCCTGGGACCCAGCCAACATATTATGAGAAAGCCCAAGCAGCCCATGGAAAGGCCCATAGAGAGAGGAACTAGGCCCTTGGTCCACATCCTCACTGAGCTTCTGGCACTAACCTATCTATCAGGTTGAAAATGGATCTTCCAAGCCCCAGTTGATCTGCAACCCCCTTCTCCCTGACACAACAAGGAGCAGAGATAAACTGTATCTACTCACTTTGTAATTTCTAAGCTCAAAATATCAAATTTGTGGGCAAAATAAATGAATTGAGGTTGTTTGAAGCCATTGCATTTGAAGTGGTATGTTATGCAAGAATAGCTAACTGAAACACAGCTGGGTACTGAAAGTGCTTCTGTGACAAAGGACCTAAAGTGTGCGGCATTGCCTTTGGGACCAGCCAGCACATGTAAGCTTCAGGGGTCTCAAAGACAGTTAGTGAAAGCTCAGAGGACTTCAAAGAGAGTATTACGAAGTCTAAAGAGACCAGAGGAGGCTGTCAATGAGAGCTTAAAGAGTGTCAGGAAAATGATTTTGGGCACTAGAGGAAAGAGGACCCTTCTTATGTAGTAGCAGAAAGTTTGACAAAACTGTTGCCTGAGTTATTGTGGAAAATGAACTTGATGGTCTAGCTAAGGAAATTTCCAGAAAAAGTAGTGAAGGTACTGCCTGGCTTCTTCTAGCTGCCTCGACTAAAATGGGTGAGACAAGAGATGAGCAAAGAAAGAACTGATCAGTTTACAAGCAATATTTGGGGAAATGTAAATGGTCTAGGACTTATGGGGGGGTCCCCAAATGAAACTGTTTTTCATTCCCATCAGTCTTGACAGCAAATGATTCTCAAATGAAGAATTGATCCTGGCCAAAGATCAAATCAAGTATGGTCTGTAAGATCCTTTGTTAAGATCTCAGAAAGATTAAGATGATAGATCAGGGTTGGCCCTTACCTCCACATTGAGACTTTCTCCACCTAGTGCCCTTCCACTCAAGGCACCCAAGTCCTATCGCATATCTTAATGTAACCAATCCTTCCTGAATATATGCCATGTGTACTGACTGGGGAAAACTCCATCCAGGTCATTGATATCTTCCAGTAAGATACGCACAAAGTCTTACAGAGCCTCAGTAGATACTTATGAAAGCTAAAGAAGATGATATATCTTGTGGGCATCTTGAATTGCTCCTTTGTTCATGCCAAGCCCTAGCCAAGTTGTGGATTTGGGAGCTTTTTGTTTTGTTTTAGGTTTAAAGTTGTTCTTATGCAGCAACTAAACAATTGGAAAAAAGGTATTAGCTTTGTATTTAGGTTAGTTAGGTGCTTGCTTACTGATGATTTCCCTAAAATAAAAATTCTCAGAGAAATGGATGATACTAATTATTATAAAAATAGTTAAAATGTATCAGATGACCCATCACAGCATTATTTAAGTGACTGTTCAATGCTAAAGAAATGAATAAATTGTATCTTAACCACTTTCTTAATTAATCTGAAATTTTTAAAAGTGCTATCACATAATAATTTAAAAAGCATTTAGTTGTAAACATGTGAAAAAAGACACCACAATATTATTTTTGTACATGACTATAGCTATAAGAAAATAAATATACCAAAACAAAAAAGTGTCAAACCGAAAAACAACCACCATGCAAAACAGTTGGAAAGGCATTCAAAAGATTCCCTGCCTGCCCCCCTGCCCCCAGATGATGTGACTATGGATGGTTTTCTTAATCTTTCTTGTGTTTTTCAGTTATTTCTAAAATTTTAAAAATATATATTATTACATTTATAATAGAAAAACACATTATGCCAATTTTTATAAAAACTAAATGATTCGATGAAACCTCAATACAAAGCAAAATTGTGGCTCTCTGGCTGTTAATTGTCATTTCAGGTTTTCAGGGAAAATAAAACGTGACATACTTATTTTACTTTCTTGAAAAGAGTTTTAGAATAGGCCTAGATGAAACTGTTTTCTTCCTTTTGTTTTATCTCCCTACTATTCCTTGGATGACACTTTGAAATTTTCCTACTAAATACCTCTTATTCATCTTTCTACATATATAACCAATTGGCATATGCCACCAAATGGCCCTTCAAGACATATTGCCCTGAACAGATAGATCTTTTCATAATGAGCCCTCATCTTTCTCACAATATCTTCACATGTCCTATAGTACTTGGGGAGATTGATACAATTTTTTCTCAACCACCCTCTTCCAGAGCTGTTTTTCTGTGGTATTTTTGACCACCTTCTCTGCGTAGATCAGTCACCATCTCTGTTTTCATCCATCTCTCCTCTGCCAGTCTTGCATTTCTCAGTGTTCTGTTAATATCTTCACAGGGTATGCTTATATATTTAAGATTTCACTATTTCTCAAAACTTCATGTTTATTTTTCATCCCTATTATATGCAAAAAGTTTTCTTCACTTTTTCATATTTGCTATTCGATCGTGACCAGCCTATTGAAAAATTATGTCTCTGCGTCTTCCAACTTAGCATTAAATTTTCTTCCAACTTACCATTAAATTTTCTTCCTTTCCTTTCTTTCCTGCTGTCCTGGAGAACAAATGACCAGAGTATTTTGTTTGGAGCAAATGAAGAACCCCAGTACTCACCACCAGCAGCGTAGGCATTCAGTCAGAACTTGATTCACTGTGCCTTTCTCTCCCTAATCCATTACCCTGGTTATGCCAAGCAACGCACACTTCTTTCCTTCTCTCCTCCTCATTGTGGCTGGACTAAATCCCCACGGTCACAAGCATCTTTCTCATCTATCCCTTTGCCACCATAACTCTTCACCATAAATCCCCACTGACACTGTTTTTTTTTCTCTCTGCCATTAATGCAGATGATTGATCTGAAGCTGTAAATTCTCCAGTAGCCAACCCTATCGACTCCCTTGATACTTCATGATCAGGCAAACAAACTTGCTCTTAGTCAAACAAACAGAAAAAAAATTATTTGACAATCAAGGGGGAAAAAAGTAATTAGGAGAATCAGTGATCTGGAGCTGTTAATAATAATAAAAAAAAACCTATACATTAAAAAAATCTTCCCATTCAATTAATCCATTAACAATTTTGTTCTGCTCTTGTTTAAGTGTGTGCATGTATTTTGCTAGTTTTTCCTGTTGAGGAGGAAAGGGAGGATGTAACCATATTAAGAAAAATATGAACAAATCTGAACATATAAGTATGCATGTTTAAGGCAGATGAGTATAATATGTGACTCTCTATTTGTAAACATAATTGATGGTTAAGTAAATGAAGCACACAATGTTATGCTGTACATATGTATGATACTGAAGAATATGCGTAGGACAGAAACTGCACAAAATAGAATATAAAAGGTAATGCAAAAGTTTATAAATAAATATGGAACTTGTTAAACCTGGCTCAGATAATCAGGAGCAGGCAAAGTAAAACAAAAATCAATTGCCTTTTTTTTTACATTAAGTTATCAGAAATTTAAATTATATTACAAATGTAAACAAGGAGGCCATGAAATTATTACCTTGCATTCTTTGTTGGTGGTGTTATCGATTGGCATAAGATTTTGGAAAGTAGTTTGGCAGTCTATTGAGAGCAATAAAATATTTGCAGCCCTTGAGCCAACAACTGCATTTATGGAAATAATTTTGGGAAAGTAATCCAAAAATAGAAAAAAATGAATTGTTATGAGAGCAAAAGAAAAGGTAGTAGCTAATTTCTGCTTTCAATTACTCATTGGAAATTATGCTACAACTGAAAATTGATTATAGATGCCATGTGATGGAAATAAGGAAACTGATATGACTTATTTTGATACTTTTACTGCATTTCTTTTTGTAAACAAGAAACCTTAAGACACACTCTAAGAGCCACAGAACACAGAAAAATATAACAATTAAAATTGTGTTATCTAGACATAAATGCTATTAATATAATAGTGTATTTTGTTCTAAGAAAAGATGGGCAGATTTTTTTTGATAGATACACAGATAGTTAGGTATATAACACAACTCCTTATAATTATAGAGCTTATAGTTTGCTGTTTATTGTATAACATGGATACTAAATGAGAAAAGTAAAGCCAAAATTGTAGATAAAGCAATGATAAAGGAAAACTATCATTAGGGGAAAATGAAGGAAATACTGAAACATATTAACACTGGACTGGAATAGTGAAATGTGGTAATTTTTTTTCAGCCTCGCAAGAATTATGTTTTTCTGCTTTTGTTTGTGAGGATCCTAGAGATTATTTCTTATTTTGACCATGCAGATTAAAACACCCTTCCGATCCTAGAAGACCATGCCCAAATAAGTGGGAGGTAGGGTTTCCAACAGAAGCTCAGAAGAAGTAGCTGTTCCCTCCCCCAACTGCTTGGCATCCAGTCTTTTAGGTGTGTAATGCAGGCAGAGACCATCAGACATTTTTGACTGTGACTCTGAGACTGATGTTGCAGTGACAGCTGGGAGATTTTAAGTGACTGTGGAAAACAGAGATGTGGCCATGTGTCCAGGGGTAATAATACCAGTAGCTACAAATTATTCAGACTCCTCTTGGGGTGGGGGAATCTTGGCTGTGCCACACATACCTGGGGATCTGTGGATGAGCTTCCAAGAACTGTGAACTTAATGAAACGTAGGTCAAATACATTATGTGTGTATGTGTATTTTCTTTGAAAGGATTTCCTTGATTTCCTTAGAAAGGCAAAGGATTCCATGACCCAGGATGGGCCAAAAGACTTTGATGTAGGTCTTCATTACGGAGGTGCCCTACCTTTTTCTGAGTTCCATCTGAGTTCCATCTCTATCAGACTGTACTGCTTAATAAATAGAGGTTCTAAGGAATTGTTATTGACCTATTTTTTTAGTCAGTGAGTCAAATGGATCAATTCATTTGTTAATTTGCTTAAAATATATTTATTGCCACCTGCATTCATCGTTTGGCAGATGGGATACCAGCAAAGTCATCCTCAAACACATCTAGGGCAGAGATACAGACAGATGCATGAAGTCACTGCAGTCTTTTTCTCCCAGCAAAATAAGCAAACTAGATGCCCTGAAATTTTCCTGCTACAAAATATCTAAAAACTCCGGATAAAATATAGACGACATCCTCCTGAATAGAAGAATGATCTTGCAAGCTTCTAATGGAAATCGTATGAAAACCAAAAAAAAAAAAAAAAAAAAAAAAAAAAAAACCCACAATGTGAGTGAGTCCTGCAGCTACCAGTAAACTACAATCCTGGGTGGCCCCAAGCGTTGACTTTAAAAGGCATGTGTAGCAGGAGAGAGACTTATGCGGTCAATAGAAATCCAATATTGGGTTAACTCTGAGCTTTTCCTGCAGTTACCAATATTTGATTCCTGGTGGCTGCAAAAATCTCCTCCTGGCTGATTTGTGTAAAATTAAGGAAGCCATTCAAACTCTTCATATCTCAATTCCTCTACTAATAAAATTTTAATAACAGCACTTCTACTACCCTTGCAGATATATAAAGATATTACTATATGTTCCATCACTATATTCATGTAGGGACAGAATTCTTGCATCAGACTACCTCGTAGGCTTCCAGATGGGCTACCTTTGTGTCCGATATTTACCGCAGGTCTAAAGAGCAACGCATTATCCATTTTATGCTTAAGGGATCACCTGGGCCCCCTTCCCTCAGCTTAATCTGTGGGTAGGAACACTTTAGAAGGAAGTATGGAAGGGATTCTGAGGCTTTGTGTGTCAGACTAAGATGAATAAAGGGATAGGTCCTAAAAAGAAGTATTTCTCTCTATTTGTAAACAGGGGTGTAAAAGAAAATTCTTTCATTTTATCCAATAGAGTAACTTAAATGTAACACATTCTTGAATCACAGCTTTCAAACTCTAGTAAAACACGGGAAAGAAAATAATTTGTATGCAACATAGGAGGTAATACATAGCTGGATGTGTATTTTTATGTTATGTTAAAAATATGGCTTAGAAAACTAACCCCAACAGGCCGGGAAATGTGTGATGTGTCAGTCACTCATCTCTGTGAAAGCATAGAAGCAAGAGATAAAACACATGACAATAGACCGAGTGGTGAGACTCCCTAAGATTTGTATTTATTTTCTTGTTGGGGAAAGATAAGGAAAAATGGCAAGAGTCTGTATAATATAACTTGATTTAAGACTAATAATTACAGAGGGTTGCTGAATCATATATTAAGTTTACTAATATCACAAAATTTGGGTGGCTCGTATGTAGTAGCTTTAACGGAAAATACATTTATGAATATAGAGAGGGTATAGCTTTGAGTCAGAAATATCAAAATAAGATTAGGCTTTGAAAAATGTAAAGTAATGCATCTTGGATGAAAAATTCACAGATAATCAGGGAAATGGAGCTACTGTACTTGGAAAATGATAATGTTGAATGAGACCTGGGAGTGATCGTTACAGAAAATTAGTATGAGATTGCCCAGGATGATAGAGTGGTTTATAAAAACTGTTTGGGCAGCACATGCAGCGATAACACATCATGAGTCAGACAAGTGTGTCCATTTATGAAAACCTCAGTACCAGAAGGATGTCATCATACTGGAGAGAATTCAGAGAGAGCTACAAAAATGATTGAGGGGCTCAAAGGGCTGATGTGAGGTAAGATTAGAAAGAACTAAATATGTATGCCTTATCCACGTATAGACTATATCCCACAAAACATAAGGTGCTCACGGACCAAGGAAAGGGAGAAAACTTTTCAAGGAAATTTAAGTGGAGGTTATTAGAAACATTCTGAAGAAAACATGGGCTGGGGGGAGCAAAGTTAGGCTGAAATAAGGGCTCTCTGGTGGGTTAAGTAGAGAAAATGGGATATCATATTTGTTCCCTAGATCCATTGTGCAAAGGGAAAAAATAAAAAAAAACCCACAATGATAACTTAATCTCCTAGTCCTGCAATTTCCACACCTTTAAAACCAGGAGGAGGGCAGCTGGGTGGTACAATCTATTAAGCCACCCATTCTTGGTTTTGGCTCAGGTCATGATCTCAGGGTAATGAGATCCAGCCCCACCTCTAGCTCCACACTCAGCACAGAGTCTGCTGAAGATTCTCTCTCTCCTTACCTCATTCATGCTCTTTCTTTCTCTCTCTAAATAAGTAAAATCTTTAAAAAAAAAATGCAGGAGTATGATCCCTCTTTGGCATACTTAAGAGTTTTGATGAGTAAGATCAATTTTAGCCATATTCATTTAAATATCCCTTTAAAAAATACATGGCACAATACTCAACATTGAGTATAACAGTACAGATTTTTTCAATAATTAAATAAAGTTGACCAAGAAATGTACAGTATTACTTACATTTTTTTAAATGGGCTAAATATGAGCATGTAATACAAAAACTTGCATTTATTGTGGTTTTTGACATCAGAACTTATAGTCTCATGGGTGAATAAACATGTATTCAAATACACAAGCAAAATATCTTAATGGTTATTATAGAGGTTCAAAAAAAAGCAATTAAGATTCCAAAAATTGAGGGGGGAATGTTTCAAGGATTAAAAGAAGGAAGTGGCATTTGAACCAGCCTTGAAGGGTACTAGAGATTCAACAAGAAGGGACTGGAGGGAGATTTAGAGAGAGAAGAGCACTCAAATGACACCTGAGGGTAAGAACACAGTCCGTGAAACACAGAAAAGTATGGTGGAGTGAGAATCTGGACAGGTGTGCTGTCACTTATTGGAGAAGGACCATAACTGGGGCTTGAACGGGAGTGAGACCATAGATAGACCAATAGTTTTCAAGGTTTTTAGGCTTTCCTCAAATAACATCTTAAATAGAAGCCTCATCTATGGAACAGATAAAAGTAGTGCTTCTCTGTTTGAAGTAGGTTGGAGGCCTAGACTCTTGCCCTGCAGCATACCATCAATCTCTCTTCCTCTCCATTCCCAGAGACCCTGGGGCTTCTCAAAAGACCCCTAGAAACTGTGGTGCACAGTTCAAAGAACACAAATATTAGCAAAAAGGAACAAATAAGGAGTTTTTAACAAGGCAATGAAATGACCAATACAGACCTGTGAAAAATAATAATTGAGAGAAATAGGAAAGGTGGGTTGAATTAAGAGTAGGCTGCACGGGTCTAAATCTAGGATCAGAAAAAAATGTGGCTTTGATATTATAGAGTCAAACAGCATCTCTTCTTGATTTAAAAAAAAAAAAAAGGACTAGTGAGAAGTAGAATAGATGCCAGCTTAGATTTTCACAGTGGGTGTGTGGGACCTTGTAATGCCACTCACTGAAAGAGAGTGTGCTTTTTTATTGAATACGTGATTCTGGTTTAGATTTGAATCTACCGTAGTCTCCCTGAGGAGCTCTACTGTATAACTAACCAACATACAATGGTAAAATATACTGGTTTAGAAGTTATAGCTTAATGCAGTTTCTTTTTGTTGAGTCTTGAATTACAAAATCTTGTCACCTCTGAGTGGAGGAAGGTTTATATTCCAAGAATGGAATATCATTTTTGTAAATGTATTCATTCATTTATTCATTCCTTTGCTATGCATTACTTATTGACCATTTATAGTGTATGAGGTATTGGGGTAGATGCAGGGATAATTGAAGGTTTAATGATTACTCATGTTTTGGCTAGATTATTAACTCTTAAACTCATCTTCCAATAATCTTTAGAAACATTTCTTCCAGATTTATATTTCTATATAAACACAGAATTCTTTCCTGAACTTTCCTTTCTTTTTATATTGTTGTATGTGTCAAATACTGCCGTGTATTCATGTTAAGTACCAAAAGTCTATCCCTAAATCAAAGCATTCTGACCTTGACTATCTCTTATCTAATGTACATACATTTTGAAATATTCCAATTAATTATTGACATTCTAGTTCATATTTGGCTTTAGGACCCTCTATATATTTTATTGTAGCCATCTTTATCAAACCAAAAACTAAGTTGGCTAATTGTATTTTGCATCAGACAAGAAATACTTATTTATTTTGAGAAAATCTGAAATCTATAATTATTTAAGGGAAATCTAGATTCTAAAAAAAAAAAAAAATGTGATCAGAGTGTTCATGTTACCCGTAAATCTCAACACTATGCTGTCACTTCTTATTTTGTGTGGGTACAATACTTGGCAGCAATACTGAAGACTAGAATAACTTTTAAAAAGAAATGACCATTCTCAATATATTCTGGACAATCTTTTAAAATTAAAAAGACAGTATTAGGTATACAACCTCCAATATATGTCAGTGCAGTGCTATACATTTTAATTCTTATCTCATTTAATCCTCATAACCTACATGGCAAGTAAAATCACCCATTTTATAAATGAGGAAATTAGAGTTAAGAAAGTTTAACTTGCCTGGGGGGAAAAAGCTAGTAATCAATAGAGCAAGGCCTATAAATTTCAAAGTCCAAGTAACTTTCACTAAAAATGCTCCCTACCAGTAAGGAGTAAAGAATTCATTAATAAGTATGCAATATCTTTGTCATTGGAGGAGGGAATAGGGATTGATACTTCATTACAAAAGTATCACAGTTATCTTCCTTGTCATATCTCAGGAATTGTCATTTGCTATTATAATATTCAAGTGATAAGCCAATCTTACTTGATGTTTTCCTGTCTATTTAAGAGAGTTATCTCTGGGCAAATAGCCTTTTAGAAGGACATCTTTTAATTTGGATTTCCTGTAGATGAACATTTGCCAGAAACATTGATCATCATAGTCATAATGTCTCAAAATTACTGTACAAACTAATCAATATCATCAAGTCTCAAAAATTCTATACAAACTAATGAATAATTTGAGAATACACATGTTGAAAAGATGTCAAATTCATTATGGATATTTGAGGGATTGTTCTGTAAACTATCGGGAGTTATTTACAAGAAATGCACATCAAACTAGATCTAAGTGGGAATAAATAAGTTCTTAAAGAAGGTAATTGGAAAACTGATATATTGACATTAACTGCATGGAAAATGGTTAATTATGCTTGTTTTTCCAAAGATGCTTTTCCAAGTAACTAGACAACAACAAAATAGAATTTCTTCATAGGAATTTCTAGGAGTGCTTAAATGCTGACCTATGGGTCAAGATCCTAGTTCTGTGGCTTCTTATCTCTATATCCTTAGAAAGTTTTTTAACCTCTCTGTACCTACAAGTTTTTTCACATCTATAGAGATTAATGTTCTATCTCGTTCATAAAGTTATTTTGAGTATTACATTAAATGAGTTAATCCATATGAATATTTAGTCCACGTGGGTTAAAATGGGAAAAATCAAGAATAGCTACAGGGTAGAGAGCAATTAGGAAAATGGCATGGAAGCAGTGGGCAGAAGCAGAGCCAGGCCTAAGTGTGCTTTGGAGGCCATATGAGAACCTATCCTTATCCTAAAGACATAGAGAAGTCATCGAATTGTTTTAGTCAGGGACATGACATGATCAGATCTATGATAGAGGACTAATGTTGGAGCTAAGCAAGGGATCCGGATTTTTAAATTTGCTCTCTCATTCTGGAACATACCAAGGTAACTACTTGGTTGTTTTGTTACTTTGAAGTGGGATCTGGATCAGGTTCAGCTAGAGTAGCTCTGCTCCATCACTCCTAAAATAGAAAAATTCATTGTTGTGTAGTAAAAGGAATATAGAATAATCAAGAGAAAGGATAATAAAGTAAAAAAAAAGACAAATTAGAGAGGACATTAATAGAAAAAACAATGTTAACTCAAGCCATCGCACCTAAAAACTATACATATGTATAGTCTGTGTGGTATTATATAAAAATGATGCCACCTCATTGTCAATATGTAAAGAAAGAAAGAGGGAATGAAATTAAAGAATGAAAAAGATATGTTTATAAACATATATGCATACATAAAATGTAAGTTACATCCTTTTTACTATGTTTAGCATCCTGAATCTATTATTTGCTTATCTATGGATTTAAAATGCACAATTAATAAAAGTTCAAGGTAAATATAATTTGTTTCATATTTTAAATATATATATGGCTATATATATGTATATATATATACACACACACACACACACATATATATATATATAACTAGATAATACAGCAAATAGAAGAGAGCATAACAGGAGTATTCAAAATGAATTGCAGTGAAATAATCTTTCTCTAAAAAGAAATAGGTATTTGCA
This sequence comes from Canis lupus dingo, assembly GCF_003254725.2. NCBI lineage: Eukaryota > Metazoa > Chordata > Mammalia > Carnivora > Canidae > Canis > Canis lupus. Next base: position 56,820,796 of record NC_064254.1, read on the forward strand.
TTTTCTCTCAAATTTAAAGGCAATTCAGAGGAATAAAAGGTTTCTGGACAGCCAGATATCAGCCATATCCATAAAGAGCCAAGTATAACTCCAATCTATCATCTGGAGCACACTACTGTTGAGCCCTACCCTAGCCAAGACAGTCGAGTATAAAATGTGCTCAGAGCTCCTGATTCCTCTCCAACATTTTGCACTCTGCTTTGGCTGATGTTCATTTAGGTTAGATTGCCTTTTTTTTTTTTTTTCAATAGAAGAAGACATACTTCATCAATATAAAAATGTTCCTGAGAAATTTGTTCAATAAATGCAAATGATTCTAAAGTCTAAATTATGGAGTTGGTTTAAGAATTTCAGAATATCATGTTATCTAATTATCTGGGTTATCCAAGATAACCCTTCTCCCTCCCTCTCTTCCCTCCTTTCCTTTCTTCCTTCTTCCCTTCCTTCCTTCTCTCTCTCCCACTCTGTGTCTTTCTCTCCCTGTTCTCTCTGTCTCTCCTCTTTCTTTCCTTGATTGAACTGGGTGGTCAGTAGTTGGTTCCTAACCAATAGCTGCCATGCAACAGAACCTGCACTCTGATAAATAAAAGCTAATTTGTATTGAGGGATTTCCAGGTTTATAATTTTTCACAACCAGTTCTAGTCACCACATCGCTCAGTTTTGTGTCACCAATTTAGAGAGCACAGGTGACCAACTTGAGACCATTGTGTTTGTCTAATGTTACAATCTAGGCCTTAGTAAACTATTATATCAAGGAAACTGATCATAGGAGCCAACCCCATAAGACATCACAGGAATTGGATATTTCCCTAACTAAAGCATCTAATGTTTCTACAGAAAGGATATCATACTTGTCTGGTACTTCATAGATCATAGAGTTTTTATATTATTTTATCTCACTCGTTTCTTCAATATTACTCATAAAATTATTGTGTGCTTGTTATATACAACATCAAAGAAGATGTCTTTGAACTTCAAGAATGTATAGTCTTGTTACTCCCTCCTTCCAAAAACTATAAAAGGTAGATCTTATTATCTCAGCCCAAGGCTTGCAAAGTTTTAATAATTTAAATCAATAGTGTGGGACTGCTGGATAAAAGACTTCTGTGTCCATAATTCTGAGTCTCTGACATAGCCTCCACTCTCAACCCTTCCTGGTAAGCCTCATGATGAATTGACAACAGAATGGTTTCTGGAGTCAGATGAATCCAAATTAGGAGCCCAGCTCTGTTTTTTAAGACCTATATGAACGTTACTAAATTACTTTTCTTCTCTGAGTGTCCCCATTAGTGATAGGTACTAATCATGCCACACTACGAGGTTGTGGAGAATGAGAAGGTAGAGGTGAAACACAAGGACTGAGACTCATATGGGGTGATGGAGGCAGTCACTGTGGGTGCACAATTAAAGGGGAGGTTGTATCAGTCAATAAATATCTTAATAAAATATTTTAAAAAATCAAATTGGTGATTTAGGACTCAAAGGCTGGCTGGCTATTTTTGTAAAAAAAAAAGTTTGATCAGAAACATGGTTGAGTTCAGGTAAAGAAGTGAGTCAGGTCAGTTGTGCAAGTGCAGGGTTAAATCCAATCTTTGATATTCTGATACTTTTGTTCATCTTTGTAGTAATCAGAGTCTAACATATCTCCCCCAAAGATTTCCTGCTGTAATCCCCAGAACCTATAAACCAGATGAGCTATCATTCTCATAGTTATGCTTAGCTATGTTCTGTTCTGTTATGTTGTTATGTCACAGTTGATCTTAAGAGAGGAAGATTATCTAGGTGGACCTGACCCAATCACACAAACCCTTAAAAGCAGAGATCTTTTTCTGGCTGATGGCAAAAGAGGAAAACAGAAGTAGGGGAGATTTGAAGTATGGGAAGGATTCAACTTGCCACCACAGGCAAGGACAGGAGAGTAGCCACAGGGAGTAAAAGTGACCAACAGGCAGAGACAACAAATGACAGGTAGATCCCAGCCCTACAACCACAAAGAGCTCTATTCTGTTATTAACAGGAATGAGCTTGGAAGAGAGCCATGAGCTACAATTTCACTTCAGCCTTGGAAGATCCTGCACAGACCCAGCCCTGCCACCATAGACTTCTGCCCCACAGAAACTGTGAGATAACAAATGGATGTATAAGCCACTAAGTTTGTAGTAATTTCTAGGAAACAATAAGATTCATACAATCATGAATATTTGACATCAATTTCTATGTTAAATATTCTCCTTTTTGTGATAAATCACCATTTATTATTGAGTTTTTTTAGCATGTCCTAATAAATAAGTGTAATGTCTCATTTACCATGTCCTCATCCCAGTCTTGCAATGCTTGGCTTAAAGACGGTATACAATACATATTGTTGTCTTTATCCTTATTAGTTCACAGTGCCTTCTAATTTCAGTCTTACTAATAGGGAATTTTCTTAAGCTTCCCAACTCCTTCAAAGTTTCTCCTCTTCATCTGTCCCTTCCCACCAAAGGCCAACATCCACGCCTCCTTCCCTACATCAAATCTACCTCGTCCTGGAATTAGTCAGGTGACTACCTATTAGAGCAGTATGTTAAGGATATCACCAGATATCATGCCATGTAATTATCTTCTTTAAAAGGCCCCCACCGCTCAAACCATTTCAAAGTTTTTTCCTCCTCTGTATTTGGAAACTTCTCTTCAGCATTTGTACAGCACTTTGGATTCACATTAGTAATAAAATTTACTCCCACAGATTGTACCTTTCTCCAGCTTTCTTTTCAAAATAATTTCCTAGATTGAGGTGATTTAGGACTTGTGAGTTTGAGAAATATGAGTTTGGATATGGGAAGATAAGAACAAAAATAGTAATGGCTAATAAACTTGCTCTTTGATCTAGCATATATGTGTCTAAATTGTTAGAGTAACTGTTGCTCAGGAGTTCCTACCTTATTACGAAAGAAAGAAATCAAAGTAGCTGTAAAAATCATTCGTAACCACCCATATTAAAGACTGTTTTCACTATGATTGAATCATAGATATTTTATATCTATAGAAAGTGGTCATTTTTACTGCACATGTTGATTCATAGTTGCATAACTAATCATGACAACTTTATTAATTGCTTATTATCAAGGGTTTTCTCTTTTATTAGAGAACAAGTGACTTCCTTCCCTTATCCTGGTGTGCGTATATATCTCTGTGTGATAGAGATTAATGCATAAAGCTTTGCAGGAAACTGCCTCATTGATTTTGTTGCCTTTATATTTGTCTTCCTTAGATGACTTCCACTAACATAGATGGAGGATGTATAGCCCGTTTCAATGAGACACCCAGGGCCCTGAGTATTGTGGTTGGAGTTCTGGCTTAAATTCAGACACTGGAGTAAGTAAGACATTAAAGGGACATTGTTGGGAAAATGAATGCATGTATCATTGGTTATTTTTAAAGTCCCCAATATAGCACTTCTTTGATGGAGGTACTTTTATAAAGTATTAGTCCTTGCTTGTGTTTTGGAAATTAATTAGGAAATGCATTGCCAACACTGCTGTAATGATGTGCCTTGGAATATTATTCAATGTTGTAATGAGTTGTACACGAGTTCTGTCTCTGGAGTCTATGTATTTGAATATTCTCATGCCATATTTTCAAGTTCTTCAAATCTCATGCTAGCCAATCCACTGCTCTACCATATGATTCAGAAATATTTTCAAAAGCTCATGTTGTTTGCCCACATTATTTAAGACTTAAATTAATTTCTGAGCTTTTTATGCAGTAGTAAATTCTACTCTTACACACAACTTAATTTAGCAGCATCAGAGCTAATGATGAATAAATGTACCCACCTCAGTACATGGTACCTCCTTTTAGAGAAAACTCCCCAAAAGTCTTTATTGAAGAAAAGTATCAAATCAGTACCTTAGAGTCTTCTGTGCTATGATAGTGCATTGAATACAAGAAAGCTGATGGGGTAGTTTTAAAAAATGTCCTGACAGAGTCAAGGTGATGGCCATTTTTAGCTGCCCTGCTATCCATCACCTCTTTCAGCCAAGCATACTCCATCATATGCAACAGCCTCATGAATTTATGCATCAAGCTGTGCAGCCAGTCGTGCCGAGGGCGCTGGTGACAAGTGAAATTGCTGTGCGCCTCATTTAGCTGTTTATTGCGCCTGAGTACGTGTTGCAGCTGTCATCCCACGATGGGATGATAGTGCTCGTTAATAGACAAGACAGGCAAATAATGATGGAGGCCACAGCAAGAGATGCTCATCTGCCAATGGGCTCTGAGCAATATCACAAACATCCACAAAGTTTTCCATCAAAAGCAGCTCTGTAAGAAAATAGAGAGGGCAGGGCTGTTCTTCATAGGACTAACAATGGAGATTAAACTTTTGAAAAAAGTGTAGCCCAGTAGATTGTGTATCTTGGGACTGCCATTTGGGGGTCCTTCACTATGCTTCCCTTTTAAAAGAATCCCAGGAAAATGACCACACACACCAACCCAGTTTGTTACCAGTATGTTCAAGATGCCCGTATTCCCACTACACACCATGGAATTAACTTTAACTGGCTGAACGATTGGCCTTATTCCAATGTCATCCATGACCCCAAGAATTTGCGAATGTTATTTTTCAACTGTTTGAAGACTTGTTTCATACATTTAGAACTTTGGATTGCTATCTTTCAATTCTTCTCAGTAATTCAGTGGAAAGTAACTTGGAATAGAAATATTCTATCTTTAGATTTGAATGGAATTTTCTTTTGTATAAAATTGAATTATACTCAAGCATTCATATCTTGGCATATAGGAAAGAGGCTCTTAATAAAATCTCTCCCAGATGAAAGTCAGTTAAACAACTGACTTCCATTTCCTTCCTTCTGTGAATGTGTGATGCTTAATCTTATGGGTATTCTGCAGTTGGTGATTAGCAAGTGCCTAAGGTATGGGCTTAAATGTGAACCTTTATGATTTTGCCAACAGGTTATTCATTTCGTAAGAATATAGAACTCAAAGAGTTAATTAACATGTTTGGTGTAATGAAATGAAGCAAATTCTGACAATCCTTTGCAGACTTTTATATATACTAGTAATATCCATTAAACACGGACACACACACACACACACACACACACACACACAGAATTTGCGAAATGGCTCTCTTGCATATAAGAGTGGCCATGGTTTTTTTGGTGGCATCTATCTTGCCATGAAGAAAGACTACCAAAAGTTTAACAAGATCATTTTTATTAATAAAGATGTCAAGAACCATAGAAAGTACTAACCAGGCCCCAGAGCTATAATGATGGGGGTGTGGGGGGGAACGTTTATGTGACCTTTGCATTTTAAGGATGAGGAAGCCAAGTCTCAGAGAGGCTAAGTACCCAGACAGGTCTGTGGTGAGTCATCTGCAGCATTGGTGGTGAACCCAGGTCTCTGGGACCCTTATGTCCTCTAGAGCTGCTTTAGCTGTGACATTATTCATATTCTTGCTGTGACTGACAGTGTGGGCTTTTAAAAAAAAAACTACTTATTAACAAAAATCTTGTTTATATTTATGTGTTACTTTGCAAGAATATTCTGATTTATTTATCATTTCTGTATGCTTATTTCTTTAAAAATAAGGTAGAGTGGGGAATACAAGGCATCTAACAATAAAGTTAAAATAATAAGGGTTGTGTCATGAAAGACAAGAGAGAATTGTGACAAAAAGCTCAGGCAAAGGATAATTACTAGATTTGAATATAAAATTTACCACCGATTTAAAAGGGTTGATTCATTCTTAAATGTGATCATTGTCTTTGAGCCAAAAATTACTTCAGTGAGAATGGATCTTTAGTTTTATGATGGAAATAAATGAGAAAATATAAGTTAACTTGCAAGGAAAATAGTTTTATGATGCATATTTCAGGAATATACCTATTCTGCAAAGTAAGGCACATCTGTATTAATTATTTAAAGGTCCCTTTCTTCTTTAAAACATTCATATCTGTGAATCTCTATTACTTAAAATGTATAACAAAAATCATTAGACACAACTTTCCACTGGGTATCTGGATCCAGAAATATGTATTTGTCTTAGAAGTCTTTGATAAACACTTAGTATACAGGGCAATGTGTATTCTACAACAATTAATTTGGATGCACAGTAGACATCATTATACAGGAGGTACAAAAATCACATTTGGATTATACATTACAGTAGTGATTTAGCTCAGAGTCTTAATGTAAAATCCTATGGACTTACATGTAATAACTTTATGTACTTTATTTCTTTTTCCCTGTTTTGTGCTTACTAGGGAATAATACAATGGGAGCTATATCATTCTGCTTCTTCGCTTTTTCAAAAATAACAACAACAACAACAGCAAAATTTTTTTGGCATTTACAGAATTAATGGTCAGCAAATTTAAATATGTTGACTCCTTTTTCTTAATGAAATGGAAAAGAGATGTGTGTTACACGCACACACAAAGTTTTATTAATGTTTCATAAAATGGTTGCTACAATCAAAGGAACTGCTCTGAAAATTAAATCACTGGGCTGGCTCTGGAAATCAGCATAATATGCTCTGCTTAATTCCGTCATGCTAAGATGTTAGATTCTCCTTCATTCTCTCAGCTTTCTCTCTCCTTCACCTGGGGGCATCTGCTGATGAGTCTCTTCTAGAGGTTGTTTAATGACTATTTTACAGGAACTGTCAGCTTTCTAAAGCCCAGTGGCATTGGGCGTCACTGTATTACCAGCCTTTTTACACAATTGGCCTGACTGTAAATCGGAGGTTTAAAAGTACAAGAAAAGCTCCTATTTGATTTAATGACTGGCTGATGGAGGTCGATTAATCTTTCTGTGCTCAGATGTTTTACTCATAAAGGTCATCTATTGTTTGTTTATACTCACTTTCCTGATTTTAGAAACACAAGTAATAAGAAGACCATTTTGAGAAGAGCAGATAGTCGCCTTAAGAAAATCCCTGTCATATGCACTCTGGGATTTGGACTCAAATCCTAATTATACAGTAAGTGAAATGAACACAGCCTTTACATTAACCTAATGTAAAGCTGCAAAACCACGATACCTGCTTGATTTGGTTAAAGGAATTGAAGACATGGTTTCTTTTTTTTCTTCTTCTTCTTTTTTTGGCAGGAGGGGGCTATTTCCATTTGAAAATGAAGATCTTTTTGGTTCTATAAAGAAAACATATTTTTTCCTTCCCCCTCTTCACTTTTTAAAAAAAAACAAACAGAAATCTTTTTAGCACCATCACCTTTACTTAGGACATTACTTTCATTCAAGGTTAAGGGCTCTATTTTCTTTAAAAAAAAAAATCTATCGAAAATGTATCCTTTTTAAAAATTAGATTAATTCATCGTAATCTTGGTATTAAATTACAAAATCTTGCTTCCTGGGTTTTAACATGAGAGCACAGGTTCTCCACCAAATTATTTTTTGTCAGTTTTCATTTTTAATCAAGGGATAATTTGTTTGCTCAAAGAATGTGCCAATCAGTCAAGGCTAGTCAACAAAGAGCATGGCTTAAGAGTACAAAAAAGTAGCACACAGAAGGTGATGTTGAGGAAATACTCAATGACTTTCTAAATCTACCTTTTAAAGTTGAGACAATGTAGCAAAGTTATTCTTTGACCAATAAAATAATGCCTAGCCTTTGGCTCCTCCAAACAAATGAAATAGAATAATGATTCTGACAGTTTTCCTGAATGGAGATTTCTGATTACAAGTGACTACAGGAGAATGAGTCTCACTAGCAGGCGGAGCACACACTGTGAGCAAAGATAGTTGTAAGTCCCCACACATACCTTTTCAAAAGTGAGAATAATATAAATAGGGAAGAAAAATAGTCTCATAACTTTTCACTGGACAATCTATTCAGACATGCAAAACTAGGCATCTGGATATTAATTTTGGAAAATCCCTAGAGGTAAGAATTTCTGCCATTACTAAGCAATTCAGGGTATCAAAAAGCCACAAAAGTAAATTTAACATTGTTTTCTATTTGAATCTCAAGTCCACATTCTATTACCAAATGTCCACAGAGCAATCATACGTACTCAAATGATGAATACAAGTTTTTCTTGAAGTATTCTCCGAAAGGCATTTTGTAAGGGCAAATGTAAGAGAAGGAAACACTTGACAGTCAGTATCTAATAATACTGGCGTAACATAATATAGCTTTTTTGAGGCAGTAGTTCATTTGCCTCTTCTGGTAAGTTCCAGGATTTCTTTTACATATGGTACTTCCTTTGGGTTTTTACTGCACTGAATTGGATTCATTTGTTTACATGGTGTTCATTCTCAGATTTGTCTTTATAAGGACAGGGCCTGTTTCACATTCACCTTTTTAAAAAAAAATTATTTAAATTCCAGTTAGTTAACATATAGTATAGTATTAGTTTGAAGTATACAATTTAGTGATTCGACACTTACATACAGCACCTGGTGCTCACCACAACAGGTGTACTTCTTAATACCCATCACCCATTTCACCCATCTCTCTGCCCACCTGCCCTCTGGTAACCATCAGTTTGTTCTTTATAGTTAGGAGTCTCTTTCTTGGTTTGCCTCTCATTTTTGTTTTGTTTTGTTTTTGTTTTTTTTCCCTTTGCTCATTTGTTTTGTTTCTTAAATTCCACATATGAATGAAATCATCTGGTATTTCTCTTTTATACTTATCTTGACATATCCTAAATATTCAGTACCTGGGACAGTGTTTGTCATCTGGTAAGCACTCGATAAATATTGCTTGAATTAAGTAACTAAATTACAGTATTTTACATGTTCAGTAGGGGATTTACTAACGTGTCTAAATTTACATTCCTCATTGGGATTCAGACTGTCTCCTATTGCTAAGCATGAAGGAGCAATGAGGTTGGACATAGAGATGGAGGCTCTAGTCTCAGCTCTGTCAGTCTGTGACTACGAAGCAAAGCACTTAAACTTGAGCTTCTCCAATTCTTATCTGTAACATTCAGGGTCAGATATATAACTGTGATCTCTGATAGCTGTAATACTCTTGATTGTTATAGCCCTACTACTCTCATATGTGGTAAGCCATTTTTTTTCAGTCTACTTGTAACTCTAAATTATTACTAACACCTAACATTTACTAAGCAGTTAGTTGTGATGTTGATATTATTTTTCCCAATTCTCACAATCCTATGAGTTAAGTATTTACACATAGTGAAATTAGAGTTCAAACCAATTTAAAAACTTGTCCTAGGCCCAAGTGGCATAGAGAAAACCCAAGCCTTGGGCTTCTGGTGTCAATTTTTCTGCTCTTTCCAATGTGCTGTCTAATTCTATCTGCAGCTCATTCTTTCCCAGACTTCTAAAAGTATTGTAAGTTTGTATTTAGTATTGTAATGTTTTAAATAGAATTTCTAAAGGAAACAAGAGGACCCTCTGTGAAAAGACCAATTTATTATGAGTTAAGCATTCTGAGTTGTATTGTTATCAGAGGTGATGAGGCTCCTCTGATCCCCCATATCTCTTCTCATCCTCTGGTGGCCAGTATCATGCATTTTCAAGACAGCTGGCCAATGGGCTCTGTGGCCATAAAATAGAGCTCAGCAAGCTGCTCACACAAGGATTGAACTTGTGACCTTGGTGTCGTTTCCATCACACCCCAAGCAATTGAATTAAATAGCCAAAGACAAATCTAACATGACATGAAATGAAACACGGCCTCAGAGATGTGGAAATATTTATCATTTGGTCTATTTATATTTCAATTAATTTCAATTGATTATTTTGGACTTGGACTTTGTAGAACAGTGCCCTAGGAACTGCAGAATAACCACATAATCTGGATCTCTAGAGCTGGAAGTGTGAGGGAAAAGGGGGAAACCAGTGTGGGATGACCACAAGTCCTAAGAGAAGACAAGCCAAATGTCAGGGAAATAAACAGCCAGAAAAACTCTCCATATCTATAGAATGTCCAATCTTTTAGGATCAGCAATAGCCTCCAGGGTTACATCAAAAGGGACTATTTGGCAACTCATTGGCTCTCATAGCCTCTTGGATCTCTAGTTCTTGCAATGGCTCTGGTTTGACCTTACTCCTCCCTGTATTGTGATCTTGTTTTTATTGAACCCCAGCAGATTGGAATGATTCCCAGTTTGTTCATTCCTTTGAGTTTCTATTTATTGTTCTCTAGTACTCTGAGCACTTGGTTTGCCTTATCTCTGATTCTGCTTTTACTCCCTAACTTTTCTGGTTCACTTCCCCCATATTATACTGATGGTCCTGCGGCAGTTAACATCTAAATTTCCTGAAGTGGTTGTTTCACACTGTTCTCTCAGCTTCCAGAGGAGCCCAGAGATTTTCATCTTAAAAGTTTGGGATGCTACTGCCCTAACTCCCTGGGGACAAGGGTCCTGGAATTGAGTGTATGTTGAAGAGATGACCTTAACATTTTATTTTCAATGGAGTTAATTGAGGAACTGTGGGCTAAGGATGCAATGCAAAGTCAGTTGACCAGTAAGTGGGGACTTATAAATAGATTTTGACTTTTAGCTATTGGCTAAGGAAATAATTGAGGGAACAGAGTGTACAGGAATGGCTTCTTCTTCTTCAGTGCAAACGACTGAGTGTTAATGACTCCCCCACACCCAATTCATAGGCTGAAATCCTCTCCCCCATGTGATAGTATTAGGAGGTAAGGCCTTTAGGACATAATTAGACTTTGAGGGTGGAGTCCTCATGAATGGGATTAGTGCTCTTTTAAAGGGACCCCAAAGAGCCCTCCTGCCCTCTTTCCACCATGTGAGGAGTCAAGGAAAAGAAGATAGTCTACCACCTAGAAAAGGGCTCTCACTAGAACTCAGCTAGCATACTGAATGCTGATCTCAGACTTCCAGCCTCCAGAGCTGAGGGAAATAAATTTCTGTTTTTTATTAGCCACCCAGTCTATGGCACTTTGTGACAGCATTCTGAACTGAGATGCTCATGAATCTTCCACCTCTTCTTCTCTGTTGACTTTTCCTTTAAGGTTCCCTCCAACTCTGAGATTCTTTAAGATGTAATGCCAATCAAGCTAAGCATGTAGGAGAATGTGATAGTTCATGTTACTGCTTTTGTTACCTACAAATCCAATGTTTCCTTCTAGAAATTCATTCCATAAAATGAGTTATTTTTTTAAACCACCAAAAGTAAAAATTTTAAATTATGGAGTTTAGAAAAAAGATTACCTTTATTATTGTTCAATAAATAGTGATTAATTCCATAGCTGCTTGATCAATGCCAGCTTTTAAGTTAGTATCCCCAGCAAGCTGTGTGTAATATTAAGATATTAACTTTAACTTCCTTATTACTATATGTGTCCAAATTCTTAAATTAGAGTAATCTCATTCTCTTGTTAACTTCAATATTTCATCTTAATATATGTCACATCTGGGATTCAATTTAGACAGGTCTTAAAAGTTTATTTTCTAAGTATGCTTAAATTTTTATTTTCAAAGATTTCTATAAAATAGTGCTGACTTAAAAAATCTATAATTGTTAACAAGGATGAATTTCCTACCAGTAATTGCATATCAAACACAATCAAATGAACCCCAATTTGCTAAAGGATCATTCCTTATTGTTTTGACAATAGGATTTGGAGACCTACTGAAGTTTCACTTTGCCATTTTTTTCAATAAAGTTTCAATGAGTTTAACAGATTATCTATTTAGGTCTGTAATGATGATGAGAACAGGAAATTCGGACAGGAAAATGGGTCGCTTCTTAGGCTTCCTGCCAGACTTTGAAAACCACCATAACAAGTTGTTTCTGCCAAAGTAAGTGAAATCCGAATGCTGGCTAAAACATTTGAAAAAAAAAGAAAAAGAAAGAAAGAAACCCATGCTGACTAATAGGCGCTAATGTGTGAATAATAATTAGCGCAATTAAGTGACTGGCGCTGTGCGGGTGAAATTTTCAGAATACAAAACATTAATGTAGGGGTTTACATACACATAAACAAAGCTTTAAAATGGGCTAATGTGAGCTCTGATTATGGAAATATTTAGGGGTCAGTATAATAATTGTGAAATTCTCATTGAGTGTATGCTAATCTTAGGTATAGAAATTCTATGAATGTAAGTCATTGTTGTAATCTTATAAAGTCCTCAAAGATTATACTTATATCTATGTCATCTGTATCTATAATCCTATATATGGGAAACAGGTCTGAAGTCTGATAAAGTCTAGTAACATGAAATTAATGTGTATGAAGTTAGAAAAATGTCATATGTATGAAGCCACACTTCCTAGATTACTACTCAGACAGCTATTTATCCCTCCCAACCTCCTGGACACATCACCCTCCATACGTCCATGCTTCTATTCTTTAAATTTCTTTACATGTTTCTCTCTCTCTTTTCCCCTTCTCTCCCTCTCCACCTATCATTTATCTGAAAATATAGGACCAGCTTTCTCAGTGAATAGTACAGAATTATAGCTAAGAACCATCATGGGCTTAGTTTATCTAACATGAAGAATAAATTATTATTCTCTTAGAAATACTGCTGTGTCAAGGTCAGGGTTGAGGTCATTTACAAGGCAATGTAGAGGACAGCATATAATTTACTAGCCAGAATCACTCACAGCTGATGTGTGTTGGGGGGATGGGGACCTTTCCATCAGAAATCTATACTCATTTAGCTTTCATAAACAAATGCTTTTAAGAGTATAAAAAAAAAAAAAAACCTGTGTTGTGAGCTTAATTAAGAAGCATCAAATTACCCACTTCTTTTGTTCACCTTTGGAAAATATATTTAGTAGCTGATGATTAGCGACCTGTGTGTTTATTCAACAGAAATAAGAAACTCTAAATCAACATGTTCTAATGTGCTGTCCTTTGCAAATGAAGATAACACTATTGATTCACAATCAAAGGGCATGCATTTATTTCTTCTTTCTTTTGGGGGGTTAAAGTATTGATGATGAGTAGAATATCATCCTCAGTTTTTTACCTTGTCTAATTTGTGAACAACATTTTAATCTAAGAAATAGCTGCCCAGGGCAAAACAAGTAGCCCTTGCTTATACAATAAACACAGTATTTAAAAAATTGTTATTGTTATTGCTCCAGGTACAAAGTGGCCCAGAGAGTTAAAATTGTTCAGATATTCCTAGGTTTCAGTATTTCAACACATTTTTATTGATGGTCCAATTTACCACTACCACTTGCTGTATATTCTCCCTATATGCTAGGAATGTGCCTCTGTAATAAAGTCAAACAGCCCGGAGGTGAAAATCATCTAGTTCTGCAAATATTGTAAATATTGTTCATGGTCTGAACCCTGTAAGCTCAACTCGATATTTAAAGCCCACCCTCATCATTTCACTCTAATATCGAAGTATCGTGAAGAGTCCCCTTGTTTGACAGTTACTACTTCTTGTTCTCTAGCTTGTGTCTTTTCATCTCTTCCTACACATAGAGGTTCTTTGAATAACCATTGCTCTAAGTGAAAGGGAGTTAAAGACAAACTGAATGAGGCCCCAAGTTCTCTAGTGGAAAGTGTTGACAGGTAATTACCTACTGCATAGTCTCAAGTATGTAAAGAGCTAAGAGTACATAGAGAAGGGGTACTCCATCCATGCTGCAGGTAGAAGGAAAGAGGGCATTAAGTAGATAGAATGCTGGGGAAAGCTTCCTAGTAGGACAGTGTCTGTTTACTCCTGAATTTCAAAGCTCTCCTTCCCTGCTGAGGTTTAGTCTATACTCTATGGACATGCTCAAGGTTTTTCCCACTCTACCAGAAAGAAAATCTTCTCATCAACCCAGCATTTCTCTTTAACAATCACCCAGTCCCTCCCACACCCTCCCTCTGCCAGCTTCCTTCTATTCTTCCTTCTACACTACCTCTGCTGCCAGACTCACCACTCACTTGAAACGTTTCTACCTTTGATTGTCACTTTGGAGTGCTTTTTCTTTTTAGAGCCTCATTATTCCCAGGAATTCCGTGTGTCCTACCTCATTCTAATTTATCTTCCTTTTCATGATTTCAAACTGTTTCCTCTGCTCCCATTTTAAAACTTGTGTTCTTGGGTTTTCTCACTAGTTGATTGTTCTCCTTACTCTGTACCTTATCTTTAGTTATGTGTGTGTGTGCGTGCATGTGTGTGTGTGTGTGTGTGTGTGTGTGTGTGTGTTGAGGGTGGGGCTCACCCATTCTCTTGATCTTAACTACCACCTATATATGTCTGTTATCCAAATACTAGTCTCTAGCCCTCGGGTCCACTGAATTTCAGAACTGAATATAAATGTTATGAAAAACCTCTACTTGGCCATGCCAGAGACATTTCTACATTTCCAACATGTTCTAAAACATCTCTAATCATGTCCTTCTCAACCTACCACATCCATGTCAAAACTTACTGCTCCTCATAATGCTTCTAACTCAGAGCCTTAGGGGCTTCCCTTTCTTCCTTCCATTCCTTAAAGATGCTCACCAAATGCCTTCTAAGTGTACCTCGTATACATTTCTCAACTCTGTTTCTCCTTGGCCCAATTATTGCCCTTTAGCTTGTTAAGGCTTCAAACTCCTTTAAACTGAGTGGCCTTGGAATGTCTATAAGCCTTTTAAGCTCTGGCTAAGAGGAGGCTGTGTTGGAAGTATGTTGGTTTGGGTTCATGTGATCTATTTTTGTGGTGAGCAATCACTTGTGTGAGGAGCTAAATTATTGCTAGCCGTTCAGGACGAGGAATGGCTTCCAGGAATAATTTTCACCCCTCCTGTGTCAACTCACATAGAGTGGTAAAACAAAGCGCTGATGCAGAGTTCAGGTCGTGTTTGTGACCATGTTCTGTGGTTCCAGAAGAGAAGCATGTGTACAGAGGAGGACAAACTAGTTTGGAAATGTACAGGCTTACAGTATATAATCGGTGGGAAAATTTTTCCAATTATGAAACATGAAATTCTAAGTGGAAGGCTCATGTCTTATTGATCCCTAGTCAAAATGCAAGTAATGTCCTCTTAGGCATATGCTCAAAACTACAGCAAAAAGAATTATAAATCTAGCATGGATTTTTTCTTCTTCTTTTTTTTTTTTGATAAAGATAACATAAATTTACCAAATTCTTGTATTTTTAGGGTTAAATGTTGTAGCAGTGTTGTGCATAGAACCTCATGTTTAGGGCATCCCAACATACTGAATTACTTCTTAGTCTACCTGACTCATGTGAAGAAAGCCTATTTCCAAAGGAAATAGCATGAAAAATTGCCACCAGTGAAGAAACAGACTAAAGAAATGAGTATTCTGGTGATAAAACTACTACACATGTTAATTAATAAGTCAATATATATAGCATAAATGTAATTTGATGGCATATCTAAGTCACTGAGTTGCTCTTATATAGACTTTAAATTGGGATTCTTTTTTCTAAAGATGATATCCAAACTTCCTAGAGGTAGTTATTCCCATTTTTTAGATATGTAAACTGAAGCAAATGCAGTTTATATCACTTTTCCAAGGCCAGTTATGTGATGGAAATAATAGTCAGAGTAGGGATTCAAACCCAATTCTTTAAATTCTAAAATCCTAATTATATTTTACCATGCCATAATGCCACATATATAATTACTGACAAAAATTTTTATAGCACAATTTCTCTACTCAAAACCAAAGGTCAATAACATTTCAGATCCAAATGATGTTATAATATTTTTAAAAAGAGCTTTGGTGATTTTTTTCACATTACTCTCACTTAAAATTGAAATGAGTTATAGATATTATTAGTACCTACTGATATACACCATATGGTTTCTTAAGACTTTGTTAATGCAAATTTCAAGGATTATACTACTTAAATCTTAGCAAATTCTATTAAATACTTTAATGGGAATCTTATTTTTAAATTTGTTTGTAAATCTTCAAAATTATCAACGTGTGAAGGCAATCTGTTCTTCACACTTTACCCTTGAAAGTTGATATCAGCCCTCTGAAAGCAGCTAAAAGGACTGAGGTAATAATAAATGAGAAAATGAATCCTTGGAATAATCATTAGAATGGCACCCAACTGAAAGATCATGACAAAACATGGCATGACAAGTAGTGGAAATTAAAAACCAAAATTAATCAAAATATGAAATAAGCACCAATAATTAAAACTCCTTACAAAAATTAAAGATAGTGACTCCTTTAATGATGAAAGAAGCCTTAGAGGTATGAATATGATACATTATAATACAATCTGCTGCTTGGTGCCAGCCAATTCACAAATATTCATGTAGGAGGAATAGAGAAAGTGTTTCTTACATCTTGAAAGCTAAATCTAAATAAAAGCAAACTAATAAGCAAATCTGATGACAGTTTTCTCCTCAGCATTATATAAATTAACATTTCTAATTTCATTTCTTATATGGACAACAGAAAAGCTTTTTGGTGAAAAAAATCAAGAGATGGTTTTACCTAAGATTTAAATAGAAAAACCTTTGAAGTGGGAAGTATAGGAAAGCAGTAAAATGGTTCAGTAGTTTGACCTTTACAGTTTTTTTTTCCTTAGAACTATTTCACTAAAATATTTGAAGAGTAGGATTTGGAAACCTGAAATTGATAATTTATCTTTAAACAAAGTGAAAACTGACTGTATATGGAGTAGAAATAGGTATCATTTCGAGTTGGAGGAAGATAATGATGAAAGTATCTGATAACCAAGAGTCATAAGAATAAGAAAATACAAAATAAAACTGAGTAAAGAAAATAAATAGACTCAAAAGATAATGTGGCTTTTAAAATTAAATGAAATTCATTTTATTTTTATTCATTTTTTTATTTTAGTGGGCTCCACACCCAGTGTGGAGCGCAATGCAGGGCTTGAACTCATGACCCTGAGATCAAAACTTCTTGAGCTGAAATCAAGAGTCACACATTTAACTAACTGAGCCGCTCAGGTGCTACTATATAAAACCCATTTAAAACCATTACTTTATTCCAGTGTTGAGTTTTACTGGTTAAAAAAAAAAGGAAAAATAAATCCAAAAGGATATTTTTAAATTTTCTCTTAACCTTGTGGATGCATTCCTAAATCTTCAGGTCATTCTAAAGATCTGAATGAGTCTATGACCAGTATAATACATGAGATCGTATAGGAAGTGTAACTTCCTCATAAAATGGGAATATTCATACCAGGGGAAAATAAAGCTAAAAGTCTTAAAATTTTCTGAGAGAGTCACAGTTGATAGCAGAAAAAAGAAATGGGATTGTAAACAATTCAATTAGCAATTGTTTACATTACAGTAATCATTAAAATGCATTTTTGTCAACTAAAATTTCAAATGTAGACATTTCCACCTCCTGTATTACAAGATTAAGATCTTCAACACTCTTAACCTCAATATTCTCAAGAATTTCAGTCATGTGAGCACTGGTGTCAGCCCCTCTGTCACCAGTGGCCAAAATGAGTGTGTCCCATTTCTAGGTGGGTATGAGTGATACAGAAGAACGTATATGAGGCAGAGGTTGATTCTTCCAGACTCTAGGAGGAAAAGCATCGAAGATATTCCACAGAGAAACCTGAAAGCATCGTAAAGGTAAGAAACGAACAGGTGACAATAACTAGGAAGAATTTGTCCTTCTTTATGTGGAGATTATAAAAAAAAAAAAGAAAATAGAAGATACAAAGGAGGAAAGCATTGTTCCTTATAGCATGTTGCTGGTTGTCGCAGCTAGATTACCATTGACTGTTGCAAAGCTGAGCAAGCACAAAACCATGAATGATAGATGCTTTATATAGAATGGAAGTTGGGAATAGAAGATGGCAGGCAGGAGGAGGCAAGCACAAACAGCAAGATAATTATGCTGAAACCCAATCAGGTGCCTCACAGGGCATTATACTATTTCCTCTCACTTGTTAAAGGCACGTGGGCCTATAGATCTCAAAATAGGTGAATTGAAACATGAGTAACATTGAGAATTTGGCTACAAGTGTCATAAAGATAAATGGCTTGGAAATTATTTAAAGTTCATCAAATGTCCTGACTCTTCTAAGAACCTCAACAAACCAAAAGGTTCTTAAGTGAAGAACTTTTCATGTACTGCCTAAACAATAAATAATGTGATCTCCTGTGCTCCTCTTAATTTCTCAAAGTTCCCAGAGTATTTTTTTTAATTAAGAAGTTTGCTCTAATGGGAACAAATATTACAAATTATTACAAAACAAAATATATCCTATATATTCTAGTCTCTCTATACCATATATTATATAGACAGTATATGATGTTCTATATATTATATTCTAGATTTCAAACTGGTGGCAGTCAGTTAATTTCCATTCTCCCATTCACACAAAATCACCATATGTACTCAAAATTATCATCTCCCTTCTTTTATACAGACTAAGGAATCCCATTTTGCATTATGCTTTACCTTGCATTTTTCAGCACTTCTACTATTTCCATTTGTCTTCTGTATGCCCTTGTCAATTGATTAAAATATAGAGTTCGAAACAGGCAAAATGATAGGCTTAGTAGTTTTGGATACGTGGAGCCCGTGATGCTGTCCTTATTTATACATCTTCGAGACCAATAATCATTTACCTACAGGCATTGCTGACTCATGGTTAGTTCTCAAGTCTTTCTAATCCATTGTTCTCCACCAATCATGCCCAATTTTATGTCTGTGAGGCCATTGTAAGATCTCTTTTACTTGGGAATTTCATATCACTATTTGCCTAGCAACATTTCCTTTTTTTTTTTTTCCTGCCAACATTTCCAATTGTAAATTTGGTTTTCAGCTATGTTAACTGTGATGTTGATAACAGATCTCTGCTTTAAGTTATAATAAAGCCAAATAAATTCAGGTTGTTGGAACTCTCCTTGAAGGACCTCCTGGTTTGGTAATGAATTCTTGGTCATTTTTTAGCTGTTAGAAAACTTATAACATGTTTTCAGTATTTAGAAGTAATAGGAGCAAAGAAAAAATTTTCTGATGTGTGGAGGGCTCTAAGGTTCATCAACTAGTAAAGATATGGGTATATAATTTATTGTTTTAAATTCCATGCTATCACTGTCCATGTGGCAGAAACTGTTTTTTACTAAAAACATTATTAAATAGTACAAAGCAGTTTTGCAGTGCATGATTGCCAACATTATGAAATATTTACAGATTCATTTGAGTGAGCTCTGCCTTAAGTTAATTTTATAGTAATGTATTATTCAGAATTCCATTAAAACCTAAGAGTAAAGTCTTAATTTTAGTGAATTCTAGAAAAATTAAAATGACTTTGTTGCTAGATTTCACAAACCTGAGTTCCCAGAATATCCTGGAATCAAGTGGAACAAGATGTCTTTTAATAACTTTTAAGAAAATAAAAAAAGAATATTTAGGGAGGAAAAGGTGGGTAATGGAAAGGAATAGCTGACTACTCACAAGTGTGATGAAGTGCCTCAAGATGCAAAGCGAAATTACATATAGCTGTCTAATACTGACTTACTACTGCATATGCTTTTGAGTTTTCACAGTTTTTCTCATGAGTTGTGACAGGATGACAACAAAACTACTGCCTTAATTACACGAAGATTGGAAGGTGTGTAACAGCCCCTCAAGATGACTGAAGAAATTTCACATGAAATACAAACCTCAAGACTAGCATTTAAATATGCCAAGATAAAAATTTTAAAGTCCCATAATGGCCACAATCTTGATGTTCTATCCATTCGTTGATGTAGGCTGCTGTTTACATTTGGAACCAAAAGCCCACTAGCCCTTTTTAGCATGACGTGAATATATTTTCTAAAAATTAGTTACAACCTTCACTGGAAATCTTCTGGTTCCCACAAAGTCATTTAAGGTAAAAACCGCAAAAGATATGAAGTGATGGACTTCTAATAATGAATTATTTCACCTAGTGACATTATTTATGTATATCGGGTAGTCCAGATCTCACAGTTGAGCAAATTTCCCCAAAGCCAAGTCACAGCTTGCCATTACCCTCTGTATTTGAAGATGACATTCCTGGTCATGAGTGTGCTCCAAGTGGAAGCGTAGAAGGAGAAACCGATATGCAATAACACTTTCCACATGTAGAGATGACTCCTTAATTTTCAAGGTTTTCTAAGACTTGACTGCCCAGATGTTGTATTAAAAAGACCAACAGTCTCTGACTGCTGCATGCCGTAGGCCTCTGCGCCAGCCAGGTGTTTGGACTGCAGCAGCTAATAAACGTGAGAGCATTTCTATTTTCTATTTTCTTTGCCTGCCTCCTCCTCGGTTCACTGTACAGCAGTGGCTTCGGGATCTGACTGTCATTCATTCTCCACACATCTACAGCCTCAGAGGGTTGTGCTGTGATGAGCCGTAGCACTTCTATACTGGCAGACTGGCTGAGTTACAGCCCTTGTTTTAAAGGATCCTGTCTTGCCAGTTAATGTAAAGTATTGCTCTGGTCTGGGCCAGTGAGTTCAGGAGCAAGGTTCTCGTGAAGGTCTGCTAGGGCCCTGGAATGCTACTTAGGGACCACCTCCAGTCTCTGATCACTAAATCAGTGATGTTCGTGGAGGTTAAATGCATGTCAAAAGGAAAAGGATCATTAATGTGTTCTATGTATTCAAAAGGCAATGGATTTTATCCTTAACCCTCCCCTATTACTAATAAGGTGAGATATGGTTTACTGAGTGATCCAAGACTAACCAAGATGACAACTGTATTGGAGGTCAATTCAGAGGAAGACAAGCAAATTTGCAGCATATATTCTGTAAGATATAAAACTGACACCAAAGTCAAAGCTGAGGAGTTGGTGCTCATAGTTATAGCTCAAAAATGTAAACAAAAACTCAACAACTTTAGAAAACTCTCCTAAAGATTTAACTGACTACATAGGAAAGAGCCTAAACACGTAGATGGCACAACAGATTATCTCCTCCAGCAGCTGTCATCAGAGAGGTAAAGAACTTCTACTCCATTTTGCAGCAACTAAGTCCAGATGCTATTATTACTTAAGAATAGGAAGCCGGAGAACCTATATATACAGCTGTGTACCACCTGACCACCACAGCCCCGTGTACTATATCCTAATGCCAGTAGATGTGGAGAATGAAGAGAAATGTAAAAATTTAATAAAGTTTAGAACTAACACTGTCTCTTTATGTCCAAACTAGTTTGATTATTCATTATTTGGATGTTTTTTTTTTCTTTGTAATAATGTCGTAACCTCATAAGTTACTTTTAAAAAAGAGAAAGAATGAATGAAGAAAATATGTGAAAGAAAATGCCTGTAAACCTGATGTTGATGTCTCTGAGCTATTGTAAACTGCTGAGCAAATGCTTAGATTGATAATATGAATGCTTTCATTTCTGGAGTGGAAGAAAAGTGAAATTAGTAATGTGATGTAATTAAAATATTATGTCTTCTGTAACATGTTCTAGATATACTATTTGTTATGTCATATAACTGCTTATATCTTGAAGATATTTATCTTATTGAGTAAATAAAACTTTGCTTTTCCCCCCACATAATATTAATTTTAATTTGTAACTGAGAACGCTGTGATTGACTATCCTTCATTATTTCTGAAAATCTTGTTTAATATTTTTGAAACAGAAACCCTAAAGTCTGGTTTTCCTTTGCTTACCTCATTACTTATTTTATTTCATTACATGATGATGCTATGCTTTCTCTAGAGGCCCTATAGAAAGAATACAAAATTTGCACTCAGGATGAGGTTCACTGTGCTCATATGTACATATTTCAGACTTTTCTGTAAATATGAAAACATATTAGCCAACTCTTATTATATGTTTAGTCATTTTTATCAGTGTGGCTGAAAAGAACACCATACAAAGGGTCCAAGTGTCAAGACCTATCATAGAAGACCAGTAAGTGCAGAAATGAAACAGACTCGGGGGCAGTGGGGAGAGGGAGAGAGAGAGAGATCCACCTTTCCCTAGGACACCAGGTATCATCTACCGTGCATTCCAGACACAGGAGCAGCTGTACTCTCTGTATTAAATATAAGGAATTTACAGACACAAACTACATATAAAGTTTTTTTTTTTCACCCCATCCCCATACATATTCCAATTTAGAGACTCCTTGCCCTGGCACCTTCTCCCTTTGGTTTCTCTTGCTATCTTGACTATTAACTAGTTGACTTACTTATTGTTTCCTTCACTTCCATGAGATTGTGAGTTCTGTGAAGACACAGGATTGCAGGATTCTTGATTACTTTATTGAGCACCTCACCCATACAGCTGAGGACGGCACTTGGAAGAGAGCTGGTGTCCAACATATACTTGTTGAGGGAGTCAATGAATAAATGAATGAATTTTCAAACAGTCATGAATAAATCACCATATGACTTCTCCCCTTTCCCCTTCCTTCGTCCTCTGCCTGGCTCTGTCCTTTGAACACAAGCACCATTAACTCTTACTGACTTCTGTGGTTTCTCCTGAATCTGCCACAACTTCCAAACACCTCATTTCACATAGGTGATGCCCTACACTGGGTATTAGTTATTCCAAAGGCATCATTTCTGCTATGTCTGCCATCCTCTGCTTGGCTTCATATTTCTGATAGGCTGGGGCTTCTGCTATGGCTATGTTGTCCCGTTTTTCATGGAGAATTGGAGTGAGCAGTATCTAATAATACTAAATATAATAATAATAGCTAACATGTACTGAGTTTTCATAATGTACCAGGCACTAATTTGGCTTTTGATTTACTTAGGCCACATTTAATTCTTATAACATTATATCCATTTTACACGTGAAGTTAAATGGCCCAAAGCCTCATTGCTAATCATTAGCTAAGCTGAAATTCAAGGCCAGGTCTCTTTGGTTTCAATATCAACATTCTTTTCTCCACATTACATAACCACTACCAAAGTTGCACTGCCTGTACCCTAGTATTTTCTAAAGATGTTGTTGATAGTTTCAGTTTTCCCATCCACTGGTGGTGCAGCAAGAGTTTGTGGGTAAAGGTTATCCACTTTTCTCCTTATGTTCTTCTTCTCAGAAAAGGTCTCTTTATTTTCAAATTTCTAGAAGCATACTTCACTAGGCAGAACTTTTTTTTTTTTTTTTTTTTTTTTTTAGGCAGAACTTTTTGAGGGCAGAGCAAAGTCTTGTTCTCTCTACTCTTTTTTTTTTAAGATTTTATTTATTTATTCATGATAGTCACACAGAGAGAGACAGAGAGGCAGAGACACAGGCAGAGGGAGAAGCAGGCTCCATGCAGGGAGCCCGACGTGGGATTCGATCCCGGGTCTCCAGGATCGCGCCCCAGGCCAAAGGCAGGCGCCAAACCGCTGTGCCACCCAGGGATCCCTGTTCTCTCTACTCTTAGGATCCAAGACAGTATCTAGCATATCATATCATTGAACAATTTTTGAATTTATAAATTGAATTGAATTGAATTGGAGACACAACTCATGGACACCCGAGTTAACAAAATAAATAAGTACAAAGAATACTAGTCAGAAGGATCAGTTTAATGTAAGTTTAATATTAGCATAACCACAATCTTGAGCAGGTTATTTAACCTTTTGATTTTGTGTTATCACATTTATAATAGAAGGACAACTACTCTCTCATAGGATGGTTGCAAAGATCAAATGAAAAAGCAAGGAAAACAATCTAGCATAGTGGTTGGAATATTCATAGGTTGGAATATTCACTGTGCCTTCAGTCATGGTCCCTCTGCCAGTTAAACTTTTGCTACTTTCAAGGATCTCAATGCTGTTTAAAGAATCTGTAAAGTCCAAAGGAGAAAAAGGAAGAGAGCTGTGTATAGCAACTGACTTGAAAGAATTCACCTTGGGCAGGCTTATCTTCTCTGCCAGTTGGTTTGTTTTCCTCCATTGCTGGTGACTTCAATCCACCACCAGAGCTACTCTCACTCAGCTCCCCCAGGTATCCTGTCTCTTTCCTTTCTCTCCTACTGATAAGCCAAATTTTGATAGTCCACTTCTTAATATCTATCTTAAATTGGTGTCCTGTCTGGTCTCTCTGGCTTGACTTTATCCCAAATGTCACTCTCTCTCTCCTGGTCAATCGCAGCAAGACTCCTGGACTTCCACCTTCCAGCTGGGCTTTCAAAGTCAAAGAGAATAAAGCAAATCCCACCCCAGCTTTCTCTTTTTCAAATAATACTAGTGTAGGAAATCCAGATCTACTGGATTTTCTGGGGTAATAGCAATTCCCAAAGTTATCCCGTATATCCATAGAATATTCTGGGAGGAAAATTTTTATTTTCCAATTTCATTTTGTCATAGGATAAAAGCTTTTGCTGGGCCATGTGCCCCACTTTTTAAAGCAGAACACATAGTCACCATACCCTTGAGTTACCTGTAATCAAGAAAAGGGAGTCTCTTGCTCCTCCTCTCTCTCCCAATTCAAAATGAGTTACCCCCATCTCAGATCTTACACTTCAGGCTAATACTTACAGCAGTATAGCTGAGGAGCACTGTATTTTAAGTAGGCTTATGTGGACCAGCCTTAAAACTAAATAACGATTTATAACATTGATTCTTTGGGAAAGGGCATTTTAGGTCCCATATGACCATCCAACAAATGAATTTTTGTAACCCAAACCCATCTGTAAGTTGGAGGCTGCCTTTATTAGGAAGAAAGCAGTAGACCAAGAATTCATATCCCTCACATTAGCATTGCTGGAGAGGACAGAATTATGTGTTAATTGTTTAATTGATGAGCATACAAGGAACATTTTATTTAAAGCAACACTTTTGAATCATTTCCTTTGACTCTGTTTCAGCTGCATGATAAAATTCTAGCCATCTTTTTTCTACATTTTCCTTTCCTTTCCTTCACCAACACTCAGTAAGATTTCATTCTAGGCCTGAGCATATTATTTGCTTTTCAGTAGGCTCTGGTGGTAATAAAGCATTACTCATTTTTCTGCTTTATTTCCTTGAGACACAGAGCAAACATGCAGTAAGTGATAGCTCTGTTCAAATGCTACTGTATAAAACAAGTGAGCAGGACTCATGGCCCCTATCTCATCATGGAAGAATGGAATGATTTCGAGAACAGCACAAGACAATAAATTAAGTGAAGGAATTTGTATCTCCTGAAAATTTTCACCATAATTCCTCCAAAATATTTTAGAACAATTCATTCTGTTTTATGGCGACACCCTCAAGCTAGGCACTCTTTCTCATCGATTTTAATGAGAAAGGGAAGTTACTGTCGTACATGATTATGTACTGAGATTATCAAATTATATAAGATCTCTTTTGTTCTATTGTTTGGTTTTCCTCTTTATTTTAAGATTACGTTAACAAATCAGATTTTGCTGAGAAATTACTTGCAGTTTTCACCAAATGCTTCCCACGAGGAAAATGGTGATTTTCTTCCCGACTGCAAACCAAGAATATTGTGATTTTCTCTAGATGAGTGAAACTAGAGAATTCTTTCTCTGAGAGCATAAAGCAAACTGATTAAGTCAAAGAGGTGTTATAACCCCTATGGGAAAGCCACATTCTTTACTTTTGAAGTATTTCCACAAAAGCCTACATCTCACCAGTAGTCAGACCATGATCCATT
This sequence comes from Canis lupus dingo, assembly GCF_003254725.2. Taxonomy (NCBI): domain Eukaryota; kingdom Metazoa; phylum Chordata; class Mammalia; order Carnivora; family Canidae; genus Canis; species Canis lupus. Next base: position 56,846,275 of record NC_064254.1, read on the forward strand.
CTATCTTACATACTTGCAAGTCCTCAGCAGGTCACCATAATTTATACTTACTAACCATATAAGGAAGTATAAGACTCCTAATCACTATGAATAATCTTCAATCTTCTCCATTTTTAAAAAATAATACAGAGCATGTTAATAAAAGAGTGTAACGTTATCGCTAAATTAACTAAAAACATTTGCATACATGTCATCTTTCAATGTTATAACAACGCCCCTAGAAACAGTCCATTTTAAAGGATTTAAGAGTTTAACTTATGGTACCTATTCTTCTACGCTATTTTTCTTTTAAAGATTTTATTTATTTATTCATGGGAGACACACAGAGAAAGGCAGAGACATAGACAGAGGGAGAAGCAGCCTCCCTGTGGGGAGTTCGATACAGGACTGAATCTGAGGACCCTGGAGATCACAACCTGAAGACAGAAGCTCAACCACTGAGCCACCCAGGTGCCCCTCCCCTTCTTTTTTCTTTTTTTAAGATTTTTATCTTCTACTTTAATAAACATTCTTGGTATTGAAAATGAATGAAACATATCACACATTTAATTCATAAGATTAATTTAACGTTCCAGAAGAATCAATGAAACAGAGTCAAGATGAGCTCCGGTTTGGACCGCCTGCATTCAAGTCTTAGCTCTCCCATAGGTGGGCTATTGGACAATGAAAAAGATATGGGACTTCCCTCCACCTTTCTGCTTTTTAATCTCTAAAATGAGAATAAAAGCTGCCCCAGCACTATGTAGTTGTTGAAATGATGCATATTCTTAGAAGAACCCAGTACCTCGCGTGTGTGAATGTGCACTGATATCTCAAATTAGTAATGTGTATTTGGGGGTGTTTTGGCATTATATTTGATAGTTTTTCCTAAAATAAAACAGAATGTAAAATATTAGCATATATTTGTGGTTAAAGAAGCTATAATTTTAGCTCTTGACTCTTGAGCATGATGACAGAAAATTCTGCATTCTGCTTTTCACTCTTAACAACTCAATTTTTAATAGATGGTTGATACCTAAAATATGTAAGCTTTTCTAATCTGAGGCTAATCTTTGCTAACTATATCCATAATGTGGTTTCGCTATTCAGAAGCAAATAAGTACAGGAATGTATGCCAGAGGACAAACACAGAGGAAGAAAATAAAATTCTTGCACAGTATGTTTCACCTGGTTTGGCAAACTTAAACTGTTTGATAATGTTTACCCAGTGAAATTAGTTTGAATCCTTGAGTCGTGTCCTAAATATGACACAATTAAGTTTCGAGAAAATTGTGCCAATACACAGTTTCCCAAACTCGTGATTTTCATATGTTCTTTATAGGAACACATAGTCCAGCAGTCACTACTGAGCTTAGCTGTCCTCAAACTAATTCAGGGATGCAGAGTCTCACATTTCTGAGTTTAGCAATCTGGAGACATATGGGGAACGTGTGAGCTGGTCAGCAATCAGCAGTGCTTGATTCAGTTGCAGAATATCAATTAAGGGAGAGAATAGGCTAATGTTCTTTCCACTAGAGAAATGACTAGAATATTATGTCTCCCTTAGCCTACCCAGTGACAGCTGACTTGTGGCCGTAAACTTTGGTACATGGACCTATTAGTTCACCTACTTGGATAAGTTTTATTTTCATTAATGTACTCAAGCTGTGACTTTGTCATAATTTTCCCCATAGGTATTCATATTTGGAGTGCTCTAATATGCACACAGATATTGGCACACTCTGTAACGCAGTCTTGAAATCGCCATACACAATTTACTAAAAGCAGTGTGGCTGTTCCCTAAAGATGATCCTACTGTTGTTAAGTGACTGTGAGTGCTGAGCATTGCTTCATTCATGACAGGAAAAAATATCTACCCTCTCAAATGTCTGGATTTTGTGTAAAAAAAAAAATAGAATAAAATGGAAGAGAGAGAGAGAGACAGAGAGAAAGAGAGTGCGCACACGGAGAGCTTATCCCTGTTTACATTTTCATCCTGTGTCTACTGGATTGATCCCCTACTTCATGTCAGCTCACCAGGCTGACAGCAATTCTAGCAGAGAGACACAGGGTAAGAGGGACTTTGATTCATCCCCTCCCCCTAAGTCCCTGCCTGTCATTGTCTGCTCCTGAGTAAGCAAAGTGAATATGGTCAGAGAGGTCTGGGGCTGCTGGAGCTGTGTTTTCCAATCTCAGGGGCAGCCACCTTCTCATCAACGAATCCATGCAAGCATTCTATGCATTATGCCGCTTTTCACTCACAAGTTTTGTTCTTCACTAGAGAAGCACTTAGCCCAAATAAGACAATCCACCGTGGAATTGTGTGTGTGTGTGCGTGTGTGCGTGTGCATGTGTGTGTGTATGAGTGCAGATTGCATGATAGGTTGAACATTTAGAGGTTTTTTTTTTAAGCCTTCGTCCTTATTTTTTAAATGTTAATTTCCCCCTCCCCCTCAGTACTTCCAAAAACTGTTCTGTGATGTGATCACAAATACTCATGTGCATAAATTCCCATTATCATAATAGGAGCACTGCAGTGAGGCTTCTTCTGAAAATAAATTACTCCGTAGAATATATTAGGAGGACTAAACCCAAACAAGCTAAATTGTGTGCTCTCCCATCCCGTAAGTTAAGCATTTGAAGATACAAAACCAATTGCATTTTTCATTTCACATATATTTTGTTTTCTTGTTTTATTTGCATCTTATCTGGTTCATCTATTCTCTCTCTCTTTTTTTTTAAGTTAGAAGACATTTCAATTATTAAATTTCTTATTTTCTTTCAGTTGTCTTAATCATTCTGTTAGCTGCCCTTCTCTTTTCAACACATTGTAGTCCATGTCAATATCCATGGCTGACTTCAAACACATGAATATGTATGTTCTCAAAGAGAGGAGAGGCGCCCACCAGGGTGTATTTATCATGGGCAGTGTAAAGGCAGAGAACAGGCTGAAAGTGTGAGTTCTGTGTCCTGATATTGTACAGCCTTGAGTTGGTCACCAACTTTGCTTTCTCTCTCCTCTTTTCTAAAACAGGTACAGATAGGCCAGCTCTCCTACCAATTTCCCAAGAGGATGTTAATGTCGATAGAGTAATCTATGGGCAAGAACTATAAGCGTTAGGAGAAAAAACATTATTAAATTGAAGATGATTCCAGTAAATGATACTCATTCTAGAATTTCTGGTAAATATTTGGTAGTAACTTTTGGATGTTTGTAGGTTTAGTTTAAAATTTCCAACTACTGGGGAAGTGATTGCAATTAACCTGTATTTAAAAGGGCTAGGATTTCAATGTCTGCATTACAGCAGGGTTTATCCTTAGGGATGAAGGTTACTGAGAATATTAAAATCACCTTAAAATGACCCAGAGGTGTCGATGCCTTTCTTGCTCCCAGTTGGTAACCACCACTGTCATTGATTCAAGGGTAGACAGTCAGCTAATTAAGAATTATCTTTGATATCATCTGGATTGATTAAAAAATGTATAAAATTTTACTTGATGTATTTTAAAAACTGAGCTTTAAGGGGTTTTCTTTTGAATTCAATATGAGCTTGAGTTGTGAGTCAAATGGATACATTAAAATATCTTTAAGTTAAAGTTGAAACTTGTTTAAGATTATGCTTGGCATGAAAGGCAAAAACCAGCCTACCTCCTTTGTGAATATATCAGACAAACGCTTTTCATGATTCTGTGCATTTTCTCTTCTCTGAGGCCACTCTACTCAGTTTTCTCCTGATGTATAAGAATGAAACCCACACATGTAAGAGTTGATATTTGACCAAGTAAAGAGGTTTATAAGAGTTTTATTCTTTTTTCAGATGCACACGTTCCTTTCTTTATGTGTTTTTTTTTTTTCCACTTTCGTCTATCAGGAATGGTAAATTTTTACAACAATTTATGTTGCTGATGCCATTTTCATGTCTTGGCTAGCTGGGAAGTGACTGTATACTGGACTTTTCAATGACACGCAGAAAAAAAGCAAACTCCCTCAAGCTAAGCAGAAAGGATTTAAAACTCAGTGTGCATCCCTGTTAGGGGCAAGAGAGCCTATTGCAGAAACAAAGAGTGAAGAGAAAATTCTATCCTTGGAAGCTTCACAACAACAGAACCACAGCTTTTTATGTAATAGCTCAAACGTTCCCACTACAGCCATTAACAATGTAATGAAACAAATCACTTGCTATCTGTCACAATTATGATCGATGGAATCCAACTGGTCTAACTTGGAAGAAAAAAATCACATCTCAGAGTGGATCCATTTTAGAAAATAGCAAAGTTTGGGAGGGAGGGATGACACTTATTTCCCATAAACAATATAGGCAGGCAGGCATTTGATCTATCTAAACCAATAGATTACTGCCTTGATACATCTTTCCCCTGCAATTTTCTCTTTTATTTTATTAGGCCTCATAGTGGATTTCTGGCTGCCCATGTGAATGAAAGAACAAATTTAGGACCACACAGAAAGTAATATTGAGGTATATAGCCAAACAGTGTTAACATCCCTCTGTATTCACTCTGCAGGTAACTACTCTTGCTTTCTTTGGTTTTCATTTTTCTGATTGTTTCTTTACCCCTGCCATCTTCAGAAATCTCTAGAAATATTAACAGGAGGTAAGACTTACTATAGTATTTAAGAAATAATAACAAAGACCTACATGGAGGGTATATAATGCACTATGTTAATGCAAGATACATGGCCAGTGGTTTCATCATACACTTGAGAAGTCAATTTTGTTTTAAAAGTTGTTTATGAATTTAAACATCTTCTCCTCTTGAAATGGGACGTAGATGTAGAAGATGCTGAATTGAAATTGATTCGCAGGACAAAATATAATAATAATCATGGTTATCAGTTACTAAATACCTGTTTTATGCCAGATAATCACACATTCTGATCCGAATCCATACTGCACTTCTATGATCTTAGTAGCTCATTTTCTAACCTCCTTTTATATATGAGGAAGAGGAATTTTACAAAGGCTAAGAGACTTTCTCAAGAGCAACAAGCTCATAAATTGCCAGAACTGGAATTAGAATACAGAAATATCTTCCTCAGAGCTGATATTGTGCCCATTAAAGAAAGTTCCTCAAGTTTGAGAATTCTTTCATATTCAAAAGTATACAAACACATTAGTTAGCCACACAACATTAGTTGTAGTCAGCAGTACTTATTCACACTACAAAGCTTAAAATGAAACACTGTCACTGGATAGAGCAATGGGCACCAATGTATTCAACAACACAGATCATAATGGGGACTGAAATCCCATGGACAGTACCTAGTTATAAGGAATCAAGCAGATAACACAAAATTATATTATCACTGAGATGAAGAAATGGAAACATAACTACACACACACACACACACACACACACACACAGTAGTAAAGTACAGCCCCTGAGAATATATTCTACATTTCCTAGCTGGAGAAACTGTGCCCTCCATCATACTGAACACAAAGGATGCTTAAGGCTGAGTGCTATGGAAGCATTTGGGGAAGTAGGAGGTGAAAGTGTGCTGATTATCTTAAACAGAGGCATGCTGTTTTCCTAAGAGGCATGTATTATGTAAAAACATTTCATCACTGACTCCTGAGTTAAATAGCTGCCACCCCAACCTTGGAGAAAGTGGATGTCTATCCAAAGGGAGCTGAGTGACCACAAGAATCCAAGCCTGAACTTATCTTTTCCTCTGTTTATCTCTCTTTTAGAGAAAGGCAAGAATTTTAGAAGATGGCTTGACTGTGCAGAAAGAATAAGAAAGAACAGAAAAGAAATGCTTGAGATGCAAATGAATTTAAATTTCATTCATGGGCAATGAAAAACTAATGGATGCATGAGGGAGGAGAGGGACGTGTGTCTCACAGAGTTGGGCCAAAGAGATTATTTTGAAGTAACACATTGGCCTGATTGGGAAAGTGAGATGAAGCAAGGAATGGAGAGCTCTTAGAGGACAGGAAATATGGCTTTCCTATGTTCTCTAAAAAGGTGAGCACCTTGCCCTCTGTGGCTCCTAATAAATATTAATAAAGGAAGATAAAGAAAGTGGTTTCAAGGACCCAAATTAAGAAGTGACTAAACTCTGAATAATAATCCGGTGCTAGAAATGGCTGATACTTAGCACATTTTGGGTACTCCAAAAATAATGATTAAATAATAACCAGAAGGGTAGAGTTAATTATCTTCCTCTCAGGAGAAATGATGTTTTAGAAGAGCTTAAGAAAGTTTTGTACTGGAAAAGAAAGAACTTAAAAGAATGATGACTATTCCCAGGAAGTCAGGAGATTATTAGTGCAGTAAAAGCTAAGAGTGGACACAAAAATTGAAATGAAGTTCTGTATTCCAAACTGTGAATAAGGTTCTATATCCCCACTTCCCACCCTCCTCCACCAAAAAAAAAAAAAAAAGAAGAAAGAAGAAAGAAAGAAAGAAAGAAAGAAAGAAAGAAAGAAAGAAAGAAAGTCCATTCCATTGAGTAAGCACCTAAGTGAGAAAAAAGAGAACTATTTCCCCTTCAAGGACAAAACTGCAGAATAAAGGGCTCTGTGATGCTAAATTTTATGTTAACTTGACTAGGCTAAGGGATGCCAAGATAGCTGGTAAAACATTATTTCTAGGTTTGTCTGTGAGGGTGTTTTCAGATGACATTAGCATTTGAAGCAGTAGATTAAGTAAAAAAGACCTCCCTCTCCAATGTGGGAGAGCATCATCAATTCCCTGAGGACCCAAATAGAACAAAAATGCAGAAGAAGGGCAAATTTGCTCTTTGCTTGAGCTGGAACATTCATTCTCCTGCCCTTGGACACTGATGCTTCATTGCTGGACTTTACACTGGATCCAGGATTTACAGTATCAGCTCCCTTAGTTCTTAGGCTTCTGGACTTGGACTGGACTATACACCAGCATTCCTGGGCTTCCGCCCTGCACAGCAGATTGTGGGACTTTTTGGCCTCCATAATCTCATGAGACAGTTCCTATAATAAATCTCCTCATATATCTACATATATTCTATTGGTTCTGTTCCTTTGGAGAACTCTGACTAATACAGACTCCAACCCAGCTTCTGTCCATTTCATCATTCTCTTACTGTTTTCCAGCACATTTTGTTTTCAAATTCAAGTCTAACTATAAAGAGTAGAACGGATTTACCAAGTTGAAGACAGAAATGACAGATTGTACAGCAACTTGAAAATGAAAGAGATAAACAGACATCAGAAAGAAACAAACAAAAACATGTTTTCCATAGTACACAAGAGGACTAAATAGTTGCAGAGCTCATTCTGAAAATGGAATGTGGAAGTCAGGCCAATTATTTAAATTACTAATTCTCCAATAACTCGTTTCAGGTGGATACATAGAGGCTAAGAAAACAAAACACAATAGTACAGTGGTTCACAGTCATGCTAGATCGCCAGCGTGTTTCAAATTTTTTGAGCTCCCCAAATTGAGTTGACAACTGCCCATTTTGTGCTTGAATCCATATTTGTAGTCTACTTTTATCATAACACGTTTTTCACATTGATTTGTTTATATTTTGGTTATGCCTCTTATACTATGAGGTTTTTGAGGGCACTAACCATATCTTGCTCATGTTTAGCCTATTCTGGGAAATAGTTGGCTCAATAATTGTTTGTAGAAATTAATTGAATCAAATTAAAATGATAGCACAGGTTTAAAATATTAACTAATCCCAATTGGTTGCTCCACATTACCCACAGGACTTAATTATGATTCTTATATAGACTTGCTACTCAGAATGATCCACAGAACCCACAACAAAGGCATCACCTAGGAGCTTGTTAGAAATAGAAACTCAATTCTCAGGCCCCACTCCAGACCCACTGAATCAGAATCTGCATTTTAACAAGATCCCCAGGTGACTGATCTGCACTTTTGAAGTTTGAGAAGCATAAATCTATCTACCTTAAGTTAGTTTTCACATATGCACTTTTCAATAAGCATTTATTGTGTATCTACTATGTGCAAAGCATGGTTCAAAGCACAGTGGATAAAGAGAAAGACAAGATTTGCAGCTTTTATATAGCTTGCATTTCTAGCAGGAAGGACAAATCATAAAAATTCCCTTATAATGAATTATTTAATTAGAATAGAATGGTTGCTCTGTTGGAGAGGTATAGAGCTATGAAGAGATAGATCTAGCCTGGAGAATAAGGGAAGGTTTTTGAGAAGCTGATGTTTAAACTAAGATCAGAAGAATAAGAAAGAGTTAACTAGAGAAAAGCCTGATGGAATGGAGGAAGGGCCTTTAGGAAAGAGGAGAGCATATGTGAAGACTCTGGGACAGAAATAAGTGTAGCATTTTGGAGAAACAAAACAGCTAATGTGACTGTCGTTCAGAGAGTGAGGCAGGCAGTGAAAAGAGGTGAGATATATCTGAGGCACAGAATTCAAGACCTTGAAGATGATGTTGAAGATTTTGACTTTGATCCTAAGAGCATTGAAAAGCTATTAAAAAGTGTTAAACAGGGTAATAATATGATAAAAAAATATATATTCTAAAAAGGTTCTTGGCCACATTATGAAAAATAGAAAAAAAAACTCAAGGATAAATGCAAGGAGACTGTTCTGGTTATCTATTGCTCACTAACAAACTGCCTCCAGAACTTCATGATTTAATATAACTATTTTGTTTTGCACACATTTTGGAGTTAGAAATTTGGGAAGGATTCAGTTGGATAGCTCTTTTCTGATTCATGTGGTATCAGTTGAGGTAGTTGGGGTTAGAAGATCTTTCAAGAGGAAATGTCTCCTGCCTTGGTTCTCATTCTCCCTCTCGCTCTCCCTCTCTCTGTCCCTCCTTCCCTCCCTCCCTCCTTATCATTCTCTCTCTTCTTCTCTCCAAGACATCCTATCCTTCAGTGCCTCTGCATAGTTTGGGTTGCTAATAGCATGGTAGTCCCAAGGTTTCAAGAGTGAATGTTACAAAAAACAAGAAGTAAGAGCTGCTAGATTTTTAAGGCTTGAGTCTGGAAATTGGCATAGCATGATTAAAGCAGTCAAGAAGCCAGCCCAGATTCATGGGGAGGATATTTAGACTACCTTCCCCTTGCCCCTAACAGATGCACACATGGAGTGAAAAAGCAAAGAATTGAAGCCATCTCTAATCTACTGTAGAAGTAATATTTTTTTTCTGAAAATAATATAGTTTTTGTCATCCTAACATCAAAACCTATTTTCTAATCTGGAAGAAAGCCTCGTGTGAATCTATAGTCAAAATGAGTCAGATATGTCCATCTCCTGATAGCTGGGACATGGTCATTTTTCATGGGTTTGGCCAATCAAATGGTCCCAAACAGAACTATGACCCTGAGGAAAGTGACCTTGGCTGTGTTATCTGTAGCTTTTCTTCCTGGAAGTTTCTGTTGATATCCCCAAACCACCTTTCCAGCATTCAGCTATCAGTTACCTACCCAATACCCTTAGATTATTTTTCTAAGTTAGTCACCTAGAGTTGGTTTCTCCTGCCTAAAACACAGAATCCTGATCACTCGAGTAGTTCAAGCAAGAGTTAATGGTAATCTTCACTCAGTGGCAGCAGTTGAACAGAATCAAATGATGTTAGGTAGATCAAATATATAATGTTGGATGAAATATGAGGATGAGAGAAAAGCTTGCCAACTATATGGATGACACTGAGATATGGACGTTAGAAGAGAATGACATTGTAGGGGTTCTCCCATATTTAAGTTTGATCTTGAAATACCTGTGAGATCTTGTGTGGGTAGTTCTAAATATCATTTATAGTTTATATATGAGGTCTCGATAGAAACAGAAATATGGAAATAATTAGCTTATAGATGTAAAACAATGCCATGTGTATGGATGAGTGACCCCAGAATAAAAAGAAACAATTTCTTTCTCTGCATCTATTCCCTGGTCAGTAGACTTTTATTTGAACAGAAGACGTTCCTCTACAACCTTGTCATTTAGGTTTCTCTCCAGAAAGAGTCTGCATTTGTTGCTTTGATGGAGTGAGTACTTTAGGAGAGATACAATTATCAGACTCAAAGAGGCTCTTTTCAGAGATTTCTAAAACCTATCATTCTTGAGGTAGCAAGAGACATACAGAGCTTAGTGTAGAAGTAAGCTGAGTTCTCACTCCTCAACTTTTGGCCCCCTAGGTTCCAAAGAACATTATGAGCAGAATCCAACAAATATTCTCATGAAAACTCCTCTTAAAATTTTTGAAATTCCTAATTAAGAGTACCATAAGTGCAAAATGGCAAACCATCTTCTAATAATTCATGACAAATCTTGAGTTTTTAGAGTAGAGAATTTATTGTCTGTGAAAGAAAAGTTGCATATAAATAAATTAGGTATGCCTTGTTACATTTAGAAGACATTAATAGAAAGTCTGCCTAATTCCATAGAAGGGGCACCAAACATTCAAGGCAGGGAGTTGAGTCTTGCACAGTAAGTACTTGATATTTTTGCCCCAAGAGAGGAGGCTCTGGGGACTAATTCATAATAACCAAATTCGGGCAAGATAGATAAATCAGAATCCTAATTTATAGATTGGTACTGAGGTATAAATGGAAATGTTGGTTGGTATACAATCCTCTCTCTTATAGAAATACGTCTTTGGGAAACAAAATCACTAGCCAAAATTTGCTTGGTGAGTACAGGGAATACTTTCCAAAATTTGTTTGGTGGAACACAAGTTTTTTTTTTTTTTTTTTTTTTAAGATTTTATTTAATTATTCATGAGAGACAGAGAGAGAGAGAGAGGCAGAGATGTAGGCAGAGGGAGAAGCAGGCTCCATGCAGGGATCCTGATGTGGGACTTGATCCTGGGACTCCAGGATCATGGCCTGAGCTGAAGGCAGATGCTTAACAACTGAGCCACCTAAGTATCCCAAGTTTTTTTTTTTTTTTAAAGATTATATTTATTTTCTCATGAGACACACACACACACAGAGGCAGAGATATAGGCAGAGGGAGAAGCAGGCTTTCTCTAGGGGCCTGATGCGGGACTCAAGTCCAGGACCCCAGGATCACAACCTGAACTGAAGGCAGATACCCAAACACAACGCCACCCTGGCACCCCTGGAACACAAGTTTTAAGTCCAGTCAGTGAGTGTTAATTTCCCCTCTTCCCCGTTAAAGGGGTTTGGTGACCACGAAAATTTGTCTCTCACATTTTCTGTATGTCAGAAATTTAGAAGTGGTTTAGTTGGGCAAAACTTGGGATCTCTCATGCAGTTCCTGTGATATGATCTCTGAAATCAGAAGAGTGGATAGCTTGAACAGCTATGTGCTGGCCAGGCATCTCTCTCTTAATAACATCTCTTAATATAGCCTAATGTTTTCTATGTGATCTTTTTATATAGATTGATTTGAGCTTGTTCATAGTATGCTAGCCTCATGGCATTTGGACTTCATACATTGAAACTCGAAGTTTTAGCAGGAGTATTTCACCAAATGAAGTGGAAATTGCATCACCTTTTCTGACCTGGCCTTGGAAGTCATGCAGCATCACATCTGTTGCCTTTTGTTGGTTACAAGCAAGTCATAAGCTTGCCCAGATTTAAGGGGAAGAAACAAAGATCTGATCTCACAATGGAAGGGGTGTCAAGGTCACATTTCAGAATAGCACTTAGAATACAAGATAATGTTGCGGTCATCTTTAGAAAATCTAAAGTGTCATACTAGGTGTGTAACATGGTCATGTAACTCAAGATCTCAAAGGCTTGGACACCTTACCCTGGAAGAAAAGGAATGGAAAGAAATGAAGAGAAGAAAACGTCCTGATTTTGGCATCTACAAATCCATATTAACAAAAGATAACTATTAAATACACGTATCAACCAACATTGGTGTAATTATTCTTTCTTTCCCTCCAATCTTTATTTCACCTATTTCTATATTATTAACCATTTTGAACATCTGTTTCTCATCTCTCATGATTTAAGGTCCATCTGTGTGCCAGCAACTCTCAATTAATATCTCAAACCGAGACCTCTTACCCAAACTCGGGACCCACAGATTGAACTGTGCAAAACTTTGCCTATGCAAAACTAATGTAAAACTAAGCTTTTTTTTTTTTTAAGATTTTATTAATTCATGGGAGAAAGGCAGAGACATAGGTAGACAGAGAAGCAGGTTCCTTGTGGGAGCCTGATGTGGGACTTGACCCCAGGACCACATCCTGAGCCAAAAGCAGATGTTCAACCACTGAGCCACCCAGGTGCCCTAGAGTTCTTCACTCTGACCAAGAAAGAATTAGTTTTTAACCTGTGGTTCTGTATGGATCCAACTCTCCATCAGCTGTCATTTTATTTTTGATGATTGCTGAGGTCCCCCAAGCAGAAGTAACTCTTTGCTGATGGTAGGAGGAGTAGCTGAATTACCTCCTGTAAAGGATAATGATCTTCCTATAACAAAGACACACGGGCCTTGGTTCAAAACTGCTTCTTCTCTTGAAATGCAAAATATACTTGCCTTAGGCTTGCTTGCCCCTTGGCCAGTCATTCTCTAAGTGTGATCCCTGGACCAACAATGTCAGTATCACCTAAGAACAAGTAATGTGTATTCTTGGGATCACCTAGTTCTATTGAATCAGAAATTCAGGGGGTGGGACCCAGAAATCATGTTTTAACAAGCTCTCCGCATGAGTCTGCTGCATATTCAAATTTAACAACCACCGGCTTAGGCCAGATGTTTCTGAGATCTGAGCTGTTAGCTTAGCTCCTTCTCACTCACCACCTCATATTTCTTTCTCATTCCCATTTTATTATGGCCCACCTAATCCTCATAAGTTATAAAAACCTCTTCTAATTGTCAGTAGGCAGAGCAGAATCCCATTTTATATGCTTCTCATGTTGCACCGGGGGAAAAAAATAAAAGCTTTTTCTTGTTCACCTGGTTTCTGGTAGGACCCTTGACATCTCAAATTTGTTATATTCTCAGACTTCTCAGCTGGTAACAACTCCATCGTTTTAGCATTCTTGATGTTTATTTCTCATACATCCCAAATCAAATCCACCAGGGAATTCTGTTTGTTTTACCTTTAAAATAGATCTTGACTCCAGCCACATCTCACCACCTCCACCCCCATCACCTAGTCCAGCTGCTGCAATCTCCACCTAGATAACTGCCTTTGGGTCTCCCTGTGTCTGTTCCTGTCCCCTTAGACTACTCTCAATATAGGAACCAGGTTGTCCTTTTACACCGTAAGCTGAATCATGTCATACCCCTACTCACAACCCTGTTAATACAGCCAATTTTTCTTAGAGTAAAAGTAGGTCTTCACTATAGCCTACAAGGTGACATGTGGCCCACCTCTACCTTTTATCTCTGATGTCTCTTCATCTTGTCTACACACACTGGTCTCTTCCTGTTCCTGCCTGCTTGCCTTAGGGGAGAGTGGAAACAGCCTTTGGATACCTGATGCAGAGAACAAGGAGGCACTGCAGGAGACCAGAAGAGCACCTTCAACTCTAATGGAAGAGAGCACTGGGGATCCCTGAATGCCTCAGCAGTTTAGCACCTGCCTTGAGCCCAGGGCGTGATCCTGGAGTCCTGGGATCGAGTCCCACGTCGGGCTCCCTGCATGGAGCCTGCTTCTCCCTCTGTCTGTGTCTGTCTCTCTCTGTCTCTCTCTCTCTCTGTGTCTTTCATGAATAAATAAATAAAATCTTAAAAAAAAAAAAAAAGGAAGAGAGCACTGAACTACTGGCTACTGCAAAAACTCAGAGATAAGTGTAAAGCAGATCATGTTATAAGTCATTTTCCAAAGAGCTACCTTAGTTGGGGTGGGAAATAAAATAATATTTTTGTGTGTCCACTGCCTGTGGGTTTGTTTCCATTTTGTTATTGTTTAAACACATCAGGCCCAATAAAAAAAAAAAAAATGTTAGTAAATTGAACACCAATAAAAAAAAAAAAAAAAAAAAAAAACACATCAGGCTTGTGTAAACAACAAAGATGTTTTTGAGACCTCTGTCTAGTGAGAATTGCAAGTACCCATTTGATGGTCAATTATAAGTCACCTACAACCAGATGAGTGAGAGTTTATTATATCCAAGGAAATCTCATGTGTAGTTGGAATCTGTGTTCTGAGGGTGTTAGAGAATCCTCATTCTCTAAATTTGGAATGGGATGAGTTGAGATGAAGATTAGGGCACTAATCTGCCCTTAGTGGCTTGCTAGTTGAAAGAGTAGAAGCAAATACAAGCTTTGATCAGTGCCAAGGTTGAAGAACAGAACTACAGCCCCCTCACACACTTTGATTTGGAAATTCACCTTTCACAATGGGGTTCAAAGCCTGGATCTTTACTCTTGGAATCTGTTTCTGGCTGTGAGCATAAGTACTCCCAAGCACTTGATTTCCAAAAGAATTTCCTTGGGCTTTCCTTTTTTCTTTTTTCTTTCTTTTTTCTTTTTTCTTCTTTCTTCTTTCCTTCCTTCCTTCCTTCCTTCCTTCCTTCCTTCCTTCCTTCCTTCCTTCCTTCCTCCCTCCCTCCCTCCCTCCCTCCCTCCCTCCCTTCCTTCCTTCCTTCCTTCCTTCCTTCCTTCCTTCCTTCCTTCCTTCCTTCCTTCCTCCTTCCCTGCCTCCCTCCCTTCCTTCTTAAAGAATTTATTTTCAAGTAATCTCTATACTAAACATGGGGCTCAAACTAGATGGTAGTGAGTGTCTCTTTGTTTCTCACCCTCTTCACCCCTTTCACCCAAAGTCAAAATTGCAAATGACATTCAGTTCAGTTCTACTTTCCAAGAGTCAAAACCTCCATTCTGTTGGTACAGCCTACCCTCTTCCCTTTCCACCTGTGTGATATATTTACTAAATGAGAGAATGAAATGTGTACATTTTTAAAACCTTATTTTACACCCTCAGACCTAGGATTCTGTGAAACTTGCCTTGTCAAAAGCCGCAGCTGCAGAAGTTGATTCCCTATGGCTTATACCTCTAGGATCATGTATAGTTTCTGACCAGGGACTCCAAATAGTTTAATAATGTGCAGCAAAGTTTCATGGGAACATACTGGGTGCTAGGTGTAGCGTTCGTTATAATTGCTAAAAATACAAAAGCTCATTGTGTAGTGAGGAAATCAAACACATAAACCACTGGTAACTAGAACTGTAGTAGAATATCAGAGACGCCTGGGAAATGGAGGTACCCGAGGAGCCCAGTTGGGGGAGTCAGGGATGGAGAACTAGAGCAGGATCCAGAACTAGATCCCACTGGAAAGGATCAAGAATAGGGCTGGTCAGGTTACTAAGGAAATATGTCATTTCATAGCAGATTTCCAACTGTGTTTCTGACTATGAGCCCTCACACCTTTTATTTCTCAAAAGGGCCTTCTTAAGACATAAGAAGATAATTAATTTTCTCAAAAAATAAAAACAGACAAATTTGAAAACTCTGTTTGAGCTGGAATCCTATGCTGTGTGGGTTTGTTTGTTGTCCTTAACGAAAGAAGGTAGGTGGGATGCTGGCAAGCTCTTCCAGCCCACTGAGATTCGAATGTGGTTACCTTAGGATCTGAAAATTGTACTTTGAAACATGAATATACTTATCCTTTTTGTTAATAAGTGATGGTAAAAAGGGATATGTGAGATTTGTATCCTCCCCACCTGGCCCAGTGTTGGTACGTTTTCAGTACTCTGCCTTGTTATATAAGTGACGGTCCTGTCACACTTCGAGCATTTTTTATTTCCTGGTCGAGAGTGTTCATTAATTATGACTGCCTTCACGCACATGCACACACATGCGCACTAAACCATTTCTAGAACAATTTGAATACTTGCTTTGCAATATATTTTTCCTGATTGTTTCTATCTCACATTTATCTTTCTCCTCTTAGAATTTGTTAGTGATTAAGTCATTATTAGTACACTGTCTCCCCCCAACTGTCAACCCACACAGTCAATTTAGAATTTTGTATATTAAGTTTTGTTCTCTAATTGTTTCATCTGTAAATTTCTTGTTCCTCTGATGAGATTAAGCTTCTTGAAGTCAGGAACCAACTCTCGTATATATTCTCATATTCCCAAAGTACCTTGATAAGGTGGCAGTGTAGGTTTTATTAGCTTTATACTGTCAACAAATAGAATTAACCTTTCATCCCATCAACAAATCTTTCAGCAATATTCCCTCTGCATGGGTACATTCCTCCATGCTCATCTGTACCTGCACACAAACATACACATACTCACACTCACATACGCACACCGACATACAAACCACTTTCATGCACCAATCAGGTCTTCAGCTCCTCCTTGCATAGCCTTAGCCCACAAGAAAGCCAAAACAGGCACTCACATCTTTCTCCACTAAAGTCACCTTTCATACTATTATAAAAATGCTTAACTGGCCTATAAAATCAAGTATCTTTAATGTATTTTGACAGCATGCTTGGTAAGGTTAATAGTCTCCTACTTTACTTACGGAACTTTGGAGTCAGAGAAGTTCAGAGATTTATCAGTACGTTGCAGGATAATCCATAAAGAATGGTAGAAAGAGCACACACCATTGTGCTACCTATTTAATATTGTATCTTTATTATCAAGTCTCATAATTTTTGAGCATCCTTATTCTTTTTAGTATTTTATAATTCAAAATTTAACTATGAAATATAATTTTATACGAGGAAGACTACAAAAAACTTATCTTGGATACATTGTTATAATACATCTGACTACATTTTGAAAACTGTAAAGTAGTATACAAATGTACAGTATAATGTTTTCAAGAAACTTTGGCATCCCTATCCAAGTCTGCTTATGAGAATTGATCGAAACAGAACCCGTTAAATGTTATCCTTCATTTTCAATGATATATACATGAAGATATAATTGATAGGAACTATCTGTAAAGTTGTAGGTGATATGCTGACAATAAATCATAGGGTAAAACGTTCTGGGCTCCTACAGGAAGCTGAAATAGTGTTGCTATAAATTATGATGAATATATAATACATGAATTAATAACTATATACATTTATACAAAATAATCCTTTGATAAGAATTTTGATTTGGATTGTTTTTACTAATGAATTAAGAATATTTAAAAATCTAAATAGCTCTCCTCTTACCACCATTCAGTTCTAAATCAGTACAATGAAATGTAGTTTTCAACTAGTTAAAACACATGAATAAAATACCCTTTATTCAGAGATGCCCTGAATTGGCTCTGGTGATGAGTGCTATACCCCTAGAGTTTAATCCCTTAATTTGTATGTTATTGATTCTATTACCAGAATTTCCTCATTTTAGAGAGAGAAATCATCTGATGGTTTAAAGAGAGAATTAGCATGACAAAATCCAGAATACCATTTTACAACCCTATCATAATTGAAATAGCTTTAGGTCTGTTTTTCCTGGCCTAGAGCCATTAAGGTGGGAAGCAGAGACTCATCCTTGTCAGAGAAATCCTGCTCCTGTTTCCTTGTAGTTGTACAACCTCAGAGAAGGGTGAGAACATCCAACCAGGCAGTGTTATCAAAATGTCCAAGGAAATAGAACATTCTACAAAAGGTTTCATGGCACTGAAATTAATTTATCAACATTTGACTTATAGAGATGGACATACTTATTCCGTAAAGCACGTTCATTTCACTTTCTATGTCCATGCTGGTAACTGATTCAATCTTTGGAGTTGTCTAAGGTCACCACCACTGAATGTGAATGTGTAAACTGAATTTAAGTGGAGAATGAAGATTGCCCTCCTCATCCCCATCATTCCACCAGGTACCCATGTCATCTGTTACTTCATTCAACCCACATACCATAACACTTTTCCTCAGAATAGATAAAATGGTGGGAACCTAAACCTGAACAGTTGCTAACACTGCCCCAGCAACGTCTGAAGGATTTGTAAGCAGTCTCTAGTCCAGCAAAGAAACTTATCTAGATTACCCATGGTGTGAAATGGGAAGATGGTGAGTATTGCTTATTTGCTGTCTCTGAACAATCTGTTCTTTATTCTTCTAAAAATTAGGCTTGAAGGTCCAGGTGACATCACTTAGTTTTGTTCTTCTTCCTTCTTTTGCTAATCCTCCTCCTGCTTTCCAGTATCTCATTTTCATCCTTCTCCCACTCCCTGAGTTCAGGTCAATTGTCCCCTGCCTCTGTAGTTCTTAGGTTCCTTCCCACACTGTGGTCAAGATCAGCACAGTCCATTTACCCAGCCACTTCTTCCTGGCTCCCATTATTCAGGATGGAGTGGCTCTGTGATATGTGTGTGTGTGTGTGTATGTGTGTGTGTGTGCGTGTATCACTGGCTCGCAAGGTTACAGAGGCTGGGAAGTCCCACAGTCTGCCCTCTTGCCCTCTGTAAGCTGAAAAACTAGGAAAGACAGTGATATAATGCAGTCTGAGTCTAAAGGCCTGAGAACCGGGGGAGCCAATCACACAACTCCCAGTCTAGGGTCAAAGTCCTGATAATAAGGGGACAGCTGGTACACAGAGTGTGTATACACACACACACACACACACACGCGTGCACACAAATATTTCACAATATGTTACATAATTACCTGTACTTAGAAGGGTAAGTATGGGAAGAATCATAAAGTGGATCAAGCCACTGTCGTCTCCCAGAATGCCCCTGTGTATACTTGAGTAGGGAATGTGAAAAATGAGGAGAGAATTCTTCACAGAAAGGCTAGGATAGCCATAATGGCAAGCACAAAATGGCAGTAAAGCGTAGTTGGTCCATGCCTGTTTTCACCTCCAGGGTGCCTTAACACACAACACAGCTCCTGAGCAATGGCTGTGGGAAGTGGCCACTCCGCATCTGCAGAACTGTCCACCCCAATCACGCACCAGACCATAACTGTTGAAACACATTTAAACAGAACCTCCAGTTTGAAGAGACTTATAAAGTGTTTTTTTTTTTTTTTTTTTTTTTTGCCACAGGGAACATCTTTCAAGCTTGCAGAGACAATTCCCAGATGGGTTGTCTGTAGATGCAGTCTGGACTGGGGCTGTCTGTCACCTCCAGCTAGGGGGCAATCTGGCAGCACACAAAGACAGCATGGAGAAAAAAGGAAGATGGAAACAGTCGATGCAGCTCTTATTAGGTGGCCATCATTCCCATCTACTCCTTCACCTTTATTTGAAAAGTCTTCCTTATTTTGTTTTGTTGCTATTGTGTAGAGAAAATGCAGATTTAGTCTAGAAAATATTGCATCTGTTCAGATGGAGAACTGCACAAGCCCCTTGAATTTTGTGTGAAATTTAAAATGTATGTGAAATATTTTGGAAAAAGTACTGAATTAGCCATACAGTTAAAGAATTATATACATTACCATCAATTATTAGCATATATCATTTGGAAAATTTAACTCAAGCCAAAGCAATTTATCAATGCAATAGGAAAAAAAAAGTCTAAAAATGTTTTGAAATGATGTTAGCACATGCAATTTATAGATGAGAAAACTGTGCTCAGAGGGAGGGATTTGCCAAGATTATATTGGTTGCAGAACCAGGGTTAGAGTATGTCATTTGCCTCCTTATCACTGCCGCTTCCTACAATATCATTACTTCCAATTGTTTAACACCGATCAAACAATTGATTTGCTTTTCAACAGGTAGCTGCTGTGTTATGTAAGCAGTATGGGAAAGACATTTGCAAAAACTTATTAGGAATATAAGATATAACACCCTGGTTACTGAAGGAAACAGTTGTAGACCTAGCTGTACTTTCTCGAACATAGCAATCCTCAGATTAGTATAAGTAATTTGGTCAAGCACCAACTTAAAATCAATCATTGTGCAAAAAAGGATATGAAAGTTCAGTACATGCTGGGCACTGCACATAAAAATGGAAAAGGCACAGGCCTTGCCCTCAGAGAGAAACTTACAGTTATATACATCTCTCCAGTTCCTATATTTTCTATCCTTCTGGCCTAGAAGTATTCAAATATACAAAGACCCTAATAAAGAACGAAGTATTATTTTCAAATTTTTCTTTAAATATGTGTAAAATATTTTCCATTATTTTCAGTTGTCAATTAAGTTTGCAGTTTTAAAACATGTCATATTCACAGATGCAAACCATTATCTAAAGTGCCTAAGTGTAAAGGGAGTCTGTTTCTGCTGATTATTCTTAATCTCCCTGACTTCTCAACATTAGAGTGGCCTGGGGCTCAGTCTTCAGATATTTTCTTTTCTATCTACATTCATTTCCTCAGTGATCTCATCCAATCTCGTGACTTTAAATACCATCTATATGCTGACAATTTGCAAATTTATAACCTTAGCTTAGAACTTTCCCCTCAACTCCAGACATATATATCTAACTGCCTACTTGACATCTTCACTTCAATGTCTAAAAAAAAAAAAAAAAAAATCAAAAACAAAACTCTCAAATTTATAACTTCTAAAACCATCGCCTTGATATATTCTGCTGTTCTTCTTGAAGGTATACTCATTTCAGTAAATGGTAATTCCATTCTTCCAGTTGCTCAAGTTAAAACCATGGAATCATTAACTCTTTTCTTCCTCTTATGTCCTACACAAATGTTCATGAAATCTGGGCTATACTTTAAAAATGTATCACTTGTCATCACCTCTACTGCTACCACCTTGGTCCAGGCCACAATAAACTTCTGCTTGGATTACCACTCTGGCCTCCTATCTGGTCTTCCTGTTTCCACTTTTGCTTACCTTCAATCTTTTATTAGGGCAGTAGCTAAGGCAATCATTCCACTTCTCCACTCAAATCTATCCTATGGTTTTCCATTTCACTCAGATAAAAACTCAGAATCTTTACAATCACCTATATGGCCCCACTTCACCACATTTGCTTTCCTTCTCTTCATTTCCTCTTGAACTCATCTTCTCCTACAGCCTGTACCCCTTGATCACTGGACACCATTGGCTGGAGCACTTGGTATAGAATTCCTCAGGGCTTTTGCAGCTGGCAGTTATCTCTCTGCCTGGAGGGCTGTTCTCCAGATTCATTTGTTTCTTTTAAGTCTTCACTCAAGTGAAAACTTCCCCAGACACCTTATCTAAAATTGCAAACTATATACCAAAACACCCATTTGCAGAATGCATCAAGGCCATGATTTCAGAAGTAATAAATTTGAGGGTTTTATTTTTTTAGACATTGAAATGAAGTGTCAAATAGGCAGTTAGATAAAACACACACAAGTCCAGTTCCCCACTTGTTTTTGTAAGTAAAGTTTTATGTTGGATCATAACTATATCCATTTGTTTATGTATTGTCTATGGCTGTTTTCTTATGGCCCCAAGGGCCAAAAGTATTATCAAAGCTTGCCAATCCCTGTGAATGCAAGCCTCAGAAAACATGGGTCTTATTTTATGTTCTTCTTTGTCACTAGAGTCACAGGGTCATGACCCGTACATATTAGGTATTTGATAAGGATTTGTTGTCTGGTAAATGAATGACCAAATGAATGAATGAAGTATAACTGGATAAAGTTGAATTGGACTTCCATATGACTAAGGATGTTCAGCACATATTTTGGGATGTTTTCATGAGGTTTTTTTTGTTGTTGTTTTTCAATGAGGAAAAATATTTCTTTATATCATTCATCCTAGGTGATGGGGGTAATTTCCCAGTATTTACTTAAAACAAAATGTAAAACAACTGGTAGAGGTATTGTTATTGTGCTCGTTATATTGTTACAGTCACCCCTATAATAGAGATATTAAATAAGCCCTTTGAGAGCAGTTACCTAGAGTGAAAATTGCCTGAGGTGCCAAATGAAATTACCTGTAGGACCTTTTCAGAACTGCTTGCATCTTGTTACCTACCAAGTGAGAGACAAAAGCTAACCCATTTTGAATGCAAGACTGTAGCAGGTTTTGGTCACTTAAGTCCAACAAAAAATATAGAGTCCTCTCTGGCTTTATACGTTTAAGTGACAAAATAATCTATGAAAAGGTAAGGTTGAGAGTATTTTGTTTGGTCTTTAATCTTTGATCTCTGGTGGCACTGGGAATTTCAGTAGTAAAACCAAAACCAATGTCTCTCTTCTTTTCTGGGGAACCAGCCACAAAGGAATTGGCACAAAAGAAACTTCTCTTTAGAGGGAGGGGTCTAGACTCTTAGAGGAAGGAAATTTTCTCTCTTTTATATGACACCCCGATACTCCATTCAAAAAACATGGATTTCTGGGTTAGACTGATTGATGGCAAAGATGACAAAACCTTGAGCAGTCTGTTAGCTTGAGCTGAAAAATGTGCTCAGCTAACTGCCTTAAACATTTTAAAATATAACTTGCTAGCTGTAGTAAAGGCTGTCGAGCTAAGATTTGGGATTAATTGTTCACTGTTCAACATGATTTGTGAATAATTGCAGAACCATAGCAATTAAATTGTACTTTCTACAAAACAGGCAGCACATGCCTCCTGCTTTAGAAAGACCACATTTGTGTGTGTGTGTGTGTGTGTGTGTGCGTTTGCAGATTAGCAAACCTTTGTAATCTATTTGGATGTACAGGTGACATCTCTTTTTGAGTCTTCAGGACCCTGGGACCTCTGGGATATGTGCTATGTCATAAACTTGAATGATGAAAAAGCAGCAGGGCTCCTTCAGCCTCTAATTGGAACCACTCAATGTGGCAAAGAAACTGAGCAACTCTTTATTATTCCATTTAATGGGTTTTTTTACATTCACAAATCATTCATCAGTATCATCTGAAAATAAAAAATGATAAGCACACTGATATTTGGCACAATACATCCAGTTTGTTACCCAAGAGTTGTGTCTAGGTACAAAAGTATTAGCGATGAAGTCATACCCTGGAGAGGATGCAAAAGGGGACTTGTTCTTCAATTCTGGCTGAATTCCCAGGTTTTGGCCAGTGTGAGTCTACCGGAATCAGTGATAATGTTTTCTGTCATGGTTGTAAAATACTTTTCAGAGAAACATAAAGTTTTTATGAGAAGAATAGTAAAAGAGATAACTTCTTCTATGCCTGGGGGTTAATATTTGTTCTTGTTGGCTCATTTGAGGATAGCAGAGGTTGAGATGGGGAAATGAATGCACAAAGCTTCAAGTTCCCTCTTGCTGCTGCTCAGTGTGCATAGTAACTTCCAGATAGGCACAACTGCCCCAAATTTAGAAGCCCTGATAAATCCCTAAGTCATTAGATAGAAGCATTGGCACTCACCCGCTTTGTGTAAATCATAGGCTCCATCACATCCTTCACCCCCATCCTGCCACAGACTCCCCTCCACTTCTTTCCTTTTTTTCCCATTAGGAGGAGAGAATGCTTTGTGTGATAGGTTTCCAGGTTTCAAATATTATTTATGTAGAATAGTTTATTGTAATATGACAGTGACGTTTAGCGACCTTCCCAAAGAATGGGAATGTTAGGTTGCTCCAACCACATGCTGTCAAAGACTATTTTAAGTGCCCTGTTTCATCAAGTAAATGCAGTTAGTTAAATTGAATTTGGAAGATTTTCTCCTCTTTGTGATGAATAGAGAATGATTATCATACCTGTGATACTCCTGACTTCCCTTTTGTACAAGTAGAGTAGTCATTCTGATCTTGAAGTTTATTAGAGCTTTAAGCTGTCAGGTTATTACTGTCAGTTTCAAGAAAAGAAAGAGTTACTGATGTAAAATTAATTTATTGAATGGAATTGTTTTGCCCTCAGGGAATAACATCACCATTTAATTTAATTTCCCCATCATATTGTCTCATTTGCAGAGGAAAAAATAACTTTTCTTTTTAACAGAATAAAGTGCATTATGCTGAATGGTGTACTTCATCCTTACAGGTTTTACTTGTTCTAGATCATCAGTTGTCATAACAACGTGATATATTGTGCAGTAACTCTTGCTTGCTGAATTTGGGAAAACAGCATTGGTTCAGATATTTACTTATAGGAAAATGTTAGGAGGATTTAGCAACATTTATAAAAGTTCTTCTCTGGCTACTTTTTCCCAATATTAAACAATTTCACTATGGACTGTCCTATACAAAAATATTTTTGTAAAGCACATTTTTTAATATTTTTAAATAAGCTCTGAAATCACAAATGTCCTTGTCACTAGTGATGTTCTCAATGTTTGCTCAAGGACACAACGATGGCCCATTGGGATTCAGAACACAGGTATACTTGGCCTAGTAGGTGGGATTGGAAGGACACGGATACAAACACTAAACAAAGAGCCTAGCATTTAAGCCACTTTTCAAGGAGAAGCCTGCAGAAGTACTGGAGGCAAAGGTGGAGTCATGGAGAAGATTCTCTTGATGCATGAAACACTAAGACTCCTTTTGAGGCCTAGTCCCAGAGGATATTTCTTTGCAGACAGCAGTTAAGTATCAGACTAGAAAGTTTTGTCATGTATACATAGATCCAGGAAAATAAATAAACTATGCTAGTTACAAAATGAAATCCACAAGGACTTCATTTCTCTCTTTATGTGTATTCTATTAAAGCATCACGGTCTCAATATCTCCTCTCTTCCTCCTCAAAATGAGCTGTAATGGAAAATCAATATTCATCTGACAAACACTTTTTGGGCACTTATTATGTAAAATGCATAATATTTACCTCTACAGTTTGTAAGAAGATTCAGAGCGCACAATTTATAACCTCACACAGTTTGCAATCAGATACTAAAGACAGTACAATTATACCAAGAATACAGCCTGGTAACAGAGCAGATGTCCAGGTCACGTATGCACAAGGTACAGCCGTACCAGCTCTTAAAATATTGTATATATTCAAACTGGTTAATAAATGCTGTCCCCCACAAGTGCCCATCCCCAGCCCGACCCCCCAGCCCTACTTCAAGGACCTTCATTTCCCCAATTCTTCCTCTGACAACTGAAGTATTAAACACCTGCACGGCAAGAGGTCATGAAGGACCCTGCTTCATTGAAGGAACTCATTCTGACTGATAGGCATCCAAACTAGTACCAGTTTTTAAATATTTTGAATATTTTAAATATTTTGAATTTATAGCAAAAAGTACTCTTAGAGTTGCAAACTTTTGCACACACAACTGCCTATTGTCATTCAAGAATGATCATATGTCAATAATTACGTCTGGTTCATCCATGCAAACAAGTGTTACAGAAATTCAAAGGAAAAAAAAAAAAAAAGAAATTCAAAGGAAAGAGTGATTATACCCTGTTGTGTTGAGAAGGTATCTTGACCCTAACTTGGTGGCCCTCAAATTTCAGCATACATCAGAATCGCCTGGAAAGCCTGTTAAGACACAACTTGCAGTAGGGCTGGGCAAGTGCCTGAGAATTCTCATTTCTGACAACGTTCCCAAGTGTTGCTGCTAGTCTTGGAATCACTGAGAGCATAGCAGCTTTCCATCCCTCCTGAAAGAAAGAGTTTTTTAAAAATTATTATTATCATATACTTCTTATAAGCCAATAAGGAAAAGATGAGCCTCTCAATTAAAAAAATTGTCAACATGCTATGTTGGAAAATCACCAAAGAAAAATACAAATGGACAATTAATACAAAAAGTAATAGCCACTAGGTATCAAAGGCATGTAAATTAAAGAAATAAAGCATCACTTTTGGATAATCAATAGTCTAGATGGGGAAATCTTAGTAATAATGTTAAAAAAAAGTTAGAGAGAAATGGATGCTCTCATAAACTACTAGTGGGATTACAAATTGCTAAAACCTTTCTGAAAGGTAATTTGGCAACATGTATCAAAAATCTCTCTAATACTTATGCTCTTTGCTCAAATAGTTCTACCTCTAGAAATTAATGCCAGGGACCTCATCAGAGCTGTATATTAGGATTTATACATGAATGTTCATCAAAGCATTATTTATAATAAAAATTAATCTAAATATTTAATCCATAAGATCCACAAGGTAGGATATTATAAACCATTAAGAAAAAATTCTTAAAGGTTATTCTTAAATGGCAAAAAATGAATAAAGTTAGAAGTAGAGCTATAGATAGAGCAAAACTCCAATTTATGCATAAGCTATCACACATGCAGTACCTATAGACATAGATACTTGGAAGAAATAGTGGAAGTGATTAGGATTAAAATGTTAACCACTGTTAACTCTGGCTGATGAGATTACAAAGAATTTTTCATTTTCTGGCATATTTCTTCATTTTCTAAATCCTCCCATGATGAACTTTGTAAGGAGTGGTCCCATGGCTCCAAAGGTTCATTGCTGTTGGAAGAGTAAATTGGTAAAATTTTCTGGTTAAAATGTTTTTGCTCTTTGACCTGGTGATTGCATTCTTAGGAATATAGCCTGCCAAAATAATCAGATACACAATACATACAACATTAATCTGGAAAAGCTCATTGTAGCAGTATTGATAGTAAAACTTAACCATCTTACTAAATGTTCATTAGTTGAGGAAGAATTAAATACACCGTGGTTTACCATAACATAGAATTCTAAGCAGCCATTTGAAAGAACATCCTGCTGAAGATTAATGTGCTGAAAAAAATAGTCATTGTCTAATGCTAAATGAAAACAAAGCCAATATATAAGCTATGTACAATATGATCCCACTTAAAAATAATCAAGTAATTATGCAAAGAAAAAGACTGGAAGGGGTACATCCACATGCCAACAATGTTTATCTTATTGTGAGTGATTTTTATTTTTTATATATATTTTTCCAGTAGTCTAACAAATTTTAAATAAATACATAACGTTCCTGAAAGCATTGCTAAAGGAGTATTAAACCATGAGACTGCCAGCTTTTTCAATATCAAAGCTCCTTTTCTAAGGTAGTAATTGTTCTTCCAGCCATTTGTGCTGCTGTTTTTTTATAGACCATTTAAAATGCAGAAGTTCAACAAAAAAAGAATAATTCACTTGGAAATTTTTTTAAATGGCTAAAATGATTTTTAAAAAGGAGTTCTTGTTTATCTGATTGGAAAATAGTAGCCCAAGCATCACTTTCCCAGAATAGAGACCCTCTGCATAAATATATTCTGGAGGACAGTGCGTTCTTGAGGGCTTCAGTCAGTAGTTCTGGCCAAAAGTTCAGAGACACAAAGCCATCGAACTCACCTAAGAGAGTCACATCTTAGGTATAGATCTGCACATCTCTCCTTGCAAGTCACTCTGGAAAGCAGTAGGCAGTAAATACTACATGGGAGTTTAGCTGGGAGCAAAATGAGAAGTATGGAACTGGTAACACCCTGCTATGAGGTGACCAGCTGGTGCCCCATCTCTTCCTTTAGTGAACTGCCAGCACAAAACAGGCTATCCGGGGCCCCTGCCTCCCAGGAAACCCAGAGGTGTTGGGCACTTGACCCAAACCAGGCCAATCAAACTCTTCTCTCTTAGGACATTCCATGGGTGATGCTGGAATGACCTAAAGAGACTCTCCATGGGTTGCAACTATTGAATTCTCTAGAATTGGTCTCATTCTTTAACTGAGTCCTGGTTATTTAACTTTCCCTTCAGTTCTGGAACCTAATTTCCTTCCAATAAAGTCCTCGTTTTTAATTATTTATTTACTTACTTATTTTTAGAGAGGAAAGAGAGTGATGGGGGGGGCAGAGGGAGACAGGGAGAGAGAGAGAGAAAATCTCAAGCAGGCTCCACACCCCCTGCAGAGCCCAAAGGGGGGCTCGATCCCTCTATCCTGAGATCATGACCTGCGCTCAAGTTAAGAGTTGTACACTTAACTTACTGAGCCACCCAGGTGCCCCTAGGTGGCTCTTTGTTTTTAATTATCAATGACTATTTCTATAACTTACAATCCAATGTGTAGCTGAAACTCAAACTGTGTGTAGAGAAGGAAAAGTGAGGTTGGAAGAGAAAAGAGCAAAGGCTCTGGTGAAACCTGGTCAACTGCATCTATTAAAGCCTAACAGAGTATGCCTGGGTACACCCCGTTAAGGGACATCTTGAGAATGGACTTCTTACTCAGTCCACTCTTGAGGCTTTGGCCTTACTGACCAACTTCCTTTCTCTCAGAAGTGTCAGGTGGTTTCCTGCCTCAGTGTGATCTTGGTAAAGGCTCTCTCCCTCTGCTGGAAGTATTACCATCATCGCCAGCACTACCCTTCAACTAGTGAAGTCCTAATTGTCTTTATGATCTTAGTTAAGTATCATTCCTTAGAGAAATCTGTGTCACAGAGACAAAGTAAAGTCAGATCTCTCAAACTTCTTGAAGGCATTAATAGTAATTATAATTAAATTATTGACTTTACAGTTAGGCACTCAATGTTTGTCCACTCTGCTATAATATGAATATGCATCCCATGACTGTACAGACCATAGCTTTTTAAGATAGCCTGATGTCATATCCATTAGCATGTATCCAGTTCCTAGAAAGCCTTTCGTCTGGTAGGTAATATCTGTTGAAGGAATAAATGATCTGATGAGATAAGGTATGTGAAATCTTGTGAAAAAATAATATAAGAGGATGAATATACGGGGTACAATAGAGTTCCATACTCCAAAATGAGTACATTTTTGTAACTTCTTTTCCCAATATCGCATTTCCTGTACATTCCTGTGGGACACTGAATGTCCCCAAACTTAAATGCCTTTCCTTCTGAGGAGTGGTTTGGAAGAGGATAGTTTCAAAATTGCAGCCTGAAAGGTGGCCGTGTCTCAAAGGGTAACAAGTAGAATCAAAGTGCAGCTTTCAGTCACCCACACACCCCGAAGACACTCCAAATAACCCAAGGTCATATTTAAGACAGTGTATTTTCTACAGGCCCCTGAATATCTGAGTCACTTAAGCATCAGACTCTTGGTTTTGGCTCTGGGCATGGTCTCAGGGTTGTGAGATCGAGCCCCAAGTCAGGCTCTGGGGTCAGCAGGAGTCTACTGGAGATTGTTGCCCTCTGCCACTCCCCACCACTGTGGGAATGCGTGCTCTCTCCCCCTTCTCTCTCAAATAAATAAATACATCTTTAAATAAATAAATAAGTACACAAAACTGTATTTTCTAAACAAATGTAGCCTTGAGATAAGTGGCTCTCCTACAACAGGATTTTCACCCCTAACCCATCTTCCATAGACTCTGGAGATGTTACTCTTGTTGAGGCTGTTAGTTTGATACCTCCTGTGCTACAGATCAGAAGACAGGAAACAGGTGCCAAAGCAGCTAGTGCCCTGACCCAAAGAATAATGGGGAATTAATGTTTGTACTGGAGAGTGAGGAGAACAGGGACCCGGCATTATCATCTGAACTGCAGGAGAATTATGTTAACAAATCCAGTGTAAGAACAAAGAACAATTCACAGAAGAAACAAATCATCAAGAATGCACCTGGCACAATGATCATGTTCTTTGCCGTTTTAGTTACGCCACTAGGAAGGTAATAGCAATATTTGTCCATGCAACAAAGATACAATTTTACAATTATTTTCCTGATAAAAACAGCTTATTTCTCTTCCAACTGATTTGGGGATTTTTTTGTTTTTGGGTTTTTTTTTTTTTTTCCCTTCGTTTACAAGCTCTGGAAGAGAAGCTTGAAATAATATGAAAGTTGTGAATAAGAAAATACAAGCACAAACATTCCTTTGAAATATTCTTAATAAATTTTTAAATTAATTTCCAGGCTGATAGGTCTAAGGAATCGATTTAAACTATTTAACTCACCATGCAAGAATGAAATTATTAAAAAAAAAAAAAAAGAGGCAAGCTGAAAAATTTTGAAGGCTATGTGCAGAAAGCCTTCAGCAGACAGCAGGAAGGAAAACTGCAGGCTTATAATGGGATTAGGAGGGTTTTTTTCCTCTTGGAAAAGTGCTCGCTGAAGAGTACTAAGAGGTCCAATTAAAAACCCCATTATACTCTTATGAATAGTTGAGATTTCAAAAACTCATCCTAAGATAAGAGTTCTAACCAGCTCATACTAGCTGATGCTAACCTGGTTGAGAGTTTTGTTTTGCTTTTAAATCATATTTTTTAGTTTATCTTTTCAGAAGTTTACATTATAGGTGCTAGACTATCTCTCTTCCCTTCAAAATGTGTCCATTCCAGGATTTTCTACATACATACAAATAAATACCAACTCTGTTTGTTCCTATTACTTCTCCAGTAAAAAGAAGAGTATCCTCATTATATTATAGCTTTGGTCTCTTGGTTTGAGCAAAAAATAATAGAATCAAGGAGAAATCTAAATTTTTCAGGCAATTGATAAAGTCTTATTTTATGCAAATAGAAACCAATGTCAAATGCTCTCTTTTGGGCGTACATCTAGATCATAGGGGTAGAAAACCCTTTAGCATCCAATCTCTGCATTTCTAGCTAAAATGCTTGGTGGAAAGTGTGGGTTTGACAAATATTTGGGTTATCTGATGAGAGTAGTGTTCCTCCCAGTGGTGTCTTGTTCTTCTGATAATTCATATTCCTTGTATTGGGAAATTAAGAGCAAAGCATTACTTCTAGCCTAGGTATCTTTTTAATACAACTCAATTCAGTTCAATTCAATTCTACCTTGCAACTATTTATTGACCCTTACCCTCTCCAGAACTGTATGTTAAGTAAGACCAAGAACCTTACTACTTGATTCCTTTAACAACTCATCTACTCTTCATTTATGGGATAGAAATAAAGCATTCACCTAATTGACCATATAGATCTCTGCGTTTCTCTCTGTCTCTCTCTCTTCATCTCTCTCTGTCTAATACATATTATTATGTATTATTATATTGTATACACATATATTTTCTATTTATCTGTCTAAACATCTATTAAATATCGAATCTATTTAAGTATCTTTCTATCCACTCATTTTAGGAGAATTTCACAAAGAATTTTTAGAGAAAATTTAGGAAAATAAATTCTACTTATATAGTTCCTTACCCTACATAAGCTTACACACTCATTCACTCACACCCACATGCACACTCACACGCATTTTTTTCCTTATTTGAATCAGCCACCACAGCTGCCAGTGCCTCAGGGGCTTTAAACATCAATCAGTTTCACAGCTGGAGGCAGAGTGATCTACAGCAATAAAGCTTAAAGTGCTTCCTTTTCTGATATAATTTGATTCTTCCATTAGAGCACACATTCTTTCTATTTTTTTTTAAGCTAAAGCAAATGTTCTCTGTCCATACCAGGGCAAATAAATGGTTACTTTAAAGAAGCAGAAGGTATTACTCCCCAGTTAGGATGCTGGGTGGAGAAAATCAATCCAATACTCCTTACTTCTGTACTGCTGAGTTTCTCACCTTTGTATCTAGGAGATTTGCCAATCTCCTACTTCCTCAGGGCTGCCAGTGACCTTGGTTCTGTTGGTCTGGGAGTGGATTCTGGTAGTTATAATAGAACAGGTAACAATGGCTTTATTGAATATGTTCTTGGGTTTCTAACTCTGTAGAATTCAATGATATACAAAAGGTGTTATGATAATCACTGCTCTATTTTTTTTCAGTATGGGATCCAAAATGCTTAAGTTTCAGTTTCTCCACCAGCTAGAAAGCACTCCTTGGATCACCAGTTTTAAATTATCTTACCCTTGATTTATTTCTATCTTTACCATTGTCTCTCTGACAAGCTCACTGTAATCATTACTCTTTAGTGTTGTAGGTTTCTTTAATTTTAAAAAGTACTAGAAAGGGTAGAAAGTGACCTAAATTTCACCAAACTTTGACAATGATACATACCTGCAAATAATTAATTGTTTTCAATAAGGATGTGCTTTCGAAGATTAATCATGAGAGTGGGTCAGAATCCTGCTGTGGACCATGACCTTATGCTTCTGTTCCTATCTAAAGACAGAGGAATATTTGGGTTTATTTTGCTTTTTCTTTCCCAAAAGGATAGAATTTTGGCAACAAAAATCCAGATTGATTTTAACAAAATGAGCAAACACATCTCAACTGGAAGCTTGCTCACCCAGTCCGTCTGCCACCGCCACTACCCCTTTCCAGCTGAATACTGCCTGCCGCAATTCTCTTGGCTCTACCAAAGTTTCTCTCCTTTTCTCTTGCTTTATTTTAAGCTTGATAATCCCTTAGAAATTGTTTAGGTGAATCTTCATTCATGCAGTCTGTTTAATAGTCGGAAAACATGAGTCTAGAAAGTCCGTTTATACCAAACTTCACAAAGATGGAATCTGAAAATATGAACACTAAAGGATCCTCAGAAATCCTTAGCCCTGTACTCCTCTAGCTCAGTCCTTTTTAAAGGTGAGAAATACGAAGCTCAGAAAGTTTAAATGGCCAACTAAAGGACACACAGGTAGTTATTTATCAAACTGAAATTTGGGCCCCAATTATCTAAATTCCCATTGCTATGGACTGAATTTTCCACCCATCCCCTTCATATGTTGAAACCCTAACCCTCAAAGTGACAGTATTTGGAGATAGGACTACAGAGAAGGTAATTACGTTTAATTGAGGTCATAGTGGTGAGATCTAATCTGAAAGGGCTGATGCTTTATATAAAGAGGAAGAGACACAAATATTTTTTCTCCCCATTATGTCAGAAGATAGAAAGTGACCATCAGCAAGCCAAGAAGAGCACTATCCCCAGGAACAGACCCTGCTAGAAACCTTGACTTTCCAGCCTCTAAAATGATAAATAAATAGATAAATTTTAGCCACTAAGTCTCTGGTATTCTGTTCTGGCAGTCCTGTTTAAGACATCTAACTTTCCTTTTCTTTTCTTTCTTTTTTTAATATTTTATAACTACATGCTGAGCTCAAATCTTTTATGAGAGATCCAGTTCCACCATTGGACATAGTAGAATATGAAGGGTTTCTGATAAAAATGTGTTTACTGGCAGAGCATACAATTAGTATTGTGCCTGCTGCCCGTGTCCGGACCACAGCAGACAGCATCAGGAGAAGAAGGAAGTTAGACTCCACCAGTTTTATTATGTCAGATTTGTCTAGCTTCAATCTCACATGGATGGAGTTAATTTTCATTTATTTTTATTCTGCAGTGTCTGTTCCTTGGTTTAGTTCTTCTAAATTGGTGTGATACCTACTACCTGGTTTTATTTCCTTTCTCCTGATCTTCCCTTTCCATCTTCTCCTCCCTCTTTCTTTCTTTCCTAGGGTGCTGCATGAATTCTGTCAAAAACTCTACAATCTGTTATGGAAGTTTTTCTCTACTCAGGATTCACAAGGAAACCCTTCTTGAATAAATGCCTCTGTCTCTGAGACAAAGACAATAGAGAAGAGAGCGAGAGAGAGAATTGTGTCCCCACTTGGACCAGAGTGAAAAATTAGTTTTTCCCCAGGTGACTGCTTTGCAATAATTTTTAGGAAAGCCAATGTTTCTCATATTTGAAATAAAATTTTATAAAATTAAGAGATCTTCTTAGAATTATAAATAACTAATAATCACTGGCTCACATATTTGTTTCTGAGTTCTTAATTGGCTAAGGTACTTAAAGAAAAAAAAAAGAAATATATCTTACTCAATCATCCTAAAATTTTGCTTATGTGCCATTTTTCTGTTCTAACCCATCTCATCGACCTTTTCTTCTTGAAGAAGGAAGTAAAACTCCTAGGCCTGGCCCCTGAGGCTCTTCATGACCAAGTTCCTTCCTATTCTCCCAGCCTTGATTCTCATGGGTCCCTTACAAGTTTCCTTGCCCCTGACAAACTGGTTGATCCCTCGTTTTCCCAAGTCACAATGTGCTTTTCTATCACTTTGTCATTTCTTCTAAACTGAAATGTCTTCTTTCTTCTCTGCCACTCAAATACATTCTATCTTTTCTTCAACATTAGGTCCCATGGCCCCATCTCTTTCCCTAGATAATTCCACAGTGATTCCTCCTTTCTTGTTCCTTCCCTACATTTAGTCTGTATTAGTCTGAATTTGTTCCTCCCTTGCTAATCTGTCATAGCATTTATCTATGACTGTGGAGGCGCTGGCTCCTTAAGAGTCAATGCTTTCTAACACTACTTGAGCACCTGACACAGTGCCATGCACATTTCAGATGCTCCTTAGATTTGTTAATGGCGTTAATGAACTTGTTCTGTAACTATTCTTACTGCCATCACTCGCTACCTAATGTGCATGAAGCAATTATCATCCAGCAAGTGCTGAGCCAAGTATCTTACATCAGTTCCTGCATTTACTCTTCCCTCAACCCTCCGAGGTAGGTCCCTTTTACTGTTTCACAAATAAAGAAAATGAGGCTTGAGATGCCCTAGTAGAATGATTATTTCATGACTAAATGCATGGTGGGGAAAGGGACTGGCTTGTGCCTTCTCCATATCAGATACTCAATAGACATTACATCACTTAATTTTCACAACTGTTTTGTGACATGGTTTCGTCTCCCAATGAGAAAACCCAACTCCAAAATGTTAGGTAGCCAAGGTCAGGAAAGGTTTCAGATGTCAGATTCCTCCTCTTTAAGGATAATTGTCTTCAGTACCTGCTTTTGGGGTTTGGGAAAGAAAAACGCTATATTGCAATGTAATATTTTTTAACTGAACTTAAATTACATCCTCCTTTTAAATAAGAATCACCAAATGCAGATTGAAGAAGTAGTTTATGGGCATTTAAGAAATGAAAAACCTACTTTAACCAATTAATGGATATCATTCCACTTGTACATAGGGAAAATAAACTCCCTGAACTTTGAAACCATTTCATGTAATTGATTTTAGGTTGTTAGTGTGAAGAAAAACCCAATTCGAGTAGCTGGTTCAAGGTATGGCCCAGAGCTTCTGAACACAGAGCACTTGGCAGAGAGCACGTCTGGAGTCTGCCAAGCAGAGGGATGGGTCTCTTCAGAGAAATACTACATTTTAAAGGAAAGAATTTTCTCCCCCCTCTTCACAGCATTTTCAAATCTTGGCACTAAAGAGGGGGAAAAAAGGTATGTCTTTTCTTTGAAATACTGGCTTTTTCTGAAAAGACCACCCTCTCCCCAAGCCTTGGAAACTTCAAACACTCTGACGGAGAAGTCAGAACTCCTCTGGTTGAAGAAGCTGTTATCTTGAAAGCTGCTACAGGCTATAAGCTCTTAGAGGGTCCTGGAGCTCAGAGTCTGTTTGTATTCATTTTTAATAAGCTAAATGAAAAGTGGAAGAGAATTCTGAGTGTGTATATAAATGCGTACATATGTGAATATCCATATATGCATACATTCTTGCTGTTTAATATTATAAATAGATAAAATTTAGTTAAATATGCACCTTATGAATTGAAGTATTTTTTAAAAAAAGAAATAACCTTCAAATACAGATGTAAATTTATTTGAAAAATTGTGATTAGGCTTTTTCCTAAATATATTCTTGTAGAAAATTTCCTGTGAAATTTTAATTGGATTTCATACTTTTGTCTTATTTTTATGTACTTCATATTTCACTACTCTGTAAGAATTTGACACAATTTCCATGTGTTTCTCTTACCTGATATTATAGTTTAAATACATTTTAAATGCATGAATTAAAGGGCAAAATCCAAAGTCATTGACTAAGGTGAATATTAATTTTAATGCAGCTTCTCTATTTTTGGCACTTCTACCCTGTGGATACTTCCTATGTCTCCTTGGCCCATCTAATTGTTGCCCTCGCTTTCTACATAGAAAAGGTCCTAGGGACGCCTGGGTGGCTCAGTGGTTGAGGTCTGTCTGCCTTTGGCTCAGGGAGTGATCCCAGGCCAGGGATTGAGTCCCACATCTGGCTCCCTGCATGGAGCCTGCTTCTCTCTCTGCCTGTGTCTCTGCCTCTCTCTGTGTCTCTCATGAATAAATAAATAAAATCTTTAAAAAAAAAAGAAGAAAGAAAAGGTCTCAAATTATGCATACACACACACACACACACGTACCTAACTATCCTATAAATGCATTCAGAGAGGAAAATAATGGCCAGAGCATTGAATTATAGCCCACGGTGTTTTGTTTTCCTGCGGTTCCCTTAACTGTACCCCTCCAGGACTTCCAAAGTCTTGAAGAGGAGCATAATGTTTCTTTGGGCTACCTGGGACACTCTCTGGCCTTTACATCCCCTCTATTGACTTTCTACTCTAGCTCTAGCTGTAGCAACCAATCTCACACGGGGGTAACTAGAAATATCTGGCCTCAAGTAGCACCTCCTTTGAGACCAAGGGCTTCTTTGATGACTTGCAACATACTGTGTGAACCAATAAGGCATTTTGGCACAGCACAAAGGAGTATAAGGAGTCAGGTCCCCCGTGGAGTTGACCAGGGACCAATGACAGATACAATAAAATGGATAAATACATCCTTCAGGTGAACAAATCGGAACTGCATCTTATACACTTCAGAGGGTCTCCAACAAAATGGGGGCCCGTTCTCTCAGTAGTGACTAACTTAATAATCTATCCATGAACTGACTTTTCCTTCTGAATGTCCTATTACACCACTGGTTCTCAGCTGTGGATGATTTATCTCCCCCTCTCTCCGTTTTCAGGGTATTTGGAAATGTCGGGAGACCTTTTCAGTTGTCACGACTTTGGAGTAGAGGCTATTGGCATCTAGTGAATAGGAGGCAGGGATGTTACTAAATATCTTACAATATATATAGTAGCCCCTACAACAAAGAATTACCTGGATCCAAATAAAAGGCCCCATTTTTAAAAAGATTTTATTTATTTATTCATGAGAGCCACAGAAAGAGGCAGAGACACAGGCAGAGGGAGAAGTAGGCTCCCCGCAGGGACTCAAACCCAACACCGCAGGATCACGACTTGAACCAAAGGCAGACGCTCAACCACTGAAACACCCAGGTGCCCCAAGAGCCCCATTTTTTTTGGGAAATCCAGACAAAGACAGAGGTTACTAGGTTCTAGCTATATTATCAATATCTCCTACAAAGTATTTTTGATTTAAAATATGTGTGTTTGTGCACATGCATGTGTGTATATCAGCTGTCCACCTCAAATTGCTTTCTTAGACTAGCCAAAAATATTCCATTGTCAGTTTTTTTTTTTAAGAACTGTATTTATTTATTTGAGAGAGAGCACGGGGTGTACGCACAGGTTGGGGGTTGAGAGGCAGAAGGAGGGAAGAGAAAGAGAATCCTCGCTGAGCAGGGAGCCTGATGAGAAGCTCGATCCCAGGACCCTGAGATCATGACTTGAGCCGAAGGCAGATGTTTAACTGACTGAGCCACCCAGCACCCCTCCACTGCCCTTTTAATTTGATGCAAACAGGTCTGGGGGCTGAGGGGAAGAGCTCAATTAAAATGTAATGATACTTAAAAACTTAATAAAAAATGAAAAAATCTAATGACACTTCAAAAAAGGAGGCTGAAAATCAGCAATTTATGTTCAACATGAATGAGTTTTACAGTAATTGGGTCTGGATGGCGGCTATGAAGCCAAAGTTTTCACAAAGCTTTCCATGAATCGAGACTCTTCTTTTACTAAATGGCAATTCCAACTTTAGTTTTTGAAGGGAATGGTAATTATTTTTTTTTTCTCTCACTGCACTGTGAATTCTTTGGAGACAGGGTCTTGTTTCATCTATGAATTTCTCAGAGATTCTGGGTTGCCTCTGCCAAGCAAATGTTCAATTAGTTAGTGATTTTGTGACACAGCCAACGTCATGGCCTAGTCCCTTGATTCTTTTTTTTTTTTTTTGTAATTTGTAATTTTTTAAATTTAAATTCAACTTGCTAACATATAACACCCAGTACTATCCCATCAAGTGTCCTCCTTAATGCTTGTCACCGTTACCCTATCCCCCACCCACCTCTGCTTCCACAACCCTTTGTTTCCCAGAGTTAGGAGTCTCTTGTGGGTTTGTCTCCCTCTCTAATTTTTCCCACTCAGTTCCCCTCCTTTCCCTTATAATCCCTTTCACTATTTCTTATATTTTACGTATGAGTGAAACCATATGATTATTGTCCTTCCTTGATTGACCCATTTCACTCAGCATAATACCCTCCAGTTCCACCTTTGTTGAAGCAAATGGTGGGTTTTCGTCTTTCCTGATGGTTGAGTAATATTCTATTCTATATATACACCACATCTTCTTTATCCATTCATCTGTCGAACAACATCATGGATCCTTCCACAGTTTGGCTATTGTGGACATTGCCGCTATGAGCATTGGGGAGCAGGTATCCTGGCATTTCACTACATCAGTATCTTTGGGGTAAATACCAGTCATGCAATTCCTGAGTCATAGGGTAGCTCTATTTTTAACTTCTCGAGGAACCTTCATATCGTTTTCCAGAGTGGCTGCACCAGTTTGCATTCCCACCAACAGTGCAAGAGGGTTACCCTCTCTCCACATCCCCTCCAACGTTTATTATTTCCTGCCTTGTTAATTTTCCCCATTCTCACTGGTGTGAGGTGGTATCTCCTTGGGGTTTTGATTTGTATTTCCCTGATGGCAAGTGATGGCACTTTCTCATGTGCTTGTTGGCCATGTGTATGTCTTCTTTGGAGAAATGTCTTTCCATGCCTTCTTCCCATTTCATGATTAGACTGTTTCTTGGGTGTTGAGTTTGATAAGTTCTTTATAGATCTTGGATACTAGCCCTTTATGTGATATGTCAACTACAAATATCTTCTCCCAGTCTGTAGGTTGTCTTTTAGTTTTCTGATTATTTCTTTTGCTTTGCAGAAGCTTTTTATCCTGATTAAGTCCCAATAGTTCATTTTTGCTTTTGTTTCCCTTGCCTTCATGGATGTATCTTGCAAGAAGTTGCAGTCCCTTGATTCTTAATGCACTACTATTTCCAAGGAATATGGATGGCCTGGACTGTTTAACACAAAGATGACTAATTAAGCAGGGCAATCATTCTATTGCCATTTAAAGCAGCATTCTTTGTCATCTCTAAGGATGTGTTTCCTCTTTTTCTATCATTTGGGGTCTTTAAAAGTTCATTTCCATCAACGTTTCTGTTTAAATATTATCATCAGATCAATCTTGTTTCCCAAACCTTTAAAGAAGGATCTCAAAATTCACTGAGTTTGTTTCTACTCTCAGGATGCAAGATGACAAAATGACTTCTCCTAAGAGAGTTGGTTCCTTTCAGATATGGGTTAAATTTCTGGATTCTTTAAACCCCTCTACATCTACAAAGTTGGTCAAATGAGAAGAAAACCTTTTCAAAAGCATTCTGATCTTCTAATTATACTCTGAACGGGAGATGTTTGCCTCATCATTCAATTAAATCTTAAAAGTTCAGTAAAATTAAGGAGAGAGGACTCTGCTCATTTTTCTGTTGTTGCTAAATTTGATTTGCAATTTGAGACAGTGTATATAGTTCAACTAAACTGAGTCCCTCATTTCAGGAATCAGAGACTCTAACTTCCTTATGGGCAGAACTCAAAGAGCCTGCCTTGATCACCGGTAGATTGTGTTGCTTCCTCTAAGCAGAATTTTCTTTAATTACAGAGCAGTGGCATTGCTGCCTTGCACTTCTGCTGTGTCTTCTAAAGAGCCAATCATGGCATTAGTATCAGACACAGCACTCAAGTGGAAGAGGAAAACAAGAACATAGGCGGGTGAGCAAATTATAATTTTTCATTCTTACAATGCATCTTCTCAAAAAAGAGAAATGATGCGTTAGCTTGAATGAACTTCTGACTTCTGATCTTTGGCTAGGAACCCCTTGGTCTTCTCCTTCCCATGGAGGGACAATAATATAATATTCATTCTCCTGAAACATCAGCAGAGGTTTAAAGGATCCCTGTTACGAACACATCCTGGGGACACAAAAATGGCTTGGAAGCATGTAATAGTTTTATTAATTCATCTTTATAATGTATCATTAAAAGTGAGCCCAGAGCAACCTACCTGTTGTGGATTCTTGCTTCAAGCTTTCTCTGTGCTCCTCACTCTGAACCTGAAACTTTGTTGAGAATGACTGTGGATCCACAGTTTTAAGGTTCGTTAATCATACTCCCTGCTGCATATGCTTTCTGATGTGCTGTGATGCTGAATGAGATTCCCATATTTATGCAAAATATTAACAGAACTTTTTTTATTAAAGACGTGCTTTATTAATCTTAATAAATCATAGTTTGTCGGATCCTTTCTGACTGCTTCTCAAGTAAAATGGGGCTTGACTGTGCAGTAACAGTGTTTATGTCATGCTTGAATTGTTTAAGGTGAGGCTTTGAGTAGTTTTATTGCTTTTGTTTATATAGGTAAACCCAATCTGCACATTTGAAATGATTGATGAACTGCAGCCCCACTTGGAGTGTTTGTCATCACTCATGTGCTGAAGTGACATTTCTTTATGTATTTTGGCATAAACATATGCAACTACTGGCAAAGCATTTGACCCTAGAGTCTGACTATTTGTCATTCTAATCTTTTTTTGCCCAAAGTCAGGCAAGTTACTGTATATTCTATCTTCACGCACATTGCTAATTATTCAACAGACAGTAAAATAGTCTTGTGGCTGGGATTGCATAAATTGCTGAATGTGCGATCTTCATTTCTCCAGCCAGGCAGCTAGGTACTATGCAGAAAAATAAATAAAGTTGAAATGCATGTAAATGTCAAGGAAGACAGCCATATTGAACTACAATAGCTTTTCAGGAAATTCTGCAGCTTCTATCAATGAAAAAAAAAATGAGAGGAAAATGTTTTGAGTGTGGAGCTTAGCAAATCAAATGTAGGCAAAGATTAAGCAAAATTCATTGAACATGACTACCTTGGAATATAATTTTCCTATAATGAGTCTTCTTTGAAAAGCAAGTAACCAATAACTCATATCATGTGGACAGAGATAAATGAAAGGCTTCGTAACCTCCAGGCTCAGAGTTCAAACTCTATGTTGTGTTGTTTGAAAACTTGTGATTATTTATCGGTGAAAATGTCAGAAAAATAATTAAAGTGTAAAGTAATTTTCTGAGGAAAGCAATCACACCTCATTTGAAGAACTTTGCTATGGTTGCATTCCCATAATTCTGAATGAACAGCAACAGAGGGGAGGAGCAAAGGTGGAGAGAAGTGAACAAATTTCAAAACACTTTAAGAGAAACCAAAATAAGTGATATCGTTATTACCCAGTTCATAGCTCCTAGTGAAGAGGCAAATGGTTAAAGTTTCATAGAAAAATAAGAGCTAACAATTCCAGACTGAATACAAGACTCGGTTTTTAGGATGTATATTAATGAGAAATAATATAGCTTGCCATCTTTTCATGATGCAAAATATTTTAGGTACCATCAACCAATTTTAAGCTAACTATTCAACTCGGGATGGTTGACAGTGAGGAAACTCTGGGTTGAGCAGTTTTCAAGTCCATATCCATGGTTGATCCTACTCAGTAGCATGATGTTCTAGAGGAACATTACCTACATTTGATTTCCATCCTCTCCCTTTGA
This sequence comes from Canis lupus dingo, assembly GCF_003254725.2. Classification (NCBI taxonomy): domain Eukaryota; kingdom Metazoa; phylum Chordata; class Mammalia; order Carnivora; family Canidae; genus Canis; species Canis lupus. The sequence continues at coordinate 56,887,416 of NC_064254.1, forward strand.
GAATCAAGATGACACTCTGGTCCTTGTAAAGTAGGGTTTTTCTTAGTTCACTCATGTGTGAAGAACAAGCCTATAGATAAAATGAGAAAAGATTAAAGAAACATAAAAGGATAGTAGCCACTGAGTTAGTAACAAAGGTGAGCATTGAGGTCACCACACACCCTGACAAGTATAAAAGTATAAAATACATCATTTTTATGTTACCTTGATTTGAATGTTACAGTTCAGACAGGTAGTATAGGAATTCTTTTTCTTTTTCTTTCCTTTTTTTAAAATTTTTTTACTGTTTTCAGGTTGGCTTTTGCTTTTGTTTTATGAAACACAGTATGCTACATTATTGTTCAAAGCATTTGCTGCCCTCCCCTGAGGTGGATTTTACTTTCATATGATTTTAGATTTAGTTGTGTAACTGGCAGTGCCCCTGCCAGCAAAGATTATGCATCAGGAGTGGCCATGTGATTTCTTTTCACCAACGAAACGTGCACAGAGAGGCCTGTGATACATCAAAACAGAGGTTTGGAAAACCATTCTGTATTTTCACCACACTCTTGCACCTCTGCTACAAGTCTGGAAATATTTCTGAAAAGGGAAACTCCACCTGCCTAGGCCCCAGGACAAGAAAAGGCATGAGCTGCACTTGTTCGTGAAGGACATGGCACAAGAGTATGAAAGATAATCTTGTGGTATGTTTCTAAGATTTGGGGGTTGTTTATTATTGCATGATGTTAACCTAAGGATTTGGCAATCTTCTGTAAATCAGAAAAATTTATGGAAATGTTCCTCAGGAACTGCTCACATGTGTTCTTCTATTGATTAAATCTGATTCAAAAGACAATCAGTAAATGTCAAACACTCTGAAAGATGGTGTGAAGAGGTACCAAAAAAAGTGTGTGCCATAATCCTGGCCTTCATGGTTCTTCCATTTTAGTCATTATTTACAGTCTCTATTGAAGGAAAGATTTCTCTTACTCTTGAGACAGACGCACCAAAATGATGCACATATTTACACATGTGTGAACTATAATTATAAATCTCATTTTCAGAAGCCATAAAGGACAGTCCACTACTTCATGTTTCCACTTCAACATACCCACACATTGGATGTATCCTCAGAGATAGTTGACACTGTGTGGACTAGTTGTTGCTAAACTCCATGCTGAACATTTCCACATTTCCCCCACCATAAGCCCAATTGCTGCCCTGTGAGGTAGACATCATGGTCGAGACATTATGAAGGAGCCCTGCCTGAGGGCCAAGGACTTAGAAGTAGTGAGTAGTAGATCCACTCTAGCTCTGCTCACCTCAGCCCACTCTCTTTCGTCTCTGCCAGCCTGGTGTGGAGCGCTAGGGTTTCCCAGTAACAGAGCACTGGGAGCTATAGTGTACGGGGTTCCATGGGAACTGAGCAGCAGTCTTTTCCTCAGGGCACTCTGAAGCTGTGTCCCCATGATCCCCTCTGGCAGTTTGTTCACTCATAATCACCTCATTGAGACAGTGCATTTCAATGAATTTCTTCGTGGCTTATTTTGATGGGTAGGAGAACACATGCAGAACCTGCAACTTTCCTTTCTCTCTCTTTCCTTCTTCCGCTTAAGAAGAATAGATCCAAAGCCAATGAGCAATAGGATCTGGACTATCAGCATAGGGAGCTATGCTTCCAGTTCCTGTTAAAAATCCTAGTGCATGTGCACCAGCATCTTCTTGGCCTGGCCTTGTTTCTTTTAAACCTCAGGTTTATAGCTTGTGTTAATTTGCATGGTTGCACTGAAATAATGAGGACAATAATTAGAGTCCAAAACATTATGAATCAGGGGATTCACATCAATATAACAAAAGCATTCAAGAGTAACAAGGAAGCGCATAGACCAAAGAATGCTATTATAATGCACCTCATGTGACCATGGATTAAAAGTAGATACACCCTTCTGTTTGGTATCAGAGAAAGCAGAGAATATCCTTTGTGATTGGAGCTCACACAGCATGGAAGTTATAGCAGTAATAAGATGAATTATAGGGTATGTAGGGTAGAATCAAGTCTAAAATTTCACAAAAAAAACAATGACTACAGTTTTATTCCTTTGTAATTGCAACCAGGGCATCCCCCAAATATGAAGTCTGGTGTCAAAGACTACAACAAGCCATTCCCTTTAAGATGACCAAGCTCCTCCAGCTTTGTCTCTGTTCTAATTGTTCCTTGTGCTCCCCATTTTATTGATTTTAAGCTATGATCATGTTATCTGTGTTATCTACATCTTCCTCTGTGTACTGTATAACCAGTTGCATAAGACGATCAGGCACTCAGATTATTGTTGAAAATAGAGTGATTTGGATATGAGTGTACATACATGAGTACATACAACAAATTGGAATGCAACTTGAGTTACTGAGGCTTATTTGCTGAGTATACGTAACATAGAGAAAATTTACGTGCTTGAATAAGTGTGTTTATATTGCAATACATTGATGTATACACATTCATGCATTCCTTCATTCAACAAAAATATATTGAGTGCCTGTGTTATGACAGGCCCACTTCAAGGAGTTGTGGACAGAGGACTGAATAAAACATAGACTCCATTTCATAGGCTGATATACTAATGGAAACATTTGACAATAAACAAAGGAGAAAAAATATATTTAAATATATTTAAAAATAGCAATTGGTAGTTGCTTAAAAAAATTTAAAGGGTAAAGGAATAAAAAAAAATGCAGATGTCATTTTAAATATAGTAGTCAGGGAAAATCTTTCCTAGGATGAACAGAAACTTGTAAAAGGGATAACAATCGTAGATTAAAGTGTCCATTGATGATTTGTCCAATAGTTCTTTGTTATCTGAGGACTTAAGAGTTCTTTTTCTCCTCCTTTCACCTTCCCTCCTTCCTATCTTTATTTTCCCAATTATACTGTTATATTTAAAATGCTAACCTTTGTTTTCTTGGGTTTTCATTACTAACATAAAATCATTCAGACAATGATAACCTCTCTTCAAAAATTAGAAATACCAGGGTGCCTGGTTGGCTCAATTGGTTGGGCATCTGCCTTTAGCTCAGGTGTCCTGGTGTCCTGGGATCTAGCGCCACATTGAGCTCCCTGCTTAGTGGGAAACCTACTTCTCTCCCAGGTCTCTTCTCTGCTCATGGTCTCTCCCTTGCTCACTGTCTCTCTTAAATAAATAAAACCTTAAAAAAAATTAGAAATACATTATACCGTATCATTTACATTGGGAATTCTCCAGATAATCTCTCAGAACTAACACCTCTTTTTTATCAGTAGATAGTTTTTTAAAAATATTTTTCCTTGAATTAAAAGAAGTTTCATCTTTCTATACAGAGATGATTTATCAGCCAGCTTTTCCTCCAAATTACTAAGCCAATTCAAGGGAGATGAAAGAATTTATTCTTTAAGGTAAACATAGAGGGAAAAATCAGAAAGAAATTGACAGCCTAGTGAGACAAAAAGGCATATTCATTAAAGAGAACCTTTTTAAGAAAAACTCAGAACATTACTTCTTTGAAAAATTACTTCTCTGTCACAGCTGTGTGGCTACACATACAACTAAAGCTACCTGCAGATAGAGCAGATAGCTCTCAATAGCCACGGTACACAAAGCCACCCTTCAAGACCACATTTATTTTCATCTGAAATTGGTGGAGAGATTTCCTGCAAGGAGCAGGAAGGCAGTGAGAGTGTGTCCCAGCTTTGCACTCTGACTGGATGAGCTTGGGCACATTACTTGACATAGTGGCTTGATTTCTTCAACTGTAGACAGAGATAATCATGCTTTCCCTGTGGGGTTTTTATGAGGATTACCTAACATAATGCACATAAAGCACACACTATGGGGTCTGGCATGTGGTCAGCACTCAGTAATTAAGATATCTAATTATTACTGCACCCATTTTTGCTTTCCTCTTTATTCATTACCTGATTTATATTGAAGTATGGACCAGACACATACTGGAAGGAGATTTTTAAAAAATTGGAAATATCTAACAGATACTACTATGTGGTAATCATCTGTCATTGTCAAAACTTTGAAATTCTTGGGGATCCCTGGGTGGCTCAGTGGTTTGGCGCCTGCCTTTGGCCCAGGGCGCAATCCTGGAGTCCCAGGATCGAGTCCCACGTTAGGCTCCTGGCATGGAGCCTGCTTCTCCCTCCTCCTGTGTCTCTGCCTCTCTCTCTCTCTCTGTGTCTATCATAATAAATAAATAAATAAATAAATAAATAAATAAATAAATAAATCTTTAAAAAAAAAACTTTGAAATTCTAAGCTCTGGATACCATGAAGGTCTAGGCCTTTCCAGTTACAGCAGTTCCATATGTGCTCAAGCGCAATGGAAGAACATGTGTACTCAGATGAAGGTGAACCATGCCAGATTGTTTTACCACCTGAATATATATTCTAGTGAGAACAGAAGAAGGTTTAGATGAAACCATCATAGTTTAGATCTCACCAAGAAAAGCTTCCTGAAGATAGTCATCCATGTGTGTTGCAATTTTTGAGAGTCAGAGGAGGGAGCCAAGTTTGCAACTGTAGTCAACCAGCCTTGACAGAGACTTAGTCTAGGAAGGATTTACCCTCTGCTTTTGAAGGGAGTTCAAACAGATACTCTGGGATTTTTATTTTGTTTTCTAAAATATGACAAAAATCAAAGATTAAGTAAAACTATTGCTCTTTATTTGTAAAATTTTACTTTCATTCTCTCCCACTTAAATGTAAAATCTATGAAGGCAGTATCTCTAGCTGCATTTGCTCAGAGCCTAAAACAGTGCCATAAACATAGTAGGGTATCAATAAAAAATTGTCATTTTGGATGAATAAAGGATAAATATATGAATGTTTGAATAAATGAATGAATTAAATAATATCCAGATGAGGAAATGTCTTTTTTATTCCTGTTCACATTTAGGACTGTGTCTGGAACCAAATGAAATTTTAATACATGAATAAATATTTAAGATCTTAAATGTTAGGCATACCCTTGACTGAAGAATGGTCCTCTTTTCTTTAGAAGAATTGGCTTCTTTCTTTCTTTCTTTCTTTCTTTCTTCTTTCTTTCTTTCTTTCTTTCTTTCTTTCTTTCTTCTTTCTTTTCTTTCTTTCCTAGGCTCTACACCCAGTGTGGAGGCCAATATGGGGCTTGAAGTCATGACCCTGAGAAAACTGGTCTTTTCAACAATGGATGTAGCTTCAAGAAGACATAAACAGGGCATGAAACCTGGAAAAAAATCATAGATTGCTCTCACATGTACTTTAAGATACGCTTTAGAAGGCATGTTGTCTAAACTCCCAGTCAACTCAGAAGAGTCTCCTTCAACAGTCCTGGGAGATGAGCATCCATTTAAATACATCCCATGAAGAGAAGCCTATCACTTTTAGACCCAGTCCATTAAAGGGTTGGAAAGCTCTATTAGAACTTTCCTCCAAGGCGGGTACTCATAAACATTTCATGACCTATTTGCCTATTATGTATAGACTTGCATACTTTAAAAAATAGCTTCAGTGTTTTAGCATGAAAAACATAGATATAAGAAAGCCATTAAAATAAAGATAAATGCACCAGATAAGAAAACATGAGAGGGAACATAATTATATCAGAAATAATGAGTAACAATTAGGCTCTGGGATTGTGCACCATATTTAGCTCTGAGCTCCCTGGCAGCCAAGACAGAATTAGTGAACAAGAAGCAACCAATGAGATATTTGAGGCTAGAACAGAGGCTGTTGTCATACGCCTTTTCCTTGTCTCCTAGTCCACACAAGAGGAGAAGCAACAGTGTTGTAAATGTAGGTTGTTCTGGATCAAACTGAAAAGGCAGAATGAACCCGCACAGATCATTTACAAAGGTTGATACGTAGACAGATAGTATCTGTCTGTGAGTAATACTTCTGTAAGTGACCTGATGTGAATTTATTATTCAGTGAATTAATCAACAAGTATTTATTGAACCTCAGCTAAGTGCCAGCCACAATTCCTCTCTCTTTACAGCACACAGTCGATATAAAGAGTGCTTGATTATGTCCCAAATGGTGGGTATAAATCAGGGCTTTTCAAAGTATTTTCATTAGACAATCTCTTCTGAAATATGCACTGCTCATGAACATACCCAGAAACCCAGTAGTGATAGAGCAGTGAAGGAGACAGAGGGTCCTGCTCTCCTGAAGGCTGCATTCTAGTGGTATTTTCATACCCACACCACAGAAATTGATAAACAGAAATGATTCAGTGTTCAGGATCTGAGGTCAAAGGATGGAGGCTCAAATCTTGAGCCTCTCACTTACCTAAGTGTGTGCCGTTGACCATGAAAGAAAACTGTTCCATACCTCACTTCCTGTTAGGTAAAATAGGGAAGATAATGCATATGGCTACTGTAAGGATTGGCTATGGCAATCAAGGAGCAATGCTTGGCACAAAGTAAGTGCTCAATACAAGCTGGCCAACACTGCGTTACAGATGAAGAAACTGAAATCCAGGAAGGCAGAATGATTGTCTAAAGTCACATAGCTAGCAAATGGTAGAACTTAAATTCCTATCTAGACAGCATGACACGAAATTCTGATTTCTTCACTAGTATGCAGTGAAAGACAAGGTCATGAAAAGTCTGGACTCTCAGATCTTGAAGTCTCTGGAATGACAGGAAAAAAAAAATACCATGAACTAAGCAATAAGGAGACATTGGAGATTGGGGGAGAGCAGTCTTATCAATGAAATAACCAAAATGTTGTTGTAGAATGACTGACTTTCTGGCAATATAAAGAATCATTGAAAGGACAGCAAACAGAGTTTAGGATTTATTTAGATTTGTATTTCAGCTTTTAATAGTAATGGAAAAAAACTTGTTTCCATTGCTCAAAAAAGGCCCCAATCATTGAAAGGTTGCTTTCAGGGGACAGGCCAATGAGAAGAAACTAGAGCCTAACATCTGCCAATCTCTAGGGTAGGACCACCTCAGAGACTGGAGAGCAGAGGCTAACATGAATATCCAGGAAGGCCAGGACAGTGTAGTACAGAGAGTGGGGGTGACCTGGGCCATCCATTTCCTTACCTCTTTTGAGTTTCACTTCTCTCATCTGTAAAATAGGGGTAATAAAAGTACCTCCCTCAGAGGGTTACTGTGAGTTTTAAATAGTTAACATACAAAAGTGCTTGGAATAGTGCCTGGTACATACTATGTCCTCAATAATTATTATTATTATTATTACTGAAATTAAATTTATGACTTTGAGAAAGTTAGTTAAGCTCTTTAAACTTCAGTTTCTACATTTCAAAATGAGGACCACACTGTAGTCAGTTCTATGAGCATTTTAAAGTTATACAGTCAAAATGAATCTCATATTTGATTTATATACTTTATGTATAGAAAAGAAAAGAAAAAAAAGAAAACTATTGAACCCCATACTCAGTGGCATCTTAGAGTCAAGAAAATAAAGTAATGCTTATCTTGCATGGTCATTGAAGGCTAAAAAACCTACATATACCCTAAAGCCTACCACACTGGGAATTTCAGCTTGTCTCACATAGTTTTTTGCCTCATTTTTGTCCTAGAATCTCATGCTTCCGTTCCATCGATATGTGGGCATCTACATACATCATAATTTACCTTTCTTTGAAGTCAAGTAGTCATTTGTTGTGTCTGTCCTTTCAGGATTAGATTAACATATACTCCTCACCCCTCATTTTATAATCCATTTCAGAGCATTATTTTTGAGAATCTGCACTTGGCTACTTCAGGAAGCACGTTAGCAGTATACGAGTTAAGAGCCTGGGGCTTCTGAATTGTATAGAACTTTAACATTTTCTTGTATAAGATGATAATGATGAGATCAGCCTTAAAGACTGAAAACTAAATAGGAGGTAATGCTAAACTGCACAGTACCTGGCCTATATCAAGCCCTCGACAGATAATAGCTCTTAATTGTTTTTATAGCAACAATTCTAAGTCCTCTAGTATTTAATGATGACCAACAAAATTATGGGCATAAGAATTATTTTATTAAAAAAGATTTTACTTAACTTATTTGAGAGAAAGAGCACCAGTGGGATTGAAGAGGCGTAGAGGCAGAGGGAGAAACATACTCCTTGCTAAGCAGGGAGCCAGACACAGGGCTCTATCCCAGGATCCTGAGATCATGACCTGAGCCAAAGGCAAACACTTCACAGACTGAACCACTCAGAACATAAGAATTCTTACATAAAATATATATTTCATAAAAACTCACAGATTGTTTAATACACTCTGTGTTAAATGATTCTTAATTTCAATGCCTACATTCCCATATTCTAAGATCAGAGATATCTCTGTCCCCAAAATATGAAATTTAAAAATATTAAAAGCTCATTTTAATAAAATATAAATTAAACACATCCCCAAAATGAAATGCATATTATATACTCTGTCTCAATAATGAAACTTACTGAAAATGTCGAGGTCTAGAATGCCATTTTTTTTTAAGAATACCTTCTATTGATATAATTACACAACCTATTGAAAGGACAAACAAAAGCAATTCTGTTGCATGCTAAGTACATTTCTTCAATGGAGATTCAAGGAGCAACATATAGTATAAAGTAAGTCCTATAGCATGATAAACTATACTAGAGTTCCCCAGCCCCTATAAGAACACAGGGGACAATCTATACATCTAATATGTACATCTAGTGTAAGATTTATCCTGATTATACAACTGAAATGTGAAAAAAGGTCACGGAACTAAACGAAGCCATGAATCACCACTCCTGGAGGGAGGAGCAAGAGCCCAGCCATTTAAAATTTTACAGAGTGTTTCTTTGACCTATCTGTCAGGCTCTAGTAACTATGATGATGACCAGGTCAAATAAGAAAACTAATAGAACTCAACTAAGTTGAGTTATCTAAGTTGAGTTATCTATCTAAGTTATCTAAAGATCTTTTAGAAAATCAATAACTGATAGAAATAATAATAGTCAATGTTATTAAACGCTTTCTATGTAGAGGCCCTTATGTTTATTAAACACTTCTCATGTATATTGGTCAGGAAGCCTTTCTATTCTTAGCACAGCTTTTGGTATATAAGAGGCATTCTCTTACTATTTTTCAATGAAAACAATTATTTCATCTACAAAAAAATGACAGTAAAGACTGTCACATTTCCCTAGTATTTTTTAAATAACTCTATGCTTATAATTACTTATTAGCTGTCTTCCAACCTTCTTTTTTTTCTCTTTTTTTTCCTTCCCCTCTTTGAACTGCTTTATTCTTCTCCTCCTTCTCCCCATCCTCCTCCTCCTCCTCTTTCTTCTTTTTCTTTGTCTTAGGGCTTAGGTGGGAAATTATTTCTCTCAAACAATTATAAACAAACAAAACACTTCATTTTGAAAAGTTACTCAAATTCTTTTTATTCAAAATTCTTTTGTACTTTCACCTTAAAAATGATTCTACCTGGATATGAATATATTCTCAAGATGTCATCTTTATGTAGGCCATTAAAATATCCCCTTTTCCTTAACTTTAATTATTGTTGAGTTTTCTGGGGGTCATTTTCATCTCTTTTGTAAATGTAAGTAGAGCATTGTATTTTCTTTCCCTTTCATCTCTCATAGCTCCCTAGATCCCCACAGTTTTTCAAAAAGAACTGTAAATGATGCAGTTAGCATGCTTGCCAGTTTCTTTCATCCCACAGATAGAAGGTATATCATCTGAACCTGCTGATTTGTAGATACGCAGACTTTCCGAGGACTCACTTAGCCTGCTTTTGTAGATAGCTATTTTTACGAGATCTTCATTACTTTCTGATTGCCCAATATTTTTCTTTTTTCATTCCTTCCAAAGACCAATTTATAAGATAAGTTCAAGGCCTTAGACATGTTAAAGTGATCATTAATTTCAAGAGGCTCCACATTTATGAGTCCATTGGTCATGACATTGATTGTGTCCCTACTGTGTTCAGAGCACTGTATTTACCAAAGCCAAGAGCAGCTTGAGGCTTTTCTCCCTGAGAGCCTCTTCTTCTTGTTACAATTTCTTTGTTACTCTGTCTCATGTTATCTTTTGCTAGAGTTTTTCACTCAAGCAATATGTTGGTTTGGGTTCATTATCTTCTTCTCAACTTAAAATACAGATCACATGCTATGTGGAACAATTTTGAAGAGTATATAAGAAGGCACACCCAATGTTTACACACTTAGGTTCTGCTTTGTTCATGGAATTTTTCTTCGGAGGTTATTTCATGTCACATATTCATTTTCCAAAATCTGATTCATTGAGACTTTTTAACTTATTCAGCTTATGTGTATAGCTTGATTAGAAGGGAACACAAGCAGTGGAGTTTGAGGGGTAGGTTTGTCATTATTATTGTCCTAGATGCACCATGATGATATTTATCTAAGTAATAATAGAGCTGACTCTATTTCTGTTAATGGATGGTTTTGAAATATGTGTTATGACTATTAATAGCCTAACGGCTTACAGAAATTCTACCTCACATTGTGACATTTGGAAATCACAGTTAACTACAGAAACTGACAGACACACACAGAATATCACTTTTTTACACAATAAAATGGAAGCAATAGACAACTGTCCATCTGAAGTGGTGTACTACTAATGGCTCATTTTACAAGGCAAATGGCTGCTTTTGATTAATACTTGAGTTTCTGTGGCACCTTCCTGACTGTACTTTGGAATATTTGGAGGAATAAACAGAGTAAAACATTTTGTCCACTTTGTTTTTGATAAAATTTCAAGTACCTTATTTTTTCATACCCACTGATTTAAGTATCTCTGTATAACATAATTCCATCATTAGGCAAAACATTTTTGACTCTTCAAATATTGGGGAAGCTGCAGGTCAAGTTAATGGAAATAAATGGCTCTTAGGACTTAAGAACAAAAACACTTGTTTAGTAAGACCCTGTTTTTTGTTTTGTTTTCTTTTCTTTTGTTTTAAAGACTTTATTTATTTATTCATGAGAGACACAGAGAGATAAAGAGAGAGGCAGAGACACAGGCAGAGGGAGAAGCAGGCTCCCTGCAGGGAGCCCGACATGGGGCTCAATTCCAGGACTCCAGGATCACGCCCTGAGCTGAAGGTGGCGCTAAACCGCTGAACCACCTGGACTGCCCAAGACTGTTTTAATGTAAGGTTTAGCCTACCTGGGCAGCTGATTCAGGTGCCTAGACTGTGGCAGAAAGTGCAGGTGGGCTCTTCCTTGGCGTGGCCCCTCCTGTGGGGCATGGCCTAGTGCCAGGGGAGGAGTGGAGATGTCAGACTCAAAGCAGTTGGGTTAGGTCCCAAAGCCTCTGCTTCTTATTCCCTGAAACTGGACAAGTTACATTATCCTTCTGAGTTTCACTTTTCTACATTTGTACCTGCTTTAGTGTTGTATGAAATGCCATGTGGTATCTCATGCAGCCTAGCACCAGAGTTAGTGCTCATTTCATTTTTCTGTAAATTCAAATAAAAAGGGGGGAAACAGAAACAAGATTATTCCTCGATCATTAAGCCCACATTAAATGAACTATGTATACATTAACAGCATAAATATACACACAGGGACACCTGGATGGCCCAGTGTTTGAGCGCCTGCCTTCGGCTCAGGGTGTGATCCTGGAGTCCTGAGATTGAGTCCCACATGGGGCTCCCTGCATGGAGCCTGCTTCTCCCTCTGCCTATGTCTCTGCCTCTCTCTCTCTCTCTCTCTGTGTCTCTCATGAATAAATAAGTTTAAAAAATCTTAAAAAAAAAATATATATATATACAGTGCATGTAAAATCAGGATTTAAATGCAGTGCCTTTACTTACATCTTGCTAGATTGTAAAATGCTTCTCTACTTTCCCCTCTTCATTCACTTTATCTTTTTCTCTTACAAGTGTAAGAACATGAGAATGCCTTTGAAGGCATGATAAAGGTCAAATTAATACAACGTAGAAAACAAGAAAAGGAAAGTCTACGGTTCCTTGGTATTTGTCACACTTATTTTTCAGTCTGAAGGCCAAATGGTCTGTCTATGGATTAGCATGGGAATTTGTTATTCCCACCAATTAATCAAGGCTTTCGACAAGTACAACTAGCATTTGTGTTCTGGGGTTAGACCCCTTTTGCCTTTAACACCTTATTGTTGTGTCTTCCTCCTGTTCCAATCTATGTTTGTCTGGCTCATGCCTAGTCTCTGAACATAGCTCATTCCCATGCTTCATTTGAGCATGTTGTCTTCATTCCTGAGAAAGCTCTCTGGAAATTAGTATCCTGGCCCTTTGGCATTCACTTGTCAACTCTTAATTGAAGCTCAACTCTTTTAACAAGCTAGGCCTGAAGTCTCCTATGCACTAAGCACCTCTTCCTCATTATTTGTACAGACCCTATCTTACACCTTAGGTATAGAAGAGGTGTTTTTTTTTTTTTTTTTCTAATGACACCTGTATGGTATCTGTCACACAACTGGCCCTCAGCTGATACTAATGGATAAATTAATGGATGTTTGTTTCCTATAGAAATGCTGATGTGATAAAATGCAATGTTGCAATTGTTCTCAGTTATAGAACTCATAAACTGAAACTCTAGAGCCATTTCTATTCACTGTTCCATTTAATCTTTAACACAACTCTGTACAATTGACATTATTATCCTTATCTTATAGATGGGATTTGGAAAGGTTAAATCTTTTGCCCAAAGTCATATAGGCAGTAAATAGTAGAGTAGGGAAGAAAACCCAAGTTGGCCTGGGTCAAAGTCTTAGCTCTTAACACAAACAATTGTAGAGGGCTATCAGCCTTCCTGCCTCTACTTCTCTAAACTACTTCTTAAAGAAAAGCCCTGTGTTCCAACCATACAGTCTTCAGTTACAGCAATTCCATGATTTGTCCTAACTCTTTCTTTTTACTATTGAGTTCTATCTCTACCAAACTACAGGTTTTATAGGTGGTGCTACTTTTTAATGTGGCTTACTTTGAATGTAAAAATTTTCCACTACACCTCTCTGGAACTGTAGTCTGAAACCACAATGTGTTCCAGATGGAGGACTCCTTGTAAGTTTCTCCCATTATTCAATGGCATTTCCCATATGTTTGCCCATCAGTACTTCCAATGAAAAAGTGTGTACCACCAGAGTTAAACATAGTCTAATCAGCTGGAGATTTTGTTGTTTCACTGTTTCAAGCTCACAAGTATATTTTAACATTACAGTTTATTGCATGAATTTGTATCCATAGCCCTCCAGGTTAAAGAAATTGTATTAACTCTCAACTTACTGAGCTCTCACCATGTGATGGGCACTTTGTGAAATGCTCTACATGTATTATCTAATTTAAACTGTATGACTGCTGTATAATATGATACTAGTGCCTGAACTCATATAGGAGAAAAATGAGGTCACTGGCCCAAGATCACAAAGCTAACAAGAGAAATATGCAGAATTCTATCACTATGCTATTAGAAGACTCTGAACTCTTCATTACTGCTGTATTATCTCCCAACTAGTATCTCACAAAACATAACATTTATGCTAAAAGGAAAAACTATAGCAGCTACTAATTTAAGAATTAGCAAAATTTTTCAACAGCCATATCATATTTTTAGTGGCAAGTTGCACTCAAAAGCACCGAACAGGAAGATGAGATCATAGACTTACTTATCTGTAAGAAATTTAGAAATAGAACCAAATCCTGCTTACCAGCCTGCTTGCTATTAATGGCTTCTTTTGTTATATGTATTGATCATTAATATACTAACTTGAAGCAGTTAAAGCTAAAAGCAACTAAAGCTTATAGCTTTGAGCTTCTACAACCTAAGCACAAGAACACAAACGATTCTGTTAGCCGTTGGATAACGTTGACAAGTGCTTATAGACCCATTACTACACGGGGAGAGGCAGTCTTGGCAGAAATGTCTGGGGGACCCCAGAAGAGTATATGATTGATCTAATCCATTTTCTTTCAAACAGAGCATTTTCTATTTTAAATGATTCCAAAATAAGTCCCCCACTGCCCAATATCAAAGTGCAATTATTTCTGCATTGATTTTAAATAAATGAAGTCAAGAGCCATCATAAGTGTAAAGGTTTTGAGCTACTGGGTGGAAACATCATTCAAAAGCCTTCTGTTAAAAAGGACAGGGAGAGGCGCCTGGGTGGCTCAGTGGTTGAGCATCTGCCTTTGGCTCTGGGTGTGGTCCTGAGTCCTGGGATTGGCTCCCACGTTGGGCTCCCCATGGGGATCCTGCTTCTACCTCTGTCTCTGACTCTCTCTCTGTGTCTTTCATGCAAAAACCAATTTTGAAAAAAAAAAAAAAAAGAGAGAGAGAGAAAGAAAAGGACAGGGAAAGCTCTCCTGCATGTCTTCAAGGTGGTCTCATCTTTGCCTGCATATTCTTTATTCACCTTACTATGTGAGTGTGTATAACACTGAGTGGAACCCTTCCTGTTTTAATTCTTAGCCACCTATTTGCAAAGGTGAGCCCCTCTTATTTCCGATTACAAATACATTATATAGACAGGGAATTCACGGTCTATTTCTAGGGTGCTAAAATAAGCCATCTTTTATACAGATGCACTGACAGTGAATCAAACAAAAACAACACATAAATGAATGTTTGAAAATATCACATTTTGTTATTCTGTAAAAACAGAATGGTCAGTTATGTCTTACTGTTGAATTAAATGCTGTATATTGGTGTTAAAATAAATGAACTGATGAACACATTCCTTTCCAGTGCTGCCATCTGTGAACTGCTTTCCTAGAGGAATTCTTGTGGGAAAATTACCTGTTTATAAACATGCTTTATTTTCAAATATTAAGGTTCCATTGACCTTTTATGTTTTGTAATTTTTTGTTAAAATGAGCACTTGAGGAAAGTGCTTTAAAAAGGATGTGAGATAATGCATGGAAAGTTATGATTTCTTTTATCATGAGAGATGGATAGATAGACTGATCTTTTCTACAATTCTCTTCATCTGATCAATAGCTTACTAGAGAAGTAGAAGGATATTACACAGGATTTTTAATTGGTCAATTTCTACTTTTAAAAATCTTCAATACTTTTCTAATTCTCCCCTTTCAATCCTCAAGGTTACATCTGCAATTATGCTACATTATTGAGGTCATTCAAAATAATATATAGACACCTTAGTATTTTCTATTCTCCATTGATGGCTTTACTGTCCTTTCTCCTGATTTGCTCTAATAGAGCTCACTTACAAGCATTCTGTGCGCGTCGAGCTTCATCTCTGTTTGGCAGTGGCAGCTGCTTGCTTCTTCAGCATTCCTCCTACTTGTACTCAGCACATTATGATGCTAGATGCAAGATCACCTTACAAATAAATGAAAACCTTCAGTGTTAATTCTGAGACAGCCAAAATAAATCAATCAACGCAAGTCAGTTGAATTATGAAAAAGTTTATACTTTTAAATCTTCAGTAGCCAGCCAATGGCACTTTTGTCAGGTCTGCCCTTTCTCCCTGGAGGTCTGGACTTTGGACTTGTTACCCTGATCCTTCCTCTTCTTCTAGAACATGGGAGCATTGGAGAAATCCCCTAAACCATCAACGAGGATACTGGGAAGGAAGAATGTGAAGACAGAAGTACACAATAATATTCTCTTCTGTGTGTGCACGTGTGTGAGAGTATGTGTTAAAAGAGCTAAATCACTGTCTGACTATGATGATGGCAGATGTGAAAACAAGAACACAATGAGGCAAGGAATCTCATGTTATAGAAGCAATATTTAATCAGGGTCAGGGGAATTTGAATCTATCGCTATTCTTTTCATCCAAATCCTTCCTGGGATCCACAAAATCCCTCATAAACTGCTGGAGGAGGAGTAAATAGTTGCAACGAATTCAGATATCTGTGTCCTGATGTTGAGCATTTATATTACTCAGAAATTTTACTCTCACACACCTAGCCTACACAGTTCATAACAGTGCTATTCACAAAACCAAAAGCCTAGCAAAACAGCCTCAATTGCTGAGAAAATAAATAAATTATGGTATATTCACACAAAATATTACATTGTAGTCATAACAAATGAACTATAGTGACAAGGATCAATGTAGGTGAATGTTAGCAATAAATTATTGAGTGCAAAATAGAAGTCCAAAGGTGGCACATTGTCCTTAAAAAAAAAAGACTAAAATAAAAGTATGCACTTTTATGCTAAAAATATAGATGCAATAAAAACTATAAAACATGGAATATTGCCAGTGATGAATTTGAGTTTCAAATAATGCTTGACTTGGGTGGTGAAAACATGAGATGAGGAACCGTATGACCAGATGTATGTTTTACTTACACTGGCTGCCTCCAAAAATCTACCCCCTGAATTTAATATAATAAAACAGTCATTTATCATGCTAATGGTTTCTGTGAATCAGAAATTTGGACATGGCCTAGCAGGATGGCTTGTCTGCATCATCATGTCTGCAACCTGAGATGGAAAACTTCAAGGTGATGGAATTGTCAGAAGACTCATTAATTCTATGGATTCAGTGATTGATGGTGACTATCAGTTGGAGCACTCAGATTCTCTTCAAATGGACCTGTCCATGAGGCCTCTGCATAGTATAGTATGAGCTTTCCTACAGCATGGTGGCTTGGCTCCAGGGCAAGTTTCACCAGAGAGAGCCACTTGGAAACTGGATAGCCTTTATGACTTAATCTTACAAATTAGACAGCATCACCATATTCTAGTCACCAAGGCAGTCACAAAGTCTGAAGCAGATACAAGAGGAAGAAACTACACTCTTATATAACATCTTCATGTTAACTTGAGATTTTAGAAGAGCCTGGGGGACAGGAAATATTGCTTTGATCATTTTTGGAAAATACATTCTGCCATAGTCTACCCTCCAACTACAAAATTTACATCCCTACCACACAGAAAATGTACTCCATCAGTACTTCCTCGAGATGCCCTCAGCCTCAACCCATTACCACATAGTTCTCAGACTCGAGGATGTGAATTCCATTCTCTACATCAGGTCCAGTGAAAATAGAGACATAAAAGTGATATTATTGATTTATCCAAAGAATACAAAAATACAAATTCAAAGAGGTACATGCACCTCAATGTTTATAGCAGCATTATCAACAATAACTATAGAAAGAGCCCAAATGTCCATCAACTGATGCATGGATAGAGAAGATATGGTGTGTGATTATGTGTATACATGATGGAATGTTATTTAGCCATCAAAAAGAATGAAATCTTGCCATTTGTAATGATGTGGATGGAGCTAGAGTGTATTATGCTAAGTGAAATAAGTCATTCAGAGAAAGACAATTCTCTATGATTTCACTCATAGGTGGAATTTAAGGAACAAAACAGATGAACATATGGGAGGAGGAAAGAAAGAAAGAGGGAAGCAAACCATAAGAGACTCAACAATAGAGAACAAAGTGAGGGGTGATGGAGGGAGATGGGTAGAGAAGGGTTAAATGAATGATGGGCATTAAGGAGGGGACTTGTTGTGATGAACACCGGGTGTTCTATGTAAGTGATGAATTGCTGAATTCTGTTTCTGAAGCCAATATCAAACTGTATATTAACTAACTATAATTTAAATAAAAAATTTTAAAAATAAAAAATGTATCAATAACAGATGAAAAGAAAATGATGTTATTGAAAAAGCTCAGATAGAGATTCCCAAAACTGAGGAGCATAATATTACTATAGTTGATTAATGCCTGAAGGATGTATATGAGGCTTATTGTTGAAAAACCACTGAGCAGTAGAAACAAAACTAAGGGTCATAGGCAAATGGTAAAGTGGGCCTGGGGAAGTGACAGTGAGGTTAGAGGGAAGAGGAGAGGGAGAAAGGAATGACCAGTAGACCCATGCACAGTGTTCAAGAGGCTAGATGACTCCAACAGGTCTTGCTAGAGGAAACCTAAGGACACCAGCTGGGTGTGGCCATGGCAGCAGTGTGCAGGAGCAGGTCATAGAGCTGGGCCTATCTGGTTTGGAGTAGAGTTCTCTCTGAGGGTACAGGGCAGGATCCTAAGGAACCAGGATCCCATTGGGGCTATCCAGTTTCATGATAGGCTTGAGTCAGACAAGGAAGCCATAGGGAAAGCCAATCTCAAATGCAGTAGGTCTTCCCTAACACTTTTGTATTCTTCGAGGCTTGCCTGTATGTGTTCCTGTCGCTGCCCAACACAGCACATGTCATGCCATATTGCAGTTTCTTATTTCCTGTCTGAAATTGAAATTGAGGGCAATAACACATCCATCCCAGAGCTTTATCTGCTGTAAGTCACTAGCTGGAGCTTAATAAATATCTTAACTTAGTGAAAGTTGTAAATCTACAGTACAATTAACTAAGGGCTGTGAGGTGTTAGGGGCAATGCAGTATGAAAAAAGTGAGTAGGAAAGTACAGGTATGGGTGTGGTGGGAAAATTGGAAAGATAGACTTAAGATTAGGCAGGAGGTACCCATAGTTGTTGAAGGAGTGTGGCGTGTGTGTGTGTGTGTGTGTGTGTGAATACATTTGTGAAATATGAAAAGGTTTGTTTTGGGGCATGTGCAGAGGATACCAGGGTGTATATTGAGCTCAGCAAACGGAGTAAGATGGATTCCAAATTCTATATGTATTTCGTCAAGATTTGCTCAGATGTAGGATGACATATATGATTCCACTGTTCGAGAAACCTACACCTGAGGTTTTGAGGAAGCCAAGAGCATACTGTTCCAAACAGCAACTATATACGTTAGGTCTCCCTTTTGGTTTAAGAAATTGATCTTACATATTTCAGTGCTCCCAAATGAGGTGCTACCAGGCAATAAAATCTTGTTATAATTTCTTGAAGATTATATAAGAAGTCTACCTATACATTCAAAAATCACTAATATGTCAAAGGTAACTCACATTTATAAGCCTGGTAAAGGTGTACAGTGCATATTATGCAATGAATGTCATTACCAGAAATATAAAGAGGGTAGAGCCCTTGTTACCAATCCAGAGATGTGGTAATGCTCACTGTCAGCATATGATGAGCACAATTTAGCCAATATACTATGAAAGTTACTAAATTATTATGGATCTGATTTTCCCATAGTTGGCCCAAAAGTTCAGAGATATGTCATGAATGACCATTTTCAGATATTTATTTATTTATTTATTTAGTAAAATCAAATGCTATACCAAAAGACCATTTGGTATTAAAATAGCAGCAAAGAAAGAAGGAACTCATATCCTTCCTTTGAACTCTTAATATGACATCGGAAACATTTGATGAAAGTAACATGCAAACCGCACCTTTTCTCCAGAGGAGCCTGACTGGCTGTGGCTATCTGGGAAAGCACAGTCCTGAATATTCTTTTCCCACAAACACAAAAATTCTCCCGACACCATCTGTCTGTCCTCACCTACCAAACATATCTGCTCCATTCCGAGAAAATGTCTCTCGGCAACTTTCTTCTTATAAAACAAAGTTATGAAAATAAACTAGCATTATTCATGAACACTTCACCAGTCTGAAACAACATGTGCAAAATAAAAATAAAATTTGGAAAACCACATCTCAGGGAAAGCACAAATTCAAACCACGAAGGAAAAAAAAGAAACAAAAGAAAAGAGAAAACAGCCAGCTCCATAATAATTCTAAAAGTTTCTTCAGTTGAAGTAGCTAGGCAGGCTCACTTGCCTCTCAAGCCTGAGGTTGAGAGGATATAACCCTTTTTTGCATTACATGAAATAGCTTTTCCTAAAAAAAAAAAAAAAAATCCACACTTGTTACATAGCCCTTGTGGTTATCCTTGAAGCACAATAGCAAGGCAGTCAAGACACTCAGAAGAATACATTTGAGTGAACTGAATGACTTTAAAGGAAATCAGAAAATGACCTCCAGAGCAATAATCTTCATAGAGATATTTATATTTTAATATTGCAGGAAACTTTGCTGCTTATCAAAGCTGAAAGTAAAAGCACTGGCTGGGGTTGAGCTTCCTATGTCCTGGGAAAAGACTTTTCTCCACACATACTTAGTTTTTCATAAACCTTAACTTGACATGAACCTCCTTTCTAGTGATTTCTACCACTTTTCTTTGCTCCTGACAACATAAGTAATGCTTTTCCAAAGAGGAGAAATGGCCCCGTCCTGTCCTTAAGAATCTTACACTCTAATTTCTCAGCTTTTGAGCTACTTCCATATCCACCCTAAAAATATATTTTATTTCACAACTGAGCAGATGTACACATACATACAAACACATGAGAATATTTATATTTATTTTTCTGTGTTGACGGGGAACAGGTAACAATGAAATTTCATTAAAAATATTAAAGAAAAAAATCCCTCCCCCAATGTTCTCTCCTTTTTAATGATTGCATATTTACCATGTAAGTAAATATGTAAATTAGGGAACAGAATGTATCTGTCTATCACAAGTAGGTGTACATGCAAACATAGCAAACAAGTTTAGAAGCACAATTAGATAATCAATTAGTTTGAAAATTAAGTCTCATGATTAACTAACTCTAAGTTCACCCAAAACTTGTGAAGCGTTCTGGAACCATAGTGTTTCTAATTTACTAAGCAGCATAAGTTTGAAAATATTACCTAAATGATCGTAACCTAGTAATCTTTAAAATTTGAAGGAGAACAAACTATTCCTACCATTTATTGAATATTTGTTGTGGGGTAGGCACTGTATTGGGAGCCTCACATATACTATTTTGTCTAGACTTTATAACAAGACAGCTGAGTGTATAATTGTCACAGGTAAGAAAACAAAGACTCAAAGAAGGGAAGTGACTTCTCAAGATCAAAAGTATTATGCACAGTAGAAAAAGAATCCAAACTCAAGGCTGTCTGACTGAGAAGCACATCTGCATGGTGCCTGTCCCTAACAGCCTGTGAGCATCAGCGTGGCAGATGATCCTGTGGAAGTCATGGGTATGCAGGCATCGGACTGCATCTGTAAAATAGGTATAAACATGTCTACCTCCCCCAAAAATACCTACCCTGTATCTTCAACTAAATTACAGAAAGGGCATTCTGAGACAGGAGAGCTGATGAGACTAGTAGGTGTTAACAGCTGGCATGTTAACTTCTTAAAGTGTCAACTGTAACATAAAACTCCTCAGTTCAGGAACCCATGCCTCCTTCAATATTTGTTTTTGAGATTTTGTAGTTGGATTGCGTATGAAAGAATGAGATTTCAATTATCCCCAAACTCTCTTTCAGACACACATACACCACACACACACACACACACACACACACACACCCCTTTCAACCTCTACCTTACTCATTTTGAGCAAGGTAACTTGTCACATGCTCCTAATGTTCTTTATTTTCTCTCGTGGGTTTTCTTTTTTTCATTAATGCATTGACTACCTTATGTGCTTGTTTTTAAGGAGGGTCGCAAGCTTTGCAAAAAAGCTTCAATTTAAAAAGCATATTGTAAAATATTTTTTCTTAACAAATGTTCTTTTTCTGAAGTCAGTGGACCACTTGTACTAATTAAGAAAAGATTTGGAATTTATATTTTCTGGTTTCAGTCAGGATTAAATTAGACTGGCCTATGGATAGGACTATAGGTTGCGAGGTCAAGGTGAACGCCGCAGATTCGATTCTAAATCTAAGCTTAAATGCAAATTGAATGTCCATCTTTGGATGGATTTACTCTTGTTCCTAATCATTTGAAGAAGAAATGTGTTCTCCAACCACTTCAGAATTATTTATGAATTCATCCATTCATTTTTTTTCCTTTTTTTTCATTCTTCCCTCCTCTCCTCTTTTCGGTTTATAGAAACCATATTTGTAGACAAGAGAATAGCTCTGTTGGTATGAAGGGGGAGTAATTTAATTATGCAAAACAGGAAGATGTTCTTTATATTTGGTCTTCTGGGCTTGAAACAATGTCATTAATCAGACTCTCATAAGAGTTATTTCAGATTTTTCGAAACATCAGCCCTCCTGTTTTTGTTCCTCATGTAAGTTCTAAGCCCTTTCTCTACTTACCTTGTATCCAGCAAGTAATGATTAGGAACTGTTGAAATCTTTACATTATCTTAGTAATGCGCCAATTAAAGAAGGTGTTTTACCCAGATTACAAAGATTTGTCTGAGGTGGCCACCACTTTGTTAAGGCTGTTTTGTGGACATCTTCATAATTAATGGAAAAATCATTAGGAATTCAGTCTTTATTAACCCCTATAGCTGCAGGGGCCCATTTCATCTTAATTGCATTCATTTGGCACTGGCAGTATTATACAGCATAATCACTAATAAATGATCTTTTAATTTGTACCAATCAACGGAGCTTGCTTTCATGCCAATATTCCTGTTTCTTTGATGTTGACCTGTCTTGATTTTTGATCATTTGGGCTTAAGATGATTTACTGGAAAATCAATATCAATACCAGAACTGCTTGTATTCATAAGTCTGTGGTTAGGTTCTATTTAAGTGTATTTTGATTGAAATAAGTAGTGCTTGATTACCCATTCAGATGAGGGGGGAAAAAGCATAATCAAGTTGGGAAATCTGGTACTGTATTCTTATTCAAAGGAAAATAATTAGAAACTGTAGGAAAACTGAAGATTCAGGAGAGCAGTAGAGGTAACACTTCAGATGCCACTAATTAAGCAACTTTGTCCACCATCTCCTAAAGGCCTTCACCAATTGCGTAATATGCTATTACCCATTAGCAAGGCCAATGGGGGCTTTGGTTACACTTGTTAATGGGAAACCCCGAGACAGTTTCTCTCATTATCCCCCTGTCAGCACTGTCTCTGCAGTGTGAAGTGGTCGTCATTGTTCTGTGGGTCAGCTAACCAGGAACCAAGCTACTGTACAGAAACATTCTGCAGCTAATTGAAAATGACGGAGAAATCCCCTTATCATCCAGTCACCTCTCTTTATTTGTGGAACAATAGAACACACATGGACTATGCAGGGGAAAAGGAAAGTTCAGACTATGACATTGAATTTTTCCTGACTAATACAACTACAAAGAAGTCTTTGAAGATAATTCCAGGGGAAAAAAAATCCCCTCACTTTTTTTTTTAAAGATAATGACAGTAAGACGTAAGTTAGTGTAGAATATTGCATTTGCTGTTCTGAGGAGTACTTTATGTTTATATGATTCCCTTCATAGAGGAACTCAAAGCTTTTCTCATGGAACTGCTGAAATCCTCATTATCCTAATGAGCGAATGGCACAAAACTGGAAAAGCCACCAGGAATATGAAGCTTAATCACATATTCTAAGCTGGGCTGTTTTCTTGAACTCTTAAAAGCAATTTGGTATAAGGTATAGCTCTCTTTAAGTAAGTCTAAGTCTGGAAATACAAATTTGTGGAAAAAAACAAATCAGATCTTTCATACATGAAGAAAAAGAGAAAGAAGAAGGCCTGGCATAGTTCCTATGTCTAATATATTATTTACTTTGCAAAAGGATTGGATTCATTGTTCTTTCCTTTAAATTGTAAGATTCTAAAGTGCATTTAAAATACGATTGAAATAAATATTCAAATTGATGGACAAAATGGGTGACTATGTATCTTAAATGAGGAATGCTTAATTTGGGTATCTGTAGGAGTTTTCAATTTTATCATCCTGAGGAAGGTGCAGCAATGCTCTGAGAGCTATTATCACTCATTCATTCATTCTTTCCTTCCATCGACATTTTCTGACAGCTGCTCTGTTATAGGCATGGTTTCCAGGCACTGGAGATACAAAATGAATCAGACATGATATTTTCACCTAAAGGAATTTACAACCTAGTGGGGAAATAGTAACACAAACTTATAATAATATTACAGTCTAATAAGTGAAACAAACTATATATAGCAAACTATACATAGAAAAATGGTTATGTTGAGGAAAGAGAGTCAGGGCAACATGAGAGGGTTAAGAAAGGTTCCAATGAAGAAATAACCCATCAGCTGAGTTTTAAATGAGCAGCCAAGTTACATGAGTAACTGGTGGGAGCAGCAGTAGTAGTCTTTGAGCACATTTCAGAGACATCAATGACAAAGACGAGAAGGAATAAATGATATGTTGTATGCAAAATATTATGAGCAAGCAGTTCAAAGGGCCAGAGAACAGAGGAAAAAAGAGGCTAAAGAGGTAGATGGACACCATATTCCTGCTTCCTCAAAATATACCCTCCAAGATACCAGGCAAATAGAGGAGTCAGTTTTGCATTTAGATAGATCACTCTGGCCACCAAGTGGAGGGCATATGTTTTGAGGAAAGGATCAGAGAAAAGACTATTTTTAGCCAGCATCCTGTTTCAATAATCCAGATAAGAGACGAGAGGGACTTGAATTGAGCCGTAAATGTGAGAGACATCAGTTTATAATGGGAAACCATTAAAGATAAACATGAGTAAGATCCTTGCATAGGGTGTTGAAAGTTAAAAAAAAAAAAAAAGAAAGTAAAAAGATGAATGTGCTAAGAATTGGGATATCAAAGTGTGACATGTAGGTAGAGAAAAGGAATTCACAGAGGAGTCAGAGAAGGACAATTGGTGATGTAAGAAAAACCATGGGTTCAAGGTATGGTAAATTCCAATGAGACAAAGACATTCAACACAGAACAAGTAATCAGGGGAAAAATGAAGGGAAAATCTACATTCAAGTAAAATCTTTAGAATATTTATTGCATTTGGATTTCGGAGGTTATCAGTAACTTAATGAGAACAGTTTATGGGAGCTGAGAGGGTAAAGGCCTGAAGATAGGTCAGTGAAGAGAAGGGACTGGTGGGTGTGAATAAGTCTTTCAAGGAATTGAGATAAAAAAGAGAAGATCAAGGTCAGCCAGAGGCTACTTGGGAATACTGAATCAAGGGGACACTTTCTAGGATAGGAGAGACTTACAGGTGTTTCAGACTGAAGACAAGTCTCTGGCAACACTGTACAGAAGAGGCTGGGGATTAACCAAGAGTAGGGATAAAGGGAAACGGACCTGCTAGGGAAAGAGCAGGTCCAGGAATCAACTTAGGAACTCAGTCATAATGCATGGAAAATAGGCCAGATTGGGTTAAATAGATTATGAGAGTTTCTGTGAGGTCAGAAATGTTGGTAAAAGTAATATAGGGAAGAATAGGAATTATCAGCAGGCCAGATCCATTCCTGATCTTTGATGATGGTCTGATGAGTTCTTGGTGAAGCAACGTTAGTTTGAAGACATCAAAAGAATTTAGATTAACTAGACAAGTGCACACTGACTTAATCTAGGCATTTAGATCCCTCGTGATCTAAATCTCTAGAAGATTCTAGACTGAATGGGTCTCCTGCATGTTGGCCATCTGAAGCAACTAAGGACCAATTACTCTAGATCATCATATTCTAAACTGTTTTCTAGCTTCATGAGATGTCAACAGGCAGTTACAATCCCACCTCCTCAGGAAAAAAAAAAAAAAAAAGATCTGTGGATGAGTTTTCAAAACACTGGGCTAAACCCAAATTAGCAGACATTTATTTTTTGCTGCAAGAGCCTTTAATAAGCTCAAAAGCATTTTGATTCTCCAAGAGGAGAGTGCAATTTCCAAAACTTATTTGATAATAACACATTTTGATCCTCAAGAACTCCTTTAACTCGTTGCGTAGCTAGGGAAACACTATACTGGGTGTCATTTAACAATGACATCTTTTGATTCTAAATGCTGGCGACTTTTACTTTTGCACAATGACATCTTTTGATTCTAAATGCTGGCGACTTTTACTTTTGCTTTACATTTCGATCTGAGTAGTGAAGTAGTGCAAAAAGTGAAGTTGTTAAGATAACTGTACTATTGTTTCTTAATTTTACCAACTGGTTGACCCCATTAAATGCTTACTGATGTGTGCTGTGAGCTTACCACTGTTTTGGATGCTGAAAGAAAGGTAACAAGCAAGGAAATGTGAGTTGCTCCCTGGTGCCAGGCTCTGGACTGAGAGGGAAATGGAAAAGCCATGGTTTGTGCACTCAGTGCTTCCTGACCTTCTTTCTTTGGACACATGCTTTTGTTCCAGCCCACCATGGCATTTTTACCACAGTGTTCCTTCTTGTGAAATCATTGCTTCCACATTTACGTTGCCCAGCACACATGCTACCTAAGCACATTCTGAATCTGTTCTCTTTAAATTGTCGTTTATATTCTCCTGGTCCCATCTTCTTATGCCATCCTGAAAACAGCAGTTCATGTTGATATTATATGTGCCATTCAAAATTTTAAATCCTTCAAATAAATCTACTTTAGTGATTTTATTTTTTTCTTGACCTCACACTTTCAGGTGTTCCAGTCTATTTTCAGACTTCATCTCTTCAACCTCTCGCCACGTTTTCAAGTGCAGCAATGTCTTCTGCAATTTCTTTAGTTTGACATGGTCTCTGAAGAGCACCACCAACTTGGGGCCTCACATTCTTGTATGTATGCTCTAATTATCCAGATAGGCTTGTCTTTGAAATCACTTTCTAAAGTTCTATGGAAAAGTCATACTGCATTTTTTAAATTATATGTCTTCTAAAATGTATTTTAAAGTTCTGATTTTCTTAGGAACAAAATCAAGACTGCTATTTTTAAGTTATGCCTTAAAATGTTCCTTTTAAGAGCTTGATTAAAAAGTATGGTGTTAATTGAGATTCATTATTTCCTTCAATTTAATAAGGTCTCATCTGAAGTTACATTAAAAATATGGTATTACCTCACTGGTGAAGTTCTTAAAAATTGTTTTTCCTGACACTAAAACATACACTGTCACTGCTATTGTTGCAAGGCTTTTTAGTACGCCAAAGGACCACAGTTTTTTAGAAATTTCAACAAAACAGAATTCCTTTCCATTCAGCAATTTTCTATTATCTCTAATAATTCTGATACATTTAGAATGACATGTGAAAACCACCCACCCACTCCCCCAAATCTATAAAAGTAAAACTATTACACAAGTGGAAACTTTAGCCATTTGTATTATTAAAATGCTTCCAAACAATGTGGGATTATTTAAATATTTACACCAACGAAAAAAACAAACAGCAACATAACAAAAACAAAACCTAGTGTTAGAGGATGCTCTGACAAAATGAAGCACGGTTATCAATTAGGGATTACAATGAAAGTTTTCATATATGTTTATACTTTGGGGTTTCTGATCTTTTTGATATGGCGTAAAAAAAGCAGAATAGAAAAGTGTTGATTTTTTCACATATTTTATTTATAATAGCTTTATTTTGTCATATATCATTTAACAAGCTTTCAATCCCATAAAACACAATGAAAACTGTCTTGTTTACCAAAAGCCCCTGGAGAGCAAGGCAGGCCACCCTGCACCCGTTTCTCCATGCAAAGCAGACCAGGAGCCATCACCTCCACCTCAGCTTCTTGGAGAGAGCTGCTCACTTAATTGCTTATTTGCCCCCTGCCTGACCAGTGGAAGAATAACCTTTCTAGGGCATTCCTCTGCAGTTCTGTGTGATTTGATCTTTCTTTGGTGACCTGGGCCATGCCATCCCAATATGAGAAGGAGCAGCAAATTGAAGTCAGATACTTATTGGAATGAAACTCTCATTTTAAGAAGAAATTCAGATCTATTTAGCTTGACCTTGGAACTTGAATTAAATCTTTAGACACTCAACTTTCTCCAGGGAAGTGTGAGGTTTATATGAATTTGAGTGTATTAAAGCTAGTCTGGCTCTGATCTACGTACCAAGTTGGTTAATTTTTCATTTAGAGGACAAAGGGTTTCACTGGAACTAATTTAACTGACTTAATTTGTGATATTCACATACCAGTTTATATTCTAAACCAGGAGAGGTTTTTTAAAACCATTAACATGTCATTAAAAAAACATAATATGTTCACTGATTGATGTTTTGAAGGCAGCCACGGTTGCCTATGGCTGGGGACTTCTGACATGGTTCATTTTTTGCCTTTGCTACTAACCAATTGTGTGACCCAATATGAGGTGCTTCACCTTTCTCTGATTCACTCTCTAACTAATAAACTGGGGTTATAATAATTCCCTCTTCTATCTTTCTCAAAGGGGTATACTGAGAATTAACAAGTTAATGGTCATAAAATACATCAAAATGATCAGTTAAAAGGCAATATCTTAGGACTTTTATGAAAACATATTTGAAATGTATTTTTTACCAAAAAAAGATTACTTCTTTAAGATTTATCGTGTAAGCAAATATGAGAATAAATTGGCTTGTTTTATACTTAATCTGGTAGCATTTGTGGGTTTGTAGGAATCCTGAATTCACAGAAACAAAAAAATCAAGTGCACATTTGAATGTGGTGTTCACGATATTTCTTCTGAAATATTTTTTCCATATATTTTAATTGTCCCAAATTCAGCTAATGTCAGAATCTTGTTTGATTAACCCTATTACTTCACTCCATCTCTTCTGTACTTTGTTGCTTGGAATGCAATTATTTATTTGTTTTATTATATATTATATATAATATATTATATATATTATATAATATAATATATATTATATATGAGCTTCATAAGAGTCTCAGACTTTTTACTTCTACTTGTTTTGTCCTATCAGCTTCCATAGTCTCCATGTCAAAGACTGTATACCTGTTTCCTTTTCCTTCCTCCCTGCCCCTTATGAGCAGACCATAGCAACACCGGAGAAATAATGTTTGCTAATTATATACAAATAGGGCTAGAGGTTGAATTTGATCAATGGTTCCTTTCTCATCTTATTTTTCAGCTATCTTTATATAAAATTGTGGATTGTACCACAACAGAAGCCAAACAGCCACTGTCTCGTGGATGCTTAGAAGTTCACAAGTGTGATTTTGTTGCATTTAGGTTAAATGACATAGATTTTTACTCAATCTTGTTTGTAACTATATTGTTGATAAAACACAAAAAACTATAACACAGAAAATTTTCATTACAATACTACTTAAAAATTATAGTGATATTTTCCATTATAAATCTTGCTTCTTTGTAAGCAATAAAATATATGGATATTGGAAAGAAAGGCGCTCACAATGGGGTGTGTGATAATGGGCATAGGGAAGAGTGAAGAAGCATAATAATACTTTAATTTTCAAGGGGTGAATTCAGCACCATCTATTCATATGTAAGGTAAATGTTAGGATTGTAAGCATCTATAAAGCAAGCTCTCAAAGAGTCTTTTCAAAAGGAAGGAAAAATAGAAAACAAAACTTCTAAGTAATGAACAAGTGTGAATGAAGAGGAAATCTTGCAGCACCTAGTATGAAACTTAGTAATTTTTCTTTTGTCTTTTTAATTTTGCTTTGTAAATGTATTGCTTTGGAGCACCTGGGTGGTTCAGTGGGTGAAACATCTATCTTCAGCTCGGGTCATGATCTCAGGGCCCTGGGATTGAGCCCAGAGTGAGGCTCCCTGCTCAGCGGGGAGCCTGCTACTCTCTCTCCCTCTCCACACCCCTCCTTCCAATCATGCTCTTTCTCTCTCTCTCTGAAATAGATAAATAAATGATAATAAATAAATGTACTGTTTCATTGTGAAAATCTACATAGAACAGGGAAATATGTCTATGGTTAAATAATAAGAGAACTACCTGATACTATTTATTTTGCCACTAAAATTATTTATTCAATAAAACAAAAAAAGAAGCTCTCACCCTGGAGCATTGCTTTCACTACCAATGGGCATTGGGAATCCATCTTCTCTTAACATGCAGAAACAGTGTTCAAGTCTGGAACTCTTAGTATGAAATTGCCCTAGAATTTAAAATACATTTTGATGCCATAACCATCATGAGCAATAGCATTGGTAAATTAGAGGTAAAATGTATCTGAGTATTATTCCAAAGTAACAGACAAGGGTCATTCTCCTGCTAATAATTTATAGTTTCTGAAATTCATTAACTTCATAAAGTTTTGAAAAATATTTGCATAAAATTGGGCAAAACATCTCTAACTTTGCTCTGTATATGAGGTTACATTGAATCCTTATTTCAAGTATATAAGTTTTCTCTGTGTTTCAATCACTCCTAGTTTTTTTCTTTGAGTAGCTATTGATTCATCATTGTTTTTCCCCCAGAGGGCAAGAGATCTATTTTACAATTCCAAGCTCTTTGGTCAATCTATGTTTTGTTTTTATCTCAGTTCTTTCCTTTTTTTTTTTTTTTTTTTATTATTATTATCTTTCTCTAATTCCTGAATGTTAATGCTCCAGATTTTCTGGGAATAGCTTTAGCCATGGCCTGCGGGTTCTACTAAACAGTATACTTATACAGTTTTATTTTCTTCAGAGTTTCCAATTTCATATTTAGTTTTTTAAAACTTTTTTTTTGTTTTTGAAGAGACTTTATATTTTAAAATTTCCAAGTTGTTGGGATTTTTGCCTACGGTTTTGCTATTAACTTCAAGTTTTATCACAAGTTATCATAAAATGTAGTCAATATTAGTTGTATTTATTTATTTATTTATTTTTAAAGATCTTATTTATTTATTCATGAGAGACACAGAGAGAAAGAGAGAAGCAGAGACACAGGCAGAGGGAGAAGGAGGCTCCATGCAGGGAGCCCGAGGTGGGACTCGATTCCGGGTCTCTAGGATCATGCCCTGGGCTGCAGGCGGCACTAAACCGCTGAGCCACCCGGGCTGCCCTAGTTGTACTTTTTTAAATTGTTGTTTTCCCTATGATCTAATATTTAAGTAATATTTATATATAGTTAATGTGCACTTACTTAATTGAAAATTAAGTAATTTCAAGTATAGTGTTACCCCATCACTAATCATTTTATGTCCCCTGATAGTTACAATTAAAAAAAAATCTACTTGGTTTGCTAGGGGCTGAGGAATATTCTTCTAGTTCTGTATAATTCTGGTGATTTTTGCTTTGTACATTCTGATGCTATGGCATTTGGTACATCTTCATTACAGTTGTGTTTTTATTGTGACTTATATCCCTTATCATTATCAAGTTGGTCTCTTATAATGTATTTGTCATATATTTAAACCATTTTAGTTTTTTCCAAAGATTTTATTTATTTATTCACAGGAGACACACAGAGAGAGGCAGAGACATAGGCAGAGGGAGAAGCAGGCTTCCCACAGGGATTCCGATGCAGAAGTCCCAGGACCCCTGGATCATGATCTGAGCCAAATGCAGACACTAAACCACTGAGCCACACCCATGCACCTCTATTTAAACCATTTTAGAATTTGATGTCTTGGTTTTCTCTACCCTTTTTTCTACTTGCTTTGGGGTTCTTTTGCATTTCTTTTACTTTTCACCTGAGACATTCTGTTCGTTTGGTGTCTTTTCACTGCATAAAATTGAATTATGTTATACCATACAGCAAGACTGTCTTTTTGTAGGTAAATGCATTCCATTTATATTTTACTATAACAGATGTTTTGTCTTAAGTTTATTATTTTATGTAATGATTTTTGTTGTTATTGTTTTTAAGCCTCCCTTTTCCCTTTAACTTCTTAAATAAATAATTTTTTTTTCTTGGACTGATTTTAACACCTAGAAGAGTGCAAATAAAAAGAACTTCTCTAGAATGCCTGAGTGGCTCAGTCATTTAAGCGTTTGACTCTTGATTTTGGCTCAGGTCATGATCTCAGGGTCCTGAGAAGGAGCTCATCTAGTGCTGGGCATGCAGCCTGCATAGGATTCTTTCTCTTCCTCTCCTGCTGCCCCTTCCTCACCACTCTCTCCCTCTCTAAAAAAAAAAAGAAGAAAAAAGAACTTGCTCAATATCTTTTTTGTTGAATGAATAATAAAAATGACTAAAACTCTATTCACTGCTTTAACTACCTCCAAGTATATATCCTCACTCCAAATAACCTTAGCATCTTTTCCCAACCACCTTACATAAACAAAACAAACAGCCTTACAGTTTTTGTCCATCTCCCTTTCCTATCTTCCATTTTTGATTAGGCATATATTTTTAAGATTATTTATTTACTTATTTGAAATGGAGAGAGAAAGAGCATGAGCAGGGGGAGGAGCAGAAGAAGAGGGGCAGACTGAGAGGGAGAAGCAGACTTCCCTCTGAGCAGGGAGATCGGGGCTCCATCTGAGGACCCCAAGATCATAACCTGAGCCAAAGGCAGATGGATAACTGACTGAGCCACCCAGGTGCCCCTGATTAGGTATATTACGTTTTAAATGTCAAGGTTTCTATTGAGCTCTATATCCACAAATTCTTTTTTTTTTTTTTATCCACAAATTCTAATAGTTATTTCACACCACAGCTTCCTGATTCTCAAGTTCTTTTTGGTGGTTAGATATGTTCACTAAATAGTCATTTTCAAAAATACCTCTAGATTTCTTATTTCTTGGGTTCTTGTAGGTTTTGAATGCCTTTCTGTTGCTTTTCTGCATAAACCACAATTTGACCAGTCATAACATTTTTAGGTCAACTTTCTAAGTTGTTCTTCCAGTGTGCCATGAACATTTCTTCTTTGTTTCTGGAAATTCAGTATGCCCATGGACACTTTAGACTTTTGCTTTTATAGATTATTTAATACTTCTGATTGTTTTCCCACAGGATGAAATTTTTTACCTTTGTAGTTAAATATATTTATTAAAATATATCTGATTGTTGATTGTTTTAAGTATGTGCTTTCCCCAACCTGAAATCTCATGTGACATTCAGATCTCCCACTTCTTAGTTTCTTTCTTTTTCTTTTTTTAAGGAAATGTTTTTCTACTACAACTTTGTCTTTATTTCTGTTCCACTAGCTTTGTTATCTTCTTTAGAAATATGAATGTATATGTGTCCACGGGACATCCTTTAACATTCTCCAATGTCTATAATGTTTCTTTTAATCCTGTTTTTCTCTCTGTTCTTTTACATTCTGTTTTGTATAATTTTTTCAAACCTGACCTACATGACACTTTGCAGCAGTACCTATTCTGAACTCTGCTAGCTTATATATACATTACTCTTCTGTGTTATCATTATTTCTTTTTCTTCTTATATCTCAAGTAGGCCTTCTTTTCAGTAATATTTTTCTCCTTAAACTTACGAGAATAAAGACAAATATTTGGCTGGCACTTTTTTATTGGAGTTCAATTTGCCAACATATAGCATAACACCCAGTGCTCATCCCGCCAAGTGTCTCCCTCAGTGCCCATCATCCAGTAACCCCAACCCCCCACCACCTCCCTTTCCACTACCCCTTGTTCATTTCCCAGAGTTAGGTGTCTCTCATGTTTGGCTGGCATTTTGTATTTACTGAATTATTCTTTTTTTC
Organism: Canis lupus dingo; assembly: GCF_003254725.2. NCBI lineage: Eukaryota > Metazoa > Chordata > Mammalia > Carnivora > Canidae > Canis > Canis lupus. The sequence continues at coordinate 56,920,551 of NC_064254.1, forward strand.
CTTTGTGCATTTCTTTATTGCACTTGTTCTGTTATGTCCTTTCCCTTTGTTTGATGGTACATATACAGGGTCACATGTAAGGTTCTTTTTGAGTGTTAGTCCTGTTTGAAAGGGGCAGCTCTATCCAAACCTGTTTCTTCACGAAAAACATGGGAGGAATGGGAAAAATGGAGTGAGTTGACCAGCAGCGATGTACATGCATGTGTGTGCATACACATGTGTGTGCTGTGTATTAGTAATTTATGACTTTTTTAACTGTTTTCTTTCCAAGTACTTTCTCAAAACTCAGGTTTAAGAGAAAATAAAGATGTCATATATTTATCATCCATCTTTACAAAGTACAAATGATATCCGTATTATTTGTTAATATGTTAACACAATTTGAGTGAACCAACACATTTTGGACCCTTATCATATAGAAGATCCTGTAGAGTCTATTTCATATTAAGAGTATCCATAATTCGTGACTTAATGGAAAATAACACTGACCAGGACCCATGAGACCTGGGTTTCAGATAGTTTGCCTAAACTAAGATTTTTTTAGTTGGAAAAATTATTTAAATTCTCTATACCTCTGATTCCAAACAAATAAATTTTAAAATATGGAACTTTTATTTACACATATAAACAATTTTGTACTCAGAAAATATATAGGCGTGTTTTCTTCACTTAACTGCTGACCATGTTCTTATGTCTTGGGAATGCCACATCACAGAGGGCATCAATAGAGTAAGAAAGCATTGTTGAAGTTTAGACTTACCTCTGTACTTTCTCCACAGAGGGATATCTCTTTGCATTCTCCCCTAAGTGGGGAAAAATCAAAGTCAAGTCAACGACTGTATTTTTAAAATTATAACCAGTGATCTTCCTTTGCTAAAATAAATATTGACACCAAAATTCAGAGAAAAGTTACATATTGCCAAGTAGTAAGTTTTGCTGTTGAAAAATAGACCCTGACTTGGAATTCTTTGCCTTAAATTGTAACTGTCTTCATGATACTTTACAAAATGCCTTGCCGTCCATTATGTGTGATTGAAAAAATATATATATTTTTAAATCCATGGAAAGACAATTAATAAAAGACCTGCATTTTACTCACACTGAAAGCTATCCAAGAAAGAAATCACAAAAGAAAAACCCCTAATTTGACGGGAAAGAAGGATAAGAAAAAGCAAAGAGATTCTGATAGGTCACTTTTTCATACACAAGCATTTAGTCTACGGTAATCTTCCAGGACTGTCAGATTTGATTGAAAGATAATGCAAGATTTTTTTCTTACCACAATTTATAGCATGTATCCATTAGGAATAATTATGGTTGCATGATTTTGCTAGCTGTTATCTCTACAAGTGTTACTAATGGTTTTATCAATTACTCCCTGTCCAATAACTGCATGGTTGTAACCTAATTTAAAGACACTCTATCACCAGGCTGATTTGTGTAGTAGTAAATGACAGCATTTGAGACACCAGCCAAATGACTCACTTCAGTGACTTAGTTAGTCTCTAATAATTAACAATTAGTAGGTACCTAGAGAAAGCTCAAGAGACTGGAGCTCCCACGTTTCTCTTTCTTATCTAAATATAAGAAGTTAGAGAGACTTCGGTGATTCATATTAATAAAATTGAAAGCCTCTATGGGTTTGGAGAACATGTGTATATAAGAGCTGTAATAATTTCTATTTAAAATGAAAGAAATTGGGGTGATGCATGATCATAAGGCTATGTCTTAATACATTGGAATTGGTGGATAGGCTGAGACCCACAAGTAAAAAAATTACTAAGTATTTTTTTCTGGGCATGTTAGTGCTTCAGTTCAGAAGTAAAGTCAATGTGCTAAAAGGGGAATAGTGTTGGCAAATTTGTGCTATTTCTTGAACTTTAAAGGGAAAATGCTGGATGTGCAAAAAGAAGCACTTCATTACAGATCATTAGTGGGAACTTTATGTACAGCTGAAGGCTCAGAAAGGTATTGCCTGCTTAGAACTAGCTGGGAAGAAATTTGAAATCCCCCTCTTTTTTTTTAATGAATGTAAAAGACGATTTTTTTCCTCTAAAAATGTTATCTCTAAAGATTTTTTTAAAAGAAATCGGCCCATTTTGAAAGTCTAAGTAAGAGTCTGAATTTCAAGTCTTAAGTGACCTACATTTCCAGAAAGTAGTTTATTTTGTCAGGGTGCAAGACATCGAAAGTGAGATATGAATGCAGGGGGGATCAGGGTTCTGGCCCCATACTGCCCTTTTGCAGAGTTCATCAATATATTTGGAAGGACCTTGATGAGACCAAGTTGCTCAGGGATAATTCATCAATCAGGTTATGGTGTCAGGCCTTAGTACTTTAAGGCTTTCAGGTAAACCATGAACTGAAGATAACAATCAATTTACAAGAACAGTGTTATCGGGTAGAATGATGAAGAATTTCATTCAACACTCTCATGACCTTCCCAGGAGTACCAGAAGACCTCAACCTGTAGAGAAACATGGGTACTGTGCTCATTCTGTACTCATTGATTTTCAGTAGTCTCTGTGAAGAACTGGTGAGCAGAGCCAAGTACAAAGATATTACAGCCCCAGAGCTTTGGAAATGTTGTGGAAAGTACTCTTTAAAAACATCTTCACACACTTCTGAGGATTGCACTTCACTACACAGTCATGGCTACAAACCGAAGTTCCTAGATACATTCTGATGGACATTCATGGCCTCGATTCCTACAGCTTGCTCCACAAATTGTGCTAAACGAGTCAAATGTGCAAACGAGCTGAAAGCCCACGTCCCCAGCCAATCCCTGCTACAGAGCATCATTCTTTGCACATATATTTATGTCACTGTTTTGTACTTAATCACAAAAGAAATCAGTGGAAAGGAAAAAAATAAATCACTGAGGATCTGATCATCCCCCCGAACAAGATCACAATGGCCAATTTGCAGGAAAGGGTTTCTCTAATTTCCCCTTGTGGTGGTGATGAGGTTATGAAATAGTCATAATAGCAGGAGAACTGCCCTCACTGGAAGCTGCTAAGAAAACTCCAACCATAATAGAAGGGCAAGGCCTCGTGGTGTTTCTTACAATGGAGTTGAAGCCCCACCCGCCTTACCCAGTCGTATTTGCATATTCTTTTGAAAACCACACATTGAGTATCTATAGCCCCAGCTGATGTCATCGGGCACAGCATGCAGCCACTAGAAGTGGGACAATTATAATTTTTGTAGCTGATTAATCATCATGAAAAAGTAACAGTCAATTGACTCAATCATACATCCATGGTGATTAATCACACTTCACTTGTGTTTTTTTCCCCCAAGTATTTTACTGACAGTGCAGATGTTGGTTGATTTTCTCCTTTAGCCTTTTACTTGGTCACAGATGTTAAGTAATCACCTTGTCCTGATACTTGACTTATCCATAATCTTCAGTATTACAAGCCCTTAAAAGAAAATGTGCTATTTTCTTAGAAATCAAATGGTAACATAGTTATTACCTTAAAAAAAAACAGGTTAATCAATATATGAAATAGCCATAATTGTACTCTGTAATCACAGATGCTTTTTTTTTTTTTTTTAATAATCATGCTACTCCCCCATTTGTTCCCCAATGGCATGATTACTGATAAAACATTGGGAAAGAGAGCTGTTTTTCTTCCCTCCTCCTGGAGTGTTAATAGCTCAATTCCACTTAGATTTAATTCAAAACTGGATGTTCTAATCCAGATTCATAAAAGGCCTCACCTGGTTGCATTTCACTTCTGGGGCAGACATAATTTTCTCCTGAAAATAGAACAGACACCGTGGCACACTCTCACCTGAGCATAGCACTATTGGAGACATCTCAGTTACTTGCCCATAAGAGAAGCTGAAATGATTCCGCTCGTGCCATATTTATAAAACTGTCACATATGAATTGTTGATATTTAAGAAGCAATTACCAACATACCAGTCTGTTGGTAAAAGAGGAATATTCAAGGAATATTCCAAACGATTATGAATCAATTAAATCACTTTTAAGGCCAAGTGACGATCTAGTTTGTATTCAAGGCAACAGAAACGCTTCACTTCAGTCTTCTTTCTGGAATAGTGGGATTAGCGGGTGAGGTGTGTCAAAGATATGCTGCAGTCAAGCCATAGCAGACACCTTTGCCTGTCTAATTTCTCAAATGGAAATGCCTGATCCTGAGGGAATGGCAAGGCAGCCGTCACAAAGTGAAGCCCCACACTCACCCCCACCCCCCAGACTGGCTCCCATGATTTCAGACTCTCCAGTCTTAGACGATGGGTATCATCTCCAAGCACTGACCTTCAGATAATCTTTGAGATCGTTTCCCATGCTGGAAATTGCTTTTGTACCAGGATAACACAGCACCATCAAGTTCTGTCCTAGGTGGCTGTCTTGATACTGTTAATAAAGAGCCTTGGGTTGGATATAATTGTTAATAAACTAATTCTAAAAAATCCACTCCAATGTCACTTATAATCAGGGTTTTCTGCTGGGCTAGGACCCCTGGGGAAACCTTTGAAGCTGAATCTTGTATGCAAGGGCAGGGAGGGACATAAGAAAGTAGAGGGCCACCACTGCTTTCTAGTTTAGTTGTTTAAAATGATCACATATGATGAAGCTCAGAAACACGTGCAGCTGTGAGAACCCAAAGAGAAAGTGAGGGATGGGGCAAAGAAGCAGTAGGAAAAACTCTCCAACGAAACCCTGTCCTCTTTGGATGTGCCAGAGGGAGAGGTGAAAAGATGTTATTACTTGTAATTTATAGCAGGAACATCAAGGCACAGAAGATAATATAAAAGCATTTCAGTGAGAAGATACCCATGACATGGAACTATTTAAAACAATTAATCAAAAAAGCCTAATTATTCAATTAGATGGATAAATGAATCTTCTTAAAGTGGATATGCAAAAAAGAGAGTGATGATGAAATCTTTTAAAGGGAAATGAGTGTAACAAATCAGCTAAATATGATCTCTAAAAAATTCTGAATAATAAGTCAGTGATTATGTTTTAATTGGGCTTTAGCTTTATTATAATTGAGGACACTCATTATCTTGTTTTATTGTATTTATGATTTTAATATTCATACCATTTGGTACTCTATCTTTGTATACTTTGTGCCAGTGCTTGTTGCACTTCCTGGCTGATTAGAGCCTGGGTCAGTGTGAAGTGAATACAGATGTCTCAATAATGACCGGCAGGAGTGTTGGGCTGATTTTCAATGTTTGAAGGTCTCCTATAAAGTCGTCCTTTGTGCAATTGTAAGGGTTATTTTTTTTCTGTTTTTTCCCCCCTCTCTCTGTCTCTCAACATGAGCAGCTCTGTTGGTAGGAGTCATCTAACAGAAAACTATTTTTCACTCTGAAGGGGATCAAGGGACTTCATTTTGGGGTATGGTAAGTGTTTCTAAAATGACAACTTATACATGCACATTGATCCTATCTTAGGAAAAAAATATGTTTTATGCAAACAGTAAACATCTAACTGAAAATTCGAGCTCTTTATCTGAGTATAAAACGGAGGGCAAAAGAGAGCTCTTAATGCTTGTAACTTCCAGACGATCGGATAAGCCACTCTTTGTTCACAGAGAAGGGCAGTTGAGCCAAAGATTATTTCCAAGTTTTTGTCAATCACTTTGCCCTGTAAAAGGTGCACACATGGCTGATTACTTACACGCTCAAAATCAGCCAAAAGGTGCAGTCAGAATGGGTCGGCAACTGTTCAGCTGCCTTATACGTACAGAGAGCTGTAAATGGGCCTTTGAGAAGCAAAGAGGGTAACCATTTAGTGTGTGTGCACGGGATTTTTGTAAACCCAAGTGACATACATTAGTATTTAGTCCATTTTTTAAATCTTTCAAATGACTCAGTGGCAAGAATTGCACTTAAGATTTTATTCAGGTCCACAGTTTTGCTGTCAGTTATACTGAGATTAGAAGGTAAATAAAATGTGTGGACCCTATTTTGCCCCATTGTCAGATAAATTTCTTATTTTCCAGCCCACCGTCCTCTTAGTATAAAAATAACTTAATGAAAAAAATAATGAATCACCTAATAAATAAATAAATTTGAAGTAAAACACATGCACATCTGATGATCCGTGAGATTCTGAAAACTCGAGTCTTCCCGGTCACTTCTCTAAACACAGAAATGGAAATTAATTGAAAACTTGGACACAGTTCTTTATTAACAGATATATTTTCATGATCATGTTTTTGGAAAACAAAAAACTGGCTCGTAATATCAAGTCACGATGTAGGTTTTCTGTGACGTGCTTTCTAGATAGCAGGTCTTAGGCAAGTGCTCATAGGCTTCTCAGCTTTGGCACTATTGACCTTTGGGTCAGATAATTTTTCGTTGTGAGAGGCTAATATACACACTGTAGGATGTTAAGCGGCATCCCTACATCCAGTCCATATTAAATTGCCAGGAGAACTGCCTTTCCCTGCATAGTGACAACCAAAGATGTAATCCACTTCCAAATGTCCCCTGGGCAGCAAATTAGCCCCCCAATTGAAAAGTGTTGTTTTAAAGTCTTAACTGATAGATATTCTTAAAACAAAGATAGTCCACAATAATATAGTAAGAGACAATGATAAAAGCAGGCCTTTGATCACATATACTATAATTTGGAAATTGGGAAGGTTTGGATAATTTTTCTGCTCAGTTTTCTGATACTAACTGGTACTATCATCCATAGAATTTTCTTTTTTTTTTTCAGGATTTTATTTATTTATTTATTTATTTATTCATGAGAGACACAGAGAGAGAGACAGAGACACAGGAAGAGGGAGAAGCAGGCTCCATGCAGGGAGCCCGATGTGGGACTCGATCCTGGGACCCCAGGGTCACACCCTGGGCTGAAGGCAGGCGCTAAACTGCTGAGTCCCCCAGGCGACCTCATAGCTTTTTCAAGTTTTCCCAGGGATGAAGAAGAAATATTACAAGAAGTTGTGATGTTTTAATTTGAAAAAAAAAAAAAAAAAGGTAAATGTACTGGAATACAGTAATAACGTTAGTGATAATAGCAACAATGATACTAATAGCAGTGTCCATTAACCAACACAGTGCTAGGGAGTCTTATATATATAAACTATTTGAGGTTATTTTACGATGAACAATTTCTCAAGGTAGCAAGCCCAGATTACTCTGCTTTATCAGTGCATATTCTCTGATCCAATGCCGGTGTGGTTCCTAGAGGCTGTGTAACAAATGGGTTGGCATCCTTTCTCAGGGCTGTCCGTATCTGGGCTCTTGGATCAACACCAGGGGTTTAGGTTGAATACAGTGACTTAAGTGGTTCCATTTTGAAAATGTGAAGATCAGGTTACTGAACCTGATACTGAATCCAAAGGAATTATTAAAGAAGCTGCAAGAACTCCCTATATGTGATTGGACAGTTAGTTTACACATGTATATATCTCTAATTGTAGGAGGCCCACCATAGGATTTCTACTTTACCTATATGGGATCAAATTTTTCCATGGAAGAAGAGAGCCAATAGCATATCCTGTGCTGGACTCACGTGGTGTCTTCACTGTGTCCCTTTACACATGTGTGGAAATTTCAACTATTTGTGTCATATTGTATGTGTTACTTAGTAAAAAATATTTTTCCCATTCAAGGATCTTATTGACAGTATATATGAATTACCTAAATTGAAAGCTAACATGAAAGCTATCATGTTTTTTTTTCTACATATAAGAAAGATGGAAATTCTATTCCCAAACTTCCAAAAAGATTTCTTGACATTCCATTCAGAACCAGTTTCATAATTATATAACAATCATTTTGATGAGAAATTTTATTATTTCTCCTTATGAGATAATGTATAACAATTTCTGAATTCAGATAATACTCTTCTGTAGGATGCAAAAATTAAAGTGATCCAGGATTTTAATTTGTTTGTTATTCTTTTCGGCAATTAAATTCAGAATAAAAATGAAGTTAAATGAAATTATACCATTAGCAGAATTGTTTTAAAAAGTAAATTAAATTATTAAAAAATTAAAAGAAGAAATGTTCACAAAGTCAACCATCACATTAAAATTCCTTTTTGCTGGGTTAGCTGAAAGACCATGAAAAAAATCCACCTGCCATTCAGTTTAATTTCTTGTGTTTAGAGCTCTACAGCATTCTGTGTAAAACTAATCAATAAAAAGGATTTATGAGACCTTGAAATAGAACAGTCGAAAGGAGGAAATTATAGTCAGTTTTAGTTATTAAAGATTTTCACCACTAAATTTAGTATAAGGGAAACGTTATACATCTTTTTTAGCTGAAACAGGACATTTATCAACTGCATGGATTGGGGAGACAATTGTGCTTAGACCCACTGTAATGTGTCTTTATTTGTTGCTCACCATTTATTGTGGGCTGTAGTGAAGTAGGCTCAGACAGAAGGGAAACAGGATTGGAAAAACTATGTTTGTTTGTTTGTTTCTTTTAAAAAGCAAGTAGACACAGGGAGCTATGACCTAAACATGAGAGAACAAAAGTATTGTGAATTCAGATCCAGTCCATATTAAATTGCTGTGACTATATATTTAAGAGAATGAGGGCAAGGAAAGAAGAGAGGGAGAGAGAAAATAAGGAAGAAAAAGAGACAAAGCCCACCATCAACTCAAATGGTTTTTCAGTATTACGGAATCAAAATTTAACTCTGATCATACTCGGAGGCCAAGTCACTACTGATTTTCCTTTATTTTTGGTATCATAATATTCGCAGAACCATGAGCATTTCTGAAAATAGTTATGCAGGGACTATGTAACATTGTTGCTTAGTGACAATGAGTTTTGAGAGCCCACCTGAAAGTGCTCCCATACTGTATATATAGTCTGGAGACTTTTACTTAGATTCATTTCTTAGGAGGGGATTTGAGAAAATTCAAGAATTTCACTTTTGTTTGATGAAATACAAATGACAGATGGAAAACTGCAATATTTTGAAAAGAAAAAATGCAATGATGCACAGAACATAAGATTGCCATAATAATAATAGTACTTAGCATTACACTGAGTTCTTCATCTGCAAAATACTTTACAAACAACTAATTAAGCCTCATAACACTCCTGAAAGACAGGTAAGTATCATTACTGCCATTCTACAGATGGAGAAAATGAGGCATGGGGGGTTAAGTATCTTTGCCTAAGGCTATTGGAAATAAATAGCAACACCTGGATTAAGGTGTAGGGTCTGAGTCCTTCCTGGATAAAAGACCAGAGGACTAGCATTCTTTCAACCAAAACAACGACACTTTTAGTGCTAAATATTTTTCCTTTCGAAAAGATTAACACATCATTCAGTTAGCACTGATTTTCTTATAAATTGCAATGATACTTGCCTTCAGAAAACAATAACCCATTCCCTGTTCTTTATTTTCCTCATTCACTCTTCTCACTGCCTCCACAATTATCCCCAAAGAATGCCTTTTCTGAATGACTAGGCGATGAGGGCCTTTAGAGTCAGTGTCACCTGGTGGCAAAGCATTGAGACTCGGGTTTCACTTTATATTAAAGTTACAAATCATATCGATGGGCGTCATTTCAAAATTATGATGGCTTCTCATTTCTGATGGGTAGTAATTGTTGGCAATTTCAAAATCCTACACTATGGGAGGGGAAAAAAATAAGCAGATCTTATTCTTTTCCACTAGTTAACTCTCCCCATAATTCTCCGGAATCCCAGAATTATTGTTCAAGATGTAGAATGTCACCAAAGAAACCATTCTCAGCGTGAAAGCAATCACCCAGTAGATTGCTTGTTTTTGAAGGCTTTGCTGCTGCTTTTAGAAGTCACCTAGTTTTTAATGAATATTCTGCTGAGGTGGAAGCGCATCATGGGAAATAGCAAAACATTTAGGACATGGTTCCTTTTCTGTCTCTTTGGAGGATCAACAAGGTAGCTAACCTTAAATATAAGACTGCCAGTTATTTTACCAGCAAAAGAAGGGTTTATTAGGGGATAAAAGAAAATCACAATCAGGACAAACAAGCTGTGGCAAAACCATAGGGGAGTCCTCCCCACGAAGGAGATGACCTCTTAGAGAGCAAAGGACTGTTATACACAAAAAGCCCATTGGAGTAAACTAAGAATTCAAAGTGTACTGGCTTTTCATTGGCCAAGTTGTGACACTCTCTGATTGGCTGGGCTCTTGCCAGTAGGAGGAGGGAATCCTGTCCTCTCTTGTAGGGATAGTAAAGTGGGAGCTGTCTAGGACCAGGTCTGTCTGGTCCGGTTGCATTTGCAATTAAAGGCAAATGGCAGAGCATGAAAGGGGCCACTGCCAAACCTCTGACTCCATTTATTCTCCCCTCCTGACTCCATTTTAATGAGTTTTTCCCTTTATTAATTTTTCAATGACCATATTTTCAGATATACATATTTATAAATTCCCAGACTATAAGATCTTACATACCAACCAGGGGGAACAGGATTTGAAACAAGAGTGAGCGAGCAATGCACTAACAACACTGGAGTGTAAGTAAATAATTAAGTCCTCTTCTGCTATCTAATAAAGGAAATAGGGAAAGGAACAGAGATTAGTTTTGTCTGCTTATGTACTGGAAAGAGTTTTTGCCAAACTTCCAATTTGTATGTGTGGCCATTAATTGAATACTGGGATTCTGAAAAATTATTCTTGCAAGCTTATTTTTTTTAGAGTTCCAAACAAAGAAAATGTTCCAAATCTAGAATGTAGTGATGGTTGCATGATTCGGTAGATACACTAAAACCATGGAATTGAACACTTAAAATTGGAAATTTTATGTTATGTGAATTAGCTCAATAAAACTGTTTGAAAAAAAAGCAGAAATTTCCAAGCCTCTCCATCGCATCCTCCCCTTCAATGGTGGTCATTAGCTTCTAAGAACTATGCTCTATCAATTTAGAACATACTCTTCAGAGTATTATTTAAAGATTTTTTTTTCTTACCTTGTTTCTGTTGGCTCTGCAGGAGCCTTTTGGGTGCTCAGCTGCTGTCCATATTCTCCACACTTAATCCTACCCATGGTGAACATTGTTGAGAAAAAAGTTGCTGCAACACCAGATCGACCAGCATGGGTCCCATACCCACTAAAAATGAAGCTATCTCCTATTCAAAGAAACTTCAGGTTTTTTTTTTTTTTTTTTTTGGAAGACAAATTAATTTCTCTGCCCTCACAATTACACAAAATTTTTAATGTTGTCACTGTTACAATTTGACACTCCCCACCCACCCTTTCCACCCCACCTCCTGTCCCCTGGAGTTCAGGATTCCACCTTGATTCTTTCTGTCCAGCTGACTCCTGTCTGTAGAAGACTACAATGGGCAGGGACCATGACTTCAATGATCTGCAAATCCCACAGGAAATAATATAATGAATACATTGAATATTTGCTAAGTAAATCTGCGAAGGTTGGATTGATTGCTATTTAGATGGAGCTACTGTTTTCATCATTTCTCTTTGCTTCCCCACTCTTGTTGCCAATACTCTATGAAAACATACTTGTAATGACAGCAGAATATTCTAGAAAGTGAATATGTCATGATTTATCCAATCATTTCTTTATTAGCATATAGTTGGAAGTAAGTAAAAAAAAAAGTAAAGTTGTGACTCCTACTTTTCATTAACATACATAATCTTCTTAAATGCCCTCATTTATAGGTTTTGTTCTAACTCTGTTATTATTTTATATTTAGTCTAATGTAAAAGCTTTACTATATTAAAGTATGTTAATTGTTCTAATCCTCTTTCTGCTTGTTGCCAAAGGCCATAGTAAATTTGACCAGTTATAGTATCATGTCCAAATGTGTAAGAGTTTTCCTTTCCCTCAGACTTTGGTATTTTTGCATTCTGATTTCTTTCAAATAAATTAAATAATTCCTTTAAAGTACATTTCATAGTATCCACTAGTAAGATATTACGTATAATGGTATTATTATAAATTTTGTCACAAATAATAATATACATACTTGTCCACGTACTAAGAAAATACTGGTATCTCTCTTAAATTCATCTTTCTTTCATTATCAGTAATTTGAAAAATATCCTATATTTATCGATTTTTTCTATTTCTTCTATGAATTTTCTTATTATCTTTTTTTATTAGAGCGCTTTTTATCTAGATTTTTAAGCATTTAAGCATTTAGTACACTTAAGCATGTAGTAATATTAACTTGTCATTTTTGTCTTAAATATTTTCAACGATTTTAATTTCTTGAGTTTTTCAACATAAAAACTTCAAATTGTTAATGAAATATATTGATCTTTTAAAAATCAATATATTTTCAAAATAAAAATATATTGATCTTTTATTACATCTACCAATATTTTTGTATTTAGAATAGTTTTCCCAAATTTTAATCTCGGCAACACTTGGTTTTGAAAAGTGTTGTTAAATAAATAAAATTATATGCCCCAATAAGTTTGGAGAAAATGAAGTGGTAAAATGTAAGTGGTTTTCTTTCATGTTTCCCATGCTTTTAGGAAGGTAATATGCACTGGATTTCCAATGAGGGAATAAAGTGTACCACATTTATAGAAGACTTTTGGCCACAGACCTCTTTGTTCATAGAGCATGCCATGGGGCTACTGTGGCTCAGAACATAGTACAGGTGACCCTATGTTGAAATTATTTACCTGTCCCAAGATTATTTTTAAAAAGTTAAACCATACTTTCTTTGAGTTCTTAAAGGCTTCATTATTTATTTATTTAACCTTTTTTTTTTGTGCATAAGGTGTTATTTAATATATGTTGTAGGCTGGGATTCTAACTTTTTTTCTACCCAATAATCAGTTCTCCTAATACCTTTAAAAAAAAAACTGCAGTCTTTTAATCATTTGGTTTACGATGAACTCTCTTTCTTGCCATCATAAAATTCTTACATACATATTTAGTGTGTTGAAGTACTATCTGTTTTATTAATCTGACTGTAATTTCATGAACCAGAACTGCTTATTGTTTTAGCATTAACAATAAATTTAAATATTGATTTTAATATATTTGAACATGGGATTTATTTTCCCCTTAATGTTCATAGATACCTTTACCTATCTATTCTTCCAAATAAACTTTAGAATTATTTTATCATGATCCTAAATAACACTTTATTAATCCTATAATTAATTTGGAAACAATTTGCATATTTTACGAAATCCAGTGCTCCACTATTGAGATAAAGTTTTTGTTCTTATTGTATTGAAGTTTTTATTTATATTGCTTTGGAAAGTATTTTAATACTTTATATAGATTATGTGCATTTCTTAATAAGATATTACTATTATGTGAATAGTACCTTTTCTCATTATGTACTCTAATTGGTTATTGCTGCTATACAGAAAAACTATCAACTTTTGCTATTTAATTTGTATCCAGTCATTTTAATGAACTTTCATATTAATTCTCAGAATTTTGTAGATGGCTCCCTTGAGTTTTTCTATTTAAATAGTCATATTGTCTGCAAATAATAACAAAAATGTGGCTTCTCTTATTTCAGTAGTATTATGTTTCGTTGCCTGGGCAAGGAAGTCTATGTCCGTGTAAGGGTGATAGCAAGCAGTCTTGATGTTAATTAAATATAATATTGGCTTTTTAAAGATAATTTTAAAAATAAATTAACGTTTTATTCCTAATTTTGTAGGAATTATTTTTTAAAAATTAGAAATGGGTGTTGAATACTATGGAAAGCATTTTACAAACAAATAAGAGAAATCTCTGAGATTTCTTTTTGTATCTATCTGTCTATCTACACACACATAAATATATGTATATATTGGGTTATAAATTAAGGCATTTATATGTATAGTTGTGTATGTCATATATATAACCACACACACACACACACACACACACACACACATACACACATTTATGTCTAATCTTACTAAGAAGACTGGCTTTCCTGCACTAAATTATCTCTGGTATAAACTAAAGCAGATTCCTAGAGGCTGTATCTTAGTGCTTAATGCTGAGACTGCCATATAATTTTCTTATGTGATTTCATATTTCTGTAATAATTCATTTTCAGATTCTCCTCGGACCTCAGGATAATGTTCTCTTTACCTTGGTTTTGTTTTTGTTTTGCTGTTTTACTAGACCTTGTCTCGTTGTTTTTGTTTTTCTCTCCTTCCAGTACTTAAATCAGAGTCATCAGAGTTAATGTTTGCCATTAGACATGGTATCAATTTCCTTTGAAGCTGCTTATGGTCTACCAGGTGCTAACTGTATTACCTTTTCATATCTGTGTATATGAGAGAGCACTAAACGTCTAGATTATCAGCCATATATCTGTGTCTAATAAAACTTTATCTGGTTCGGTTCTTCTGGACTGAAAGGGAACCATTTTCCAACATCTAGAGATAAAGGACAAGGGAATTCTATACTGTACTGCTTTAGAAGCTTCTCCCTATAGATTATTATGGTTCCACGCCTGCAGGATGATTTCTAAGTTGTAACTCTGTTCAACCCTACACCATCTGCACAGTTGATATACTACAGTTGTGTGATACATATGGCTGTAGGAAGACTTACATGGCCGAGTTAGTCTGAGATCTAAGAACCAATGTTCAAGGACCAGAGAAAGGCCTCAGGAGCTAAAGGTATTTCTCAGCTGACAGCCACCATAGGATCTACAAAAACCCGGGATCGGCCATCATAAGAAACTGGATTCTGCCAACAACCTGAAAGAGTCTGGAAGGGGAGTCCCCAGATCCTCTAGAATCTCTAAAGAAGAGCTCCAACCTGCCAACACCTTGCTTTGGTCCTGGAGGCTCTCAGCAGGGAACCAGCTCAGCCATGCTGTGCCATAACTTCCGACCTACAAAAACTGAAAGATACCAAATTTATGCTGATGAAAGCTGGTAAGTTTTTGGTGTCAGGCCCATAATGCTGTCTGACAGTTTCCTTAGTCTCCTACTCCCCATCTTCACCTTTCACAGGCATTACCTCCCATAAATCTCTAGCAATTAAAATAAAACTTGAGGGATCCCTGGGTGGCGCAGCGGTTTAGCACCTGCCTTTGGCCCAGGGCACGATCCTGGAGATCCGGGATCGAATCCCACGTCAGGCTCCCGGTGCATGGAGCCTGCTTCTCCCTCTGCCTGTGTCTCTGCCTCTCTCTCTCTCTCTCTGTGTGACTATCATAAATAAATAAAAATTAAAAAATAAATAAATAAAACAAAACTTGAGGAAAGTGTGGGGGATGGGGAGGGAATGAGAATGCCTTGGTACCTTAGGAAACAATACTTTCATGTCATAAGGATCACTGCACCATGTTCTGTTAGATACTGACCTGAGGACTATATCACTGTATATGCAATGCAGAAGAAATGAGGTTTCTTCCCATTTTTTCTCAGGAAACAGGACTCTTGTTGTAGACAAGAAGTTGGAGGAGACTGTTAATTATTATTCTCATAATCTTCCATTGCTCTGCTATTCAATGGAAACTCCTCTCCCAACCAACTCAATCACTTATATATTCTTTCAGTCTTAATTTTCCAGGTTTCTTTGAGTTTATATCCTTTTTCCTATCTTCATCAATAATTTATTGGGGAGTTTAGAGATACTCAATGAAGAGTTATTTTGTTAGTGTCCATTGGATAGAAATCTGAAAAGATGAGACACCTAGATAGCATCAGTTGGTTAAGCATCCAACTCTTGATTTTGGCTCAGGTCATGATCTCAGGGTCATGAGTTCAAGCTCCATGCTCTGTGGAGAGTCTGCTTGAGATTCTCCCTCTCCCTCTTCCTCCACCCCTCTTGCTGCCATATTCTCTCTCAAAATAAATAAATAAAAATACTTTAATATTAAAAAAAAGAGATCTGGGAAGACATTCAGATTCTTTGAGTGAAGATAAAGCTCACAGAAACAAACCAAAAGTAGTTTAGTCCATTCTGTTCCAGAACATTTCAATTTTCTTTTATAAAAGAAGTAAAAATTAAATAAAACACCTTTAAGCAGATACTTCAAAACTTCAACCTTAATTCATGTAATAATCATATGCTAAACTTCAGAAAAATACTATGAAACTACTTAAGCCATGTAGATATCTCAAAGTAACTAAGACAATGAGAAAGGATAACTATATCTTATACTATTACATATTATTTGAAATTATGATTTAGGTACAGAATAATTTTTATTCTAAAAAATAATAAGAGGCCTATAATGTTGCTAGCATATGAGTATTTATCTGCTCATTTTTTAAAATAATCCCCAAAGGATTTTGTAAATTGCCAATCTTCCATTAGATATTTGTATTAGTATGAATTTTTCAGAGAAACAGAATCATTAAGAGATATAGATACAGATATAGATATATAGATACAGATGGATATAGATATGGATACAAATATATATAGCACAAGGAATTGACTCATGTGATTATGGAGGCAGAGAAGTAAAAGATCTTTTAGTGGGCAAGCTGGAGACCCGGAACAGTGAATGGTATAGTTCTGGTGTGCATCCAAGGGCTTGAGAACCAGGAGAGCAAATAATACAAGTTCCAGTTCAAGTCTGAGTCCACAGGCAGAAAAAGAATGATATCCCATTTCAAAGATGGCAATGCAGAGAGAAAGAATTCTTTCTTACTCAATCTTTTATTTTATTCAGGCCTTCAACAGATTGGATAAGGCCCACCCACACTGGGGAGAGCAATCTGTTTTAGTCCGTCTACCAATTCAAATGTTAATCTCCATCAGGAAATGTTATTGTATACATAACGAGAATAATGCTTAACCAAATATCTGGGCACTCCATAGCCCAGTCAAGTTGGAACATAAAATTAACCATCGCAACATTCTATTTTACAGTACTATAACTTAGATTAGTACAATAACTAAAGAAAATACACTTAAGGCCACTTGATAAGGTTAAAAAAAAAAGTTGATCCTATATCTTTTTTGTTTTTAGATCCTATATCTTCTAATTCTACCGTTTTATTTAACATTTATTTGCTATAAAGAAAACATATGGTATAAAATATAAATCGGTTGTTTCAAAGTTTATGGCTATTGTGAATCTCTCATTGCTATGAGGCAGTTGCCTTAAAAGCTCACTGGAACTTCACTGCTTTCTCATATTTAGAACCATTGGGTCTCAATGTGAAAAACAACACATGTCTGACCTGCATAGCTGTTGACACCTTCTAAATCTTTCATATGGCTTTTTTTATGATTTGGAAATTTATAGCATAAAGCATTATTTAGGAAAAACTCTCCCTATCTATCTCTTCATATTTAAAACTTATAAATTGATGATGTGATATCAAAATGTTCTAAAAGGATTCTTGGTAAAATGTACCATAGAAGAGCCTTAACACAGTATAGTTCCATTATTCTTATTTTATAGATAGGGAAATGTAGCCTTGTACACATGAAATACCTCCCACAAGGTCATCCACAGGTTAATTAGTGGCAGAACCAGAAATGTGCAAGATGAGTAAGCAAATGCAAATTAATTTTACAATATATTTATCCTTAAACAAGTTATTAACTTTTTAAAATATCTAATATATTTGATTTAAATATTATATTTAAGTAAATTTAAAATAAATGATACCATTAAAGATTTGAACTACAGATGCTAGAACATAGTCTTCTTACCTTTACCTCCAAAAAGATGACTTAATTAATTATAGACAAGGATTAGAAAACAAAATCTGAGATGACATTTGAGCCAAGGGAGCATTTATTTTTTTTTAAATTTATTTTTTATTGGTGTTCAATTTACTAACATACAGAATAACCCCCAGTGCCCGTCACCCATTCACTCCCACCCCCCGCCCTCCTCCCCTTCTACCACCCCTAGTTCGTTTCCCAGAGTTAGCAGTCTTTACGTTCTGTCTCCCTTTCTGATATTTCCCACACATTTCTTCTCCCTTCCCTTATATTCCCTTTCACTATTATTTATATTCCCCAAATGAATGAGAACATATAATGTTTGTCCTTCTCCGACTGACTTACTTCACTCAGCATAATACCCTCCAGTTCCATCCACGTTGAAGCAAATGGTGGGTATTTGTCATTTCTAATAGCTGAGTAATATTCCATTGTATACATAAACCACATCTTCTTTATCCATTCATCTTTCGTTGGACACCGAGGCTCCTTCCACAGTTTGGCTATCGTGGCCATTGCTGCTATAAACATCAGGGTGCAGGTGTCCCGGCGTTTCATTGCATTTGTATCTTTGGGGTAAATCCCCAACAGTGCAATTGCTGGGTCGTAGGGCAGGTATATTTTTAACTGTTTGAGGAACCTCCACACAGTTTTCCAGAGTGGCTGCACCAGTTCACATTCCCACCAACAGTGTAAGAGGGTTCTGAGCCAAGGGAGCATTTAAAGCCAAAAGCAAATTGGTCATGATTTGATTTGAAGACAGTAAACCAAAGGCACTGAAATTGAGAAATCAGGTATCCCCACCTTCAAGGAAGTAAATAAACTTTTTATAAGACAACATTTCTTTTACTAGTGAATATAAAACAATTTGTAATTCACTTCATGTTAGTGTAATAGGAGCATCTAATGATAGTTCCACTTCATTTTTCATATCTGCTTTCATCTGCAAACTTCCCAACTATACCTTAAAACTAATAACTTATTAATTCATTTAAAAGTATTTTCAATCAGGTGAGGGCAGACAAGATCCCCTCATTCTACTGACATTTTAATGGAATCATCCTATTGAATTGAGACCCAGTGATCTACCCTCCACATTCCACAATGTCTAGATTTTAGAAATGTCTTTAGCTCTGTGAGTTGTCCTTTATAAAAATAAATGAAAAGGATCACAATGTTACTTGTATATTTCACATGAAATCTAAGCACAACTTGATCAGATGCCATTTTTTTTCTTAGTGGGCATATGGCTATAGCCATTGCAGAATTATCTCTATTTCTGGCTCTGTCCCTTTGCCTTCTAGCTGAATAATGCCACTGTTTCATACAGGCAGCTCATTTCCAACCACCCTAGCCATGCCAGTTAGAGCCAGCAGTTTCCAGCTCCCCGTGGTATAGGTTTGCACTGAAATTCTTGACAATGTGCTCCACCTTCTTTACCTTTCTCACTTCTGATATACAGTACTCATCTTTCTGAGCAAGGGAGTTAATCCAGCACAGATGGCTCCATCATCTATTTCTAGTGATGTTCATTTTTGTTTTTGTTGCTTAGGTTTATACAGATAAAGAAGATAGTTTTAAAGAACATAGATACTATATCAATAGCATATCTACTTCAACTACACCAAAGACTGGACTTTTCAAGGGTCTGGACTGGCTGATGTGCTGATGTTACTTTCTGGTGGTTTGTTTTCTCAGTAAGGGAATCCTTAGTCAATAAGTATGCATTGTGTATCCTTAGATTCCATGGTGAAAACTATGTTCTTGTAGGTGATTAACTTAAGAAATCTGGAATTGTGTATTGGATTGACACCTGGAAATTTACCCATAACATTTTTTATATGTGCTGCATCAAATTCAATTTTTGATAAAATCTTGATATACTTAATTTGGTTCTTTGGAATTAAAAATCAGTGTATCTGCATAGTAAATACTGACCAAACATAGAAAGTTACTTCTTTTAAAAATCAGGAATCCACTGGGCTACAGAAATCACTATTATCTATATGGAATTTGGGTTTTCCTTCCAAGCACCAATGCAATAATACTCAGTTTATAAATTTTAAAAGAATTACTGCAAGCTCAACTTTATAACTGAAGACAGAAAAGTATTACTTAATTTCTTTGGATAAATAATTCTACCAGCACATACTTTAAAAATCAATAGAACGACTGTTCTTAGAGCAATATCTCATACTTGGTTGGACCTGAAGCATTTACAATTTGAGTCTATTGGAAGTAGAATTGAAAACTTCTTTTGTAATGAAACAAATCTCAATGGAACTGTTTCTCACCTCCCTCAGTGCTCATCTTGGCTTAGTTGAGCTCCTCCAGATTCAGAGTAAAATGGGAAATGCATCCATTGCTCTTACTAAAGTAGAATCACTAATTTTTAAAAGCTGATGTTACTCCTTGAGAAACATACTATTAAATCAGCAACATTGTACTGTATCTGTAATTATAAAGTAATAGCATGTTCTGGGGGAGTTGATTGCTTATAACACGTCAAAATCAAGTAAAAAAAGGAAGAAAAGGCATTTAATTGAAGGTGTATGTTCTGAAGGTATATTTCCTGGGATTCAGAGGAAATTGAATGGATTGATTATAAATGCTAAGTTTCATGAAAAATAAAGACCTGCGGAGAATGTCTTGTCATCTTTCCAAAAGGCAGGCATAAGCTGGCTTATTTGAGACTCATTCTTTGAATAATCCTTTACTGAGTGTCCACTCTACATGAAGAAATTGCAAACCAACCTGGCTTAAAAATATCTTCTTATTACTCCCATCTCCAATAAAAATTGTGAAATTCTGTCTTCAAGTACAATGAAGAAGAGTTTAATATTTCAATTTTGAGCTATTTGTTGTTGGACATATTTTGAAATGAAATAGTAATTGGAGTGATTTTTGTCTGTTTCAAGTGTACATTTACTGTAAGGTAGAC
This sequence comes from Canis lupus dingo, assembly GCF_003254725.2. Taxonomy (NCBI): domain Eukaryota; kingdom Metazoa; phylum Chordata; class Mammalia; order Carnivora; family Canidae; genus Canis; species Canis lupus. The sequence goes on from NC_064254.1 coordinate 56,941,082, forward strand.
TTCACAGTTTAAATATCAAAAAATTAATTTTAACTGCATGTCTAACTGATTATCCATGTTCACTTCAGCTCTTCAATACCTTAAGGATCTATAGACTTGATAGGTTCTTGGTACCTCTAAGGAATTATAGACAACTTGGAAAGGAATTCCCTATAGGTACTAAATAAAATGATGATGCTCTCTTCTTAGAGAGGCACTGTAGTGCATATTTAAAAGTGAGGGTTCTAGAGCAAGCCTTCCTGAGGTCAAATCCTGTGAACCATGTCACTTTGGGCAAGTTATTTATGTCTCTATGCTTCGGCTTCTTTGCCTATGAAGTGGGGTTAATAATAGTGCCTAACGCAGTGAGTTGTTTTAGGATCCAGTGAGTTAATGCATATAAAGCATTTAGAATAATGACTGGTACATAAAGTACTCAATAAATGTGAATTTGTAGTAGTATCAATCTCACCTTCCCATGGTAAATCAGTAACTCTGAGTGGAAGGAAGGTCAGAACCAATTGAATGGTGCAAGACCCATTCTCGTGAGCAGTCTCAGACTGACCTAGGTTAGAGATTCTGAGCATACCCACAACTGAAATCTGCTAGGCAACTGTCACTTTAGTTTTCCTTTTTACTTTGCTACCTTCTCTTATTCAAAATGTCTTCAGAAGGCAATCCATCATTCTGCCCATTCTTCTACTCAATGTGCCTCATTCTAATCATTTAACTCCAAGATGCTCTAGGCACTGGAATCCTTAAAAATTAACTCCTTTATGGATCCCTCTATGAGTGTCTTGTGAAACAAATTATACAGTAAAGAAATTAGTTGTTCATTGAATTTTAAAGCCAGCAATTAATTTACTTAATCTCAAACTATTTAGTTAAGCTTTATTGTCCACATTAGTTGTGCTTGATCTTACACCCTTCAGAAGTAAAACTGAGGAAAACTGCAGATCAGTCTGGTTAATTTAGAATATTCATTAGGAAGATTCTATTAAAAAATGAAACATACTATAAATTAAGATACAAATCAAATATTGTTTGTAGTTCAAATGGATAGAAAACCTCTTTAATAATATATCTGATGCCAAGATAAACCTCATCTGTCTGTTCAAATCCTTTGACATGGAATTATAATTTGAGGTTCCAGGGAGTGAAAAAAAAAATGTCATCTTTAAAGTTGCTGAACATTACAGTATCAAATGGTTGGAATGAAACTTGAGAAGTTATTTCAGGCCACACTTAAAATGTCCCAGGCGAATGAAAATGTACATGAATCTTAACTATTAAAGAAGTTCCCTATCTCCACAGCCAGAATAAGAGAATGATAGTTCCACCAGACAAAGGTTGTTCATTTTTCATAAGATTTCTTGACTACCCATGAAATTCACAAGCTAAAATTCTGACTTTTTGGAAACTTTTCCTATCAATCATTCAGCATTTCATTGTTTTTATATCAATCAACTTTTGGAATGTAGACATGGGATTCGAGATTGATTCCATTCTATGAGATTTCTACCAAATGCACTTAGTTCTTCCTGTTGTCCATGTGGAAGCAGAAGTATAGAATTTTCTCCGCTTGGACAGTAGAATAGAAAAGGATTGAGAATTTTAGGCAACAATACATTAGCCGTGAAGAAGAGAGCTGTCCAAGATAAAATATTTTTATTTTATAAAAGATACTAAATATAGTTGATGCTTGAAGATTTGCTACTAGGTTGTAGCAGGTTCTTTTTTTCCCCCTCCAGTTTAATTAGTTTAGAGTGATAAGAAGGCATCCCAAAAAGACGGCTTGAAGATTTGTTATTTTAATTAGCCAAGTGTATAAAGAGGAAAACCATCATCTAACGGGAAGAAAACTGAAGACAACGTAAGCAGTATCAAGAGGAGATAAGACCATCTCACCAACAACACTAGGCTAAATTAAGAGTTTATGGGCTAATGCAGACTCATAAAACAGCAGAAATGTTCTCTGTCTTTATACATGAGAACAATACTCGTACTGGTATTCCTGCAAAATATGCATGGACTCTAGACTGAAGCTCCCTGAATAACTTCAAATGGTAAGGAGGAGCACCATGACAATTGCCCGAAACGTGTGCCTTGTATATGCCAATTTATAAATGACATAGAACGTAAATACCATTTAAAGGGGAGTGGAAGAAAAGTAAGATATATTTTGTGTTATCAAACCAAAGCATTTAGAGAGAACTTGGCATTTCTTATGGCTAGAACGTCAAATAGTTCACATGATTTAGACTGAATTTTATGTGCATAATTTTAGATTGATTATCACAGACACATTTTTCATATTTGGCCCAGGTTTTCTGTGGCTCAGATGTTTTAAGTGCTTTGTGTGCATGGCTTCTGCATTAACATTGTGCTGTGTCTATTTTGTGATCTGTTATTAGTATTATCAATTGGAACCCAGGCAAACTTTTATATAAAATGAAGGCGAGAAATGAAAATCGTCAATATCTTTTAACTGTTAACCCAGGCCTGAGGTAGTCTGCATAAGCATCTGCTCTGCATTTCTACAGATAGCTGTTTTTCTACCTTCGCTCTCTAATTACACCTTCTGGGAGACAGGAATTTGTACCATTTTGCCCTTCATTTGCATCATCACAGCAACGCTAGCCTTCATGTCCCTTTGCCTGATAAGTTGCAAGGTTTGGGTTTCTGCTCACTGATTATTCAGCCAGGCTCGCCTCTCCTTGGAAGGCTCCAAGGACATTGCTATTCCTCCTTCGGGCTCACGGCACATACTTGAAAAGACCCGTCTTGCCTTCCATCCTGCTCAAACAGTGGCGCATGACATGTTCTCAGCCCAGGCGCCCTTTCTGAAGACTGGAGTGTGCCTACATTAGGGCTGAAAGCACAGACTTGTTGGAGGCTGAATACATCTTTGCATTCACTGGAGAATTAACCCTTGAGAAGCATGCCTTGCAGCTTACCTCTGGGTCTGGCTTTCAGAGCAGATTTATTATTTCCCATATTTGGCAGAAGTAGTAAGATATTCTGTGTCTATCCTAGGGCTATACGAGTACGCTTTCTCAGAATGTGTACATCTAGGGCATTTAATCAAGTACTTGTCTGAGGTGTCCCATTGATCATAAAATGATGCTTAATCTCGATTTTTTTTTCTTGGCTTATAAATTCCCTCATGGAAGTTTGATGGGACTGCTCTAAAAATTACAAAAGAACTGAGACTCTGAAGAAATCACATTGACGTGGTGCAAAACCAAGTCTTCGGGGACTGTTAATTATCTGAAAATGTACATAATATAAATGGTTAACTTAGAGATTTAACTGAAATATTTAGATCATTGTGGCTATATATGGATGATTCCTAGAACTCAAAGCAAAGTGTCCATAAAAGTCACATAAAATCCAGTTTCCTATGGGAGTTATGATTTGGTCAGATCTGATGCTCATGTAATTCGGTTTTTAGGTACTTTCGAAGTTAGACAAAAATGTTCTAACCAAACTGCATTTGAACAAAATGATATATTTCCTCTGTATTACTGATTGTAAATTTAGAAACGGGTAAGGCTTGGTCTAGTCTCAGCCTTCAACTTTTCATGATGAAAAGTTTCATCATGAAACTTTTACCTGGAAATTGCCTCACAGTTGATAGAATTAAGAAGGAGAAAATGAAAAAAATTATTCTGCGTAAGTATTGAATCACGCAGAGAGCCAAATAGGATATAGTGTAAAAATTACATCAGATGTCACCTTAAACTTATTTCTAGTATATGTTATCTTAGCAGCTTTGCAAGGTAAATATACAAATTAAGTGTGTTAGAATCTAATGCATTGTAATGATCTGTGATCATAATTTGACAAACACACAAATCATTATTAAATGGCATATTTCTTAGAGGTTGCACAAAGAATAAGCAAACAGATAAAAACAGCAAGGACAAAATGATTACCTGAAGCTAACAGATTATTTCAGGTATTTGAAGAGAGTTACTGAGATCCGAATAAGCCTTTTCTTCTTTGTACTAATTACCATCTTTCCTTAAACTGTTGCTCGGCAGGACCTCTCTAGAACATTTGAGCTTTCAGTATATTCTCTTTTTTCATCAAGTCTTTGAGCTCTTTGCCACACTTCAATTTTCAGTAGGATGAGTTATCAAGTATCATAATCTGTATGTGTAATCTCATGCAGATTATAAACTCTTTATTTTAAAATGACTTTACGTATTCATTCACAAGAGAAAGAGAAAGAGAGGCAGAGACAGAGGCACAGGGAGAAGCAGACTCCATGCAGGGAGCCGATGTAAGACTTGATCCTGGAAGTGCAGGATCATACCCTGAGCCAAAGGCAGATGCTCAACCGCTGAGCCACCCAGGCGTCTCTATAAACTCTTTAAATAAAAGAGCAGGGAGAGGAAGACATTCTATTTACATTCCAATGATGAATTTCTGAGTATGCTTGCATCACTTCATCCCACATGAATCAACCCATACCTGGAACTGGTTTGACCCTGTCTCAGAGAGTCAGAGTAGGACAGTGGAAAATCATTAAGTCTCAATTAAGTAGAGCTAATTCCAGAGTGCAGGAAATCTTTAGGAAGCTACAGATGGCTGAAATCCAGATGTAAGAAGATATGTTGGACTCAAGATTCCATATGTCTTTTGGGAAGTCAAAAATGTTAGTAAAGCTATAACTGTATATTTGAAGTTGACATATATCCCAGGATTGGAAAATGTTTGTAAACTCATTTTTCTCCTAATTGAAAACCCATATTTCAAGAAGTATTGATTACTGAATGTCAAACAATAGGGAAATGGTTAAATAAGTTTTGGTAAATAATTACAATGGGCTACACAGACCTTGAAAAATGAGGTTATTGTGTGTACCAAAGACATGAAAGTATGTCCATAATATATTGCTAAATGAAAGAAACAATGTTGTTTTATAATATATACGATCCATTTTATTAAAGACACAGACATACAACTGTTATAATATGGGAACTACAAGACACGTGGAAACACTAATGATCTAATTTGAGGGGGATGGCAAAACGTCAAGTAGTCATGTAAATCTTTCCAGAATAAGGCACGTTTAAACCAGATATAAAGAATGGATAGAAGTTAAAACTGACAAAGATAAGGCAAGGAAGGGAGAATATTCTAGGAAGAGAGAAAAGCAGTATGTATTTGAGTGTTCGAGAAACCAAAAGAAGTCAAGTATAGATTATAGAGTATGAGTGGGTAGTGTAAGAGATAAGCCTGGAAAAAGCAGAGCCGGATTGCAAAAGACATTGTATGTCTTAGGAGTAACTTTGAGCATTCTTTTAAGAACCTTTGAAGGGTTTTTTTTTTTTTTTAAGATCTTATTTATTTATTCATGAGAGAGACAGGGACAGAGACAGAGACATAGGCAGAGGGAAAAGCAGACTCCTCTCAGGAAGCCCAATCTGAGCCACCCAGGTGTCCCGTTTGAAGGGCTTTTAACAAAGAAGTGAGGGGCACCCGGTTGGTTCAGTGGTTGAGCATCTGCCTTTGGCTCAAGTTCTGATTCTGAGGTCCTGGCTCCCCACAGGGAGCCTGCATCTCCCTCTGCCTGTGTCTGTGCCTCTCTCTCTCTGTCTCTCATGGATAAATAAATACAATCTTAAAAAAAAAAAAAAGAAGTGATATGATCAGAAATATCACCTAAACAGTATTGGAGAAATGCAAGAGTGGAAAAATGGAGAATGTTTTTGAAGAATTTGTAGTTATCTAGGCAAGAGACAGTTCTGAACTATAAGTATTAAGAGTAGTATTAGAGGAAATTGCTTGAATTCCTGAGTTCTTTAGGGGATAGAACTACAAGCAATTCACTGAGAAAAGGACCCAGGAGAAGAGAGGTTTTTAGGAGTAGCCAAGGAATTCAACTGGTTACACTGAGATTGAAGTGCCTGTAATGCATTTGCTTGGACATGGGCAGCGGACAAAAGGAGAGATAAATGTAAAACTTAAAAGAGACAGGCAAATGGGTACACTCATTTGAGATCATCAGTATGTGTCTGTGGAGAGAACCTGCACCCACTCAAGGAGACTCTTGCACGATATGAGAAAAACCTTGGTAGATTATCGAGGATTATCAACTTTTGGGGGCCCAGAGGAAGAAAAGAATTTACCAAAGGAGAATGAGAGGTCAAAAGAAAATCAGGTCACATAATCAAAATAAATATTTTAATAATCTTTAGCAATTATTCCTGGCCAACCATGGTATTTCATGAGGCAGGAAAGCTTCAAATGAGACCCTTAAGTTTCTTTAGTATCAGTGAAGACATTCCTATGTTGAGCAACAGTTTTCAGCTTAAAGACCCCAAAGGGAAATTTTTTCCTTTTATGGTTTTTATTGGAACCCTATAATACTAAGCCATTATGTAGAATTTATGGGAATGAGAGACTCTCATCATACCCCTTCTAATGAACTGTCTTGAAAAATTCACAATGGTGAGATGCCACATAAATGATACATCCTAGTCTGGCCCCTTGCTACAAACCCAAGTTATTCATACAATCTGGTGTCAGGTGAACATAAAAACCCCTCGCACACATAGTTCCCATTTATGGCATTACTTCAAATCCATTTTTGTTTGCCTGCTCTAATGCGCTTTGTGTTGTTCTCGTCTTTCATGATTCTCCAATCCTGTCTTCTCTTCTGAAATTTGGATCCTCGTATTTGCCCCCATTGCTGAATGACTATTGGACGTGCTCTTCTGGCTCACAGTTCTTATTCTTCCTTGTATTCCTTGTCTCTTTTGTTTATGTCTACATCTGTTACTAGAACTAACTGCCATCAGAATTGAATTCCTAAAATTTCATAGACTTAATCTAAAGTAAGTTTACTACTTCCTCCCATTATAATGCCATAGTTTCTGGTTAGTGAGTGGCTTAACTCAACATGGTGAAACAGAGACTTGGGCTCCTTCTACTCTGCTGCTCTGTCATCCCATAGGGACTCAGAGTTCTCTGCAATCCCTTGCCAGGAGGGAAAAGGGAGCAATAACTTTATTTGTAGGAAGAGGAACATGTAATTTGGTGCACAGTGAAATGGCTTTAGTACTGTCAATTTTCACCAGCAAATATGTAACCATTTATAGACCAATACCCCCTAGCCATTGTTTGGGGTCTCATGGGCATTAGTTCTCTCAGTCTTCCAGTCTGCCATATTTGTGGACATGAAAGACTATGTCTTCATACAAAGACATGCAGGTGCTGGCAGCTGCAAGGCAAGGCCAACATGCTTTAAATGGTTTATTCCCAAATAAATAAATAATAAAAATAAATAAAATGATTTATTGCAAACACTATAAAGGATCATCAAAAAATTAAAGATAGAACTACCATATGATCCAGCATTCCCACTTCTAGGAATGTGTCCAGAGGAAATAAAAACACTAACTCAAAAAATATCTGCACCCCTATTTCCTGTGTTCATAGCAACATTTATTATAATAACCAAGGCATGAAAACAGCCTAAATATCTTTTGGTGCATGAATGGATAAAGAAGTTGTGATGCACATTCACGTGCCTGCATGCACACGCACGTGCACGCATGTGCGCGCACACACGCACACACATTGGAATATTATTCATCCATAAAAAATGAGGAAACTGCCATTTGCGACAACATGGAAGGAACTTGAAGTCACTTATTTCAGGAATTTTAAAAAACTCATTAAAAAAAAGACTAGATTTGTAGTAAACAAAGGTGAGGGGAGGTAGCATTTGAGGAAGATGGCCAAAAGTGGCAAACTTCCAGTGATAAGCAAGTATTAGGGAAATAATGTAAAACACAATAACTATAGTTAGCGCTGCTATAAGATACATAGGAAAGTGGTAAGGGAGTAAATCCTAAGACTTTCCATCACAAGGAAAATTCATACTTTTTTTAATTTTTCTTTTTATTGTATTTATGTGACATATGGATACTAACTAAATTTATTGTAGTAATCACTCCACAATATACATGTCAAGCTATTATGCCATATACCTTAAACTTACACAGTGATGTATGTCAATTATATCTCAATAAAACTGGGGAAAATTAATTTGTTCCAATGCATACAAGTAGGATACTGCCAGTATCTGTTATAGAGCTCATTGCTTCTAGTAATAATTTCTATATGATAACACTAACTGCTAGTATATAAATTGCAAAAATTCAGCGGTCACTGCAATGAAGTTTATTCACATTTATATAAAAGAGCAACATAGTGCTTCTAGTTGGTGAGCAGCTTTCCTCAATTTGTTGTTTTTAGGAAATCATGTTCCTACAGTCTTTTGAACAACTGGCAGGCAGTGCTTTCAGTCTCTATCCCCGGGGAGAGGGAAAAGAGAGAAAGTATACAGAGAGAACATCCACTTGGTTCAGAAGGGACTCACATAATTTTTGCCCACATTTTATTGTCAGGCATGAGTCACATGGCACTTCTTAGAAGCAGCAGGGGCTGAGAAGTGTAGTATGAGGTTGGGCCATTCTTTCCAGCAATGATTCAGAGCAGTTGGACTCCAAGCCTTGATACCACATGTAAGATATACTTCCACTTTGAACTCTGTGATGAGGGACCATCAGAAAAGTCCACATAGAATTGAATTGGATCCAAATTTGCCCTGATCTCTTTGAGCATAGCAACCTTGAACTCAGCACACAGCAACGCTTGATGCAATTGGGACTCTTCCATAGAAGAAACTGAAATAGCTAAGCAAACACATTTTTCAAAGTTGTGTGAATGAACATTGCTCTGCATACTTGCTCTAAACCTTGAAGCAGAATATTATACACAGAACTGAATTTCCATATGTGGAAACTGTAAAATTGCTATTTGCAAGTCATGTTCATTTGTATACCAGAAACCTGCCAGCGATGCACCCAAAATTCATTTGTAGCTGCTATTTATAGCAATATCAGCATTCAAGTTTTTATGTAAAAATAGCAAAGTGGAGCTACTGGTATAATAGTAGCTAACATATTTATTCATTCATACATGAATGTTTATTTGCTCCTTGTAGCAAAATATATTAAGACCTATATTTAACATTAGATGGAAGAAAATTGTGAGGAAGACTAAGAGAAAGGCTGAGGTCAAATATCTCAATCAAAACTGGAGTAATATATTAATTAATTTTAGACTCTTTCCAAATGTCTGTGTATTTGATGTTATGTCAACAAAAGTAAAGAGCTTTACATGCTCAGAGGTCAGACTTCCCTTCTAACTATAACCATTGCCATAACCATAACCTCTCACTGAGCAAAGGTCAGTTCAGAAGTGGTCCACTCACATAAACTGGGAGCTCTGTGTATACAGAGGCTGGAAAACAATTCCTAGAGGGCCATGGTGAGGTGGTAAAGGATTGCCCACCCACATAATTTGTTACTTATGGATCTTTTTCTTCCTGTTTGAATATTTCCTCTCTTAAGCAAACTATACTTCTATAATTAGAAGTGAAGTTGAGAGATACTTCCAGTTTCAGCTCCGACATGTAATGAGCTTGAAAGTTGTTGCTCTTATCCTTAGAATAAAAAAAGCTAGATAAATGTCAATAACTTTTGTTGGATCCCTCAGAGAGCTGAGGTCCCAGGGCAAATCACCACCTCAAAATCTGGAGAGATAGGGCTACCCAGAGAGTGATCGCCTGAGATCTGCTTAGAGCAGCTGGAGCCATGAAATGGTCAGCACCCTTAAAGATAATTTTCCCAAATTTCTGAAGGCTGAATGTGGATTGGGGTAAAAGTGAGAAACTCCTGTGGGTCCAGTCTCATGGGAACCCCACACTTTCCTAAGCTTTTCTTCCAAGGACTTCTGCAGTTTCTCATAGGGAGGGTATGCAAAAGATTGTGAATTATACTCAGAACCTTCTCCATAACAGAAGTTTGCTCTCCAGGAAAAAGAACTTGGCCATAGCACAATTCTGAAACTTTATCCCAGTGGGAGGAAGATCATTACTCCCCACTCTATTTACTTGTCTCCCTAAAGCCTTTCTGTCTCACTTGAGGTAAGGGGAAAGATAAGAAACATAGTAAATGGGGTACTGGGCTTTAAGGAAATAGATTGGAAGCACTGAAGCCAGGGAGAGGATTAGAGGGAAAAGGGAAATATTATTTCACCGGAAGAGAACAGAAGCAGTTGTGGCTTCAGCTCTGAGACATCATCATCAGATGTAGAATGCTCCCCAGCCGCACTGTACTTCTATGCCAAATACGTTCCAGTTTCATAACAGCTGGAAGAATTGCAAGGCAAAGACTTTCTTCCAAAATGATAGATAGAAAACCCCAAAGCCAAAGAGAAGACAAAAATGAAGACACGAGAGGAATTTGGAGCTGCCGGCATCTACAACTGTAATAAATATACAACACAGATCAGCTCCTAGCCAAATTAACATAAATCCTCACAGTAATGGCATATTTCCCTCAGTTCTTATTATCGAAAACTACATGTATGGATTCAACAAAAAATTACCAGTTTTGCAAAAAGCAAGAAGGAAATACATTTTAAAGCATCAAAACCAATCAAATAAAACATAAATAGAATGATCAGACAAGGAATTTAAAATGACTATAATTAATATGTTAAGAATTCTAATAAAGAAAAAGTAGACAAGGATCAGGAATAGATGGGTAATGTAGTCAGAGATGGTGAAACTCTTAAGAAAAAATGTAGAAAAAAATACTAGGAATCAGAACATAGTAGCAGAAATGAAATGTACCTTCAACAGACTCTTTAGTAAACTCCACAAAGCGAAGGAAAGAATGACTGAATGGGAATCTGGGTTAGTTGAAATGCCCCAAATTGAAATGCACAGAGGAAAAAAAAAGAACTAAAAAAAAAAATAGAACATCATGTAACAACTGTAGGGCAATGTTAAAAGTTATGACATATATGTCACTGAAATACCAGATGAGAAAAAAGAGACAACTAAGTATCTGAAGTTAAAGACTTAAAGACGGTTGAACAGTCTCCCAAACTAATGACAGCAAACAACAGATCCAGGAAGCTCAGAGGAAATGAAACATGGTATCCACCAAAAAAGATAAAAATAAAGATGCATACAGAGACATGCATACAGAGACAGATGAACAAAGACAGAGACAAAATTTTGAGGAAAGCAAGAGCGAAAAACAAACAAAAAACCTCACAAAAAACCTTTAACTGTAGAGGAACATACATAAGGATAAAGATAGATTTCTCATCAGAAAACTGCAAGCAAGAGAGAGTGGAGAGAAGTCTTTAAAATGTTGAAAGAAAAGCCAACAACCTAGAATTATATATCCATCAAAATTATTCTTCAAAATGAAAGGAAACATAAAGACTTGTCAGATAAAACTTGAGGGACTTTATTGTTAGTAGATCTACCTTATTAAAAAAAATTAAAAGAAGGTCTTCAGGCAGAAGAAAAATATCATTGGTTAAAAAACATGGATCTTCAAAATATAAAAAAACTAATGGTGGAGCATAAAGAAGGAATGACTGAAAGTAAAATGAAATCTTTTCCTTATATTTAAGTTATCTAAAAAATAATTATTTAAAGTAAAAATAGTAACAATGTAATAGCAACTCTAACATATGAATAGGTAAAATTAACATCAACAATGTCACAAGGGATGAGAGAGGAATTGGGAATATTCAGTGTTTTGTGTGCACCTGTACTACACTGAAGTATTACAGTGTTATATGAAAGAAAATTTAAGATTATTTAAAAACATATAATGTAAACTGCAGTTACAACTACCAATTTTTTAAGGAACTTGTAAATGATACTCTGAAAGAAGATAAAATAAATCATATAAATTGTTCAATTTAAACCAAGAAGGAAAAAAAAAAATAAACCAAGAAGGAAGAGAGAGGCGAAAAAAGGAAACAAAGAGGAAATGTAACAAATGGAAAGTTACAAATATGGTACAGATCCACCTATGTGATCACTTGAAGTATGAGAAGTCTAAATAGACCAATTAAAGCACAGACACTGTCAGAGTGGATTTTAAAAAATGACAAAATATATACTGACTCTGAGAAAATCACCTTAAATCATATCAGGTAGTTAAGAAAGATAGAGAAAGATACTATCACAAATAGATTTTTAAAAGCTGAAGAAGATATATTAATTTCAGACAAAGCAGACTTCAGAACAATGAAGATTCAGAGATAAAGAGGGGCATTACACAGTGATAAAGAGGCCAATTCTCCAAGAAGCCTCAGCAAATGTAAATGTGTATGTACCTACAACATCAAAATAGATGAAGCAAAAACTGATAGAACTGTAGAGAGAAATAAACAAATCTACCGTTACACTGAAAAACTTCAAAATTCCCCTGTCAATAATTGATAGATCAAGGAGGCAGAAAATCAGTAAGGTTATAAATAACCTGAACAGCACTATCAATCAACTTGATCTAATTCACATTTATAGAATACTCTGAGCTCACGTGGAACACTCACCCAGACAGACCACATTTCTAGGCTATAAATCACTACTCAACAAATTTATAAATTATAAACCATACAAAGTACATTCTCAGACCACAGTGGAATTATACTAGTGATGAATAATAGAAAGATAGTTGGAAAATCCCCAATTATTTTAAAATTAAGCAACACACTTCTTAATGACTTAACGGTCAAAGAAGAAACCTCCAGCAAAATTTAAAATTATTTTGACTTAAGTGAAAATAAAAATATAGCTTATCAGAAGGTATGGGATGCAGCAAAAGCAGTGCTTTGAGGGAAATATATACCATTACATTGATATATTGGAAAAGAAGAAAGCTATAAAATCAATAACTTAAGTTTTATCTAGGAGACCAGAGTAAGAAGGACAAGTTGAACCTAAAGCTGGCAGAAGAAAAACATAATAAAAATCAGGACAGAAACCAACAAAATTTAACTAAGAAAATAGAAATTTAACCAAATAAAAATTTCTTAGAAAAAAAATCAATTCAAATGAATAAGCATCTAGTCAATCTAATCAAGATTATTTAGAGAAAACACAAATTATCACTGCCAGAAATTATCTCATAGATCCTAAAAGGATAATAAAGGAATAATAGAAACTACTATATACCCATACATTTGATAACTTAGATGAAATGAACCAATTTTTTTAAACATACAACCTAAGAAAACTCACTTAAAATAACCCAAATAGTTCTATATCTGTTAAAGAAATAGAATTAGTAGTTTAAAATCTTTCCCAAAATGAAAATGTCAAGTCCACATCGTTTTCCTGTTGATTTATGCCAAACATGTAAAGGAAGAAATTATACACATTCTCAATAATCTCTTACAGAGAAACAAAGGGAACACTTCCTAATTCATTTTAGAAGGCCAGCGTTAGCTTGATATAAAAACAGCTGAAGACATTATAAGAAAAAAAAATAAAACCCAAAACTGCAGACCAATATCTCTAATGAACATAGATGTAAAATTCTTAATAATATGTTAGCTAATCTAATCCAGCAACATGTAAACAGAGTAATATATCACAGTTAAGTAGGGTTCATTTCAGGCATAAAAGGTTGGTTCAGTGATCATAAACCAATCAATAGAATTTAAAATATTAACAGACTGTATACAACATCTATCAAAATCAGAAAAAGCATTCAACAAAATTCATTGAAGAATGATTTTAGAAATATTAAAAAACAACAACAACAACAACAACTAGGAATAGCAATAGGGAGAAAATATTTACAAAACATATATCTGATAAAGGACTTGTATCCAAAATATACAACAAACTCTTAAAATTTCATAATAAAAAGAAATAGCTCAATCAAGAAATGGGCAAAAGATCTGGACAGCTCACCAATAAAAATGCACAGATAGTAAATACACAAATGAAAAGATACTCAACGTAACATGTTACTAGGGAATTGTAAATTAAAACAATGACAAGATAGCACTATACCTCTATTACAATGGCTAAATGAAAAAACTTCTATTACCAAATAATAGTGAGATGTAGAATAACAAGGAGTGCTCATTCAGAGCTGGTGGGAACGTGAAATGGTACAACTACTTTAGAAGACAGTTTGGTAGTTTTTTACAAAGCTAAACATAGTCCCACAATGATGATCCAGTTCATGGTCCTGGTTACTTACCTAATGGAGATGAGAACATGTCTGTACAAGAACCTGCACATTTTTTTTAGCAGCATTATTCTTAATCACCCGAACAGGAGGCAGCCACGATGCTCTTTAGTAGGTGAATCAATAAACAAACTGAGGTACATCCAGACAATAGAACATTATTCAGCAATAAAAGGAAGTGAGCAATCAAGCCGCAGAGAAACATGGTGGTATCTTAAATGCATATTGCTAAGTGAAAGAAGCCAGTTTTATTCATTTTTTAAAAAAGATTTTACTTATTTATTCATGAGAGACACAGGGAGAAAAGCAGGCTCCATGCAGAGAGCCCAATGTGGGACTTGACCCTGGGACTCCAGGATCACACCCTGGACCAAAGGCAGGCACTAAACCGCTGAGCCACCCAGGCTGCCCAAGAAGCCAATTTTAAAAAGTTATACACTAGCTGGTTGGGTCAGTAGAGCATGCAACTCTTGATCTCAGGGTCATGAGTTCAAGCCCCACATTGGGACTTACTTAAAATAAATAACAATAAAAAGCTACATATTGGGATCCCTGGGTGGCGCAGCGGTTCAGCGCCTGCCTTTGGCCCAGGGCACGATCCTGGAGACCCGGGATCGAATCCCACGTCGGGCTCCCGGTGCATGGAGCCTGCTTCTCCCTCTGCCTATGTCTCTCTCTCTCTCTCTCTCTCTCTCTCAATCTGTGACTATCATAAATTAAAAAAAAAAAAAAAAGCTACGTATTGTACAATTACAACAATATGACCTTCTGGAAATAGTAAAACTATAGAAATGGTAAAAAAAAAAATCAGTGGTTGTTAACGGAGGACAAGGAAGGGAAGGATTAATAGGTGAAAAATGAAAAATCAGGGATTTTTTTTTAGGGTGTTGAAAATATTCTGTATGAAAGTGTAATGATGGATACCTGTCATTATGAATTTGTCAAAACCCATTGAACTGTATGACTGGACTATAGTTAATGATAATGTGTCATATTGGCTCATAAGTTACAACGAATGTGTCTAATGAAAAATAGTAATAATAGAAAGAGTATATATTGGGGACAGGATGTATATAGGAACTCTACTTTCTGTCAATTTTTTCTGTAAACCTAAAACTACTCCAAAAAACTAAAATTTATTTAAAAAATCAAAAATAAAAGGAACTTCCTTCCTTTCATTAGGAGTATATATGGAAAACCTATAATTAACATCCTACAAGGGGATCCCTGGGTGGCGCAGCGGTTTGGCGCCTGCCTTTGGCCCAGGGTGTGATCCTGGAGACCCGGGATCGAATCCCACGTCAGGCTCCCGGTGCATGGAGCCTGCTTCTCCCTCTGCCTGTGTCTCTGCCTCTCTCTCTCTCTCTCTCTCTCTCTCTCTGTGACTATCATAAATAAATAAAAATTAAAAAAATATTAAAAAAAAAAAAAAAGAAACATCCTACAAGATGAACTTGGAGTCTTGTAATAACACAAATAGTAAGGAAATGTTCCAAAGACAAAAGGGTGGAGTATATCAAAGAGACACAAGTGCCAGATGAACTATCAATGGCCGAAGGTAGAAAATTGGAGCAAAGAAAAAATTAAGTAGTACTGAGTTAGAACCCAAAATATAAACTAAATATATACAAGTCCATACTAATATAAATAAATGTTTCAATAAGTGGGTAAGAATAGGCAAGTCTCCCATGCAGAACAATCCCAAATAATTTATGTAGCTATTCTACTCTCCAGGAGGTGAAGCATAACTCCCCACTCCATAAGTAGGCTGTGCATAGTCTTGGCTGGTGTTTTCACTGTGAGCATCTTTGCCTCAAGCATTTTCACCACAGAACTAATTGGCCATAAGGCAATTTTGCGTTAAAAGATAAAGGTCACAAAAAATAAAAGAGGGACATTCATTAAAAAGGACATAATGAAACACAGAAAATGAATAGAGTTAAAAAGACTTTGCTGCAAAATACAAAATATTTGAATACATTCAAAATGTATAATGTAGATTCATGGCAATACTGGGCAAAAAACTGATTTTATTTTGTGGATTTTACCTAAGTGCTTGTCCTCAAAGTCTTTTGTTCAAAGTATGATCCTTTTTTTTTTTCCTTTTACTTTTTGTTTCATCTCCTCATTTGGCATCACACTTTTTTATTTTTCGATAAAATGTCTTCCTTCATTAAGGGAGATACCAGTTTTCAAATACTGGCACACAGGATGCCTATTTGTAACTGAATTTTGTATTGCATTGTGAAAGCCTTCTACACTGTTGTTTGTTCTTGGCATATTGTCACGTGTCCAATGATTAATGTTTCAAAATTCTATGGAAAATGTGGGTTCAAAACTCTTTGCCACTGAATACACCATTATGAGGGCTAAGATTTATGTAATATAAAAATGGAATATTACATCATCAGAGTAATGAAACCAAACTCAATCAATTAGTTTTTTTTTATCTTTAGGGCAGACTTGCCCTGTGACCAGTTAGTTTTGTGGTGAAAATGTTTGCAGCAAAAATGCTTGCCGTGAAATGCTTGTGGCAAAGATGCTTACAGCAAAACAACCTAGAACCATCCGTAGTGGCTTCCTTACAAATAACATGGTATGGAAAGGAGAGAAAAAGAGTAGCTTTACAGTGGAGAAACTTGACAAGGATTTCAACCAGGTGATCATGGTTAACATCAACAGTGATAAGTCCTTTGATTACATATAACCTGGATATAATGTAGTGGGAGGGGCATTTATCTTTTTGGCCTTCCCACCCCATCACCATAATCCCAGTATAATCATAAGAAAAGTATCAGACAAATCCCAACTAAGGCAAAATCTGTGAAATACGTGACCGAGAGTCCTCAAAACTACCAAGATCATCAAAAAACAAGGCAAGTCTGAGAAACTGCCACAGCCCACTGGAGTATAGGGAGACATGAGAACTAAATGTGATTTGATATCCTGGATGGGATCCTGGGCCAGAAAAAGGACATTAGGAAAAACTAATGAAATCTGGATAAAGTATATATTCGATTACACTCTATGTACTAAATGTATTACACTAATATAAGGTGTTAATGACTGAGTGTGGGCTGTGTGAAAATTCTCTATACAATCTCCATAACTTTTCTGTAAATCTAAAACAAAAGGCTCATTTTTAAATAATAACTTGAATTTATTGGTAATATCTTCACCAAGAAATATCAGGAAAGCTGGAGAAAATCAATATCTGGCCCTTGATCAGAGAGCATCCAAAGGCAATTTACAGAATTCGAAATCATAGCTAAATCTTTTTTAGACTCTTGCTGTAATATTTATGTACCTTATGATATATGATATTTTTCTCTGGAGGAATTGCATAATGTTTTATTAACATCATCCACTTCATTATGTTCATTATGTTGGCATTCGTAAAAGGTGAGTGTTGTGTTCTCTGGCAGATACAGCCATGTTCCATAGTTATACGGTCCCCCGGAAAAATGTGGGCCCCCTGAGCATCAGCCCTGCTGCCAGCCCATGTTCCCTGGACCCTTCATTTCAACATCTAGTCTTCCTGCAACCATCACTTCTGACCCCTGGGTTTTCTGGAATAAACTCAAGAAAATGACCACCACCTACACCGGCCACTTCATAAAGTGACAGTCTTCATTGAGTAGGGAACAGAAATCTATCAAAAATAATTTTTACTTTAGACTTTTAGTAATTAAAATTCTTCTCAAAGAAGTTCCATATCTGGAAGAAATAAAACAATTTAAATAATACAGAATACCTCATAATGAAAAATTATAGGGGATCCCTGGGTGGTGCAGTGGTTTAGCGCCTGCCTTTGGCCCGGGGCCTGATCCTGGAGACCCGAGGTCGAGTCCCACGTCGGGCTCCCGGTGCATGGAGCCTGCTTCTCCCTCTGCCTGTGTCTCTGTCTCTCTCTCTCTGTGTGACTATCATAAATAAATACAAATTTTAAAAAAAAAGCTTTAAAAAAATAAAAGAAAAATTATAACCCCTTTGCCCCACCTCATTCCAGTCTTTCCTAGTGGAAACCAGGTCTAATTCTTATAGAGATTTTTACTCTTAGCTGTTTGTGTGTGTGTGTGTGTGTGTGTGTGTGTGTGTGTTTATCTCAAGTCTCATAATAACAGCTTTACAATATACTTTTTTAATGGTCAATCTTGGACGTTATGAACCTAGAAAAAAATGAGTGCTTCCTTCATTTATTTCATTTCAGCTCTTCTCCATCTTAAATGTAGCGATGGCACTATGTTTATCTTCTCTACATTTACTTTGTAATTTATAACAACATACTTTTAGTCCCTGTTTTTATCAACTATAGATGATATCATTTTAGTCCCTACATATCATGAGATATTATTTCTGGAATGTGTCCCCTCATGCGACCTCCTCAGCTCCACCCTGGCTAATAATTTTCTCTCCTCTTGTACACTTAACAGTGCTAACATATACATTCTCTTCTGCAACTATAATTAAGGCTGCCTTGTTTTGTCCATAGCCTGATTCTAAATTCAGATAAACACTAATGAGTGTTTATATTTTAGTGAATAATTTAATACTGTTCACTGTGTAGCCAAATATTGAGTACACTCTTAATACATTTCTTTTCTTATAAAGCATTTTACTTTTCTTGTGCTTTTTTCGATGTCTTTCCCTCCACCCTCACATTGCTTGACTTCATTTTCTCCCTGAGTTGTAAGTTTTGAAAGACCAGCATCACAACTTTCACGTTTTCCTGGGGTCCTGTGTGCCTGCCCAGGCTTGCTACACAGCATCATCTGCAGTTTCTGCCTCCATTTTTCTAGATTGGACCCCCTATTTCCTGGATCCCATGGCTTCTTTTTTGTTGTTGCTTCCTGACACATTTTACTGAAGTATCTACTTAAGTCATTTTGTAAGAAATTGTGTACTGGAAGTAAATGGCCTAGGTTTTCAGAATGGTTTTATTCTACCTTTACAATGAAGAGGCAATTTGGCTGATTATAAAATTTAAGTGCAATTTATTTTTGCCAATCTTTGGAAGTTTCTCAATTGACTTCTAGTCTTCAGTGTGGCTAATGAATTATTTTCCCATTATGACTTCTCTTTCTTTTATAAGTGACCTATTTTCCCCCTTTATCAAAGTGACTCAAATTCCTTCTTTATCTTTGATATCACACTTGTTAGGTCTAGATGCAATGCTTTTTCATTTATTAAATCAGGTACTTGATGGGCCATTTTAATCTGCTGGTAGGTATTGTCGGTTTTAAAAAGAAATCCCTCCTATTATTTATGAGGATGCCTCTTCCCAGCCTCCAAACCTCTAGCAAAAAGAGTCAAAGCAAACTCAGAATTTTGTGTGCTCCAGGTGAGACCCCAGCCTTTCTAACCCTACTGGCACCCAGACACTGATAGCCTCCCCACCACTTTCTGCCTTCCGATCATTAGGCCTCATCACACTTTGTTCTCTCTCCTGTCAGTCACCACAGGAAACTGAGCATTCTTGGGTCACTCTTTATCTCTGGCATGTAAAGAAGTTACAGACACACACCACTAGAGCTCACTGGCACAGGTTATAATATGGGGCTAATTGGGGAAAAACTTACAAAACATATATTCGCCCAAGCTGTCATTCTTTCTTGCCAGGCAAAGATGTTATATGCTCCATGGCCAAGGTCCCAGCTGAGAGAGGCCTTTGTCAGCCAGCAGGCTGGACATATACTGGGAATACTCCAAGAGTGAGAATAAACCCTGCCAGCACCTCATGTTTCATATTTATAGGTTAGCCTAAGGCAGAGCACGAAATATCTCTTTTCTCTAAGAAATAAACTCTTCAAGGGATCTCCAGGCTGAGGCAAGATACCAGGAAGTGTGTATTCCTGAGGCCAGGGTGTACTCACAGGTAGCCCAGGAACTCCCACAAAGCCTTGTTATCGACACTTCAGCTCAGTGCTACAGGGCCAGCTCTCTTTTGGGCTACCAAATAGAAGCAGAATATGAGCTTCCAGAGTCAGCCAGATTATCACTCATCAATTTCCCAAATGCTAATCAATACACAATTTAGAACATTTTCTCTATTCACCATCACCCTCTTCTAACTTTAAAAACCCTCCTATAGGGACTCCTAGTCAGTCACCACCAAAATTTCTCATATATTCAGCCTTTTTTCCAACCATTTCTTTACCCCCTTACTCTCCATGAAAAGAGGTTTTCTTCTGAAATCACTGCTTCCCCTCAAGCTCTTTGAGGGTGGATGTTTCTTCTCCCACACTGCTCAGATCAATATACCTGAAAAATGGAGTCAGAGTCCTCCATACTCCTCATTGCCGCTTCTGGGTAGTTCATACCTTCTCCCTAAGAATCCCAAGCTGGAAGTCTCATGTCTTCAGATGCTACTTCCACTAACCTTCCTTGTTATAATTATTTACCAATCTCTAATGGACTTAAGGTCATGAGTTCCTGGGTCATCATCATGCATTCTAACATTATCACTTCCATTATTTCAATAATTTTGGTATCTACAAGCATGACTTTTTTTCTTACTCATTTCCTTGGCCTTCTCTCTCTCTCTCTTTTTTTTTTTTTTTTTAATGGTCTTGTCCCTTCTACTTCAAACTCAGTATTTATTACTATGGTTATATTCTAGTACTGTTCATTATCAAAAATTGAAACCTCTTATGATCTCAACTTTAAAAATCCCATTTTCCAAACACCACTTTCTGTCTTTCACTCTCCCTTCCCTTATTATCTGAATCTCAACAATCATCCAAGTCAGCAGTCTTTCAATCCTACCACATTTTCATAGCCTTCACCCATTTCAGGTCTATATTCCTCTCCTTATTTAGCTCAAATATGATCACTGACCACTGTAATGATCCCCTTGCATATACTCTTAACTCCCTTGTATTTTCCCACACAAATCTTTATTTTTTATTAGAATCAGTAGTCCACCTATTTTCCTTCTACAACCACACAGCTAGATGTAATCAGAGAAAAAAAACCAACTATATCAACTGGTCTCCTTCAATTTATTACTACTTGCTACAGATGGACCCATAATTTGACTAGGCGGTTATCATAATACATTTCTCAGGGCCATTTATTCCCTACTCTCCAAAGCCAACACATTTCAAACTTTTACTTTGCTCTTAAACCTCCAATATCTTTACCACTGTCTTAATGTAGACTCCACAGAAAACACAGCTTAAGACAACAGCTTAGTGCTAACACTTTGTTGAGTAGTGAAATCCTGAGAAGAAGAGTGGGGGGAAAGGTGAGTGAGGCAAAGGAGGGAGAGGTAATGTGCTGGGGGCTATGTTCCAAGTGGCTACAGCTTTAGGACAGCATAGTTTATTGATTATGCTGAGTCTCCAGGGAGGAAGGGAGGTGGATTTAACTGTTGGTTCCAATCTCCAATGGACTTTTCCTTACAGGAAAAGGATATAAACACCTTTATACTCTCTGGTTGCACTAACAAGCTCCTCCTCAGTGAGTGAGGAACATAGTCCAATAGAGCATTAGCAGCATTCAGAGTGCAATTCACTGATTCCATGGTGTCTTTTGTTTGCAAACCAATAGGGAAGCACAGGGCCAGGACTTGAGAGGCTCTCAGGGTAGCTGTGAGGTAAGATAAGGTCACATCGTCTCAGTGTGTCAAACTGTGAGCTGTAGCAGTGGCAGTGACTTGGCGGCATGACCTTGGAAATAGTGACCCTCCTTGCTAGGACTACTTAGGCCAGAAAGTAAGAGAAGTACATGGATCTGGGGGACCCATATACTGAATCCTATATAGTCACTTTTACTCTCGTCTTATGGTCTTGCTTGCTGAATCCCTGAAAAAACTGAAAGAGCAAAAACTTCCACCTCCATACATGTCAACCTACCACTGTCTATGCCCAGAAGTAGTGCCTCTTCTCCTATTACTATGAGTAGAATGTTTGAGCTCTTAATAAGGTTTCCATTGTTCAGAAGTTTTCATTTTATTGCATCTCTCACTTTTTCTTCTTTACCTTAAGCCTATGAATGTATTTTTTTTCTCCTATCTGAAAAATAAAATAAACTTTCTTCATCCCATTTCTCCTTTTGTGGTCCCATTTCTCTGCTTGTTTTTATAACTAAACTCCTCAAATGTGTTTTCTAAACTCACCGTCTCCATTTCTCTCTGTAATAGGTTTTAAAACCAGCCAGTTGGGCTTTGAATATATCCCTCTTCCAAAACAGTTTTTCTCAGTGTCACCAAAGCCCTTGACATTATTAAATCTGGTGGTGACAATGTTAAATTACATGTCCTACCAGCAGTAGTTGGCAGAGCTTTTCACCCCTTCTTCCTTAAAATGCATTTCTCCTCTTGATTCCCAGAACATCACACTCTCCCAGGTTTTCCTCATCATTGCCTGATGATCCTTCTCCATGTCCTCTGCTGATCTCACTTCACCTTCCTAGCCTCTCAGCGTTAGCTGCCTCAGGTCTCAGTCCCAAGGACTGAGTCCTCAGTCCTCAGCCCTAACCCTAACTCTAACCCTAACCCTTGGGCTTCTTCTCTCTATAGACTTTTATTGTGATCTCATTCAATTTCATGGCTTTCAAGGTCATCTATATGCTGGTAACTTCTCAATTTTTATTTTTTAAAAGGTTTTATTTATTTGAGAGAGATCATGAGAGAGAGAGAGAGACAGACAGACAGACCCCTTGTTGAGCAGGGATCCCAATGAGGAACTCAATCCCAGAATCCTAGGATCATGACCTGAGACAAAGGCAGGCGCTTAACCAACTGAGCCACCCAGGCACCCTCAATTTTTATTTATAGCCTGGACCTCTTCTTGAATTCCAGATCCATACATCCTAAAGCCTACTCTATAGGCTACTTTAAACATTTGGATGTCTAATGCATAGGCATGTCAAGGAAAAAGATAAAAAGTGGCTCAAATAGAGGTTGAAGATTGATGATGTATCTCTTGGAAGCACCAAAAGACCAGGTGAGTCTCTGAGCCAAAGCAGAATTAGGGTTTTCATGGGGGATGTGACTGAAGTGGTAGTTTCCTCTATACCTGCTGAACAATTTGCAGTTAGAATGGTTGGGAATATTCCATTTTCTTGTGTCTTGCTGGGGATCATGGATGCAATCTCATCTGGGCAGCTGTCAGAGTAGCTCTTTTGAGAGCTATCTTTGTAAATCTTGTGGGTCATTTATCAATTGTCTAATGTCAGTTAAAGTTCAAGGAAGGAGAAGTTTAAAAAGAAAAAGTGGAGAAAGAAAAACGAAAAACAAAAAGGAAATAAGGTTAAAGTCGAAGTAGGGAAAACTGGCTCTGTTTTAATTCTTTTACAAGAATCTTAACATCAAGAAGTCTAAAACCAAATTCTTGTTCACCCACTAACAAACTCGCTTCTTCAACGGTCACCCACATCTCATTTAGTGGCCGCTCCATCCTTCAATTGCTCAGGCCAAACATTTCGGGATACTTTTGACTCACGTTATTCTTTCACATTCTACACATAATCCATCCATCAGCAAATCCTAGTGCATTTGCCTTCAAAATATATTCAGAATCAACCACTTCTCAGTACTACCAACATAGTCTGGCCACCATCATTTCTCATGGAGATTATTGTCATGGTCTTCTAAGCCATCTTTCTGTTTACCCTCCTACAGTCTATTCTCAACAAAGCAATCAGAATGATCCTGTTAAAAACATGTCAGTGTAATGTCACTGCACTCAAACCTGTACAACAGCTTCTCATTTCTCTGGAATTAAAAGCCAATGTAAGTCTATACAATGGCTACAGGGTCTTATGAGATGTGATTCCTCATTCCCTTCTTGTATAGCTGTCTACCTTGCTCTTTCTGCTCTATCCCACCATGCTATTCTTTGAATACCACAGGCTGTCTCCAACTCCAGTTTTTGTATTTGCGGCTACTTGCTGATTCCTCTTCCTAAAACTCTTTCTCCAGGTATTCATTCTCTCATCTCTTTCAGTTCAGATGTCCCCTTATCAGAGAGAACTTCCTATGCTGATTCTTTATAAAACTGTAACCCTCCTATCTCCTCCCCAAGTGCTCCTCTTATCCTCACCTGCTTAATTTTTTTACAGAACACTAATCACTATAAGAATATGATACATTTTATGATTAATTTGTTTGTCCTTCCCACCATCTATTCTTTCTCTCACTAATATAAGTTTCATGAGGCAGGGATTTTGACTATTTAGTTCACTACTATATTTCAAATACCTAGAGCATGACTAAGTATATGGTAGGAATGCCTGAATGAGGGAAAGAATGAATAAATGAATAAACAAATGAATGATTCTTCTAATTTCCTAGTCTCTACTTTTTTCTCTTCTCTCTCTCTAAAACTCCCATTCATAAAACATAGACATTCTAAGTGACTCTTCTTACTTCTTATATCTTCATTTCCTTGTCTTTGGGTTTAACTTTCTGAAATACTTTTTAAAATTTATCTTCCAAACCTTGCATTACATTATTTGTTTCATCAATCCTATTTTAGATTTCCCAAAGGTCTTGTCCTATAATTGTAGCTTATTTACAGCATTCATTATTATTTTATGGATGTAATATTTTTCCAAATCTCTCTAAGGATACTCTTTGGAGATTTGGATTTTCTTTTTCTTTTTTCTCTTTTTTAGTTATCTTTTAAGGTTATCTGTTAAGTCCATTGTCATTTGTTTCTGTTTTATATAAATATTTAAAAAGCATGGAAAACAAAAGCAAAAATGAACGATTGGGACTTCATCAAGATAAAAAGTTCCTGCACAGCAAAGGAAACAGTCAAAAAACTAAAAGGCAACCTACAGAATGGGAGAAGATATTTGCAAATGTCTTAGCAGATAAAGGACTAGTATCCAGGATCTATAAAGAACTTATCAAACTCAACACCCAAAAAACAAATAATCCAGTCAAGAAAAGGGCAGAAGACATGAAAAGACATTTCTCCAAAGAAGACATACAAATGGCCAACAAGTACACAAAGAAATGTTGCACATCACTTGCCATCAGGGAAATACAAGTCAAAATCACAATGAGATACCACTTCACACCAGTCAAAGTGGCTAAAATTAACAAGACAGGAAACAACAAATGTTGACTAGGACGTGAAGAAAGGGGAACCCTCTTACACTGTTGGTGGGAATGCAAGCTGGTACAGCCACTCTGGAAAAAGATATGGAGGTTTCTCAAGAAATTAAAAATAGAACCACCCTATGACCCAGCAATTGCATTACCAGGCATTTACACAGAGATACAGATGTAGTTAAGTGAAGGGGCACCTGCACCCCAATGTTCATAGCAACAATGTCCACAACAGCCAAACTATGGAAGGAGCTGAGATGTCCTTTGACAGATGAATGGATAAAGATGTTGCATATACAATGGAATATTACTCAGCCATCAGAAAAGATACCTACCATTTACATCAACCTGGATGGAACTGGAGGGTATTATGCTAAATGAAATAAGTTAATCGGAGAAAGACAATTATCATATAGCTTCACTCATATGTGGAATATAAGAAATAGTACAAAGGACCATAAGGAAGGAGGGAAAATTGTATGGGAAAAAAATCAGAGAGGGAGACAAATTTTGAGAGACTCTTAACTCTAGTGAATAAACTGAGAGTTGCTGAAGGGGAGGTGGATGGGGCGATGGGGTAGTTAGGTGATGGGCATTAAGGAGGGCATGTGTTGGGATGAGCACTGGGTGTTATATACAACTGATGAATTATTGAAAACTACATCTGAAACTATATATTGGCTAATTGAATTTAAGATAAATAAATATGCCAAAAAAGCCAAGAAATGTCTAAAACAACAACAACAACAACAAGAGAAGAAAAAACTGAGGGGAAAATTAGTGACAGAGGAAAAAACAGATAAATAGGAGAGGCTGGGTCCTCTGGAAGAAAAAGGCTGAAAGACACAGGGACATCAGACATAAATATAAAAAGAAAAACCTGAGTGGTTCCAGTGTCCAAAAGTAGCAGAAGTTTACATTCCTAATTGTCATCTACTCGTATGTTCTGAGAGCCATTGTTCTGTATTATAATCATTATATTATACTCACTGTCTCTAGTGGAGCATTTTTTTCTTCCCAAGGGTTCTGCTCTAATTCCCTCTCCCTGGAAGAAAACCCTTGGGGGACACTGAGTTATATTTGCATGCTTTAAAGCACACAGTTAGCATACTTCTTTCTGAAACTCTTAGGCACTTCTGGAATAAGTTCTTTCATGCCCTGGGGTTGATAAGTAGGCGTCTCCTCCCACCCTAGACCCTAAAGTTGAATATGTCAAGTCAAATTCGGTCAGTGGGAGAATTCTATGGCTCAGAAAACTGAAACTTATTGGGACCTGACCTGAAAAGTTAAACATTTATTCATGTCAGAATAAATGGCCTGAGATCAGTTCAAAGTAAATGTTCATCTAGACACATCGAATCAGATTTGTACTTCATGATAAGGTTTAGAACTTCTCTGATGCTTAGCAGGATTGGTAGATAATATAACCAAACTAGTGTTTTTGGGTAGAGCAATTTTCTTTGAAAACAAAAAGTCCAAACTCCTAAAACTTTACTGTTTTAATATGGAGGGACACATGAGAGCAATATTTGAAAAACTATGCAAGGCCACCCAGCATAGTGCCTGTCTCAGAGTAGGTGCTAAATAAATTTTTTTAATTAAATTTGAATATTTGGGGCACCTGGATGGCTCAATCAGTTAAGCATCTGCCTTTTGGCTCAGGTCATGATCCTGGGGTCCTGGAATGGAGCCCTGCATTGGGCTCCCTGCTCAGTGAGGAGTCTCCTTTTCTCTCTCCCTCTCCCCCTCCCTCTGCTCCTCCTGCCTCAACCTCACTCGTGCACACTCTCTCTCTCTCTCAAAATAAATAAATAAAATATTTTTTTTTAATTGAATATTGTCCAGCCCTCTCATTTCACAGCATAAGAAACTAAGGTCTGATGAAGTTAACTGACTTGCCAAAGGAAAATAAATTATAAGGCCAGAACAAGAGTCTACAGTTAAAAGCAAATTTCTAAATCAAGCATAAAAACTCCAAATCATTTTTTTCCAAATCATTATTTTAGCAGTGAAAATTTCAAACCGTAATTTTTTCCCAAGAGAAATGCATTTTGCCATTTGTAATTTCACATGCAATTGGTCTCATAATGAATAGTATTATAGTAGTGGCTAAATAGTCCAATGTTGCATGCATTTAGAGATTAACTACTTAAAAACAATCAGCTTTATCGAAGTATAATTTGCATACAGTAAGGTGATCCCCTTTCAAGTATGAAGTTTAATGAGTTTTTCAAAGGTATGCGCACTCCTATAATCACTGCCGTGATCAAGTTTAAGACATTTCCATCACTCGCCAAAATTTCCTCCCACATCTTTACAGCCCATTCCTTCTCCCATACCCAAGGCCCATCACTATAGAATTGCCCATTCTAAAATTTCATGTAAATGGAATCATACATTTTCATTTTTTGTCTGGCATCTTTTGCTAAGCAGAAGGTTGCTGAGAGTCATCTCTGTACATTCCTTTTTCTTGGTGAGTAGTATTCCATTGCATGGATATAGCAAATTTGTTTATTCATTCACATGTTAATGGACACTTAAGATTATTTCAACTTGGGTTATTATGGATAAAGTTCTTATCAACATTTGTGTATGGACATTGTTTTCCTTTCTCTTAGCAAATGACCGGTAGTAAAATTGCTGGGTCATATGTTAATGCACATTAAACTTTATAAGAAATTGCCAAATAATTCTCCAAAGTGGTAGTGCCATTTTACATTCCCACCAACAAACAGCGTGTTGGATCCCTAGTTGCTCTGTGCTTTTAAAACTTCATTTCCCTAAAAACAAAAAACAAAAAAAAACAAAAAAACAACAAAAAACAACAAAAAAAAAAAAAAGAAAGAAAAAAACTTCATTTCCCTGATAACTACTGATGTTCAGCATCTTTTGATATGCTCACTGGTCATTTGTATTTTTTCCTTTGTAAAAATCTGTTAAATATTTTACCTACTTTCTATCAGGGTTATCTTCTTAAGTATTGAGTTGTAATAATTTTTATAAAACTTGACAAAGTCCTTAATCAAGTATATATATACTGCAAATATCTGTATTGCAAAGCCAAGTTCATACCTTGCCTCTTTGTTTTCTGAACTATGTATTTTGAAAAGCAGAACTTATTAATTTTAATGAAGTACAATATATCATTTTTTGTTTATGATTTGTGCTTTTTGTGTCATCTCTAGGAAATTCTTATCCCAAGGACACAAGACTTTCTCCTATATTTTCTTTTTAAGTTTTATGGTTTTAACTCTTACATTTAGGTCTATGATCAGTTTGGAGTTAAATCTGTATATAGTGTGAAGTCAACATTCATTTTGCCCCCATAAGAATACCCAGCACCATACACTGAAAAAATTATTCTTTCTTCGACTGAATTGCTTTGGCATCTTTGTCAAAAGCCAACTGACAATATACCTGTGGTTCTATTTTTGGACTCTGTTTCATTGTTCTATACATACATCTTCATGCTAACCACACTGTCTTGATTACTATACTTTTACAGGGGACTATGAAGGAAGGAGAAAAGCTCACATACAAGGAAAGAAGGAAGGAAAGAGAAAGGTAATTTCTCTGGCAGAAATCAGTGTTCGTTACCATATGGGAAAGTAAAAATATCAACCCTATTCAGAACAACAGAGTTCATTCCAACTATTCTTATTTTTAATTAATCATTTAATAGTTGCTGAGCAATTGTGTGGTCTATATGTGCAACAGCATGAATGCATTTAGTTACTTCTGTTGTCATTACTAATGACTTTATCTTGAGGCTCACTTTTCTTACGGACTTTATTGATAAATTTTAGGATTAATCAAATCAATTAGTTGACATCTTCATAATGAGATAAAAATATTTGTCCAATATGAGACCCTAGTTAGAATGTGAAAAGTTCTTCGATGTATTCATTTGTGTTGGTTATAAATTTAAAGAGTCCATTGAGTTTTTTTCTAATGTTTTGGTTAAACTGAGGAAAGATATGGGTTACTGCAAGCAACCTGATCAATCATGTACTATTTGCCAAGTGCTATACTATGTGCTTTCCATAGCAATCAAATATTTAATTGCTACAATTTATTGAGTGTTTATTATATCCCTGAAATTATCCCACCTTAATTCCTGTAATAAGCCTGCAAAGTAAGTACCATTATTCCCATAGTACATGTAAGGTCACCAAAGCTAAGTAACTTGCCCTACCAGGAAGCAGCAGAAATGCCCTAAATCTAGCCTAAACCTGGCCTTCAAGCCTAGGATCTCTCCAGCTTCTCTATCACATGTACCCAACCCATGGCAATACTCTATACATTGCATGAATGTCAGAGCAAAACCTAACGTTCAAGGGACAGTTTGGGCATGTAAGGCAAGGCCTGGTAGCTTTTTCCCAGCTCTGCTAGATCAGCATCGGTCTCCTCTTCCTCAGAATCAGAAGAAAACCATCAACCAAGGGCTCATAGCCTTTAATCTGAGGGAGTATGCTTTTACCTTTGTTAGACTAACAGTCCTCATCTAACTCATTAACAGTGAGCTGAGAGAGATTCAGAGAGAGAGAGAGAGGGAGACTAAGGGGAGACAGGAGAGGATGAGCAGGGAAATAATAGTAACATATGTAGTCTGCATTATAGTCCTCCAAGGAGATAATCTGATAATTTAAGAAAACCC
The DNA here is from genome assembly GCF_003254725.2 of Canis lupus dingo. Classification (NCBI taxonomy): domain Eukaryota; kingdom Metazoa; phylum Chordata; class Mammalia; order Carnivora; family Canidae; genus Canis; species Canis lupus. Next base: position 56,970,879 of record NC_064254.1, read on the forward strand.
ATTGAGGACAGGTACTTACTTTAGAGATAGAGAAAGCAAAGATCTGAGGAGCTAAGGCATTGAACCAAAGCCTTATCAGTTGTAGGGAAGGGAGCTAGATGGCTAACCTGGGCACTTAGCCCTGGCACTAGAAAGGAATGGGGCACTGAGGTAAGGCTGGAGAACAAAAGAGTGATTTGTGAGGTGAGGGGGCAAGGAGGAGAGAGGGTAGGTGTCTGATCACTTAATTGTTCTTTCTGAAGCTAAACTCAGCTCAACTGGCCTTACATCCCTGCTCTCACTGCTCTGGCACGTACATACAACTAATTCATTTTCTTTTATCTAAGATTTTAAAGTACCTCTGAGAAAGACCAGGGTATCCAAATCAAATTAGAATCACAATAGGTTGGGAACTGATCCAAAGGCTTAATATAAGACCTAAATAATAGAAAGCAAAAATAGCAGAAAACTGAGGTAGTTTGCATTCCTATGTCTTATGAATAAAACTGCAATAATGACATCATCTCTTGTTCTTTAGAAGAATAGTGCTGTTAACATTTTGACTTAAAGCGGAGACTGGTCTTTTAAAATCGTATGTCAGTGTGATCCACAGACCTTAGGTCTTTTCTTTCCCCACCTCCACCTGTCCCATTAAACAGATTCTAAAGGGGAGTTAAATGGAATTACAAATACACACACACACACACACACACACACACATACTAGCACTCACACACAGACACATTCTCCTGTAGCTTTCAGGCCTGGATTTGGTTTATATGGAGAAACCCTAGTGTCTTCATTCTACTTTTATACCCTTATCTCAAGTACTTTGTGTAGCATTTAAGTTATCCTAATATAAGTGACTAATCAGAGGGTCTTAAATATAAGTGTTTCCAGGGGTCAGACATGGTCTAATGATACGAAGAATGGTAGGACTCTGCAGCAGTTATACCCCATGTAACAGCCTTCTAATTTTACCTTTTCTGCAGACAAAACCAATTTGAGACCTTTGGATGAGATTAAGTGTTTTGATCAATTGTCTGCCGTATTTAAAAGGAATGTCTAATTTGAAAGATCTAACATAAGGAGACCTTTAATAAATCATTTGATTATATAATTGTGTGTGTGTGTTTCATATTAGAAACTCAGATTGAATCTACACAGCTGGGAGGAAGGAGGAGAAATCTGCCAATCATATTTATTTATCTATTCAATAGCAAACAATGAGACTAAATGATCTTTTGAACAAAATTGACAATTTGTTGAACCAAATTGATAGGTTATTTGTGTCTAATAGCCTAAGAGTTACATAAATAAATCCATGCTGAAAGACAGGTCTTTTTCAATGCTTCATTCAGGTATTTGGTCAGTGTCAGGCGAAGCTCACCCAAGTTATACAGAATTAACCACCTCTTAACAATTAGATAAAGCCTCCCTTGATGTATAAATGTTTGACATACTCTTCTTTCCTAAGGATGAGATTATGTCCGTGCTGGACTAGCTAATGGGGGGAAAAAGCTTTTGATCTCCAAAGTCCAAGACTCTGTGAACTTCAATATTCTGACCTACACATTTTAAAAAGCAGTGGGCAAAAAGTTATCCTAGATTCTAAATTTTAAATCAGAGAAGTCAGTAAACCTGTGGTTCAGATGAAAGTTTTATTAGCACATAAGCTCTGTTGATTTTCAGGTGTTAAAAGCAGTAGGAATATATATCATCTTGATACTAACACAAGCTGCTGAATTTAAGCGGTCGTTGACCAGATACCTGATTTAAGAGATTCCATATTTACAGAGGAATGTACCCTTCTCCTCTGCAGGGGACTAGGCTTTAAAAGCCAAGAGATATCAAGTGAACAAGACTCCATAAACCAATATTCTTAATAGACTAATCTGATTGTCAATCAGCTTTTGCACCTATCTCAAGAAACATTTGACATTTTGCCTATATTCATGTATGAAGAATCTAAAAATAGATTTAATTTAATAACATTAGTGTTCAACTTGTCCGATGTTCGGATCTTATTCCAGGGGGAACGATGCTTGTAGCAACGGTAAAATTAGGAAAGTTGTTTTATGTCGCATTAGTTAACATATGCAAGCTTACTTAACATGTGGACGGCAAATAAGTGTAATTACATTAAAACAAGGAGCTGTAGCGCAGAAGCAATAAAAATAGACTAGGTTGTATTATTAATTCTTGTGTTAAGGGTTTTGAGCCATGTTGATTGGCCTGAATTTTTTGATTTTGTTATGGTACAAAGGGATTGTTTGAAGTAATTTGTCCCCGAGAGAGGCTCACAATCCCAAGCGGGTTTCAATTCAGCAAAGCAAATCTAATTTTGTTTGCTTTATGCAAACCAGAAGGGGCTGTGGTTCATTCTGTTTTCACTGGAGGGGAAAGGCGCACTAATGGGACCTGCTGAAATGCATGCATTGCAAACATCATACCCCTGCATATATTAAATTTAGCTATGTGATGCACTGTGTTCATCATCTCATTGTGTACACAGATACGCTTTAGAACAAAGCCTTTTAATAGCGAGGGAACCTTACTACATTATGTCAATACTCTATTGTATTTATATTTAATGCCGCCATTGGAATACCTGCCCTTAGCTAGAGTATGTTCATATTTGTGATCATTTTGCATTTCAGCTGCTCCTTATGTGAAAGTGGACTATACACTGAGGCTATTATGCTGTAGCTTAAAGCCAACATCTGAAGATTAATTATGTGTAGATCGATAAAAGGTTTCTAATTTTCCCAGTCTCCACCCTCCACTCCCCACATATACCCCCTCACATATACCTGAGTTAAATTAGAGGTGCTTAGTACCCTGTTGAAAGAATGAGACACATCCCAATCTGAATATTCCGGCCGGAAGATAAATGGGGGATAATAATATCTGCACAACAGGTAATGCTAAGGATGGTCTCCATCCTTGTGACAAATCACCACCCTCGTCCCGGCCCCCTCCCTCCAACCCACTGTGGTCTTTCCTCGACTTGCCAGATACAACTACACTGCCAGATACATTTGATCAAATTCATCAAAATTAGTGGGTGCATGAGATGGGAAGGGAAACCAGTACATGATAGATGATAATGCAGTTATTGGCTAGGTGAATTTATCCCCATAAAAATAGAATTATTTGTCAATTAAAATTGCATAATGACTGCATCTCCTGTCATGCCAGAACTGTGTTCAGTGTGTTTTTGTTTTGAAAACAGTCCCAATACTGCAAATAGACAGACACATCTCCAAACCCTTCAATTTGTCATTAGACATTTGGCGGCATGCCTACTTTGCTGTTAATTTTCCAAAACTACATTAATTTGCTGAATGACTTCTGTGAATCAGTTCACATAAAATTCAAGATGATACTTGTCATGTACACAAAGAGTGACTACTAAAAGCATAGGTTACATGTAGAAACACACTGTGTGAATCAGTTTGAATTTTGTGTTTTAAGTTCAAACATGGGTTAGCATTAATGATTTTTTTTCTTTCCTAATGGAAGTTGCTTAATGAAACATTACAAGGATAATCTTCCTATTGGTTTTTTTTTCTGCTTCTGCTTATCTGTTTCTTCAATTTGCTAGTGTATACATTCTTAATTTGACTTGATTTGGAACACAAGAGATACCTCAGGCAGTGGAAATTCAATGGTGTAGCCAAAAATAATTGTTTAATATTGTGACATAAGGGATTTGATCCTCAAGGTATACTGTATCTGACAGTTGTGCAATTTAAACACTGAGAGAGATTACCCTGTGCACAGAACCAAACAGCAAGATCACATGACATTCTTAGAGGAATTTACTTGCTGACAAAAAAAGGGCATTTGGTTGAGGAACCGCTGTAATAGTTACTGGCCTCTTGTAGCATAAAATCATGAGATAGTAGTATGGTAGCTAATAGAAATGCTACTTTATTTATAAATGCACTTGCTTGGTTTACAAAATATGTTTATTCTAAAGGCAAATGCTGCTTTGGTCCTGACACGCATATTACCCAAGAAGCTCTGACCAGATATTCCATTTGTGGAATTTTTTATTTGAATTTATACGTTCACACATTTTTATGTGAATATATATGTATTCAAATATATATTAAAAATATTTTATTTGAATATATATCTCATATGTGTGTATAGTATACTATATTATGCATATATAAGTGTAGATACAGGCAGTATGTATGTATGTATGGTATACATGTATATAGGTATATAATCCTGGACATTACATGAAATATTTTTATTATAATTACTAAAATATAAATTAGTATAATTTAATTGGCTTCATGCCGCCATACAGGTTGAATTAGAAGGAAAATAATCATAGAACCCCTAGTGAGTTCAAATCTGCTACAAATACTGTGAGAAATTACGTCACTTTTAGCTTTAAGCCCAGAGAGGGGTACGTGGCACAAAAGCCCAACGTGGAAGGATACCTGATTCATTACCACTTATCAGCTCTGCCTCTTTCTCTCCCAACCGTGCTCACGTTCTCCTACTCCACCTCCTCAGTGTACTAAGAGCAAGAATCTCAGAAAGGGTGGGAAGAGAGAGAAAAGTGGTGGTCGCAAGCCTGCTGCGGTGCCACCCAATGTTCAGTTACTGCCTATTACAGCTGAACGTCCACCACATTTAGTAAGACTGGGAAAATATTGCACTTGGGAGAATGAATATAAACTTTTCCTGATGAACCAACTTGGCCTAATAATAAATATAGTCCTACAATGAACTCAGGTGTTCAAAAAAACACTTGAGTTGTCAGACTGGAGGGATTTATTTTAATCCATCTTACAGAAGGCAGCACAGAGTACAAACTCTGCCCCCCGAACCCTGTAAGTTCTGCACAGGTACATCTTCTTAACCTTAAAGGGAGGCCCCGCTCGAAATCCTCTTCAGCTCAGCAGCCCAAGTTTGCATCGGAAGTTAGTTCTGTTCTCAAAGAGCATCTGCCCAGTAGTGTGCTGATAAATGTTTAACAATCAGCTCTCTGGAAAGCAAAAACAAAAGAAAGCCATAACTCTGATTTGTAGTGGGAGTCAATTCCAAGCCACCAGCGTGTCAGGGTGAATGAGGATTGCAGAACAAATAGAGAGCATCACACCATTCCATACTATTTCTACCATATAGATACAAAAGATATAAATAACCTCAAGAGCACACATCACAGTAAAATGCAGTAAAATACAAAGTAATATGTTTGGGTATTATCTTTCTTTTTGATGTAACTTCTTGAATTTTATTACACACTTTTATGTTAATTTTTAATAACAATCATATATAACAAAAAAAAAAAAAAGAAGCTTGCAAAACCCTGAAAATTTAACAATCGACTCTCACGAGTTAGGGCAAGGCAAGCCCCACACACCACCGCCTCCATCCCGTCTCAGCACACACACGCCACACAATTAGCTTCCTGGTTCATTAACATCGATCCAGAGTTATGCCTCATCAAATGGGAAAATATTTGTCCTGGCAATAAGCAAAATAACTTCTTGTTGATCCATGGCTCCTAATATCGTTGTGGGGTACTATCTCCACCTGTATTTGCAACGGTGCGTTCTTTTTTTTTTTTTTTCTTTCTTGCCATCACAATCCCTGGTTGAACCTTTATTTTATTCAAGTGCATGGGGGACACGGCCTGTGTCTGCATTCCTTTGTCTAAGAATAGTGATTCTGCACTCACACATAAAGAAGAGGAGAGAGAGCTACTATACAATGGTGTGGAGTGCGATGAAATTTTTACTGACACGAGTCTGGGAAGATTGCCTGATCTGTATTTGGAACAATGCTATTTTGTTTAATTTGATATATGTGTGGGCTTTTTATTCAAATAGAGTTGAACATTTTGTTCCAGTGGGGAAAAAAAGGGCTGCTTGTTACAGAAAGGTTATTTATCGTTCACTATAACACTTGGCATTCTGAAGAAAATTGTGAGGATTCTCCTTTTGGGGGCTGTATGCTGCTGTCCTAGCCTCTGTACAAAGGGATAGAGCAAAAGTGGATGGAACGATCCTCAGAGGCTCTTTGGGGCCTGTGCTTTAGACACCCTCCAATGAAGGTGCTTCTTGGCCTTTAAAAATATCCAGTGACCCATTCCATCACTCATTTTTGCTGCTTCTTGGACATTTTAACATATGAATTCCCATCGCTTCAAAAGATTCAATGCCAACATCAATTAACATCTTGGGGGAAGACTATATGGAAGAAGCGCTAAAGAAATCTTAGCTGCGCAAGCACAATTGCGCTTGGCTGTCCCAAGCAATACTCTTATTCAACATTGCTCTAAACTGTTCATTTTTACACTGTAATTGCAACTGTTTCTCTTGTTTATTTCCTTGACCTTGACACAACCACCGTCCATTTGAATCTCAATTCAACTTGAGCTCAGTTATAATCAATTTCAAGTTCAGGCTCACAGATTACCATACAGGTGACCCTCACCTTAGGAGATAAACACATCCTATGGAAGTCAGATGCTACCAACTCTTCTGAGATTACTAGATGTGGGAAAAAAAAATCCAATTAAATGGAAAGAGTGCAACAGCACGCCATTTACTTTGCTATTCATTCAGCAAAGACTCATAAACTATATACTATTCAAGGTCATTATGCTACATGCTTAAATACTAAAAAAGTCATCTCATGTACCTCCCAAATTTTTAAATAGATCCCAATGCAAATCAAAATTCTTCCTCGAGCTTCCACTGATGCTCCACGGAGCCTGGAGTGCCAACGAGCACTTATGAAATAGTTTCTTCTTGTTTACTTTATACTTCCTATCATCTTCTCACAGCTGGCCCCAGACACTCTGAAATATAAGTGCTTGTAAGCTAGAGGCTGGAAGCAACTTCATGTTTTACTGCTTGCACCACCAGGATCAGTGGCCTTCTCCTGGAGCCTTGGCCAACATTTGCTGGATTGAACTATCCTCTCTCCTTCCTCCAGGAGTTCACTGAACCTCCATCAAGGCAGATATGATATGTTCAGGTTCAACCACAACATCTGATAATAAATGATTCTTGCCAAATAGAACATTCGGACTTTAAAAACAGAGACTCACTTCATCTAGGGCCAAACATCATGAGAGTAACTCATCTGGGGGAGGAGGATAGGCATTTACATTAGACCTTGAAGGATGGCCAAAATTTAAATATGCATTGATGGTTAAAACTTAAATTACTTAGCATAATTCAGCAGAAGTACTTATTGAATGCGTTTGGGTGTTTTGTCAAACTGTAATCATAAACTCTAGGAGCTATGGAGAACAGCGCTAAACATAACCCACAGAGCCACTCTGGTATCTGTTCATTCTTTCTTCCTGGCCTGCAGACCCCAAGAGCACATAGTAAGCTGTAGCTCCTGACAGGATGGGAGCTTCGAAACAGGGTATACAAATGAAGGGGAGAACGTACCTGAGTGTGGTGAAAAACATGAGCAAAGGGGAAAAAGGTGGGAGTGAAGTCACTTTCTAAGAAGGAGGTGCAGATTCGCTGGGCAGAAGTAGAGGGACCATTTGTCATAATAAATAATGACATGTGATTCATTGAGCAACTATTGTATGCCAGCCGTGGTGGGCAGGATTGAAAATGCCTACCTCTATCTTCAAAAACACCCATCAAGGCGGATGTTTAGGAGGAAACTGAGGATCCAATCATCATAGCACATGCCCTACATCAGGCTGGTGGCTTTGGAAGGGTCAGAGAATGGAGAATTTTAAATAGAATTATGAAGAGTTTGAATTGAATTTTATAGGAAAGAGAAAAAGGAAACAGCTTCCAAGACCGTGAAACAAGACGAAGGCTTCAATGCCTAGTGAGGAGGTCCCTAAGGTGGCCTGCGTTTGAGTGAAAGATGACTGATTCTTGATTTGGCTGCAAAATCAGAAAGGAGGAATGAATCTATGAGGAACTTGAGAGAAGGTATTAAAACTACTTGACAACAGGATTTTAGGACTAACAGAGTAACAGGCAAACACAGAAGGATAGAAAGAAAAGGTTTATCATGCCTACACCACGTGAGATGTGTTTATTCTAACTACAAAATGTAGTGGAAGTCTTGTACATTATCGATTTTAATGAATGTGACCATGGTGGAGTTAAATATCATTTCTCTTTTGACATCATTCATACTTTTGGTTGTCTGGAAACTACCCATCCTCCTAACCTACGACGTGCTTCCTTTATCCCAAGAATTTATAATGAGTTGCAAGTGGGACCAATAATTATGATCTGCAAGAAGGGAAACAAACTGCATAGATTAATTTGGCTGGCAATCAGCTATGGGCTTTGAAAGCTTGTGGAGCCTTCGGGAGCTCTTTGGCCAAGAGGAAGGGCATGCGCCAGACAAATGGGACTCTGTTCCAAGTGCAGCCCACACAAGAGGTCTGAAAAGAGCAGACAAAGGAGGCTGGAGAAGAAAGTGGAGGGAACAGCAGGGAACATAGACATAGGGAAGGTCAGGGCATAAGAACCTGAGAGGAGGGGGATGTATTTGATGTCATGAAAGAGAGACTCCTGGAATACTTGGAGCAGCACAGAGGATGTGAGCTTAAAAATGCATCAGTTCTATGCTCCATGGGAGAATGTAGCCAAGGGAATGAATGACCAGAGTAAAATCGTGATCAGGAATCAGCACGGGACCAGGGTAGTGGTAATGGTGACAGCCAAGTCTCTTTCACACTGCAACTCTTCTATCTAAAGACCTTACAACATGTACACGCATTCTGGCCAACAGTCACCCTCACAACATCCTGAAGGCAGGAGTGAGTGAGGAATAGAAGTGCAATCACTGACCATGGTACGTGTCACCAGGAGGACGCCAGGTTCTGCTTCTGTTCCAAAGCTGTGTTCACCAAATGTGAAGGCCATTCTCACAGGAAACAAGTGGGTCCTTTAAAGTTCCAAGAAGCAACTAGGTGGTGCTAGGATCATTATTCATATCCATTGTCTTTCATCCAGGCATAAGAGTACCTGTTCTTTGTAACTTCAGTGACTATATGGAAAAGACGTACAAAACTAAGAAAAGAGGCACCAAGTAAGAGGAAGAAACTCTGATATTATAGGGTCCGGGAATGTTATATCATCTTCATCTTGCTGACATTGAACCTAGGAGAAACATTCTTAAAATACATTTATATGGGATGCCTGGGTGGCTCAGTGGCTGAGCATCTGCCTTCGGCTCAGGTCGTGATCCTGGGATCCTGGGATCAAATCCCGCATTGAGATCCCCACAGGAAGCCTGCTTCTCCCTCTGCCTCTCTCTGTGTGTCTCTCATAAATAAATAAATAAAATATTTTTAGAAAATACATTTATGTGAAGTTAAATACATGGTAGATGCTATTGTTGGTCCCACAGAGCAAGGTCAGTGAAAGGGACTGATTAAAACGTTAACCCTTCTGATTGATTCAAGAGTTGATGACACTATGTCTACACAAATGAGTTCGAAAGCGGTTGGCCAGCCCAATCCATATATTGGAAAACAGAACCTGTTTCATAAGCGCGCAGAGGAGAGACTGGCTACCGTTTTACATGAATTATCAGCATCATTATAGGAATTAGCCCATAAACTCTTTGTGGACATACTCAGCTGAGGCCAGCAAGTTTTCCTCTTCCTCCCTCCCTCCCTCTCTCCCTTCTTTCCTTCCTTCCCTCCCTCTCTCCCTCCCTGCCTTCTTCCCTCTCTCCTTATATCTGAAATGACAAGGGAAATCATGTGCAGATTATAACAAAAATCCCTCCCCACCTTTCACAGGGGAAAGCTCTCCAGGAGCTGAGTTTCTGTAGTAACCAGAACCGGACGCACATGCCACTGTGCCACCGTCTGCCAAAGGAAGTCCCGTGTAATTGCCAGTCAGTTCCCCCACAAATAAATCTTCTAAAACAATGAGTCATGCATGTAAATATTGCCCTTGCTGAGCATATTTATTGCGTGTTGATGTTGATTGTTTAAAAAGGGGTTATGGTTCAATAAATTGAACACCTGAGCTGAGCGCTTGTAGGATGAAATTGAGAGACGGGCAGATCAATTTAGACTCACTTCTACTTTTCGATCTGTTTAATAGATTTTTAAAACGACACTTAGAGCCCCACAGAGGCAGCGGCACTTCACATCCCTTCTAGCACATCCTCCCGCAGCCACACCTCACCCTGGTCCTCCCGGGCTCGGTGCACTTGGAAAAGCTGATGATTCCAGGAGCAGAAAATTCACAGAGCATGCTCTTGGCCTCCTGCTCCCTGCTGAACCGGGCTCATTTATTCAGCTGGTATTGCGAGTTTGGGGGCATGACAGTACATCTGACCCCTTTGGGGTAAAATTTGATCTGGCATTTCATTTCAAGGGCTCAGCCACTGGTCTGTCAAATCTTCATTTTGCGGGTGCCCACTAGAACTGCTGACGCTTGCCTCTAACTCCCTCGGCTTTCATCTTTCACTGGCAATAAACATGTCACCCTGCTGAGGTGAAACACAATCTGGAATTAAATTTACTGCATATAAAATATAGTGCCCTCTTTATTGGTTCAAATACTTGTCACTCATAATTTATTTGCCAGTGTATGGCCTTCATGCCGAGAGAACACGGCTATCAACGGGGAGGGGGCTCTGGTGTTCATTCTTGCTGGGATCTCTTTTCACTTTTCATGCTTTCCCATCCCTGGTCCCCAAATCCCACTCACCCACTTGGGCTAATCTGTTTTCCATGAAGCACCTCAAATAAAACTGGAGCCCTTCATCCAAGTGTGGCAAGCAGGTCACGGGAAACACTGGCGTCGGGCTTCTTGGCTGGGTCGCTGCGTGTTTGCTAGGAGGTGGCGAGAGCGTGGCACCTGGTAATGCTCTCCAGTGAGCAAAACTGAAATACAGATGAGGGGGGGTGCCGGGGGGGGCGGCTACTGGCGGGGGTGGATTTAGTCCTCGTCAGTTTCAATCTCCCACTTGCCATGCCTTCCCTTCTGGCACTCAACTTTTTCATGATTTATTCCAAATACTGTCGATCAGCTTTAACTAATACAGTTCTTGTATGAAGCACCTCTCTAATCTCTTCAAACACAGATGTGGAAGCACAGCTTAGAGCATGGAGGCCAACAAAAGCCCTCTGCCTGTACCAGTGATTAGCTTTGATTGACACAGAACCCTTCTGCTTTCCTAGGCATCCTCTAACACCCATAAATGATTGTTTTAAAATGAGACGCACAGGGTACAGTGGGTACCAGCTTTAGGAAATTTGCAGCGCAGCTACATTAGCAGTTAACTCATGAACCACAACACACTAGATGCTAGGTGTTGGGTCTACCCCTCTGTTGCTTCTTCTTCTTCTTCTTCTTCTTCTTCTTCTTCTTATTCTTATTCTTATTCTTCTTTTTAAGCTCTTTTAGGTCTGTCTCTTTATGGGAAAGGTTTTAATAAATGTTAATTTCTCGTTTAGAATTGCTGAAACACACATAGACGAGGCCTATTGCATCTTCGCATCGATCTTCATCATTATGTGGTCCCAGATGTCAAGAATTTGCAAAGAAATGTTGGGACTTAGATGTGTTTTCAAATACGAGTGCAAAATTTGAATTTAACTCTCAAATAGTATTAAATAAGGATCACCAGCTATCAGTAGATGTCAGTGATCTGACAAATCCAGGTTCCTATAAACGACACAAGTTAATTTTAAAAATTATCAGTTGTAGAAAAAGATACTATGTTTTTACTTTGTTAATTATATCATCTTGTCTCATTCTGAGTGGTGAGGGCTGGGAAACTTCTCAACTGGGACTGGTTGTTTGGGACTGTCTCTGAAGGTGACAGTGGATGATTCATTCTTTACAGTAGGAAGAACATCTTTTGCAGGTAGAAGCACTCTGACTTCTCCTGGTAATTCCCAGCGGCCTCAGGGTTTGTGTTAAATCTCCAGAGGTTGCCCCAGATCATCTCAGATCCCAAGTACTTGGCAGTAGTTTTCCAGAGTTTTAAAGATGTCATTTATGTCTTCCTACCCCCAGAAAACATAGTCACTTTATGACTAGCCATGGATGCGAAATGCCTCTCTCTGCCTGCTTTTTCTGAACAGCAGCATAAGTGAAGAGAGAAACTTAGAATAGGAATTCTTGCTCCAACCAGCTATGAAATGCCTAATTTTATTTGCATCTGCACACATATGCAGTTAGATGTTTTATTCATTACTTACACACTTACTTCCAAAAGAAACTTGTGAAAAGCAAAAGAAAAATCATACTATCTTTTAGTTTTCATTGAAAGGTTTCAAAATAGTTAAGTTTAATATTGACTTCCAAATGTTTTCCAAAACATTTTTAAAGTGAAGCTGCTTCTTCTATGAAACAGCAGAATAAATAAAAGGACCATGTTAATGTTTTAGAAAGTAACTCACCTCCTAAATATGTGGTCTTAGAATCCTAGAATCAGAGTGGAAAAATAATTCATTTCATCTATGCTTTTCATTTTAAGGCTGAGGAAACTTAGACACACATTGTTTAACTGAGTTGCCCGAGATCAGCCAGTTAGTGCATGGAAGAGTAAATAATAAAATCCAATTTTTGTCTCTATTGCCCTTAAATGAGGAACTTTTAAAATCTGCAGACTTGATTATTTTGTCAAGAGATTCAATAGACATCGAGTCTATTGTGCTTGACAAGAGTGTCACTGTGGCCACATGGGCTGTTGCTCAGCCCACCGTGTGAACTTCCTTCACAGATGGGCAAAATGAGGTTCAGAAAGAGCAAAAGACCCAGAATCCACACAAAGTCCAAGTGGCAGAGCACAGTTTTGAGCTAAGTCTACAGACTCAGATTCCGGGGTTCTGTGAATGGCATAGGCTGGTGAGAAGGAATGCCACACCTATCTCAAAGAGCTAGGAATATAAAGACTAATTACACCAAGTGGGAATCTAATTTCTTTGTTCATTCTCCAGTTGTCCCACTGGTATATCAGGGCTTTGCTATAGTTCTTTGCTTTACCTTAACCATTTGCCAAGTGAGCGTCTGTACATTACCATTTGAGTATTCTAATGATTTTTGACATTGAAAGGGAAAATAAAACAGCCATTTTTCTATTACTATTTATAAAGTCTCAGTAGATAATTTAGAATGTCTGATTATAACTCATGGTGAGATGATTATGTGAAACAATAAAATAATCAGGTATCCACAGCATTTGTCACAAGGACTCTATTTTCAAATGATACTGAAAATTTTGGCTTTTATTTGGGGCTATTCTTATTATACTGTGTTTGCTTTCAGTTTTACTGAAATGTAAGATCTACCACATAAGCGCCAATAACATCAAATGTGAAAATACCCATCTTTGAGATTTTTGTTATGTGATTGTATCTGAGTATATTATTCCCGGTTGGCTATAATGAGAACTATCCTATCCATATAAGCCCAAATTCTATTTGAAACATAAAATATACTATATTGTAAAATCTATTAAATGTGTTCTTTAAAAGGGCTATTATTTCTCTTACTACTGTACATGAAGTACATTTATGTCCCTTAAACTTGGAAACACTTTAGACCAGAGCAAGAAGTAGAGATTTCCAAATTATGAGGAAATGTGTCCTGGATAATGCATCTGTGTGGCTGGTATGGCCCAGGGAGGGAAAAAAGAGAGATAAAAGTAGAGGAGTGATGACTAACTCCTAGGGAATCTCAACATTTAAGGAGCAAGAGGAGAGAGAGGACAGGGTGTTGGAGATAAAACCGAAAGCATGAGTGGGAGTTAAGGAGGAGAGTGTCTTAGGGGAACAGGGGCAGATGCAGCCTTGAAGTTCAGAGGACAGGAAGTGACAGTCTTCTGATCTAATGGTATTGAAGGTCATCTTGAAAATACCAGAGTCTCTCAAACAAACTGGGAAAGTGGAATTCAGATGGCAATGGGGTTGAGAACTGAAAGAAACTGAAAAAGTAGAATAAATGTAGACATTTGCTAGATAAATATTATATAATACAGATAAATATTACATAAATAGAATACAGTGAAGTGGGACATGGGATCAAAAGTATGATCATAAGTCTTTGAAAAATGCATTTTTAGAAAAAATTTATTTGTGTAAGAAATAAAGTAATATATGCTAACCATGGGAAGTTTGGGAACTTTGAAAAAGGATGATCAATAAAATCAAAGTAATCCAAAATTCCATGACTAAGAGATTATTATGTAAAGTTTTGCTCTATTTCCCTCCAGATTTTGTTCTATATAATTATTTTTATGAAGTGGGAGTTCATTTTATGTATATAGCTCTGTATCTTTTTCCACTCACCCCAGTATTATTGTGCATGTATCAATGACTATGTTAGGATGTATGAATTTAGTGTATATTTTTAGCTTTAGGGGAAAGAAACTCATAGTGAGATTACATTGAAGGTACAAGAAAAAGAGATCAAGCACTACACTAATGTCCTGGAGGCGATGAAAGGCACAGAATCAGGTTCATAGAAGAGAGAAAGAAAGAAGAAATGCTCCAACATACATACATCTATTTGTGGAGGGCAGGAATCAGAGGCTAGGTGAGTTTGTGCCCTCTTAATGGGTGAGTGTTTAAGAATCTTGACTATGAACAAATGAACACATCTTCAGCTAGAACACAGGGCCAAGCTGAGACTGAGAACTGGGAAATTCTACTGTGAGCAATCTTCATAGTGGTGCCCTCTCCCTGCTCTTAGAAGACCGGGCTGGAAAAAAGATGACATAGTGAAGAATTCTGCTTGACAGACAAGGGCAATGATGAGGCTGTAAAATATTAACAATTCTAAAAACAAGAATAAAAATAAATGGTCAATAAGGATTCCAGAGAAGCAGTGGAAAGAAAATGGCATGCTCAGATGCTGGGAAAATACTAGGAAGTTGCAGAAATCCTGCAGTAGTAGTGAGAGATGAGAGAATAGGGATTATGGCCAGAGTGGGATACTGGAGTTGAGCTCTTTGATAAGGAATAGAACTGAGTAGTAACAAGGGCCAGGTATAGTCAGGGGGCCACAGGGCTCGAAAAGAGAGAATATAAGCTACTGGAATGCAACATCAAAAGAGAATCCTAATGTAAACTATGGACTTTGGGTGATGATGATGTGTCAACATAAATTCATCAACTGTAACAAATGTACCACTCTGGTGGAGGATGTTGATAATGGGACAAGCTATGCATGTATGGGTAATCTTTGTTCTTTCCTTTCAGTTTTGCTGAGAACCTAAAACTGCTCTGAAATAAGGTCTATTTTTTTAAAAAAAATTGTGGGGAGGAAAATAAAATCATAGTTTCAAGGTGTCAGGAGTAACAGGCCTGAACACTGAATTTACCTATGTTGTTGGCAAGTCTTTCCATAAAGGAAGACTGTGAATAGGGTGTCTAGTGACTGGGAAGCAGTGACTAGCGGTAGTTAAATAATATTGAAAAGAAGGTGGTAGAGTGATACGGCATGAATCTCAGTGGAGAAGAAAATTTTATATAACCTGGAAGTTGCCTCAGGACCCAGATAAAAGCAGACCCAACTTCCTGCTCCCGTTGAAGCCTCTACTCATTCAAGCTCCTGGAGAGGCAGTATCCTAGATAAAAATTTAGGTTTAATTCGAGCCAAAATAAAGCAAAGTATTTTGTAAAAAAGATAATGTTCTGAAGTAATTTGTTTTCCATGGCACAGAGACTCCAGAGGAAAAGCAATAAGAAGCAGAGAGAGAGAAGTGCCGAGAGATTGAATCAAGAGATAGAAAGCACAAAGCAGCATGGGAATGACAGTATGCAGTCACCAGAGAGGCTTACATTTTGAGTGGCGGCAAAGACAACTGGGGGTGAAACATGAAGGACTGGAATGGCCTCTAGATTCCCAGGTGTTAAATTAGGTACACAGGAACCTCCGTTTCTCACATCTAGTCCATAGTAAGTTATTAATAAACATCAAGCAAATGAGTGAATGAATGAATTAGATTAATTTTAGACTTTAAGAGTCATAATAAAGTAGCTGAGTGAAGATTATACAGCAAAGGCTGTTGGAAATGTAAAATGAGAGGTCAGAGGAGTGATATCCTTAGAGGGGAGACAAGCTTGCTCTTTTAATAAATATTTACAGTAAATAGCTGAATGGAGGATTTTGTCCTATAATTTTAATCTTTGTCACTTTGTTATGAGTTATTTTCAAACATGTCGAGCTCTCCTTCCTTAAGTTCTTCTAATATCTTCTTCTACTCAATTTCATCATCTTCCCCCCCCCCCCCAATATCAAAGGACTTTTCTTTACCCCTTTCTCAGTAACTCTGTTGAAAAAAATCTGAAATTCACCAACAGGAGCAGGAATTACTTTGTGCCTAAAAGCAGCCTGAGGATATAGTTGGGATAAATCATATTTTGAGGATTCTCTCAAAAAGATCGTATCTGTTGCATTTTGTAACATCTTTGTAGCAGGTGTGCTGTCTCAGAGAGGGGTTTATTTTCTTTACATACTCTGTGCAGCAATGGAAAAATTTGCTATTTATACTACTTTTAAATTTAAAAAATCTATTCATGTATAATTAGTTATGGTCTAGTATAAAGGAGAGTTGAGAGTTGGAAAGAATACTTTTCTCAAAGCTTTTCTGTTTCATGTGAGCACCACTCCATCATAATCTTGTACTTTCCCACTGTCTCCTTCCCTTGTGTGTGTTGAAACTCTCTCTCCATCAGTATTTTTAAGGAACAATTCTCTTTCTTTCTCCCCTTTTTTTAAGCAGCGCTCTATCAGTGTGTGAAGTCCTAACTTTCAGGCTGCTTAACCCAGAGAGGGAATGTCTGATTCTAAGAGCAAGTGCCAGTCCCAGAAGGTATGTCTTTCTCAGTGGCTAGTCCTACTGTGTCAGAAAAAGATGTTGCATTAAACCAGGAATTGATATGGTGAAGATAGCAAATTTGTACCACAATTATGGACTTTCCATTGTTAAGTTTACCACCAGCCCTAGGAAGAATTGAGATGATTAATAGCATCATCATTGTATTTGCAGTCAATATACAGTAGATGGTACTGGCTAGACAGTTTATAGTTGGGGCATTTGCATTTTCATCTATAATGAAGAAAACTAAATGTGTAGTCCATGTGTAGACTCTTCAAATGACAGACCATAATCATCCTTTTGCAGCCTTTATAATATCTGTTGTCAGGCTCTTCTGAGAGACTTCTAATAGGGTCTTGGCAAGATGCCACAGGCAAGCACTTCCACTGCAGCTGATTCACAAATGCCTTTGGGGTTGCATTACAAATCCAGTAACCCCTGAGGTTTGGTGGGAAGGTCTGCCAAGGTTCAGCTGGGATTGCCTATTAGCCCATTCAACTCCCCTGAGCCCTAGAAACTCAAGAGTGGGTTTCATCCAAGCAACATGGGGAGGAGAGATGTGATATTGTCTCGGCTGGGCAGGTAGGTTATACACATTCTATCCCAGGAAGGATGATTTGAGGAGAGAACCATCACAACCACTTCTTTCTTCTTATTGCCATAGTGTAGAAATTTGTAATTTAAGTGATAAACACAATGACTAAAAGAAGATTGTCTTTGTGATGTGATCTTTTTTCCTCCTCTCTGTATAATACAGCAATGATATACATGATCTACATAGAATGAGTACTTGGTTTCCCTTTTCCCATTGTTCTCCTACTTGTATATGTGTGTATGATTCATATGTGAATGAGGCAATGCCTATGTCGTTCACTATTGTGTCCCTAGAGACTGGAATTGGGACAGCTACGTAAATAATAATTGTGAAATGAATGTATTAGTGACTCTCCAAAAGCAGAAATAGATTTAAGTGGTGGGCCTATGGGAAGGTACTCAGGTTGCCAATCTATGGGGGTGCTAAAACATCACTGAGATGAGATGAATCAAATTCAATGATCCAAAGTCTTCTTGGGGACAGGAGTCAATGTGGTGAAGGCAGCCTCAAAGGATAGCAGAAGGCCATCAGTGATGTGGGTTAGGTTACCCACAGTGCAACTTTGTGGGGGTGGAGAATGAAATATGGGATAAAAACAGACTTACTCTGGGCAATGGTGGAGTAGTGGAACCCTTCCGCCAGTAGTCCTGCTTCATCACTCCCCGTGTGTAGAGCTCACTCCATAAGTGGAATTCATGTCCAGCGGTAAGAACTTCCGCCCTTTTGTGCTGAGGGTAAAAAAGAGGAGGAGAAACTCTTAACTCTAGTTTCCTCATGTAGCATTGTGCTCTACCCTGACAATTCTGTTTTTCAAACATGGTCAGTCATATTTCTACCTTCCTTTCTCCTTGTAACATTTTTTATTCAGAGAAATTGTATTTGGCCCAGCTTCACAGAACACTTTTAGATTCTCAGTCTTCTTCCCACCTACTACCTTCCTGATTTGTGATTGCCTTTGTGTACTTCGTCTTAACTCTTCTCTGTTTTCACCATCGCTTTCTAAATACCTAGGAAAAATTACTTACCTCCATCTGGCCTCAGTTTCCTCAAGTGTAACATTAGATTAATAATAGCTACTTTATGAGGTTGTATCAATAACTGAAGGATGTAGCAAAATAGCATAGTGCCTGGCTTCTATTAAGTTCTCAGTAAATGGTGGTTGGGGACAATGAGGAGGAAGAAGAGGAGTAGAATAAAGAAGATGATATGTAAATATAATGTAATGAGTTGGCATTGGCAAGATTCACAAGTGACAGAGGCAACACAACGGTCTAGACACTTTGAGACCAGGTTGGGTATTTTCTTGGTGTCATGAGCATGTCACATCTTGTTGGTTTTTGGCAAAGCTATGCAAGGAGAAGCCGTCCTTTAGAGAGGAAGCCATAGAACTCATCTGGGAGCCCCACTACGTCACCATCACTGAGCCCTCTAGAAAGCCAGGGCCTCTAAGGAAAAGGTTTTTAAAACATTACTAATTTTTATTGTCTTAAAATCTTTTTTATTTTATTTTTAAAAATTTTTGCTGTTGGGGAGAAATGGATGTATAAAAAATAAAACAGATTGATTCAAAAAATCATTGCTCTGCACACAATGTTGTGCTCCTTTATTTGTGTGGGATTGGAGGACATTG
This sequence comes from Canis lupus dingo, assembly GCF_003254725.2. Classification (NCBI taxonomy): domain Eukaryota; kingdom Metazoa; phylum Chordata; class Mammalia; order Carnivora; family Canidae; genus Canis; species Canis lupus. The sequence continues at coordinate 56,989,904 of NC_064254.1, forward strand.
ATCAGATTTTACAATTTCATTAAAAACATGCCATCAGTTTTTACAAAAAAAGAAATAAATCTTTAAAAGAGATGATTGCTTAATTAATCATAGGATAAAGAGAGATTGATGCTAAGAGCTGTTTTACAGATTAAGAAAAGTAGAGCAGGGACTGACTGGCTCCAAGAACTAGAGTTATTTACTTTCAAATGAAGCATTTACTGACATAAGCTAATTCTTTTTTTTTTTTTTTTTTGGTTATATTCTGTTGCATCTAGGTGAATTGGGTTCAATTAACCATAACTATTTAGTAAGGTGAGTTACTATTATGTAAAGCTCCACACTTCTCATTATTGACTCAACTCTCCTAGATGAAATTATACTTTCAATCTGCATAATGCCCAAGGGATTTAGTCAGCCCACCTTCTGTGAGCTAGACTGACTAAACTTCTTTTTGTAAATGACAAAAATTGAGGCACAAATATGGTATGTGAATTACCTAAAATCATGTAACCATTTAAGGTAGTAAGAAAAAAAATATATAATTCCGGTCCAGGAGCTCTGTGATCCTTGACCTGGGATCTATAGAATCCTAGAAAATCCATGGGTGGACTTTCAATAACCTGAGCCCCTGAATTATAGAAATATTAAGTGACTGTGTGTATGGGCATTTGGGGAGGAGAAGGGTCACAGCTTTCATCAAAACCTCCAACAGTCTATTATACCCAAAAGGTTAAGAACCAAAGTAAACTCTCCAAGGGCTAGTCTAATTCTGAGTAGGGTATCCATCTAATCTCAAGGAGATATGTAATTTAGATGGCTACAAATCAGAAATATTTTCAAGGGCTCTGACACCAATATTGACAGAGAGACGGATTTAATACTTGGTTCCTTGGGGTCAGCTTTGTGGCTATTGTTAATAAGATGTACATCAAGCTATTTCTCCTTCATAGATTAACAAGATCTAGGACTCCTGGACCACAAAATTAATGCTATATATATATTATATATATATATATGTTATATATAAAATATATAATTTATAATTATTATATATAATTTATATTATATAGTAATATACATATATATAGTAACATATATATAGTCCTGTGGTTTAGCACCACTTATTTTTTAATATTAACATAATCAATAATGTGAACAAATACTTCTGGATCTTATTCTATGGACCAATCTGTGTAGGATAACAAGATATGCAAGATACACTTTTTTACTCTCACTGTTGTACAGTTTGGCTGCTGACAAGACCATTAAAGGTTAAATAACAATATCCCCTCTGTGTAACAGTGTGCAAAGAAAAATATTACACAGTTAATTGATAAATGAGTTGGGTCCTGCAAAATTTTGGATGCAGAAAGTAGCAGAGGATTCTAATTAATGCAGGGACCAATGTATATAAATCTTTCAGTGGGAATTAGGAAATGAAAATCCATAGAAACAGAAAAAGCTATTGAAGATAGCCCTGGCTTCCACAGAGTGAGATGGGAAGCCATTGGAGGGTTCTGAGCAGAAGAGGGCAATGATCTGACACACAATGACTGCTTTGTTGAGAATAGGCTGAAAGTAGACTAAAGAAATGTCAGGAAGACCAGTTAGGGAGTAACAGCAAACCAGAAAGAGATGACGGTGACTGTGACCAAGTTTGTAACTCAGATTTTAGATACATTTTGAAGGTAAGGTTGACGGAACAGCTTATCACTTTGATACAAAGTTTGAGAGAATGAGAGGCATCAAGGATGACTGCAGTTTTTGGCTTGACCAACCAGAAACAAAAAATTATCGTATCCTGATATGAAGAAGACCATGGAAAGAATGGAGTTTGGTTTAGAATACATTAAGTTTGAGATGTGTCTTAGACATCCAACAGATGAACATATGAATCTAGAAGTCAGAAACAAGGTTTAGATCAGAGATAGAATTTTGAGAACTACTGATGTGGAGATAAGGCTGGATGAAATAACCTAGGCAGAGAAAAGGAAAGAATTGAAGAGAATCAACTGCAAACATTTCCCCATGATTAGAGCCTGAAATGTATACAAAAACATGTTAGAAGGTGAGACCAAGGAGCTAAATAGTGGCTAGATCATGGAGGATCTCATATGCCATATAACCATCAGAAGGATTTATCGTATTGGCAGTGGGAAACCATTGCAAAATTCTAAAGGGAAAAGTAACATGAGCAGGTTTGCATTTTGGAAATTGACAACCAGGCAGAGATTTATTAGGGAGGAGGCAGTCCTGACCAAAGGGATCCCAGAGGAGAAACCACCACAGTAGTCTACAGAGAGATGAGGATATGGAATGTCTCACCAGCAAGACGGAGTGTGTCATCAGACAGATTTGAGCAGAGTTTGTAAGGTGTGTTGACAGAACTTATCCATTTGGATAAGAAGAATGAGGGAAAGAGGAAGAGCAAGAGAATTCACACATTTTTTCCTTGGGATAGCCAACAGGCTGGCAAAATCATGAGCTGGAGTGGAAATAAGAGGGAAGGTGAAGACAGGGGCTATGGGAGTGAGTGAGGTGTGGACACACTGAGTTGGACATCTCATGGTGATGCCCAGTACCCTGTTAAACATATGGATCAGGAATTCCTAACAAATGTGTCAAGTAATGATAAAGGTTGGTCATCAGCAAATAGGTAGTAATGAGAAGGAAAAGAGCTGAAATGGAAACACCAACCTTGGGGTTTTTTAAAAGGAGCAGAAGCCAGCAAAGGGACATGAAGGACAATTAGATGGGGTTTGGCCTGATGGGATTTAAAGGAGCACATGTGGGCTCAGGCCTCAGCTATATGCGGGAGCTTGGTGGAAGTGAAAGCAAAATTGTAAGATTTTGAAAAAATAAATACAAAGGTAAGTGTAGGTAGAAAGTGTATGTAGCTATTTTGAGATTTTAAAATCTGAAAGAAAAGGAAGATACAGTGACGTAAGGGGGTCAAAAGAGAAGGAAGAGTATCTTCTGCTACATTTATACAATATCGCCTTTGTCTAAACATAGACATGTTGTTTGAATTAACATAAGGCTTAACTCCCACATAGGCCAGTCAGTGAAGATCTATTCCAGTGCCTGCCAAGTTCACCCTCCCAATCCTGATAGTCAAATGACTCCCAATTATGCTATAGACAGTGCCGCCACATACAATCAGGAGAGAAAAAAAAAAGAAAGAAATATCTTCCAAATATATATGGGAACACCCTTCAATTTATCCAAAACTCTACCCATCAGCAAATTTTTACCAGGCACCTCTTTTTTGACACTATTTTTCAACATTAGTACAGGATGTTTTTGCTAAAGAACTGAATCCCACATGTACATGATGGCATTTCTATTTCCTACACCCATTGCTGTATTCTCTTTTGTAACTTCAGTAGGTACCCGAGAGTGTAAAAATGTACTAGAGAAAATAGTGTTGTATGTATCTGCATGTGTGCACATGCCTCGTGGCCTCAACCCAGCTCTGGCCCCTGGGGTCTGTGTCAAGACCACGTAATGAATCAGGCTATGGCGTTTCTGGTTGTTCAATAACTATAAGAACCAAAATAAATCGGATTGTGACCCTTCCTATACCCATTTCCCAATGCAGGGTTACGGTCCCACGTTGTGAAAGTGCTAGGATCCTCATTTCCGTGTAGACAAGAAGGTAGAAGTAAAGAGCTGCTGTCCCTACCAGGTTTTATCACGTGCAAACATGTCAAGGGAGCTTGAAGGAAATCATTCAACTTTTTGAGACTTTGCTTTCTTTGTATGATAATCACACTTGTCCCAACAGTTGCCTTCCATTTGGCTGTATTTACAGATTCCTCAGCATCAGTGACTTCAAAATTATAAGTTAGCACGTATGCACTCTCATCAGTCTGTGAACCCTTCCTGAAGAGCTTTTACTCAGGGCAAATCTTTCCTTCTAGGAATTATATTACAGCAGCAGTTCTTTAAGAGACATAAAAAATCCAGTATCAAAATGGAATACTTAGAGACAACTCTAATAGTGTTGTAACCTCAGAACTTTTCAAAAATTTATAAGATGCTTTATAGCGAAAATAATAAAAGCATTGATGCATTGATTCTGTAAATTAGACCAAGTGCGGGTGGCATTGTTTTGGCACAGAAAGCTGCGTAGCTTCCTCTCACCACTAGCATGAAAAAGGAAGAAAAGGTGCACAAAAGGAAGCAGAGTTGCTCGGGGCCATGCTGATGGTTTAGTATTGCTATTCCTTGGAACCTTCCAGTCGTTTTCATAACAGATAGTTTTGAACTCTTATTTTTAGCAATGGCTGCCAAATTTTGCAAGTCCTATAACGTCTGCTCCCTAATTAGTTTGGAAGCCTGTAATTGTGTAAGTTTAAACCAGCCTAGAAAGGCTGCCAACTCATTTGAGCAGGATTGAGCAGGAAAGTTGAAGAAATGGCTACATATTATTACTTGCTCACTTATTTAATTTAGTCTTTTGATTAAATCATGAATCTAATACCCCCCCCCCAAAAAAAAATTCACAACATAGAAGGGCTTCTTTTTAAAACGCTAGAAGCTGGCTTCACTTCTTCAGACACAGCGATTTCATGTCTGAGCGGTCCTGTTGATGTTTAGAAATTGAGCACAGGCTCCCTGGAATGACCCTGGGAGGTCAGGCATACTTTGGATAAAATCTGCAAGGTCAGTAATGGAAAACTGCATCATAAGAGAACCATTATAATACGTTATTAATGGGATTTGGCATGTGAGTAGCTCTACTTATTGTTCAGGGGCATTTTTGTATGTGTTTAACAAAAATCTGGAAAAGAAAGAAATGTGTGTGCACCAGAACAGTTAGCACTGTGTTCAGAATTTGTCAGTGTGCTCAAGAGTTTATTAGGTAATAAGATACTATGCACGTTTCCACTTGCAATATGAAAAATGTCGAGACTGATCACGTTTCATTAATTGTCTCTGTGCATTCTCTGCATAATGTGGCTGTTTGACTGTTGTTTCCCCTTACTCTAGTCAGTTGTTTTTACTATGATGCAAAGAAGGAGGATGTATTCGAGATCTCAGCAGAATCATATAGGAAGTGGCTTATATTGGCTACAGCTACCACGTCCTGAAGGAATCATGGTGTTTATTTCTGAGGGTTTTTTTCAGCCAACTCCGCCTGAATGAATGTATCAAGAAACTTTACATGATTTTAGAGCACAACTGCTCAACTTCTAGCATCATCCCTGTTTCTACTTTCTCTGTAGCAGTTATCCTTCATCTGAGGGCCTCTGGGAAAATACAAAATCAGGTTGCTAAGGTTTGACTCTATGCTGGACAGGGAATGGTTATGGCCTTTTGTGAAGCTGTGCTCATCCTTTCAACGAAAAGCTTCAGCTATAAATCTTGGAACTGTATCTCCCTGCAAGGATCATGCAGAGTTTAATCTGTTCTAGTTATTGTTGGATGCTGTACAGTAAGTGTCAACATAAACAAAAACCTTTGCATGGTGTTTGTTGATTGTATCATGGTCATAGATGATAAGGTGTGTTTACCAGTCAAAAAGCAAAGATAGAACTTATTATAGGTGTTATTTTCAGTAAAAGTATGACTGGACCTAGAGCTGTCCCACCATCCAAAGGATGTCTTTTGTTGGAAAAGGTTCTTCATTCTATCCCATTAGTCCCAGATTTCCTCATGCATGGCTCCCAATGATTCCTCCTCTGCCCGGAGACTTAGTGTGTCCCGGCCACCACCAGCTCGCTCAGCCACAAGTCAATCCCTGCAGCCCTGCTCCGACTCCGACTTGTCTCCAGCCTCCTGGTAATGAGGAACTCCTATTATATCGCCACTTTCCAAGGTGGTCTGCCTGAGTTGTGTGGCTATGTTACCTCTTCTGTGCCATCGCCTGCATTCCATGACCCTTTTTGATCTCCATCTCTGTGTTCAAGGGCATCATTATGTGGACACCCAATCACAAAGCCCAGAATTGACCCATGAGGGAGACTAAGTCCCCTTTACCAATAGACAGTCTATTCCATCTCCCTGCACCTCAGTTTCCTCCTAGGCTCCTCAGCTCCCCTCACCTTTTCACCATCCTACAAAACCACGAGCAAAGAACTAAGCTGAGAATCATCCTAGTCCTGTTCTTGAAATCTCAGAGTGTGAAATTGCTGGGCCTCTCAGCTCTCTGAAGTGCCCTATGCCCCAGACACTTTGCCTCAGTGTCATTAAACACACGGTAAAGTCTCCAGCCGGCATGCTGGCCACCTCCCCCCCATGGCCACTCTTTTTAGCCACTCCAGACAAAAGGGGGCAGTGCTGAATGAGATAATATACATCCAAAGCGCTTTGAAATCCCCAAAGACAGATGCTTTATGAATACCAGACATTATTATTATCTACTCTACCCCCCTGTCACGACAAAGCCCTTACCCTCCCAAATATATTTTTACTTTTTTGAGCCCATTAACGTCTTGTTAATATTTCTGAGTATTCTGGGCCTCTTTATTTAAACACTTGGTTAGTATTGGCACTTGTCACCCTTCTGTCTTTGCAGATGTCACTTTACACTCTTTACAAATTAGCAACACAATTAAGCAACACTGAAGACCCATTTTGCCTGTGTACCACCTCACTTTTGGATGCGTTAGAATTTACTCCCAACCAATTTCAAAATCAACTCAGTAAAAGCATGATGCCACTTTTAAGCCTAAGACAATTTGGGTTAGACCAAAGGATAAATTTTAAGAATTTTCCAATGTTTTGCTAAAATCAATCTATAGTATATCCACTGGGCTCGTCATCAGCCATTCCTACATTCTGCCCTTCAAAAACAAACTTTATACAATGCTTTATTCTGAGCATGGAAATGAGCAACCTATGCTATTTTTCTCTCAGACTACTTTTAGAGTTGAATTTTGCATTCATTTTGTCCCATTTGTTACTAAGGGTTGAAGAACCCGACCTCAAAAGCAAGGGGAAAAAAAACAGCTTTTAAAAAATAAAAATCCTTGAATGATTGTCAAATGATTTCATACTTTTTTTTTTTTTAAACTAATTGCCTACATAGCAGCAGGCCTTTCAAGGGCTCTTGTTTGGTTACTGTGTTTAATCTTTGCTTCACAATGAGTCAAAGACATACCATAAAAATAGGAACAGGAGGCAGCACGATAGTCCCACTGTCACTTCTGATCCATTTTGCTCAAGAATAGCAGTCTCCTGACTTCTCAGCTAATCTGTGCTCATGCTCCCCTCCACTGGAACAATTCTCCCTCCCTCCTAGCGACACTCTAAGGATCAGTGAGTTAATATTTCTAAACAATCGGGAGCCCTGTGATGAGATGCACTGTACCAAAATCAATAATCACTTTGTTTGCAACATCTAAACCTTTTCTTCTATCACTCCCCTCATCAGATTGACCATTCTAAGAGCTCTTTATTTCATTATTCAAATTCTTCCTGATAGTCAAATGCCTTAAGATTCAATAGACTAATATTTTGGTCATCTACAATGGAAATCTGTGTTTCCCATATGTTACACAACCAGATGGTTCAGGTTGGTCTTTTATTTGTCAGGCTCAATATAAAACACTGCTCTCGCTCTCTCTCAGGGTTTTAACAAAGGCCATCCAACCTCTCCCACCCCCAGGCCCCCACTCCAGGGTTTGACAACAGGCTGAACCAGGAGATGAGCAACTTCTCAGCTGCTGGCCTCCGAAGGCACTCCCAGCATGGCCAGCCCCCACTTCTGTTCCTGCTGGCTTTTTATGCAGGCCCTTGATTGAGAATGGTCCAGCTGGGCAGCCAGTTAACTCCTTTAACCCATTCCTATCCAGCCTACTACCTCTAGTAGGCCTGGCCTTTTTGATCAGTTACCAGTTTAGTGAGCCTACCCTGAGCACTTACCACTGCCTCCCTCTTTTGTACCTTGAGTGTCCAAACCTGATACACACAGGACTGAAAGGAGCTAGCAATTGCTGTGCTTCTGTTATGTGGCAAATGCTGAGCTAAATCTTTTTGATTGTCATGATATCATTTAAGACACAGAAAACTCAAGAGGAAGTGTGATCATACCCATTACCTAGAAAAGGAAACTGAGGCTCAGAAACATGGGATAACTGGTCACCTATGTAGTAAATAGTGAAACAAGGTTGCCACTCATTTGTCCGACTCCAATGCCATGAACACAGCTCCCATTAGAAAATCAGAAGAAGAAACATACTCAGACACACACACCCCAAATTTCAAGCATGCTTGAATTTTGGGTTATCTATCGTGTCCCAAATTGCTAATTTTTCCAGAGAAGTTGTACATTGCCAAGTGAGACTCCTGGCTCTAAATAGTGAGGGGGGAAGAATAATAGCTAAGGGGGTCTGAGAAGTAGGCCTTTAGAAGTCACTGCAAGGGCACTGTAAAGATGTTCTTAAAGATTGGGGAGGCTTTGGTGGATTTGAATAGAGCAGTGGCCTGATCTAACATAGGCTTTAACCACTCTGCCATAAAGTTAAGAACAGACCAAAATGAGGCAAGAGCGGTTGCAGGCAGGCCTGTGAGGATGCTAGTGCCGTGCAGTCTAGGTGAGAAGGTCCAAGAGATGATGGTGACTTAAACTATACTGTGGTGGTAGTGTTTGGTAGTTAGATCCCAAACACATTTTGAGGACAGACAAAACATTATTTTCTGGCATATTCTCTTAGATTCAGCCTTGTACTGTTCCTGGTAACCTCCCAGCTAGACTGTAAGTCTCTTAAGCAGGAGCATCATGTCTTATAGTTTCTGTTGGCTAGTTTGTAAATTCTGTGTTGGATATGGTCTGAGGTCTAAAGAACCTTTAATGGGCGGATGGAGTATTTCGTTCATGACTTTTTCCTCCCATATTCTCTCTTCTTCAATCTACATGATGTTCCTTGACTTCTAAGAAGACACTGTTCATGCGTCAGGTTTTTTTTTTTTTTTTTTTTTTTTTTTTTTCGTGCTTCAGTTTAAAGGTTGAAACTATTCTGATTGCCAGGAATAATCAGGTCCATTGAGCAGCCTGAAAATTGGCTTACTCCTAAACAGAATTTCCACCCTCCCTAATGCTCTTCACTAAATTCTATTCCATTGAGCCCCTCTCATGTACCAGATGCTGCCAGATGTTAGGAATTTAAAGACGCCAGTACCAGGATCTCAGACTTCAATGACTAACAAGGAAGCCAAAAGGCAATTCTGCAGACCTCACAAATACAAAGTGATAAGTTATATAATAATACGGTAATATATAACTTGTGTCGGTGAATGCAGAAGAGGATTCAGCCACACTTTTCCTAGAGTAAGAATAAAGTGATGTCCTTCAAGTTTGTATTACTCTCATCCACCTTTCCTAATAACACACCTCTCCCTCTGCTTTGTTGCAGATTCTTGCTACAGCTCAGCATATCACTGCAGAGTATGTGAGAAACCCAAGAGTCCACAGAGAGTATAGAGAATCAACTAAAAGAGACTGCACTGTCAAAGCTATAAAAGACAACGAAGAATATCTTGTTCAACACCACAATGCATAGAAAAGAAATATCTAGACACAGAGATGTGAAGTGACTTCCCCAAGGACACACAGCTTTTGGATATGGCCCTAGAGTTAGAATTCAGATTTCAGACACCTACTCTAAAATTCTTATGTCACTGCATCAGATTCATTGAGCACATTCCACTTTTGTTCATTATCTTCTTCCTTTGAGTTTATTCTTTAATTTGCTTTATCCTGACTCATTCATTCATTTATTCTATAAACATATAGTCTATAACTCCCATGTATTAGGAACATTTCTAGATGTGTTAGTTATTAAGCTATTGACTCTCAGCTCCAAATTCACCCTTCTACATACTATTATGTGCCATGATGGCCTTCCATGTTGAATTACCTGTTAAAAAAAAAAAACACACAGAAACTGATACAGTTTCTATTTTCTTGACTATCAGACCCTAGTGCATCTATTTTATACCCAGTGCTTCTCTGGGTGCTAAAACTATGAAGCGAGCAGAGCAGAACATTTCCTACCATCACAGAGCTTATGTCTAGTCTGAGAAGTAGACACAAATTAATTGATTACAAATGGCAGGGGAATTATAGGCAGTGATAGTGACATAAGGAAAGATACACGTGGTAATGAATACTGAGACCAAGGGTTGTATGGTCTGAGAGGACTTCCTGGGAGAGGTGGCAACCCAGAAGACATTTGTCCTTGGCCCTGCTCAGGATAATATTCTGGAAAAAAGAAGGGAGGGGCCATAACACACTGGAGAAGCTGAAATGTATCTGGTAGGGCTAGAATCGGAGAGTATTTTGATTTCCTTTTACTTATTTTAAGACAAAGACATTTGCACTTAGACTTCACAAGCCCAAGCTGTAGTAAACTTTTTAATTTGGTAAGATAATCTTTTATCTCTGGGCTGCCTGAGCCTGGTGTGTAGAAGCTACATAGCAGAAATACACATTTTCATTTATTTTTTCTTTCAGGATCTTATCCTGATATGAAGTCCCTTCAGGGATCTTTAATTATGCAGGTATAGATTCTGTAATCTATTCCAAAAGGAGCTTTGATATAAGAATATATGTGTTGATTTCATTAAGATTTAGATATGTTAGCATATATTTTGAAAAATTTCAACTATTCATTAGAACATGTGCAAAATTTATTCTCTTAGAGATTATTTTGGGAGAAGAAATAGTCACTTTATATGAATAATTAAAGTATCTCTTTTGCATTGAATATATATATTGCTACATATATTGAATTATATATATACACATATATATACATATATATGCATATATATATATACTTGAAAGATAATATTTAATTGAGTTTAGAGGGAGACTGCTAATTTGGAGGAGGATCAAAAAGGGACATGCTCCTTTCTGTTTGCTTCCCATGCCCATCAGAAAGGAAACCTTTCTTTTCTGTTGAATTTATTTCCTTATTTTAATCTTATTTCACACCTTATCACCACTCAGTTGCCCTATTGTGTCAGTCTGATAACTGGCTTTCTGCCTCTAGTCTATACCTACACAACATGCCCACAAACACACCCCTTCCGCTCTGCCCAGTCATCAGCTTAATCTTAATTAAACCCTAATTTTATATTGTCCCTTGGCTACAAAGTCAAAGCTTTCTTCCATAGTATAAAAGGTTTTTTCTTTCTAAACTGCCTTCTAATGGTATCTCCAACCTATGCTTCCTGATATACTAGACATTAGACTTACCTTAAAAAAAATTCTGATGTCCAAACCTCACTCTAAACCAATTACATCAAAATCTCTGGGGATGTAACCCTAGCATCTGTATTTTTAAAAGCTCCCAGATGGTTCTTATGTGCAGCTAGAGTTGGGAACAACCAAATGCAGGTCCGATGTGACAGTTAAATGAAACGATTCACCATTTCTATTTCCCACATTCCATAGGCACTGTTCTTATTTTAATATTCCAACTCACAGATATTGGCATAGGTTTTGGTGGAGGTTATACCTGAAGAAATTTGCTCTCTAAATATTATTTCAGCTATAGTTAAGTTTCTTTATAATCTTAAAAAGCTAAAGAGTAGTTTTCTCTTAATGAAAGTAGCATTGATACTTCTCTATATTTTCAGTATATCTTTCTATCTTGGCTACAATTCCAAGTTGGTCTTGCATCTAGAATAGTATTAAACACTCACGTTGTACTTACTGTGACAACATACCTGTTGGATGGTCTCAGAGCACAGGAATAGAAGTTGATATGAATCCCTGGGCATTATGCTTAGATGCCTGGTTTGTCTCACAGCTATACCTGAAGCAGCAATAGAGCAAACCAATATTAATGAGGATGCAAAAATGCATTCAGTATCAGAAATGTTAAAGTACAGCAATGAGCACAGCGTCTGGCATAAAATTGTGATCAACCCATGTTTGCAGGGAGTATGAATAAATGGACAAATAAAGAACCCACATTGCCTGTATGTCATGTCCATATAGACTCATGATTCTTATAAAATAAATTAGCTGTATGACTTTGAGCAAGGCCTTTAACCTTCCAGCTTTCAATTTGCTCATCCATAAAATTGGCAGTGGTGTGAGGAGGGAGGATGAGTTTAAAAAAATCCCTTCCAGCTCTAAGAATTTTTTAGTTTAGAAAGATTCTTGCTTAAATCCTTCTGTTCATACTGACAAACATTTCATGGGAAAGAAATACACATACATTGCCTGACAAATTTGAGAATAACATGCACCCTCTAAATTTAGTTAGTTTACAATCTTTCATATCACTGGTCTTCCTTCATCTCTGTGTCAGTTCCCCAATGGGATTGTGCTCCATAATGAAATAGTACCACAAAAGCCAGCTGCCTTAAGATCTGGTCTCAGGACAACCCAAGCTAAGGCAGAGAACCACCGCATACTTCACATATCTGCATATTTAGCAACAACACAGAACCATTCTTTGTCAGTCTTGTCTGTTATATTCATTACAGCAGGAGATTCTTTTTTTAATTAAACATAATTATCAGCACTACTCAAAAGTCTCATTCTGTTCTACAAAGATGTATTAATTGTGTACTATATCCAAAGACTTTTTATTAAGAGCTGAGGATACAAAAAAAAAAAATGACACATTTGAAAAACTACTATGCAGTATTAAGAATCATGTTGTAGAGAAATATTTATTGACATGAAAAAAATATTCATGACATACTGCTAAGTGAACAACACATCCCACAAAAGGGACTGAACTGGAGTTTTGCTTCTGCTGAGGAAAGAAAACCCACAAGTAAATGTTCCCACTATAAAGATGTCACAAATCTGGATGATCTTCAAAATCTCTCATTTTAGACCATAAAAGACCTGAGGTGAACAGAATTCCAGAGGTTGACAAGCTCATCCAAGAAAAGAAACAAAATTTGTTTCAACTTTGGCATAACATGAGAGGAAGAGAGGGAAAAGATAATAAGAAAAGAAGTGGAATTTTAGTGAAATCTTAAAAGCCAAGTGTATACTAATTTGACAGTTTAGAATAGCTGGGAACCCAGACAGAAGGGAAGTTCACATCAATTTGCCAGCTCTTTTTCATAGACCTCCATAGGAAACTCATGAAAAAGACAAGAGAGGCTTCCTCAGTATTCTAATTACGCAGAGCCTGCCTAGATTTGAAAATGGAGCAGAAGTATGTGGAGAAACCCACCTATATTCCAGGCTCTGCATGAGTATAAGGTGGTGATTGGCTGCCACAGAGCAAAAAACCCATCTGAGTCATGGACTTTCCTTTTACACAAGACCAAAAATCATCTACTATTGAGGGTGGGATACTTCTTTGACATAAAGAGGAGGTCATTTGATTCTGGAAAGATAGTCTGAATGGCCAATATCTATTAAGAAAATTCAACTAAAGATAAAAATCTTTCTTACAAAGATATCAGGCCTAGAAGACTTCGGTGGTGATTTTTATCAAACATTTAAGTAAGAAATAATACCAATTCTACTTAATCTTTTCCAGCAAATGCAACAAAAAGCAACACTTCTCAATTAATTTTATTGAGGCCTATATTATTCAAATATCAAAACCAAAGATACTGCATAAAAAATACTAAAGAATAATAATGCACATGGATATAGACATAAAATCTTTAACAAAATATTACCAAATAGAATCCAGCAATTATCTCAAGAATAAAGCAGCATGGTTAAGTTTAATCCAGAAAAACAAATTTAAAATCAAATGTTATAATTTACCATATCAACAGACTAAAGAAGGAAAACCATATGATTATCTCAGTAGATGCAGAAAAAGACTTTGAAACCATGTAACATTCATTCATAATTTTAAAAAATCTTAACAGATAAGGAAAAGACAGGAACTTCTTGAAATAATTGAAAGGGACACCTGCACCCCGATATTTATAGCAGCAATGTTCACAATAGCCAAACTGTGGAAGGAGCCTCGGTGTCCATCTAAAGATGAATGGATAAAGAAGATGGGTCTATGTATACAATGGACTATTACTCAGCCATTAGAAACCACAAATACCCACCATTTGCTTCCACGTGGATGGAACTGGAGGGTATTATGCTGAGTGAAATAAGTCAATTGGAGAAGGACAAACATTATATGGTCTCATTCATTTGGGGAATATAAAAAATAGTGAAAGGGAATAAAGGGGAAAGGAAGAAAAATGAGTGGAAATATCAGAAAGGGAGACAGAACATGAAAGACTCCTAACTCTGGGAAATGAACTAGGGGTGGTGGAAGGGGAGGTGGGCGGGGGGGTGGGGGTGACTGGGTGACGGGCACTGAGGTGGACACTTGATGGGACGAGCACTGGGTGTTATTCTATATGTTGGCAAATTGAACACCAATAAAAAATAAATTTATATAAAAAAAGAAAGGCATCTAAAAAATTCATCCACTAACATTATACTTAATTGTGAAAAACTAAAATTTCCCCCATGAATGAAAACAAAACACAGATGTTTTAGCTTGTATCCAACTATATAAAGAATTCATTGCTCAATAATACATACATAAGGTAATACTTAATAGTACCTAATAAAAATGCAATCAAAACATCTGAACACACACTTCAGAAAAAATATATGTTAAAACCACAATGTGATACCAATTCACTTAAATAGGTAATTAAAACTAAAACACTAAGTATTGGCAAAGAGAGCAAGTGGAATGCATTGTTGGTGGCAACTCAAAATGGTACTTCGGAGAGCTTGTTGGTAGGTTTTCATAAGGTTAACACTTATATGTTGCAGCAAATTCACTTCTCAGTATTAAGATAATTGAAAATATACGTCCACCAAAAAACCTTGTACATGATTATTTATAGCAGCTTTCTTCATAATAGGAAAAAATTTGAAATAATTCATATTCAGATGTGAAATGGATATACAAATTATTATCTTCACTTATGTACACAGTTGTTGATAGACTATTGATTGTCTACAGCAAAAATAATAACATGTGGAAGTAAAATATAGGACAAAAGGAGCACACAGAATGGATACAAATGGAATTATATTGTAAGTTTTAATCTTTTTCTAAAATTATATATCTGTCTATAGACTATGATAATTTAAAGATGCATATCTAAAGGAACCAGTAAAAAAAATCATAAATAAGTATACAAAAATATCAATAAAAAGATAAAATAGGGGCACCTGGGTGGCTCAAACAGTTAAGTGCCTGTCTTTGGCTCAGGTCATGATCCCCAAGGTCTTAGGATCCAGCCCTACATGGAGCTCCCTGCTCAGCAGAGAGTCTGCTCCTCTCTTTCTCTGCCCCTCCCCCTGCTCTTGTGCTCAATCTCTCTCTCTCTCTTTCTCTCTCCCAAATAAATAAATAAATAAAATATTTTTTAAAAAGATAAAATAGAAAACTAAAAAATATTTTATTCAGGCAAAGAAGATGAGAATGGAGGAAAATAGTAATTGATGTTATAAATAGAAAATAAATACTAAAATCCTTCATTTAAACCCTACTATATCAATAATCACAGTAAATGTAAATGGCTAAACACTTCATTACAAGGTAAAGATTATTGGACTGGACTAAAAAGCTGAGTGCAACTAAATGCTTAGAATTATAGAATTTTTCATAATTTATACACATGTAAAATATAAAGAAACTGGTAAGTTAAAAGTAAAATGGTGCAAAGAGGCATGGAAATGCTTAAGAATGCTATTGTGGCTATATTAATGTCAGGCAAAGTAGGCTTCAAGACAAAGGGTTTTACAGAGTCCAAAAGGGATATATTGTAATGCTAAAAATATTAGTTCCTCAGGAAGACATAATAATCCTAAATGCTTATATATCTAAAACCTAAGCATTGTAATACATGAAGCAAAGTTCACAAATCTAGAAAAACTCATAAATTCCCAGCTATAGCTAGATATTTTTTTAAAGATTTTATTTATTTATTCATGAGAGATAAACAGAGAGAAGCAGAGACAGGCAGAGGGAGAAGCAGTCTCCTCACAGGGAGCCTGATGTGGGACTCGATCTCAGGACTGGGATATGCCCTGAGCTAAAGGCAGATGCTCAACTGCTGAGCCACCCAAGTGTCCCTATAGCTAGATATTTTAATAGCCCTGTCTCAATAACTGATAGGTCAATTAAAGAAAAAATCAAGGAAAATATAAAAGATTTAAACAACTATCAACTAACTTGACCCAACTACCATAGAGCACTCTCCCAACAACTAAGGATATACATTCTTTCAAATTTACATGGAACATTCACTAGAATAGATCATAAGCTGCCATAAAACAAGTTACCTTAATAAAAAAAGAATCAAAATCATACAGAAATATTCTGCAAATACTTGAAAATTAATAACACACTTCTAAATACCTCATGAGTGAAAGAAGAAATCACAGCAAAAATTGAAAAGAAGTTTTTAGTTTTAAAAGCCTATATTTAAAAAGAAAAAAGTGTAGAATTAATGATCTAAGCTTTGAGAAGCTAGGAAAGAAGAACATATTATGTTTCTTCACTTACACAAAGTAAGTTACTGTAAGTAAATAAAAAAGAAGAAAACAATAAAATAAAAACTGGATAAATAATGCATAACGTCAGTACTGTCAAAAGTTTGGTTTTGGGGGGCGCTGGGTGGCCCAGTGGTTGAGCATCTGCCTTTGGTTCAGGCCATGATCCTGGGGTCCTGGGATCGAGTCCCGCATCAGGGTCCCCACAGGGAGCCTGCTTCCCCTTCTGCCTATGTCTCTGCCTCTCTCTGTGTGTCTCTCATGAATAAAAATAAAATCTTTCAAAAAAAAAAGTTTGGTTTTTTGAAATGATTAATTTACAACCACCTAGAAAGACTCATCAAGAAGAGGCAAGAGAACACAAATTATCAATATAAGCAATGAAAGAGGGAACATTATAACAAATTCTATAGACATGAAAGTTACAATAAGGAAATATTATGAATAACTTTCTACCAGTAAATTTAACAACTTAGAAGAAATGAACAACTTTCTGAAAAACATAGCTTAGCAAAGAAGACACCACAAAAATAGAAAATCTGAACAGCCCTAGGTCAATTAAAGAAATTGTATTCATAATCAAAATCTTTCCCCTGAAGAAACAACAAGTCCAGATGATTTCAAGGTAAATACTATTATATATTTAAGTTAAAAATAATAGCACTCCTAAATAAATTGTTTCAGAATATACAGGAGGAGTGAATATTTCCACTCTCCTTTTATGTGGCCAGTTAAATCCTTGTCCCAAAATATTACAAAAATGAAATCCAACAATATATGAAAGAATAGTATCTCATGACAAAGCGCAATTGATTCCAGGAATTCAAGGTCGGTTTAACATTGGAATACTAATCAAAGTAAGTCACAATAGTCACAGCATAAAAGAGAAAAAGCAGTGTATGGTATTACTTAAAAATATGATATAAATAAAAGGAAACATTAGAAGCACTTATACCAAATGTTACCGGTAATAATCATGGGTTATTGGATGGCACGACTATAAGAAATGTTTTTTTATCTGTTGTTTTTCTGAATTTTTCCAAGCTTACTGAAAAAATATGTGTTATATTTCAAAATTAAGTAAGTGGGTACGTGAATAAGGTATTTGAATACACTTTTTAAAAGGCTAAAGCTCATAGGGATAGACACATAGGCTAGTGATTTTAGGACTGATAGAGGATCTTGATATTTTTTGATGAGAAAAAGGTTGTATCAATCTGAGTTAGTTATAGATAGCCTTTTATCTTTATCTTCTGGGAAAGTGATGTTGTTTAGGTGCAAAATGAACTTCCTTTTAAAACTTAGTTTGCCTTTCTAGTAAAAATTACCAAGGAAAGTACAAGCCACTCTCAATTTTTGATAGTGAACTTTCTATTCCTCTCATGGGAAGAACTTTATATGTGTACCTGGGATAACCTTCATAGCATCTAATAATAATGATCCTTACCATTTGGTTCCTGTTTATTCTGACACTGTAGCGCCTTGGTTAATTGAGCAAACCTACGCACAGAATAAAAGCTGATGATCTGCTTCCCAAAGGCCTTTTTTTTTTTTTTCCTATTGAGAATTCTGGACACATTATAAGAAAGAGTGATGTTTGTCTCATGGCATAATATATGGTCATCTCACCAGTACGTTTGCTCAGGCCAGGCCAAGACCTTAAGTCAGAAGATCAGTGTCAGATCTGGACACTGTAGTATTTCAGGAAAAAAACAAATCTTAAAAACTGAATGCATTACATTGAAAGGCGTTTTCTGTAGTGCTTTGATATGTAACTCTGACTGAAGCTCAGCATGCAAGACATTAATCTCAACTTTCATGTAATATACCACTGATGCTCCAGGAAAATAAAATTATAAGACTCTCATGTTATTCCAAACAGATTGAGAAATGTGCCAAGAGGAATTATACCTTAAAATCTTCTATTTTGTTTTCCATAATAGGGACAAGAGGAGAGAAATATTGTGTACTTGGCTATAAAATCATAATGAATATTTATTTAGCACATTTTTCTTTTAGAAATTGTATGTGAATTGGACTTGGAAATGTCTCATTTTTCCCACATCATAGTGTTTGGTATTCAGGTTGTATGTGTGTATGTGTGTGGGGTGTGGTGTGTGTGTGTGTGTGTGTGTGTGTGTGTGTTTGTGCATGTCTTCGCATGTGCTGTCATAACCTATCTGGCCAAGCGTGGACTGTCTCCAAAGATTAAGTGCACCTATTTTGAACTGGAGGCTACATGCCATAATTTTTAGCTAACCCGTTTCCTTCTTAGTGAAAACAGAAATAAAAATATATTGTGCACACTTCATTGCTAGAGCCTTTGACCTCAGCTGCCTGTCTAGCTGAGACTGTGATGAATGCTTTGTGTCCCTTCATTTTTAATTGCTCATAAATTGTTATCCCACGAAACACAAAACTAGCCTTGTCCTCATTTTAGTTGGGGTTGGAGGTCAGCCTAACAGTAATACAATTAAGGAGTGTCTTTGTGTGGGGGTGTGGGAGTGAGGAGGGCACCAGGGTTGCAGAAGAGGGGTAAAGAAATGTAGTAGTCCTTTCTAAGGAAAACACAAAGAAAATTCCAACTTTTGATCAAAAACATCGCACATAGAGTAAATCATGCTTGTTTGACAATTGTGTCCAAAGTGCTTTGAAGGGCATTTCTGGACAGCAACAAAGAAAGTGAATTATATTTCATGCCTGTGTTCAAGCAAAAATGTGTTTTTGTGATTCATGATGCTGAGGATAAATTAATTCTGTGGAAAAAAAAAAAAAAAAAGTCTGGTTTCAGAAGTGCCATTGAAGCCCAGGTTGTTTTCAAAAGAGACCGTATGGGAATCTAATGGCAGAAGCCAGCCTTCAGCTTTGCACCACTCTCGGCCATCACCCAGATGGCAGCTTAGGGCGACTTCTCCAGCTCACCTCTGACTCCAGTGCACCATGGAGCTCTTCTGCGGGTTGTGCAGAGTCCGTCATTGCTTTCCATTAGCCTTCTATTGCTCAGCAACTCAGGTATGCTCTTTAAACAGTCGTGTTCCAAATAGCAGTGGAACTCAAGCTTCGAGTTTCTTTTCTCATTTGGGAACGCTGTCAAAAACAGAGATGATTATGCGCTTTCCTTATTCTGCTAAAATAGTGTTTAAAGCCCAGCTAGTGGCCTATTGACTGATTTTATTATTTTGATTAAACCAAACCAGAAGCAGCATGGTCTAAATGCAAACAGAATTGGACTTACAGTGAGACCACGCCTTTCCTTTTCTTCCAGCCATTCTTCTGACTTTCTTTAATTTCAGGCAAGTGGTTTGGCTTCCCTGGATTCAAAATGAAAATATACACTCAGTACTTACCTTATAAAAATATTGTGCAGGCAAGGGAAGATTATATGTGTGTTACAGCCTTCTTTCTCAGAATAAACATGTAAAATACATTTTAGCTGTTGCTATGATTCTTAGTCTCATTTTTATCACTGATTTCTCGTTTTAATCATATTTCACAGTACCTTTTGGACACTTTGTCAAGCTCAGTCGAATTCTGGATTACCAAATGGTATTCCCAATATACCACTTCATTCATTATTTCTTGAATTTATTTGTAGCAAGTTAACTTTTTTCCCAGCAGAATTTGCACATCTCTGGCTTGGCTTTGGCAAAATAGAAAATCTCTTAACTGTTACTTCCCTCTCTAATGCACAAATTTAAGCATGATTAATCTCTTCTATATTTTTGGAGCACTTATTATATAGCAGGCACTGTTTTAGGTACTGAGGAGAGAATAGAATCGTGAACAAAAAAGAAAAAAATTCTGTCTTTAATGGAGGTGAAATTCTATGAATTGATAAATTTGTCCAAATCATGTCGCCTAGACATATAAGCAAAAGAACAAGATCATGTCCCAAAAGGCTGGGACAACAGGGAGTGTGTTAATAAAATCACTGAGTTGTAAGTTAGGAACTTGAAACTAAAGACCAGTTCTATTCCCTACCTTTGGGATCTTAACCAAATCACCCATTTCCTTTGTAAAATGAGTTGGTCTTTTCCAATTCTAAAATTATAGGATTGTCTATATAAAGGAGAAATCATCCTCTGCTACTCAATGAGAGGAGGGGGGGCAGTGGGAAGGGGGAGGGACAGTGAGAGGAAGAGAGAGAGAAAAAAAATTACTTAGTATTATTAGGATCAAGAATACTCTTACCTTTTGGCTAGAAATTTTTGCCAGAGAATTTCAGGCCTTCTAAAGCTGAAGGGCATTGAAAAATTATCACTTTTCAGGAAAATTTTATTTTTCTTTGTTTTATACTCTGAACGTGAGAGCTCATTGCAGTAGCAAATGATTCTGGTGCTTGGTTTCCTGGATGTTGACAGTATTGGCATTTTGTCATAAGAAGGAGGGCAGAACTAACTGGTTCATAAGGTTCCCAGTGGTCCGAATAGCAGAAAAATCTGTTAGAGTCACGATGAGTGAGTTGTTGGCTGAATTCTGCAGCACAAGAGTCTAAAACTGATCATCTGTGCCCTCGCCAGTAACTGCTACTTGACTGTAATAAGAATCACTATAGCTTCACTCGCTACCAAAAATTATAATAATGATCATTCCTAGCCATAACAAAGAGGGAAATTTTGTTTTCATCTCTTAAAGCATTTCACAAAACCCTCCAAACTGAAAGAAAAAGCTAAATGAAGGTATTAAACATCATATATAAGAATTAGAGGTATATCAAAGTTTTGCCTAATGCCTGATGCATATAATAAGTTGGAGTTTGTATTAAACATTCCAAATGTGTTAGACAGTAATTAGAGAGTCTATTTTGTTCAGTCTCAAACAAATGGCTTAGGAAATATTCAAAATAAGATTAACTTTTTTTTTTAGCTGTTATTGAAATTTAACTTTTTCTTCATTTTCTTATTTGAGATCCTAGTAGCTGTTGATGGAGTTTTCTGGTTTAAAACTTCCTTGAAGACCAAAATAGCTGGATTCAAATGCCAGCAAATCTAATATTTTCCAATGAGTAATAAATTCAAGAGAGAGGGAACACATATCACCAACTGATAAATGAGTGATCTGTTTTGTTATTGATGATCTCTTCCCTAGAACACACACTACATGATAGCAAGAGATTTTTGTTGCTTTTTTCCCCATTCTGCTATATCTCCAAGACCTAGAACAGTGACTAGTCCATAGTAGGTGTTCAGTAAACACTTATTGAATGAATTAATATGTTTATTACTTCCTGAAGCATAAATAAGAACACTAAGCTTCTATAAGTGGGTCCCCAGATCCAATGGATTCTAATCCTAACTTTCTCAAGGTATCACTTGCTACTAACCTGAGATAACCAAATTAGCTGTGTTGACATTCTGCCTCAGAATATTTTTTTAGTATGTGGTTTGGCATGATGACAAATATAGTTCAGTTTTAAAGTTTCAAATCCTAATTCAATGAATACCCTTTCCTCAGGCCAGTTGTTAGTTTTTAACCTATGGAAGGGAAGAATGTGCAGGATCCAAAATAGTGAAAATTGCATCAAGTTGAATAAAAATAGTCTTGAGGTGTGATATTATAATAGTGCTTTTATATAGTTATTTGTAAAATGTATGTGATTTCTGTTATATGATCTTTGTCAATGTGTATTTTTTGTCACTTACCAGAATTGATTCATATAACTATTTAAACAAACCCTGAAAATAGATTTTAAAAATCACTTGGCTCACAGATTTTGTTATCATTGTTATTCTGAGCAATTTACATTTGAGTAAAACACTGTACCATTAGAAGACCCCATAGTTAGGTGACCGCACACAGCAGAAACCTTAAAATTGGGCATTAAATGGTGCAGCGGTTTGGCGCCGCCCGCAGCCTGGGGTGTGATCCTGGAGACCCGGGATCGAGTCCCACGTCAGGCTCCCTGCATGGAGCCTGCTTCTCTCTCTGCCTCTCTCTTTAAAAAAAAAAAAAAAAAAAAAAAAAAAAAAATTGGGCATTAAAATTAGGTACCCATACATGGAAAACTAATCAGAGCTTTTTGAAAATGTGAACATGGCATTTTTGGAGTTATCATTTAGGCATTTTTTGTAATTGCATACAGAAATTCAAATATGAGTGCCTAAGATTAATGTTAACTAGACTACAGGTTACAATTGAAAGTCAAGAAATATTTTGTTTGTCACTTCTGAGCATCTTCCTTACACAGGCCATTTCATCAACAAGTATTGATAATTTATGACACCTGTATAGTTAGAAACGCATAGTAATTCAATATCTCACTTATATTTTTCTTGGGTTGGCTAACAAAAGAAAAACAATACAATGGTATATAGTAAGCGTTATACATATGTTGACAATGATACGACCATTAATTTCTTACCCAAATGAAGATAATCACATGAATTAGGTCCTACTGAAGCCCTGTGAAAAATACTGTAAAAACACTATCTTGCATCAGTTGGTGAATCACTAAAAAACTCTGAGTGACCTCTTCTGTCTCTAGTGTTTCTTTGCTTAGAACTTCCTGATGGAAAGTTCCCAGTGCGTATCCCTTTGCTCCTCATACTTACCAAAGGCTAAAAGTGTGCATAAAAACTATAATGTGGGTTTTGTTAAGGGAATTTCCAGGCCAATTGGTAAGTTTCACATTGTAGCAACTTTTAAACAATGACTTCTAATTAGTAACTCCAGTCTTAAGATTCAGTGACACTCAGAAGTTTCCACAAAACTATCCTAGTAGCCAAGGAAACTAAATGTGCACCCCTGGGATCCGGGAACTAGTCAAAGCAGCGTATAATCAGAACAATTTGAGATACTTCATTTTATCTGAAATGTAGATGTGAATGTTTGCGTTCTACATCTATAAGATGCGTACTTACGTTAATATTAAATACTTTCTCTCAAGACTTCAAATAACATTGATGCTGCCAGAAGGTACCGTCTTTTTCCATTAACTTTTCCTATTTCCAACATCCTAGACTCACCAGCATAGACTTACTCCAATTTGAGATGAATATTTAGTGCTTGACACAATGCTAAATAACAACAACTAAGGTTTATTGATTTTGCCCAGGGTTTCATGGTACTGTCTCTTAGAACCAACCTAGTTGGCATCTCATGTTTCTGTCAGCTCAGAAACACATAAAAGATCAGCCATGTTCTGTTATCAGAGCTCTTTGGGAGCTAGGCAAGCCCAATTCACCTAAATTATTAAATTGGTCCCCTTCCTTTCCTTCTTTCTCCTTTCTTTCCTCCCTCCTTCCCTTTCTCTTCCTTCTCTCTCTTCCTTCCTTCCTTCTTTCCTTCCTTCCTTCCTTTCTCCCTCTCTCCTTTCCTCTCTCCCTTTTTCTTTCTTTCTTAGAAAAAAAAAATATAGGTAAAAAGTTATCAGAAAGTCATCAGAGGAAAATGTAAGCCCATTTAGGAAAACTCAAAGGTGAACCAAACAAGAAAAGTTGTCTGCATAATTATCAGTCTGCTCCAATATCTTCCCCATCGAAGGAAGAATTGAGACAATCTCTCTGGAACACCATTATTCTCTCTGTACCTCTAGTTTGTACCTAGTCCTAGGCTTTACCTACACAAAGCTGTAATATGTCTACAAAAAAATCACAACTGCCCTAGAGTTGTTCACCCTATGTTACAGAAATGCAGAGCTTCAGTTTTTGATCCTCTTCATTTCTCAGCCCCTGTACGATGGATGTCACTAATGTCACCTTTCAGTAAGATAGCCATGGCCAGCAGAAGGCCTGGAAATGCCAATTGTAATTAACTTTCTTTTCAAATATGTTTGACAGTTTCATGCTGAGAAGTGCTTCTTACCTTTTGAACTTTCAGATTGCTTGGCTGAGCAAAATGTGTATCATTTTCTTTTAAAATTACCTTACAAAGAGCTATGTACTATGATATTCTTGCACACGTCAGCCATTTATAAGAGATTTAGATTTTTAAGCAGATTATCCTTGTTCCAAATGAGAGACCTTGCTTTTGTCTGAAGCATGGGCTATGTTCAGGTGCACAGCAGAGCCCCAGGACAAGGACACTCATATATTCATAAATGTCAAAGACGATGACCCCTTCTGATGGGCCTATCATTCCAGCTGCTCTAGAAGGTAATATTCCTGAGACCTGTGAAAGCCAGAACCATGCTCTTTGGCAGTAACTAAAGATAGGAAAGAAATGCTCCTTGGGTCCAGTTTCCTACAATATGGTTATTCATCATTTTTAAAATGACATCAAAAATCAATAAAAATGGAAGAACTCTATAAATGCATCTTTTCTTAATTGAGAAGCTTAACCTGACTTTTGCAGTAAGAATAATATACCTTACTGTGACCTACTTAAAAAATGTAAAAAGTCACTTTATGGCTGCTTGTTCCAGTCTTTCATTTGGCCTTCCAACTCTTTTTTTTTTTTTCATACCGAGAGTATTCGTGTAAAAAAGAAAAAAAAGTATAGATCCTCACCAGCATTTTGATCAAGGAGAAAGGTTTCATACTTCAATAGTGCACGTAATGGAATTGGTCAGATTTGAAGCATGGGAGCACATTTTATCTTGGATCTTTAATTTTTTACAGTTCACCTGACAGAAATTTAACTAAAATGTTGGTTATGTGACCAGTAAGCGGGCTCCCCAAAATAACATTTGCCTTAATTTTGCTGTAGATTGTCAGAAAGGGTGCAAAATAAGTAGATTTTTATTGGTATTTTGGTTACTTAGAAATGCTTCAAAAACCAGTTCTGTAAGATTGTTCCCCCACCACCTCCAGAGATGTCAATTACTCATAATCTTTACACAGATTGAAATCCCAGAGAACTACTAGATAAAAAGTACACAAGAAATGCACTTTAAAATTATCTTCCCTAGCTACCAAGACAATAGAAGAGACAGGTCATCGGGATTCACACTGCCCTAGAAGATGGCAATATGACCTTTTTTTCCGAAAATATAAAAATGGGAATAAAAACTACATCTCTATTCCCTCAGAGTAAAAAAAGCTCTAACCTATAACATTAACAATTTCAATGCGATTTTGAAATTATAAAAGCCTTTAGCTCCAGGTAAAAATATGGTTCAGCTTCCTATAAATACACTATTTGGTATTCCGTTGAACTGCTGTTAACAAGACCTCTGAAGCTCAGGAATGGATGACTTTCAGTCATCTTTTCTATTAAATTTGGAGGAAATTTAACACCATTTGTTGCTCCAGTATAAGAAACCAAGCCAAGGCAGTCAGATGAATTGGAGAAGCTACATAGGATGCCTATTATCAGCTTAAGAAAATGAGCCTTGAGTCTTTGAGAGCTTCAACTGGAAGTCTCTTCTCACAGGTAATGAAGCTTATGGTCTCCATAAGTCTACTTAATTCTATTATTAGGACTGACCGCCTATTTCAAAGAATATTCTATAAGTCAACAGGTGAAGATCATGCCTACATTAGTCCCTTTACCTTACTACAAGTTTTTGAGGGCAGATATAAAAAGAACGAGATAGGGATCCCCGGGTGGCGCAGCCGTTTGGCGCCTGCCTTTGGCCCGGGGCGTAATCCTGGAGACCCTGGATCGACTCCCACGTCGGGCTCCCGGTGCATGGAGCCTGCTTCTGTCTCTGCCTGTGTCTCTGCCTCTCTCTCTCTCTCTCTGTGTATGACTATCATAAATAAATAAAAAATTATTAAAAAAATAAAATAAAATAAAATAAAAAGAACGAGATAGAAGGAAGTTCCACTCTGAGGTTTTCATTTAAGAGAGAAAGTGATGTGAATGAAACACTGCTCAAGAATTTCAGTATAATACTGACTCAATTTTTCTGGAACCCCAAGAAAAGTTTGATTTGGATTGTGAGGTTATGCTCTAGTTCTTTTTTTTTCTAAACATATTTTGAATGCAATAAAATGAACTGTTCAAAAGCAGTTGCAGGGTTGAAGATGAATTTTAAAAAGGCATGCTGGAAAAGGCAAGGTAGCCAGGACATTTGAAGTGGCACAAAAATATTTTGGCAGTCATGATATCTGTGCTTTTCCTTACCCTACCGCAAGTAGAGAATAGGACAACACTTTGGTGATGAAGTGTGAAAGAACTTGGTTTATAAATACAGTTGACACATGGCTCATATTTAACTTCAGTTTTCAAGAGATTCTATTGGTGTGTGGCTCAGTGCTGGGTTTTAGTAATAAATCTGTGGCCTACCTACAAAACTCTGAAAAGTTTCTAATTAATTCTGATGCTGTAAGAATCAGGCACATATATCTCTACCACATATCAAAAACTGAGTTATCTAAAATGCTCACCTATTTTCTGAAATTGTCACAGTGTAAAGAAGCCTACGTACGTAATCTGTGTCCCTTCATTTCCTAGTTCATTTCTTCCTATTTACATTTCGCTTAGTGAGCAAGCTTGGTGCCTTTTGACTTGGCATGCAGAAGCTCAAATGTGATTGATCCTAGAAGACATTTGTGTGTGTATATAAGAAAATGACTTTGGGAGTACATGAAAGGAGACATCTTGCACCTGCTATATCTAATTTTAAAGGCAAGTGGAAGAAAAATAACTTAGAAATCACAATGCCCACGTTGTGTGCCAACCCCCTAGAAACTGCTTGAATATATGAGATTGATCAAAATATGATAGAATAATAAACAAATAGTCAAAGATTATTTTACAGTTTACAGACTGAATAAATGAACTTGATTAAGAAGAAATGTACACACAAAAATAGCCATGCTTACAAACTTTCATGTAGCATACTTTATTATTTTTCAGAATAAGATTTATACCACTGCTGCGTATACAGTAGGTTTTGAAAACTTTGAGCTGGTCTTTTAAATACACAGCTGAAACAGTCCATTATATTTTTATTTTTAATAATGAGGTGTTATTTTTCCTATCTTGATAAAATAGAAATGCCTCATCCTCCTTCCAGCATTTCCCTATTGAATTTTTTCCCCTGGCACATTATTTTTACATTGAATGTCACATGTAAATCAATAAGGATTGGCAGAAAAACAAATAAAAATGTACTGCTTTTCAATATTTGTCAATGCAGGTACATAATGCCAAAAGTTAAAGTTTGTGGAACACATAAGTAAATCTATCCATATCTTGTCTTTTAACCACTTTTTTGCTGACCAAATAAATGTATCAACCAAGATGGAAATATTCACTTATGCTAGTACATGTGTCAACTATAATTACTTAGGAGAAGGAGGAGGAGGAAGAGGAGGAAGAGAACTCAAAGCAACTTATAAGCAGCTATTACTACTTACAAAATTACTACGGAGCTAAAAATATGAATGGCAAGGCCAAATGACCTAACAACCAGGTGTCACTCCATCCTAAGTTCAGCAAAAATGAATCATGAACCAATATGTGGAAGACACTGATCAGTTCTTACAGCATCTGGGCTGTATTTCTCTTTTTTTTTTTTTTTTTCAGATTTTATTTACTTATTTGAGAGAAGAGAGCACATGAGCAGAGGGGAGAGGCAGAGGGAGAGGAAGAAACAGACTTCCTGCTAAGCAGGGAGCCCGACACAGGGCTTAATCCCAGGACCCCAAGATCATGTCCTGAGCTGAAGGCAGATGCTTCACTGACTGAGTCACCCAGGCACTGCGGGCTCTAATTCATTTTTTAAGTAAAAACTCATCCTTATCATTTTTAAGGAAAATATATTTTGTATTCCATTATTTGTTTCCTTTATGCCTTAGCCTTTAGGAATCTTCTACTTGGAGCCCATGGCCAAACTCCTTAGCTAGAGTTTGGGACTCTGCATAGCCCTTTACTACAGGATTCCTCGACTTTTATCTTTATTTTCAAGGTTCTCTCACATTATGCTTTTTTTGGGGTAATCCTCACTTTTTTTTAGAGGAAATTGTGAGTACAGAGTCTTTTATTTGCCTCTTGTTAACTTTACTCAACAAACACTTTATACCTAGAATCAAACTCCTATAACCCAGGTGGGGTATCCCAAAGCAGCCTTTGCTTACACACACTCTCCATCACAAACTTTAAATCTCAGACCATTTCTTAAAAAACTGCCCAATCTTTCTCACCCCAGAAAGAGTGGAAAGAAGAGAAAAACTGTACATGGAAGCAAAGGACAAGATCTGTTTAATGTCCTTAAAGGAGGCTCTTGCACATAGCAGTCATGAATGTGACATAGGGAAGGAAATTGTGTTTCTGAAAAGAGCCCAACTAGAAGGGCTTTAGAAACCACATAAGAGGAAAACAAAAATAGGTTACGAGATGCTTACACCAGGGAGGCCATCTAGAGTTCTTCCCTAGCTCCCCACTTGTGTGACTCCAAAGCCTCTATGGAAAGACCACACAGTAGAGAGCACAATGAGACTTCTTTTTTCATTGGGCTCCAAATGAAGAGAGAGGAATGTGTTTTCATCAGGTCTCCAGAATTAGGGAAGGGAATAGGAGTAACACAAGACAAGATCATGGCACTGTTTGAGCCCTGATTCAATATTAACCCATTTAATCCTATTAACACCCTGATATAAACTAAGCCAAATTGTCTTTTGATTCTCCTGCTAGAGAACTTTCTGAACCTTCCTCCTTTATCTCTTTTGCCTCAAGTTGTCAGACTGTTTCCAAATGCCCAGAAGCTCCTTGCCTAGTATGTCCAGGAGTCATGGCTTTGTCTCTTTACCCAGTGCTGATTGGATCATTATTCCCAAATCACCTCTTTTTCTTTATGTTTCCATCCCTTTTCAAAACTCTCACTAAATCTACCTAAGATAAATTATGTTTGATCCACTAAATTCCTCAATGATCAACATTTAGACTGTATTTTAAAAGCATTATTAATGCTTTTGGACATAAAATCCCTGCGAGAGAAGTAGTGAATGAAGAAAGTTGACTGAGGCCCCTGGATTATAGAGAACTAGTCCCAAAACTATTAGCCCTACTGCCACTCCAGTTTCTTCTGGAACAAAACCCAGCACTATTCTGTTGTTTCACAGAGTATTAGGCTGTGATCCGTGAAACCATCTTGGTTTCCATCCCTGCACCTACTCTCCATGAGTTTAGAAGCATTTGGTCCAACAGAAATATCACGCAAGTCACAAACGCAAATGCTACAGGTCATTTTAAAGTTTCTAGTACTCACATTTAAAGAGTAGAAAGACAGATGCATTCGTTTTCTAGGGCTGCCATAACAAAATACTACAGACCGGGTGCCTTAAACAACAGAAATTTATTTTCTTCTAGTCCAGAGGCTGGAAGTACAAAACCAAAGTGTGAGCAGGGTTGGTTTGCCATGAGGTGTCTCTTCTTGGCTTGCAGACAGCTGCTTTCTTACTGTGGTCTTTTCTCTGTGCACATGCATTTTTTTTCGTACTAGATCTTCAAACTCTGGTATATCAAACTTATACTACATCTCAATTCAAACTAGTCACTTTATAAATATTCAGCAGCCCCATGTAGCTGTGGCTACTATAGGGGAGAGACATTGTAGAAGCAACAGAATATTATTCCAGGTGACCCCTTTTTAAGCTGCAATCCAAAGCTCATCTCTATCTAATCAGGCTTCATAGTTTTTTCAGAGAAAAGGACTTTAATTACAATACACTGTCAAGAGGAAGAGTGAATTTTCCCAGTACACCTATCAATTCTTCATGCTCATCCTAACACTAGCCTACAGTGTCTCCTGCTTCTCTTGACCAAACTATTCCTCTTTGCTACAAGGTGACTCAACATTGTTATCTGAATAGAGGCACCCTCAAGAGTTGTACATTGAACTGCGACCCTTGAGGTGATCACAGAGCTATTGAACAAAGTGATGAAACAGAATTCTCTACAAAACCATGTTCATGATTGTCATCCTGGTGAGCCAGGTCTCAGAGGCAGCTTAGGACCTATAACAAGGTCCTACTTATGACCTATGTGCTAAAGCTACACTACCAATTTGCTTCTCTGTACCTATGTAATATTTATTTTTTTACATGTACTATCTGTTATGGAATATTTAAAGGGTTGGACTCTTTTTTCTGGGAAGACAGGCATCTAGAAGACTTTGTAGGGAAGAGTCAAGGGGTGAAATCTGCTAGCTTTGTGCAGCAGGAATTAGAGCAGGAAATGTAGGAAGTAAGGCCCACTTAAGAGACTATTTCAGTGTTCTGGGCAAAAGGAATGAAGATGTCAACCACATTTAAAATGGCTATGATTCAGTGACTGATCAGACATGGGGGATAAAACTAAGAGAAAAGTCAAGATAATTTCGTGATCTTAGTTATTGTGGGCAGTTCACAAGGTATTTTCTATCACTGCATCAAGATCCCCTACACAGTCCGTCTCCTTCAAATATCGTCACTATATAGACAAATTCCAAAGCTGTATTTCCTACCAAAACCTTCTGAGCTCCATTGCCATATTTTTAATGCTTGCACTTCTAGGAATTTTTGTCCTAAGTTAAAAATCTACTTGTAAAAATTAGAGTGGATCTCTGCTCTGTCACAACAAATCTGAGTTTCCTTCTGGCTTCTCCATTTTTCTTCATATATTTTCCATCCTCCCCATTACTTATTCTTGGGACCTCAAAGTGAGTTTCACTTTGAACATTCCATACCAATTTCTAGCCATTCTTTTTTTTTCCCCCAGTTTTTCTTGACTTTGTATTTCCTTTTACATTCTCACTGCCATCAACCTCATTTATTTTTTCATGATTATTTTGTTGCAGACTACTCTACTAGCAACCAACTGGTCCTGTTGTTCATCCCCTCCCCAATTTATGCTACGTAAAGCTGCCATTTAACCTTTCTAAGCTTTTCAGAGCTATGAATCACTGACTGTCTTTTCAATAGCTATTCATGGCTGTCCTCTGCCTACTAAATATACCTACTTCACATTCTCTATTTGGCTTTTGAGGTCAGGCCTAACCTGTCCCCCAACCTCCCTGCCATCCTTATCCTATATCACCCTTTTACACAAACTATAGCTTATCTGAATTAGTACTCACTATTATCTTTAAAGTTCACTAAATTTTCTCAGTCTCAACCTTTTTCTCTCATAGTACTCACTGCCTGAAATCAACTACGTCTTCTTTTGTCATGGACTCAAATTTCAGTTGCAACGCCTTCTCCATGATACTTTTCAGAATCAATCAGCAAGAAATAATTTCTTGATGATTTCAAGAAATAATAAAGCAGCTAGATTTTTTTTCTTTGAGCTTCTATTATGTACTAGAAATTAGTGAGTCAAAGATGAATGAACCACAGTCCCCAGGTCAAAACCTCAAAATGTATTAGTGGAAACAAATGCATAATCATCATCAACTATTTGTTACTTCAACAAATGTTTATTAAGCATTAATCACATGCCAAGGACACTATTCTAGGCTCTGAGGATATAACAATAAACAAGATAGGCAAGATGCTTACCCTTAAAGAGCTTACACTCCAGTTGGGAGGGCAACACTCAAAATGAATCAACAAGAATGTAACTGAGAGTGATAAGTTTTATGTGTGATAGAAAGTGCGTGCATGACTGATTGAGTGGGAAGGATGATGACCTGAAACATGAACGACAAAGAGGCAGTCACATGAAGCTTGGGGAAAGGGAATTCTAGGGAACAGTTATTATAAAGACCATAAAGCCTGAACTTGCTTGGCACATTTGAAGAAGTAAAGAGATTGCAGTCCAGGAGGTAGAGAATTACTCTAGAAGGTATGGACTGTGGTCTAGCAAGAACGGACTCATAGATACCGATTATGAGGTTTGTATGGTAATCCAGGCAAATAGCTGATGGCAGCTTAGAAAAGATATATACAGGCCTGATGAGAAGTGAACAAATTCAAGATGAGTTGGCAGGTAGTCTGAGAGACTTCCTAATGAATTAGATGTGTGGAATGACAAAAAAAAAAAAAAAGTATATTAAACTTTGATAATGCAATGTAACAAAAGCAAACCTGAGGTTACATTCAAATGTTTAGCAGAGAGGGTGTGTATTTGTGTGTGTGTGTGTGTGTGTATGCACATGTATGTTTTAAGGGGAGGGAGTATTGTAGAAGCACTCACCCACAAATATTACCTAGCTCAAAGTACTCTGAGGAATCTAAGTTTCCGTCATCTCTCCTAATAAAACAAAGGCAGAAAAATCTAATAGATATTTTTCTATTCCCTCAAAACACAACACCCAGGATACTGTTTTATGTATAATGACAAGCTGTCGAACTTTTGGATGAATAAATAAATGAACAAACATAAGCTTAAATATTAAAAGTGTGATGGTGAAATAGATAAAGGGGTTTAAGACTACACTTACCATGATGAGCACTGAGTAAGGTATGGAATTATTGAAACACTATATTGTACACGGGAAACTAATAGAACAGTGTATGATGTATTCCAATAAACAAACAAACAAACAAACCAAAGTTGTGTGATGATGTATCACTGAAAGAAAAAGAGTGAAGACAGCAAGCAAGTTGTTCTGGGAAAAGAAATATACAGAAACCTGACAGTTTAGAAATTGAGGTGCAATGGTTAAGAGGAAATGATCAATAGTTCTATAAAATCCTATTCCAGGATAATAGGGAGGTATAGAAACTTACTGCCATCTTTTTCAGGCTTACTACTTGCTGATTTTTGGTAATTATGTCTGGTTAGAACCATCAGTTACATGTTATGAATATTAATCTAGGTCTTAGTAACAATAATAAGAACATCTCCTCCATCCTAATGATGGGAAATGGGCACTTCCTGGGCAACACACTGAATCCTAACACAGTGCTGAGAGATAGCTATTTGTATTACCATCTTACAGATGAGGAACGTGAGCCACAGAAAGGTTAAGTACGTTTCCCAAGGCCACACAGCTTAAAGTTGAAGAAACGGGACCCATTTTTAAATAGTTGCTGGCTTTATGGATTTTTAACAGCACAATGTGTTCTCCTTGAAATTCTATGCACTTGTAATACAGGTTATTTATAAGTGAATTCACTATTTTTTAAGATAGACACTTGTGAGGCTGAATTGTAATTCCCTGTGGAATCCCTTCATGGTGTTTCTTAAATTTAAGTTCACCTCAATCCCATTTTCAATTGTACATATTTAAACACTATAAGCTACGTACATATGTTGATTATATCTATAAACTCACTCTACAGTTTCATTTCTGTGAAAGATTAACATTTACCACTCTGTCTAGTGGCACCCATTATATTAGAATGGATTAACATTTCTGCCATCACATATCAATATATTGATACCTCTGTTAGTGACATCAAAACAATGAGCACCCCTCTCCCAGATGTACAGATACTGTGTCCAAAAGCAAAAGTACTCCCAGAATAATTGACTTCTGGTACACAAACAAGAGAGACTTCTGAATGGTATTTTTGCCTGCATTGTCCTGGGTGATTTTAATCAAATTTGAAAATGGACCTCTATTTTCTAATAAAGGGTTTTTTGCCCTTGTTTCAAGAAAATTGGGAATCTTGGTACTTAGGAAGGAATGAGGCCTATTACTGTATCTCGATAATGCTAATCAACAATGTAGGAGAGGGAAATAATAGCCTAGTTGAGCAGGCTACATAGAGTGAGCTGGAAGCTGATGAGGCTTATTGCTTTTAAATGTCGACCCTATTTATAATGAACATTCAGAAAAAAAGGACCAAATTCCCCTTGCAAGCAACTGTGGCAGAGCTGTGCCCTCTTGTTTTTCAAGATACGGAGATTTTTAAATGAGGCATTTGGTCTTATTGGGAATCAAATGATTGAGAGAAATGTCTGGAGTGGGTTTTGAAAGGCACCTTGGGAAATAATGCCCCACGCCCATGTGGATAAGAATCTACTCCATTTCAAATACCAAGAGTAAGAACGATTGACAACCCTTCTCTCAGACACTTAGCCAACCTTACCCTCTTTATTAGGGCATGCTTTGAGGAAGAGATCAGGAGCATCCCTGGGCTGGTGCAAACCTTGTCAGATATGCCCATGAGGGCCCTTTTTCATTTCCCTCACATTAGGTTCAGACTGCTGGCCCCTGATTCCCCCACTCCGTTTCTGGCCTATTGCCAGGAAAGCCTACTGGCTAGAGGGACAAGGTGTTTGGGTTCTGATACCACTTGCCAAGCTTGATTGCTCTGCAGTGTCACTGCAGTTAGACTGGTATGCATTTCCTCATCAAAGAGGAATTCTGATGCTTTACACCATAATTTGTATAATTAATCTTCTGAGCTTTTTTGAAATTGCATTTTTGTTGTTGCTGCTGTTGTTAATAAATGCCACAGCACTATCAATCCACATTTAGTACCAAGAGGAAATCACAATGCACATGAAAGTGGAAATGCAGACCCAGTTCCTCTGAAGGTGTCACTAATGAATGATGGGCAAAATGCTGCCATCTTTTGGTTATTGACAAGAGTGAATGGGGGTGGAGAAGTGGGAGTGGAGAATAGAGTTTGCTATTTTAAATGCAAATTCTCCGGGTTGCTGAGACCTTATAAAATCGCTCAGAGGAATGTTCTTTAGAATTTCCAGGATCTTCCTTTTTATACTTATGCCAGTTTCCATTGCTTCGTAGATTATGCAACAAAGGGTTTGTTCCTCTAGCTGCAAGGATTTCTCTGTGGAGTCCAGTAAGTAGAAGTGGATGCAATAATACAGCACAGGGCTTGTTAGCTCTAGTAAAGAACAAGTGGAATCAGGCTGATGTAAACAGTCACTTCACCATGACTGTGGTTCACTCTTCCTGCCTCAGAAATACTTGAGAGCACCTTGCATTATGTTGCATTAAAATCGCGTTTCCCAGGGTAATGAATTATGTACCATTTGTACTCCAGCCTCTTTTGAGCACTCAGCTCTAAATGTTTGCATCAGTGCCAGTGAGTGTAAGGTGATCTCATTAGGGCAAGAGAGGTGGAATATATATTAGTAGACACAGTATAATTCCCCAATAGCTTAATGTCAATCTATGATTAAAATGCAACTACACCTGCCATCTCTTGGGAAAACCACAGAGCTACAATTTCATCACATTGTCCAAAGCAAAAAATGACCCCCAAGAGCTGATCTGGCTCAGTCAACATCTTGCCACAAGGCCAGCACTCTTCACAAATGTAGCTGCTACAGGGTAGGGAGTGATAGACATCCTTTCAGGTGGCGGGAACTCTGCCATCACACATCTGTCCCTCAGCTAGACCTTTTATCCTCTCTCAATGGCTAGTTCTGAGGAACCAAAGGCTCATCTCTTGCATTTTCAGAAACCATCATGGTGCACATTTCCCAGTTGAATGTCCTCACTTGTAGTCACTCTTGAAACATTTACTAATTTGTGATCCATCTCATTTCTTAAAGAATTTATAGGAGCTTAAATATAGTCTATACTTCTTTCCATTTCTTAGATGAAACTGGACTGGGCTACCAGAATTTATGCCAGATGCGCCTTCTGGAATCTAACATTGAGGTCTGCCTCTACTACATGATTTGATTTTCCAGAGATATTCGCTATTGAATGCATAAGTTTTCATATTTCGAATGTACAAACTGGATAGTATATTGTCCTGTGAAGGTAGGTGTCTTCGAGACATCATTTAAACCATTTTGGGTACACCGTACGCATCTGTTTCATTCCTCCAAAAGGATCAGGGTAGTGCTCATTCCTAACCATCCGTAATCTTGCAGCAAGAAGAGATGTTTATTTTTGATCTATAGACTACCTGTAATATGTACAGTACATATATATGTGTGCATACATTATAGAGATATACATAAAATTGCATACATAGTGAGGTTTTTAAGTGATGGCAACAAAAGTGGTTTAGCAAGTAAGCTGTCAATTTGAAGTGAATTTATGTTTTGATAACACCACCAAAGAAATTCCTTCTTTGAATGTATGTGTTTGCCTTGAATGATGTCAGAGCAAATGTAGGAGAAAGCTTGTTTCTGTACCTTTCTGCTTCTTAAAAAAATGTCTTGAAAGAATGTTATTGACAATGAAAGAACAAGAATTTTATAAGCATTTCACACCTCTTCTTTCTGAGCCTTTCAGTCAAATGGTAAACTAAACAAGTAGCAAAAATAAAAATCCTGCACAAAATCAAAAAGGAGATATTCGAGATAAATATACCTGAATAAGAGCAAATCCCACTCAAAAATCAGAAAGTCATGTGCCAAGGTGAGCTCATTTCAGGGCAGCCTCTTCTCTCCCCTTCCTATATCTAATCCCATGCATCTGTTCATTCATTTGCCCCCCTCTTTACTATGATATGGTTCCTTTAGGTTGCTTGGCAACCATTATAATGCTGCTGCACATGCGTGCTAGTTAATAAATCCTATCTTGCTTTATTTTTCTCTTTCTTTAAAACAAGGAATTACAAAACATGATATTTCCCTCTTTTCTAATGAACAAAAAAACATCTGTGAAAATTTCAAAAGCACATAAAATGCCTGCAAGGATGCAGATAAGTAATTACAATTCTTGACAAAGTGTAACTGATCATTGCCTAATGTGTCTACATGCAGTTATTATTTGCAATGGCCTCCTCCTTTAAATATGTGTACATTAATGCACATATGTCGATATATGTTCGTGTGGAACTATAAAGAGAAAGGGAGAGAAAGGGAAGAAAGTGACAGCTGCTCTGTCCCAAACAAAGAAAATGAAGGAAATTCCTGGAAATAATCTTGTTTCATAAATATATATATATATATATATATATATATATATATATATATATTTTTTTTTTTTTTTTTTAAACAGTGGATGCAATAGTTAGAAGACAGGACCTGGACTAAATCTGTCCACTTTTTTCTATAAGAAATCAGACAAAGCTTATGGCCTTCCCCTTCCCCTCCTTGGCAAATCCGAGTGTCCTGCTGCTTTCATTTGTTTTTGATCTGCCTCATTAAAAGACTATTGATGGCTTTAACTATTGTCCTTGTTTAGGTGCTGATTTACAAGCACTAATATCTGACTGTGCGAGATTAATGGGAGTCCAGGCAGTTTACGATTATCCTGAGGTCCCTGACCACACATGTAGGGGTTTGGGTAGGGGTCATGCACTCCTATGAAAAACTCCAAAGCAGGCTTAAACCTGGGAACGTTTTAATAGGATTGAATCTGTAATAGGATTTGGCAGCTTGGCCGAAACTGGATGGTGTGGCTTGTTTGGGGTTTCTTTCTTTTCTCTTTTTTTCATTTATTTATTTTTTATTGTAGAGTCATTATTATCTTGGAATAAAGGGTAATATTTTATGTTGAAGTCCAAATATTGTTACTATAGTTTAAAGGAGTCCTTAAGGAAAAAAAAAAAGCTGTACAATGTAGGATATTAAAAGAAAAGATTGCCGGGGCATGAAATGCTGTTTCTATTATGTAGTAAATTAGAAGGTAAAAAATAAAAGATGAGGAGAGAATAAAATTTCTGTTGTGAATGGCTGTGTATTTTTAGCTAAAAATGCTTTAAGGAGTCTAAAAGGCACTGGCAACGTAGGGCTATTTATAAAAGGGGATATTTCTCCCAGGCAGGCATAGCGCTGCCCTTCCTGGCACCACGTTCTGCTGAAAAGCACAGCGCCCTGAAGCTGAAATCTCTCTTAGTCAAACAACGAGGGCACTCTGAGTGACAGCAGTACTGTGGTGCATTCGATTTTTGAATAATACTGCAAACACGAATAAAATTCAAAGTAAAGATACCACACTCTCGATAATATCCCAAATGGAATTCTATCAATATTTTAGTTCCCATTTGAAATCAGGCACAAGGGACAGTGAGCTTTGTCAACACTATCTTCTATGTCAATTCACTTGATTATAGTGTCGAAATTCAGGCACAGTGGCGGTAAAATTATTTAACCTCCTGGACTCTGGTCATTTGAACATTATAAGGAGACTGTCACTTAAAGATGCCCTCATTAATTTTGGTGGACCAGAAATGGAAAGGCAAGATATACAGCCCAGGCCTAGAGGGTCATACAAGTGCTCTTTTACAGGACCTCACCTGTAAATCTCGAAGCACAAAAGAAGTTACGGTGGCTATAAGACCTCATAAAAAGGTAATAGGAAAATAAATTACAGATTTTGTTTTGGATGGCTTTACAAGTCTAGTGGTAGCAGAACTTTTAGGAAATCTAAACTTTAACTAAAAATCTGGAGCGTATTTATGACTTCAAAGAAATTCACTTTCACACCCAAATATGTAGCTCAGCCAAATCATTCTACTGTATTATTTGCTGTCATTCTGCTTCAGAAAGTCTCACATTTTTCGAATGGAACTATAGAGATGAAATGAACATATTATTTCAAACAGTGTTCTTTCACAGAATCATTTTACTCTTTATTTTTATTTCCAAAGACTATTTTTCAAAATCCATTTTTTGTACTGCTGTTATAACAATGATCCTTCAGCTCAAAGATCTGAGGGATTATTATTATTATTATTATTATTCCTTTCTAAGTATATAATACATCCTTCCTGTAATATCCACATCTGGAAATACTATAAAATTAAGTATTTACTATAGTGGTGACTATTTTCTCATTGTTATGGAGGGTGGTAAGTTATCCAAGTCTCCCTTTGGTCATGAATGGTCATGAATGAAGCACTTTAGAGTGATGGTTTTAGGGTCCATCCAGTGGGAACATTATAAGACCCACAGGAGTGTCAATGCAAGGGAAGTCTCTTGGACACAATGCTTTGAACACTGGTTAGAGCTGAGGTGATCCCAGCACCCCCTACGGACAAATCCACAGGAGAGCTGACAACCACTATAAGTGTACTGGATGCACATCAACTGGAGCTTTAAAAATACTCCATACCTAATGCTCTCCAAAGCATTTGCCAAACCTAGATCCAGTTTAGTTATCATCATCACTGATTTTTACTATTTAAGACCAAAATCTAACCATAATCTTCATTACTTATATCCCATAAAGGAAGAAAAATCCATTACTTCATCCAATAACCTGGTATTTTCTTCTATAAGTCTAAATAGTGTGAAATACTACTTGACTCATGGCTTACACATTCCCATAAAGCAAGTTTGTTCAAAGGAATCACAATCCTCTATTTTGTAGACCGAGAAACTGATGATAAGATCCAAAGGAGCTTAGTAAGGTTGGTAAAATAAGGTCTTACTTAAGAAATCTACCTGAGTTCAGCTCAGAACTGATTCAAACTTTTCGCAATTCTCTGGAAATAAGTTACGAAGCTATGACCTGATTCTTTGGGCGGTAATATCCTAATCAATTATTTCTCTAACGCTCAGAAGAGCTTTAAAAAATAATTTGGCGAAAGTTACCCTAAACTCTATAAACTAATTGATTAACGTCATTGCTATAAAAACACCAATGTTTTTACACACAAAGACAAAAATTTCATTTTCCTCAAGTGTATGATCCTGGTTTTCACAAATGCTAATTAAAACTAAAAGATACCCTTGAAATTTTTTCAAAAGCTTTTCTAATTTAGAAGACAGACCTGATGTAAAGATGATACATAGCATATATGCGTACAAAGAGGAAGATAAGGAAAGAAAAAAGACTACAGTTGTTCAATTATAACATTTATGAAGCTAAAATTACCACATTATGGATAATCATCTTATTTATAAAGCCTCAGAAGAACTAAATATCCATGAAGCAACTTAATTTCCTATGTTTCTTCAATAATATCCTTTCCTGGTGGACAGTTAGCTGAGCTCTACATACCAAGCACTGCCAGGAGGAGAGAAGGCAATTTTCATTTGTTCGGATTTTTTTCAAAGAGGAAGATATTTTTTTTTTCTAGGTGTCTACTATGTATCTGTCTGGGGAGACTGAACTGTTTTTTGGTTTGAGTAAAGCTACATCATTATACTTTACTTTCTAATTTGTAAGTGCAAATTGTACTTAGAACTGTGATCAGAATTATCTCCATTTAGGTTTTATCACAGTGTTCATGACTGCATGTAACAAATGTAAACATTCATCAGCATGTATGGAAACCGCTTGTGGCTACAGTGTTGGCTGTGCCTGTTCTTTTCCTGAATCTCGTAGTGGTGGTATTGGGTAGTGGGTGAATCTTGGCAGAAATGAAGGACAGAGTTATGAAATGAGTCCAATTCAAAAATGGTGTTACATCAGTACGATATATACACACTTTCCTCACAGAAAGAGTCTCTATAATTTAGAAGACAAATTCTGACTAATATGTTTTTCATTTAAATGTCCCTTCTTTGGCTTACCAGAGCATCTCTTCCAGGCAGGAAAGTCAAATAGTCAACAACACTTCTCATAATGGCAGACCAAACCACTCTTCCAGAGTCTCCCAAAGACTGATGTTCTATCCAGGTATTTTGGGAAGAAGGTGGTGGTTCCTTGGTCAAATACATTTAATGGAGTGTTTAGCTAAAAAATTAATCACCTTCCTTCAACACAGGTCTAGAGATATTAATATGCTAAGGCACACTTGACTTTTCCAGAGAGGGATGGCATGCATGGCACTTCTCAAACTTATTTGACCACAGAGTGCCTTTCCCACAGAACACAGTGTGACAATGGCTGCTTTGTTTTCAGTCCCAGGGAGGCTGTAAGCTGGTCAGAGAACTCCAATGGGAGGTTGGTGGCTCGCAGTTGGCAGTGCAGCCTGGTCCCACGGTGACCCAGTAAGCATCACTCACTGTCCGCTGTAGGGCCGTGCCAAGGCCTTCTTGAAACCAGGATGTAAAAGGAATAGTGCTATCTCCAAAAAAGAAATAAGTAAGGTGTGAAAACGTGGGCCTTAGGATTGTCTTCCAGCATTCAACCCACTTTGCTTTACCTATAGCATTGCTTGAGAGCACCCCAGTTGCTAGGAGGGAACTCGATCCGGCTTACCAGTTTCCTCATCTCCTTGGCTGAGAGAGTTTGAAGAATCTGTAAGAGCTAACGATGAAGCAGACAGATCATACCACAGATATCATGCCATGCAGACTCCAGCAGGGACAGATGTAGGGCAGGGGGCACAAGATGCCTTTGAGGAAATGACTGTTCCTCAGGCAGAAGCTAGATAAGGATGATGCGACTAACAGTGGCCTTTTCTGACAACTTGCAGTGAGGCCAAGGATGTAACATGCATGGTCTTATTTAATCCTCATGACAATAAGCATGAGAAATAAAACCCCCATTTTATAGGTGAGGAAATGGAGGCTCAGAGAAGAGCACAGAAGTCACCAAGCCAGTGAACAGTGGAATCAACCTTTGACAGACATCTTTCTGCCTCCAAAATACGTGTAATTACCTATTCTGCTGTATAGCTGGGGCCTCTAAGTTTATTGGGGAAGGGAGGGAGAAAAGATGAAGAAATGTGAAACATAGAGCTGCTGAAAGATTGAATATGAATATTAGTTAATACATGGCTATTGTAGGAAGTAATTTAAAATGTAATCAGTTTCTAAATTATTGCAATTGCTGTTTAGAATACGATGTTAAATGAAATATATAATGTTGCCACAATGCAAGACATCCTCACCAGGGATAGCCTGACCTAAACAACACAACTTAACATTGGAAGTCTCTTATTTCTCTGCTTGGGCAAATTTGCGTGAAATTATCAATAGCCCCACATCCTCTTGCATGGTGCAGTGGCCTGAAATACTGTCTAGCTCCTTATTCAATGACCAGCACCAATCTGAGGAATAACTGTCCATCATTATATAGGTCATTATGGATGAATCCCATGCCATCAATCAGATAGTTCTACAGCTTCCTTACATTTCTGAGCTCATCATTCCAGAAGAAAAATGATTTCTCCTCATTCTGAAAGCTTTTTTTGCTTCAAATTATTATTAGCCAAACATAAAACTGGATCATCAGAAACATAAGAAGCTTAAGTGGATGAGTTTGTTCCGACTTCAATACTTATGGTAAATTTGCAGTCAAGCAGGATATCCTACAAAGGAAATGCAGAATTTTATTTTGAGTATTTGGTGGTGTCCCTCTGCCTATGGTGTTCACTCACTTTAAGGGATTCCTGATGATAGTAAGAAGATAAATTTGACTTCCCTACATTGTTTTATTCTAAAAGGCTTGTTTGCTATGTATAATTATGTACATGATGTATGAGGAAAGATAAAAACGTCTGGGTCCCAGGTGTGTAGCTCACAGCAAAAGTGCCTCTAGGCAAGGGGAAGTGCCTGTGGTCCACTACCAGGGCATCAGGACTGCTACAGGCTGGCTTTCTGGGGACTTCCCACGTTGAAGAATTACACCTCACTATCTTATCCAGGAGACAGGAGACCCCAGAACACAGGGAGGTGATCTCAGTTTCCTGCTCCTATCTCCAAGCTAAGAGGCCCCAAATGAAATTCTCCTGGATTCATTCAAATCCAAAGTCTGTTGCTGGAAACTTCCCTCCTACTTTTGCCTCCAACAACCTCCATCCCTTTCTCTCCCACCCAGATCCTTCAGGCCACAACTCCTTGATAACAGAGCCCTTTGATAAAAAACAAAAACAAGACCAGAAACTCCAAGCTATGTATTCCCATTTTCTCTCATTTTCAGTGTCCAAAATGTGAATCGGTCCCAGGGATTTTCACCAGCCTCATGGCTAAGGTTGGGGTCCAGAGATCATAGCAGCCATGTGGATGCCTACAGGACCAATCCAGCCATGTGACATATAAATTGTTTACTTTCCAAATCACAGTTGCTTCAGCCCATGAGAAAACTTGTCAAGCCTGCAGGGTGCAGTGGGACAATGGAGGTTGGCTCTGATACTGTTAATGGTTGCCTTTGTGTTGCA
This sequence comes from Canis lupus dingo, assembly GCF_003254725.2. Lineage (NCBI taxonomy): Eukaryota > Metazoa > Chordata > Mammalia > Carnivora > Canidae > Canis > Canis lupus. The sequence continues at coordinate 57,033,038 of NC_064254.1, forward strand.
CTAATTGCTTGGCCCTGGTGCTTATTTGGCTCAGCAGCTGGAGGAGGGGCCTTGCTTTTGCTCTCTGGTGTTTGTGTAATCTTAGATAAATGTATAAGACTCTCGTTTCTTAATATGTTGCACCTCCAAATGAAACATTTTATGTGGTCATTTAAATACAAGAAGCCTGTTCATACAGAGCCAGACTTAAAGGTTTTAAATGATCAGTACTTACCTATAATGAAACAGTCGTTCAAGCAGCAAAATAAGACAAAGTAGCTTAGCATCGTATAAAAGATTCTAGTCGTCCTTAACTGGTAGGACCTCAGTACAAAATAAATTAATTATATAAGCAACATATGTCTCCAGTAATATGGAGAATATTTCACTGCCCTTCCCTTAACCGATCGTCAAGTAGTATCCGTATAACTAAATGGTAGTGAACTTGATTTCTAGCAGCTGCTTTCAAAATTCAGCCTCATGACTGCCCTGTAGTTCACACAGAGTAAAGAAAGGAGCCTGACAAGTGTCAGGACTCCACCTGGATAATGGGCCTCGATCCAATAAACTGTGTTCAATGATTTCTTCAGCGAAGTGGCCAGGCTCTCACCAGACACTCTAAGCTCTTCCTTACAGCCCTACAGGGACAGCTCTGACTTCTTCATTGATACCACAAGTTTAACAGTAGTGATTCAGTTACCTATAAAAATACACTCTATTGACAAGGATTATTTACAGAGAAGGGAAGATTTAAACCTGTGAACTGAGAAAAATATCTGGGAACTTGTCAAAAAATGAAAATAGGCTGATGCCCCAACACCAGGGAATCACAAACATGGAGCAACCTCTCTCTTTACTAGATGATGCTATTCTCATTTAGGGATGTGCGTAACTATGAAAGCATGGGGAGCTTGCACTGTGGCTCTAAGAACTTAAACACACAAAGTACCCTGAAATAAATAAATAAATAAATAAATAAATAAATAAACAAACAAATAAATAAATAAAAGCCATGTGTATTTTTAAAGAACATTAGAGTTTACACTGTGCTCTCCTATTCATTTCTATGTGAAGCTAAGGCCAAAAAAAAAGAAAGAAGATAAGAGATAAACTTTTCCTTACTGGCTATCAGATGTGTGGATTAGGTCCTTACCTAGAGAGCTTACTTTAGGAGGAGGAAAGACAGGGAGCTTCATCTCTTAGTTTCTAACAGAACAAAAACTCACATGTTTCCCAGACTGTACTGGAAGGTGACTTTATGATAACATTCCATGGTACATTGCAACCACTGTATTAGTTTTCTAATGCTGCATGACAAATTACCATAAATTTAACAGCTAAAAATAACACCCATTTATCATTCACCGCTTCTGCATGTCAATGTCTGACCATCGTGTAACTGTGTTCTCCACTCAGAGTCTCACAAAACCAAAGTGAGACTGGTTTGCAGTCTGGCCCTTGCAGTCTTCTAGGCTCATGTGGTTGTAAGAGAATTTAGTTCCTTGTGGTTGTAGGACTGAGGTCCCTGTTACTTGCTAGCTGTTGGCCAGGGCTCAGTCTCACCTCTTAGATGCTACCAGTTTTTTTTGTCACATGGCCCTTCCGTCTTCAAAGCCAGCTAAAGAGGGGATCTCTGGGTGGCTCAGTGGTTTGGCGCTTGCCTTTGTCCCAGGGTGTGATCCTGGAGTCCTGGAATCAAGTCCCACATCTGGCTCCCTGTGTGGAGCCTGCTTCTCCCTCTGCCTGGGTCTCCGACTCTCTCTCTCTGTGTCTCTCATGAATAAATAAATAAAATCTTAAAAAAAAAAAAAGCCAGCTAAAGAGAATCTCCCTTGCATGGACTCCCTTTCACACTTTGAATCTCTTTTTTCAGGAAGAGCTCTGTCCCTTTTAGGGACTCACCTGATTAGGTGAGGCATACCAGGGATAATCTCCCTTTCTTAAGGTCAACTAATTTGGAACCTTAATTAGATTTGCAAAACCCCATCACTGCTAGAACAGCATTTAATTGAATAAATGGGTGAAGGTGTGTGTATACACACCATGGGATAGGGAATCCTAGGGGCCATTTTAGAAATCTGTCTACCACAGCTAAATGAAAGAGTGAAAGCCTTGGGATGAAATCTGAACATGACTGTCACTGTTAAATAAGTCTTTAAGGCACCTGATCCATACCAGTTAAAGATCTGGAAACCCCCCTTCGGGGTTTGGGAGAGATGGTAGCAGCTGCTGGGATCACACACCTCCACTTGTCTTCTATGATGGGAAAAAATGACCCCCCGATGAACATAAATATGTGAAGACAGAGTCTGGATCCCTCCTTCCAGAGGGAAGAGAAACCTAAAACCAAGCAACAGAAAGAGTTGTTCCAAACCCTTTCCTGGATACTCTGCATGAGGGAGTCAAACTCCTCTCTCCTTCAGCAAAAACACAGCCACTCTGGCCGTCTCTTAAAGTTTGCCCCAGAACTGACTGATCCCGGAAGGCCAGGAGGCCCAGTTTACCTGCTGTCACCAAAACTGGCTGCCTACACTTCCATGGTACATGGGGAATGACAAAACGAGGCTTCACTCTCAACCCCATGGCAGGTGTATTAGAAAGATGACTTTAGCAGGGTAGTTCTGGGGGGATAAATAGAAAGGGAATAGGTAAAAAAAAAAAAAAAAAAAAAAAAAAAAAAAAAATCCTTGCATAACTCAGAAGTGACCCCAGGGGGCAGAAATGAAACTGAATGTCTTCCTTTTTATTATGGCAGGCTTTGGTTTTGTTGTTTTCCTTTATTAAAGTAAAACAAACTAACCAGGGCTTAGACAACTTAAGAGTTATTTAAGTTCTTTTGAATCCTAACCGTAGCTTCAGTTGGGTGGGCTCTAAACACTCTCTCTGGGATAGATCATTTTTCTTCATTATGAATTTTAAAATGGAAATTTTAACAGGTTAGCACTTCTTCCCCAGGAAGAGAGATCATTAATATGTAAAAACCTAACGTGAAAAATAACACCCCAATACGCCAGTCATCAACTGCCCATCTCCTTGCTCTCCCGCCTCACCTGCCTTGTCTCCCACCCATGGCTGCGACTAAAGGAGGGACAGGCCCAGGGCTTGGCTCAGTTCCAGAGAACTCAGTTTGTGACCAGAGAATGGGAAACTGGGCAGGCCTGGGAGGCAAAGACCTAAAGTGGGGATAAGAAGGCCATGAATGAATGGAAAAAAAAAAAAAAAGAAGGCTCATGAATGGCAAAGGTCAGAAGAGGGGTAGAGATGAAGGCCCAGTAGCCCAAGGCTCCTGGCCATGGAACTATACAAGTTCTATCTGTGACAACAGACTAGAGCAGTCACATAGCACTTAAGAGGGCACAACTGATACAAGCAGGAAAACTAAAATGACATGGCTGTGTCAGATGAATGAATTACCCCAGAAAACACAACCATTTTGGTTATGCTGCTGTCATGACACTTAACCATTCTTATTTTCTTCTAAACTTTCTAGTAGTGATAATAATAATAATGAAAATAGCGACAGCAAATACTCAAGCAATACTTACCCACACTAAGCATTGTTCTAACATGCTTTATATCAATTCATTCAATCTTCACAACAACCACATAATGTAAGTAATAGTATTGTCTTCATTTAAACCCGGAGGAAACACAGACCAAGAGAACTTGCTCGAAGATCTATAGCTGGTATAAGGGGCAGTCAGCAATCTGCAGAATGAGAATTTGTTATGAGGGGAAAAGGAGTGTGCTGCTATGGTCACCACACTAATCTCCACATCTCAAAATCTTGCTCTGCAAGTGTACAATACTTCATAAAAGAATATAGGCTAGAGAGGAGAATACTACAGATCTAGAAGTAGAGTAGACTAAAGGGAACATGTCTCCTCTGTGACAAATAGATGAGACACACAGATATGAAACTGAATGCCTTCCTTTTTAGCATGATAGGGATTATTTTTCATCATTACATTAAACCTGTCGCTAGATGTTGAGTCTTAGCAACCACAGATGGGGAGTTCTATAGCATCATGGGAGGAGCACTACCAGTGGCAAGGTGTTCCGGGTTATAATTCTCTTGTTTTGTCATGAAAAGGCTGATAGGTTGGTCATTTTCTGGAGACCAGTTTCTATGCCTTTACAAATGGATACTTAAATGGCCCACTTACTTTATGTTAGTAGGTCCTTAAGAAGGTGAAATAAAAGATGGATGTGCATGTGTTTGGAAAATAAAAGCCTCTGCAAGAACAGCTTCTGAAAAGAAGTTTCCAAGGATCCATAAGATTTTGCAAAGTTGCTTGCGTTTATATAAGAGACAGAAAGGAAAGTTCAAGGTAAAAATGGTTCAGGACCCCATTTTCCTACATAAAGAGAGCTGGGGTCATAGAGATCCTACTAGTTTCTACTAGTGATATCCATTCACAGATGAACTGTCACAGGTAGAGAGCATATTACTGAGAGCACAGAGAGTCATTATGCTTATATCTACGGACAAAATGAAATCCCAGACAGGTTTCATCTGAAACATCAAGAAATTGAAAGAAAAAGAGAATACCCAAACACTGGCTTTTGAAGCTATTTACTAGCCATCCATGTATAAAGACATTGAACAGGGAAGAAGAAATTGTAACACATGTATTCTGAATTGCTATATCTTGCTAGAGTCAACAGCAGAAGAAAGGTATAGTTAAATTAATCATATTTTAAAGATAAAAACTTCCTATCACTTTTCTTGTTTTTTACATGTATAGATACTGCCCCTTTCTCCAGGAATCAAAGTCATTTACAAATCACAAAATATATTTTCTAATTTTTCTCTGTGTTTCCAGTCTGTCAAACATACGAAGGCATACAAAAACCCCTTGCAATCAATGTTCCTATCAGAGCAGGAAAAAGATTTAAAAGTACATTCAATTAAACAAACATTTTTTTAATTCAGTGAGTATGATTAGCGCCTAGAATGATAGATATTATGGGGAGTAAGAAAAAAAAATCTACAAAGACACAATTCTAAGCAGGATACTAAGACATATAAAGTAAAAACGGTACCAGACGATAATTGTGCTGTGAGAAAATTACCACATAAGAGAGCTTAGGGATGAAGAAGACATTTGATTTCATCCTTAGGGTAGATTTTATCAGGTGTAGGCTAGTGAGTAGACTTTAGAACAAGGGTACATTGTAAGCAACAGTATGAGAATGGGATGGGGTAGGACTTTTACAGAAGAAATGTAGGGCATAAAATGAGTGGAGGCAGCAGTGGGAACATAAACATAGAGACAAGTTGGTAAAAGATCTTGAAAGCTAAGCTAACAATTCTGACAAGATGTTTTAGCCAAACCCTTGAAGGATTTTGAAAATAGCTATGATGTAAATGGAGCTATGCTTTACAGAGATTAATCTTGCATCGCTGTGGGTTCAGTCTGAATGGAGACAGATTGGAAGTCATGGCCAGTTAAAGATTACAGCACTGGTATGGACAGGAGGCACTGCGAATTAGCACGAGTGGCAAGAACGAGAAAAACACGAAAGGAGGCTAGAGAAAACATACAGAATTTTGCTCTGCACGTATCTGTGAGGTCAGAATCATGTAAATCATTTTTCTTTGCTTTAATTTTATAAGTAACTGTTAACTTATGAAGAGTTATGTGTTCTAAGAGAAAGAATGTCAACAGTATGACTTTCATGGTATCAAGATAATGACGTTGCTGGCAGAGATGAGGAAGCAGAAGGGGAGAGGTGATGGGAATGTTGTGAGCACTAATGTCCCGATCTCTCAGTACGGTGGTCAAGAAATATCATCCATATTTGAGGAAACACAAGGTGGAGATCTAGGCAGGGGGATTGAGGCTCTAGAGGCAGCCGGTGAAGGAAATAAAGTCAGTCTTATAACTGAGTTGGGGACGGATGGGAGAGAAGGAATGGCATGAAAGATATAAACCTCATTTATCATTAAAGAAGTCAACAGATAACATCTAAAGTTGATAAGTCAAGAAATAATAGCACAAGGGTATTGTTAGCACTATGAATGTCACCACAGAATGAGTTTAAAAAAAAAAAGTGGTGGGCAAGGCTAGGGTGGAACAAGGGGCTGTTGCTTTTTTGACATGAATTCTGCTGGAACCATTTGATTTTTAACCATGTGCATGCATTACTTTGATTAAAAATGTAAATTAAAAATCAACACCTAATTGACGAGATTTGGCAACAGTTTCAACAGGAAAATAAGAGTGGGGAGGTTGACTGATTTTGCACGTCTAATTGAGAGTTTGGTGAGTGAAACATTAGTGTTTACTGAGGAAATCAGGAGGAGGAAAGATTTAGAGCAAGGTGAGATATGGAGTTTGGCTCCACACATAAATTTAAAAGTTAAAATGACTTTTAACGCAGTCATGGACGCTACACAGATTGTAGGCAAACATTTGGGCTGGGTCAAAGAATAGATTCATTGCTTGGAGTGAGCTAATTCAGTGCTTAGGCAAGAGTACAGTGGGGAAATTTTCAGATCGGCATGACTCAACCTGACATAGAAAAAGGACAGCAGATGATTCCACAATAGGAGAACTACAGAGAGATACAAAACTCCCTTCTTGTGCTCTTGAGTCTGCTGAATTCCGTGAGGTTAGCCTAAAGTAAGACAATTGAAGACAAAAGAGCAATGATAGGAAGAAGAGATTAAAATTAAAAAAAAGGAGTGCATGTTTTAATGAAAGATACAAACATTGCAGCATGGCCTGTTAACTGGCACCTACTATTTTCAATCATTTTCAAATGGTATTAAACACAAATGTAAAAATTATCAAAGAATACAAAAGTATCACAGTAATCTCAGTCAATATTGGGGCCACTGTAAAATTCTATCAGAAATCATTAATAGGGTATATATTGTTCACGTAACTTTTATTAATTATTCATATGACCAAGAAGTAAACAAGAAGGGACACAGCCACAATCTAGCTGACAAAATGTTTTGACAAGTCATCGGAACCCCTATGATGCTTGGAAAGTAAAATATCCCTCGTTTTTCAAAGAAAGTATGAAAGATAAATAACATTTTCATTGATCTTCCCGAGCAAGTCACCTCCCTTCTGAAAACACTCTGGTGGTGGAATAGAGAGCCTGACTCCGTTCTTGATATTGGGCCACTGATGGCTTTTGCGTCTTATCTCTCTTCTTTCCTCTCTTTTCCCCCAGATCTGGGTGAGCTGGTAACAAAACATGAGAGGCTCTCCTTCGGTGCAGGTGGAGAAGTTCAAAAGCTGCACAAACGTAGCCTCTAAGTGGGACTCTCCAACCCAGCCCCACCTCTATAACCACAATTTAAACCCAAGCCTCTCACCTCTCCTTTCACTCAAACCATTTCAGAGGTGCCTGGGTGCCCACTCTGCTCTCCCCAGAAAGCCTTCTTCTGTGTAAAAATCACCTTTTCCATCCTCTCCTGGTTGGTACACATGTGGCATCATCAGTCTCAACATCCAAACCAATATGGGGTGAGGGATTGATCCTGCTATGGACGGGGCAACCACAGAACAAGTGGCTTTCCGATGAAAGGTAAAATAACAATAACGGCTAACAAACTCTTACAGTGTGCTTGCTATGTGCAGATATTATCCTAAGGGCTTGATGTTGATCAATTCATTAAAGTTGCATCAAAGTCCCATGAGGTGCATACTATTGCTACCAACCTCATTATGAAGTTGAAGATCCTGGGAGTCAGAAAGGTTGAGCAGTGCTCCCAATGTCGCACAGCTAGGAAGAAGCAGAGCAGCATCTGAGCCCAGGCCCTCTTGCTTTCAAAGCAGTGCTTTCACCCAATTCCCAGGACCCTAGCGATCCTGATGCACAAATGGTCTGTGCAGAGCTGAATAACTTGGGCTCTGCCCACCTTTGCAGCCTCCCCCCAGACAAGGCTCTCCATCTCCGCCCTCTTGACACAAGGGGCTGCTTTCAGATAGACTCTGGTGCTTGTCCTATTTCCTCTGCCACTCGGCCTTGCCCTGCAATTTTCTCCTCCGGGCCAAGGTAGCTCTTCCCTTAAGCTCTCAAGGAAGCCTTTTCTGACCACCCTCTTATCTATTCCCCAAGAAGTTCAAATCTCCTTTTATTACCAGCTTCATAATATACCATGTACCTCTCATTTAGGCTGGTATCGGTGTTCTAGGTTTGCCTTTATTCCTGTGGTTATTGGCTGTTTTTCTCTCTCAGTAAACCATAAGCTCAGTGACAGCAGGGACCATACTTACTTTTACTTATTGTTATACCTTGGCAGTGCCTGGCACTAAAATAGTCCCTATAAATGTTATATTTGGAGAATAAACAGATAATACACAGTCATTTCCACTTCAGCCGGTCATATACACTGCCCATAACTAGACTGATCCCTTTAGCAGAAATTTATAAGCAAATCGGTATTGGGGATTAATGCTATTTTTCCTGCTTTGGAACTATAATCTTTACGGTCCCTGTGGTATTTCCCAGAGAGGGGGAAAAAGGAGTGTTTCCTCTCCCTGAGTCCCTTTATAAGTCTTCTACAAAACGAACTCACACTCCAGTAGTGTCTGACCTGGGAAGGCACACTGGGTGCTTCCCTGAAAGCTGAGCGAGGAAGAAGCCAGGGCCAAACCCAGTGTCATTCACGGTGGAGGGTGGAGCCAGCCTCCTCCCTGAGCCCAGGCAAAGATGGGCCGGTGTCCGCCTGTGCGAGTGCTTCTGCTGCTCTGGGATCTTTTACACCATCATCCAAAGCTGCACAGGATTAGCATCTTACTGGACTGAAAAACCTACAAGTGGAGAAGACTGAAGATAGACACTAAATTTAATTAAGTGGTCAGTATCTTTCAAGTGTTTTTCACAATTTTTAAAAAATTCAATATTCACATCTGTCTGAAGTGGCTAAGATCATCTTCCTCTTACAGATGAGAAACTGAATAACCTAAGTCGTGTGGCTGGTAAATCACGGCAGGTACATCAGGATTCAAACTCAGGTCTGGATGGTTCCAAATCCCATGTTCTCTCCACCTCAGAACAACACCTTCAACCTGGTTCCTAAATTTACCCAAAGAGAAGACTCTTACTGTGCTGGGATATGAGGAATCAAATGCCGAAGGGACCGCCTTAAAAAAATTTAAAGCAACTTTCTGGTCTCATTAATAAATTCATTTTAAGAGGCCATTTTCAGATGCTGTGAAGAGATATTTTTACCTATTTTTTAAAAACATTCCTTTTATCTTGAAATTTTTTTAAATTAGTAATCACTGAATAAGGAGACAGATGGTCTAATCATTAAAGATTCTTTTTGGAGACGAAGAGAAAAATAAATAAATAAATAAATAAATAAATAAATAAATAAATAAATAAATAAATGAGGAACTCTCTCTTCAGCTAAGATGATGATAAGTAGTTCCCATCTAACTCCTTGTTAATGGGAGGAAGGAAACAAAGAGGAGAAAAAAGTAAATAAAATCCTTTGGGATTTGGCAACAGAGTCTCTGAGAGAGAATATTCCAGAAAATAGTGAAAAGAAAGAAGTAATTGAAACTGAAAAGGTGCTGGGTCCCTATGTTATGAGAGCAATCTCTGGCCTGAGTGGAGCTCTAAATAGAATCTCAAGTAGTGGATAGAAATTGGAGGGTCTGTGCTACCAGAGCGCAGGGGTTTCTGGCTGCCTGGCTTCTGAAACGGAGTCCCTGAGAACAGGTCTCCAAGGGACTGTGGGCTTTCCCTACTATCAACACTTTTGAGTTTTTCCACTCCTAAAAGGAAGCACAGCCTACCCTGAAAGCCACCTGGTTAGATGCCTAAATGTCCCCTGGATAGATCGCCCTCAATCCACCTTGCCTTTTCTATAACAGGAAACCGAAAGAGAGAAAGAAGACTGATGCACCAAGCCCAGCACATCTCATCATTCTGGCCTTGGGATGACAGATGAATAGGTCTGTGCTGCTTGTTATACTTAGTTCAGCCTAAGTATAACTGGGGAGAGATGCAAGCAGATAACTAATTAATTCTAGGCCAACCATCCCTCACAAGATCTAGGACAGTCTACCCTCTGCAAGGCTTTTACTTCCACTTTACTCATGGTCCTCTCTGTTAACCAAATACGAAGGCAATGTTTATCTTTGCATTTGAGAAGGTCTGGGCACAGAATGGATCCCTCTAGATATGTATTCAGTGTAGGCTACACTCTCAACAAAAGTTTGTGCTCACTTAGCACCACTTACCTAAGAGTCCTGAAGAATGAAAAGCCACCCAGATTCGATTTGGAATGACTACTAGTATCGATCGCTCTCTCTGAAGACAAATGTCTAAAATATGGAGCGGACACAATTATGAGGGCAACTGACTAAGGAATCAAACGAGCAGATCTGCAAAGGAAAGATTCTTTTTCCAAAGACAGCCTCATTTAGAATTAAATTTGATACTGAAATTCTAATAGGAACTTGCTTCCATTTTGGTTACATGACTTGGCAGTGGATGCAGTTCTCCCTCAGAGAAGTCTATATAAAGTTGAGTGAATGTAACTTTTCACACGCAAATATTACAGCTGCAGGGAAATTCTGGCACTTTTGTGCAGTGCCAGGAGCTAGACATTTATGCTAGAGTTCATGGGAAACGTTTTGTTCTTCCTCCCCGGCGCTTCCGGGAGCAAGGGCCATCTTAGAAGACACAACCATGCATTAGTAATGCTCTGCCTGGGTGAGGCCGGTGAGCAAGGCCCTCCCAAAGCAGTCAGAAGTAAGTGGACAGTGAGCCCTCAGAGCTTGAATACCTCAAGAATACCTCAACACAGGCTTCCTTCACTCCGTGGCCTGTAGAGAAACTCCCATGTGGGATCAGCGAAGGAATGTATTGGGATACCTTCAAGCTGGGCTGACGTTTTAATGAATGCCTACAAGGAAACATCTGGTGATAATGAAACCTCCTTGTCAGAAACTCTTCAGCTGTCCCTTGCACCTCGCCTTGGCCTTCTCCATTCAGTTTAATTGTCTTTCTCGGCTCCCTCCACCAAGTTTTATTTGTTATTTTTGTGTTTTCTTGGTAGGTGGGAAGCGGAGGTGGAAACAGTAGAAACACAAGGGAAAAGACCAAGTGGAAAATTTACCTTTAAATTACCATAATACTAGATGATAAATGAGTTTATGTAAAAAGATGCCTACCCTAGAAACGGTGACTTTTTTGCATTGCACAATTAGTTTGTGCAGTGTGTGTATGTGTGGTCCTGGGCCCCTCCGAAGTGCACGGGCGGTATTTTTTTATAAATGTCAGTTTTACTTCTCTCTCTACTGCGGACTCGTAGGCTTTTTGGGACCGGGTGCAAACTTGCAGAAAAATAAACTGGACAGACACAAGTGAGGCTACTTAATGCCTAGCAAACCAGCAGAACTGGTGTCTCCAAGCACTAGAGGATTTCGACTGTATGTGGATTTAGAGGATTCAAAATTAGGTCCTAATAGCCTCCCCTGGGTGTGCCTTAACGGCAGTGCGGCCACGTTCACTGTTCTTGTCAGCCTCTGTGTGATTCTTCTTTTCTCAATGCCTGGCCTCATGGTCTTAGACTACTCATTAGGACTAACTCAGACCGCATATTTTCATTGGGAAATACTTTATGTGGTAGGAAAAAAAAAAATTAAGACCCCCATCATCAAGGCTTAACCGAAAGGTTCCACAGGCCATGGAAAAATTTGCCTCAGAAGCTCTAGTAGAATGTAGCCAAGATCAACTGAAAACGTCTTCAGTCACCCATATGGGGAGAGCAACTAATTCCAGGAGCATGCCCAGAAGGAGAAAACAGAGATGGTCTTACTTACATCAGTCCTTTCACAATCAACACGCAGTCACATCCTTCCTCAGTGGCTCAAGGAGGCCATGGGGTACCAGCACCTTTATCCCCTGGTGCCTGAGGTGTGCCTTGGGAGGCAGAATGGAGCCAGGGCAACAGAAGGCCATGACCTGAGAAATACGTGCTGCTCTCCTTGTGGCTTTGTGATAAAACACGGTTGGTAGTCAGTCTCTGGGGCCAACAGCACCAAACCTTCCCCAGACATTCCCTCCCTGTGAGTCTTTTCGCGAATTCTTTGAAAGGTACAAATTTTTATTTGTTATGAATTCAAAGTTAGTTGGTAGGTCACAGATTTCCATTTAGCCTATTACAGAAGGATTCCTAGAGGAAACTATTATAATTCTTTGTTCTTAAACAAATAAAGTGTGTTCTTTATCTCCCAGGAAGCTGATAATATGATAGGTGCAGCTTTAAGGACTAATTACACTAAAGAGCAGGGCATAACTCAAAAGAGAAACTACATCTATTATGTAGAATTCCCTAAAGAAGCATTAGAAATTTTACATGCATTGATTGCTAGTTAGCATTAGAAAGACGTTTATGAGTTGACTCCACCAAAGCCACAACTATTTGCATTAGCAAGCAGGCAACATAAGCTTAACTGATAAGAATTCAGGGATATAATGCAATTAATACAGTTATGTCTGTTAATTAGTGTTTTCCAACTGTCAACGAAGATGCCTTTTAGGAACCAAACTTATTTTACTGATTAAAAATTAGAATCCATCTTATAAAACTGAGATGGACCTTCCTTTGATCTAATTAAACGAAGAGTTTGTATACTCAAAACTTGTGCCTCCCTGACACAAATTAACATATTCGTAAATGAGATAGGTGGATATTTTGCAATTAACATGGGACAATGAGAATAAAGTCTAATTAGTAAACATGCTTTCTTTATTAACTTGCGGGTCAAGCTCTGATTTATTATAAACCAATAGTGATAGAACAGAGTAATTTTTTTTTTCAAAGAAAATTTATTGGCTCTGAAATTCAGTGACACTCTATCACAGAAATGTGACTTTTGTTTCTTCATTTCCAGACACCTGTTAGCTCATAACCAGAAGTATACACAAACTGCTGTTTTTTATGCCCAACTGGAGAATTTCAGCCTGGAGCAGGTTTATGGGTTTCCTGAAAGAGTCCATTTTTACACTTATAACCCTAAAGGCATTTTTACACTGCCGTAGACACCAAAGGCTTTCCTAATCCTCTAGTGGATCTGCTTCTTTCAGTGTTGTGCCTCTGCAGTCCTCATTGGATGAACTTCTTGGTTAGATCTTTAACCTAAAAGAAGCAGCCTTAACTAGAATATGCACCAGGTATAAATGTCTACCTTCCAAACCAGGCTGCTGATTAGAAACGTATAGTGGTTGCTTAATTTATTAATTTGGTCCAAATCATTCCTAGGATATGCTGCCTTCAATCTCATCCCTCAGCACCCTGGCCCCACACCTCATCTTTTCTGGTCTTTCTAGGCTTCCAATGTGCAGCCCACAGAAGTCAGTGCAAAGAGAAGTATATGCACTTGACTCCATCCCTTAGAGCATCTCCCACCTTGGCTGGATGCCAAGCCAGAGCATCCAGTTCAGCTTGAGGTTAATGTCCCAAATCCAGAAAGAGTTTGGTCTAAGCCCGCCAAGATCAGCCTGGGCACTGACGGTCTCTTACGGGTGCTATAAATCAGAGGAAACCCAAATCACAGAAGATATAGATACATGCCAAATTGCTGTTTAGTACTAGTAATGGAGCAAATTCTTGATTTTTATTTGCTTCACACCAAGGCACCATTACTCATCACCACATTCTCTGCACTGGAATGCTTCCTTTTCCCTACCATTCTTTTCTAAAAGCGTCTCTTTCTTCTTTCTTACTTCTCTGGCTTCCTATCCCAGATCATCTCTACCACGCCACTTCTTTGTTGTCCCTGATTGCTTGCTAAGATTATCTTCACGAGACTGTAGAGATAAGAAATTTGGCACCTGAAGGTTCGATCCCCTACCAGCTGTGTGATCCTAGAGAGATGCCTGTGTTTCTGTGTGCCTGTTGCTTCGTCTGTACAATGAGGATGACAATGACACCTTGGTACCTCTTTCAGTAAAATGATACATTTAAGAAATGTAATGGAATATATGGAAGATTATTAAGTACTTTATTCATGTTAGCTATTGATATTGTTGTTTGAAATATTCAAAGGGCCTAGCATAGCATTTGACACCTGTTCATTTCTCAATAAATCACTTTTATTAACGAACATCTAGGTCGACAGAACCTAGGTACCTTGGGGTAGAAAGAACAACACATCCAATTAATCAGACGAGTGTCACTGAGTATTTATTAATACCCTGTGCTGAAGTTTGGAGTAGAAGTGTCTTTTTTGAGTCATTTGTCTGGATCAGGGGCAGCATAGCAGCTATGGCGCCAGCTAGAGCTGCCAACCTGAAGGGACACGACACATTGGTAAGGTTGCTCAGTGAGTAAGTCGGTTAGCCACATTCTTCTAGAACATGAGCTTAGTTCATGAGGAGAATAGCTTTAAGAACAGACATTTTCATACCACAATTTAATTTCCCTACTAAGTAAGAAAAATCTATGTCTGCTGAAGTTGTCTGCTGCCGATCAGAATATTCTTTTGAAAATATTTCAGGACAGGGGTCAGGATAATGTCATACCAAGTTTCCAACCTCTTAACAGACATGAAATATTCATAGATTTCTATTCAGATGTGCTCCTTCCATGGCCTCAACCTTCCTCTTTACATTCCAAATTCAACATGAAAGTTTATCTTTAGGTAGCCAACCTTTTTTCAGTGATAAAGGTCAATTATGACCTTGCTTTACTGACAGTTATCACGGCTATCCAGGATCCGCGTAATATATCCAGTTATACTGCACTATGAATAAATGTGGCTAAAAAAAAAAATCACACGGGTAAAATTTATATGCAAATAAGAAGAAAAGCATCAACTTTTCCCTCCTGTTACCTTTATTTATTTGAACAAATGTCATGAGAAAAAGAGTCTTAGACTTAATCTCCCTCAATCAATGTCAGCCACATTACTACTTAATGGGAGTTTATACTGCATAATATTATTTTCTTTGTATGAACCATTTTCTGACACCTTACATTTAGTTAAATGATTTATCCATGTACATTTTACATGAGGATAAATATGAGAAATGGTTTCTGCTTATATTGAGTGGGAGAAGGAAGCAACTCTAAAATACAAAGTCAATTGGCTCAGCCACTCAGGCCCTGATGTCAACAGAAGTTACATGTGTGTACAAGGAAAATCTATCTGAATAGCAGTAGTGACATGAGCAGTAATATATATATATATATTTTTTTTTTTCCCTGGGAGCTAACCATGCCCTCACCCCCACAATGCATGCTTATTTGTCAGTAAGCACTAGCTCCGGTTGTTATGTATACCATCATGTAGACGCTTAGCCCTGCCTATTTGTAAGTGCTAATTCCCTGCAAAACTTACTGTCTGTTGTGAAATTTATGATGAGGAAGGTGGGTTAGTTGGTAAGTTATAGAATAATGCTCGTTGTCCAAAAACAATTTTGCTGCCAGTGCATAGCTTATACTTTCATAAATTTAGAGCAAGTTCTGTGATTTCTTTTTTAGGTCACTAACTGAACACCCACCTACTTTGAGTTTAGATTTACAAAAATGATGATCCCCCAGGAAAAAGGCATGACCCAAGGATTTTTCAGATTCTGTGATCTGAAGTTTACTTTTTAGAGAAGGTTTTTTTTTTTTTTTTTTTTTTTTAACCCCCGGCTGGATAAAATCCCATCGGTCTTGGTTGATTTTCATTGTTTTTATAACTTTTTCTGTTCTTGCCTTTTTTAATTAAAAAAATTAAAGGTATTCATTTGAAGGAAAGTAGCAGCTCTTTCCAAATTAAGCTTCTCTATGCTATAGTGAGAGGAAAACACAATCCAAACAACATCAAAAAGATGTTCAGCCAATTCCAGTCTCATCCCCTCGGTCGCATTTCTTCCTCGTGATTTCTGGTGGAGTTTCAGACTGCTTCCCTTTTTCTGGCACACAATCAACTGGAACGAGTCAAGATGAAGTAAGGCCTAACATCGACACAAACTTGACCAAGCAAAAGTATATTTGGAAAGGGATATATAAGTCTCTTTTTAAAACAAAAAACCCTTATTTATAGCTTTTTCTTATTTAAATAATATGCCTTCAGTGCACCCTGCAAAGCACAACAGAAGTGCCAATTATACTGTGAAGGCTTTTGCTCTCCATCCAGGCAGAATTCATTGTTCTTTGCACCAGGATCCTTGCAACAGGGTTCTTGTACCTCTGGTTGCCACTTGCTTCATTCTGCCTTGATCTAGAATTGATTGTTCACAACATGTCCCACTCCTACCCTGTGCCATAAGCTCCTCAGTGGCAGACTCTATGTATCCATTAGTGTTAAGCCTCCACTCAACTGCTGAGGCAACCCTGGCCTCTTCTAGGAGACCTCTCACCTGTTTATTGTGTTTCTCTGTCTTCTACTAGAATTTAGATCTTTGAAGAAAGTGGAGGATATATTTTATTTTAGTCATCTGTTGGTTCCTCGGCTTCATATCACCCCAGGGACAGAGTAAATGTTTGCTGAATGAATGAGTAAACAATTAAATAATATCTACCAACATTTTGCAAAACCTCCAAGGGCACCCCATAGCATTAGTACGCCGTATGTCCCCAGCCCAAGCCCAAGATGTAAACCAGCAGCCCAACAGAAGAGGGGGTAGACCAGAGGCTTTCATCACAAGCCTGGTGGTTCCTCCATTGCTTCTCCTTCAGTGGCAGTCAGAAAAGTCACAGTAGGTTTAACTTGGTCGCCTAAAACACCCTGAGGCAAGAGCCACACAAAGAGGATAGCCCAGCATCTTGTAAGACGGGCCCTCCCTGGACAAGCTCTCTTGGGTCTGCATTTGCAAACTGTCTGTCCCTGAAACTACCAGGTCAGGCTGCCTTCAATGGCACTGTCCCTTCATCTGGGAAGGCAACACACTTGCATAGAGCTGCCGCCTCTCCAGCAGGAGCTTCAGCCATTGCACCTGGAACCCTGGCTCCGGAGCAGGCCTTTGATCCTTCCTGGGCACCTCTACCACATTGGCCCAGTGCACCACTCAATGCAAGGCCTCCCACCTTCTCTGGAGGCGGAAGTCCCTCCCTCTTCCACCCCTGCTCTGCTCTGTGGCAGTAACGCATGCTTAGGAATAAAATCAGCTGTGTTGTTCTGCTGTTGGAAATTCAAGAGTCATTTTCTAAAGGATGCAAACAGACAGCAGACTGGAACCGTGTGAGTCTGCAAAGCCATCCACTCATTTCATGGTGCAGCAGCATTTCCGAGGAAGCCAAGCCAGCTCTATAACCTCCCAGCTGAAGAAACCAGGTAGCAGAGAGTTAAAACACTTGCTCATTGGTTTTCCCAGATCCTATTTTAATTTGCTCCCTCTTTTTGGACAGCTCTGTGAAGGCAGTCTGGTTCGCTGCCTCGCCATACTAATGAGACTCATCCATCTGCCTCTGTCATTGCCAGCCTCTCCTTTCTGCTGGAAGTCAGAGATGAACGCTCAGGACAGGTCCTTTCTAGGCTGCAGTACTTAATCATTTCTAAACACGCTAGATGGCCTCAGGCAGTGAAGGCAACAAGCATTTAACCCAGGCTTGGCAGCTCCAGCTTCCCACACTCTGCCTGTGAGCTCTGATAATGAAAAGTTGCTGCGCTTTTACTCTCCACTTAACCAGATGCTCTTTGCTTCTTGGGGCGAAAGGTTAAATAGATATAAGAACCCATGCTAGTTTTGAAGGCTTTTATTAGCAGTCCTTATAGTAGTGGGAGAAGGGGATGCTGTTGTTCCTGATCCATTTGTCCCTTGGGATTCATATTTAGGCAGGCGTCCTTGCTCTTTACTAAGGGAACCATGGCTTCACCCAACCGTGCCTTTGTAGTTGTTTTGCTGCACAAGAGTTAACACAGGCAGGTTGGAGCACTGCCATTGGACTAGTTAATGCTCAGTTTTTATGGACAGAACCGACCGATGGGACCCTCGTATCAACGTTGCTTAACTGTGGCAACACCTTTATTAACAATGTAGATAAAACATTTTTTTTTTCCCAGAGTGGCTAGGGTCTCTGATTTATTTTTCCACTCCATCTACTGCTCCATATGTCTGTGGAATCTGCCTTTTTCCCAGAGCTCATGTTAGTATAAAGCAATTGTCTGGGATGTGTAAGAATTAAGTATCCCATCATTCAGGCTAGACATGCAATTAGAAGAGTTGCACTAATTTCCACTGCTGAGACCCTGTCACTTTAATTTATCCTTACTTTCCTGCATTTAGGCCTTCTCTGGTTGGAGGCCAAGGATTTTATATAGTTTCAGTCAATGGTGCTTTGATGTAGGAACTAGAGTATGTATAAAGTTTGGGGAAAAAAAGAACTAGGGGTTTACCTAGAACTGGCTGGAAGCAACAAAAACCTTATATAAAGAAACATGCCTTCCCTGTGAGTCTACCATGCTAGCAGAATAATGGGGAAGACAGGTTTTAAACCCAGAGAGGCTCACTGAATTATGGTATCAATACACAAGCATTTTTTATGATCTTTTCTGATATTATTTATAAAAAATTATTTTTTTGCTGATCAATATAGAAAAAGATTACTTTTTTTCTAATAGCTTAGACTATCATTTTAAAAGAAGAGTGAAATTTAATTATTGAATTTTTTTGCTGTATGCACTGTGTGACCAGATTGTCCAACTAATTTTATAGCCACCATCAGAATCTTTTTTATATAAGTTTCAGATGAACATAACTCGAAAATGCACAGAATGTTCCCATGAACAGGTAAAAAGTATCTATTCCTAAACATTTCCCTATAAAGACATGATCAATTCTACGTGGGCCAATTAGCAGGCTTACTAGTGCCTTCCGTGCTTTAAACCAGCTCCTGATAAATGAAAAACTCCCAGAGCCCAAGCTAATTTCACTCTCAGCTCAGGATAGTAGAATTCACACTTGAAGCAGCTCTGAAATCAGGAGTCCAAAAACTTGTCATGATTTTGAAATAAAGACATGAAAAAGTTCAATTTAAAGCAATTTTGCGTTCAGATAAGTATTAGAAAATTTCTGCAGATGATTGTTTCCCTCAACCTAGCTTTAAACGATTAAAATACATACATGTCCTGATTTTTGAAATGGAGACTCCAACATAAAAGCTAGAGCCCAGGTCCCTCTCTTACTCACGTGATTGGATTCCATGACCTTCAATGTAACTTTCAGCTCTGAGAATATAATATCTGTCTCCCTCAACTTCTGGTCCTCATTTTTTTTTCTCTCTAATAAAGTGAGTAACAATAGCTATGCCAGCAGATTTTGGTCAAAATAAATCCAGATTAATCACTTGTACTGTGTCTTTCATAGAACTCTAACCACCTTATAAGACACATATTCATGCTAATAAATTAGTCTTCCAAGCATTTAAAGGCAAATAAGCGATAAGAAAATATTTAAACTTTACATAGTAATGGAGTAAAACTTCGGGACCCTGACCATCAGCACACTTATTAAATAGAAAATCTCAGTATAGGGATCCCTGGGTGGCGCAGCGGTTTAGCACCTGCTTTTGGCCCAGGGCGCGATCCTGGAGATCCGGGATCGAATCCCACGTCGGGCTCCCGGTACATGGAGCCTGCTTCTCCCTCTGCCTGTGTCTCCGCCTCTCTCTCTCTCTCTCTCTCTCTCTGTGACTATCATAAAAAAAAAAAGAAAAAAAAAAAAAAAAAAGAAAATCTCAGTGTAAACTTCATTTCAGACTCAAATTTTAGTCCTTCCTAAAGGGCCAAGAGTCCATTGATGTTTAGAACAGAGGAAGTAACCTGAAAAACCTACCAATGTATCTGAAGGATATAAAATAAAAGATATATCAAAGTTTTTTAAAGCATTTACAGAAATTTTTTATAATATTTTATTGGTTTTTGCTACTCAATTTCATGCTAAATATGATTATTTCAATATTTTAAACCAATTTTTATATATGATATAAATTTCAGAATTATTATATGTGTGTGTCTGTCATTGTGTGTGGCATGAACATCACAAATACATTAGTAGTCTAAAAGCAGATATTCCTACTTTAAGAAAAACAAGACAGGAAACACATATCTGGAAACATAGTTATTGAAGCTTTATCATTATTTATCATTATTTATTTATCATTTATTTATCATTATTTATCATTATTCTTGGAATATCTGTAATTATGCGATCATATTCTAAGAGTGGGCTAGACTAAAATCAGCTTAATTGATAAGCAGAAAGTCTTTACCTATGCCCCAATAATAATATTTACAGATAAATGTTTCCTCAACAGCAAAATTTACTTAACGTGTCTGGAGGAGAAACACACAACTTTGGTTGGGAGTAACCATCACTGAAGATGAAATAAGCAATCAGAAATCCAGATGCTTTTATTTTTAGTAGTACCGGATATAAATTACTTTAGAAGTAAAATACTTGGAAATATAAAACATAAATGACACACAAAAAATAATTGTTTCTAAAGAGGATGTTACTCAAAGTTTTCCTATAAGGCATTTGCAGCTCTTAAAAATCAATGGACTAATTAAAAATGGGGAAATATGGTAGCAAAAGGAAATAAAAAGACTGGATGTGGAAAATATTAGACATCCCTGAATAATCTGAGAATTATTGAAGAGCCTCAAAAAAATGAAAGAGAAGAAAAAAAGCATTTTCTTGGATCTCAAGAAAAAGCCTTTTTTTCATTTTGAAAGAAAACGTAAGGCTGAATCCCTATCTTCTCTTGATTATTTTGAGTCCTGTTTGCCTTTGCCTCAAACTTGGCTCTTAGGATTATTAGATAAACAGAGTGTGTGGACTTAAACGTGCTCGTGCCATTCTCAATGCCTCAGCCACAAGGCAGGGTTACAGGGACCTTCATTTTATAACAAAGTCCTTCAGGTGCTTTCAATAATTAAATCCGAAGGGGGCCTGCATCTTACCTAATTCAGTATAAGCAATTTGAGGGAGAGGGTAGTACGTGGATAACACATTTGCTCCTTTATATCTTCAGTCACCAACGTGGATGTATTAGTTCTGCTCTACTCTCTCCTTGGGCATCTTCTTACATTAAAATCCACCCTGGTTGTATAAATGGACTGGAAGGGGTGGTGAGAAGTCATCTTAGACAGTCAGTCAGTCAGCCAGTCAGTTAACAAATGTTTATCGAATGTCACAGGGTATATATACAGCTTGGTACTGAGCAGAAGTCTATCTTCCTGCCTTGAGGCAGGTCTGCACATCCAGTATGGCAGACACATAAGGTTCAATTGGCACTGTCTTCTGATTTGACTTATTCAATAGCTTGTTAGTGTCTAATGGACTAAACAAATGTCTCAGAGCCATATAACATGACTCTGTACGCAGTATGTATATATGTGTATTCTATATGTTTGTATGTATAGATAGATACATAAAACTTGGCATCTCTTCCAGGAGATATGCCAAGATATATTCACAGCTTTATATACACATGTAATTCATGTCTTTCTGTACATATGGCAGTCAGGGGAATATATCTAATCAGTAGAACATGTTTTATTCCAGATGTTTTTTATCATATTTTCTCACTATCACTAATAAAAAATCACCATAGTTGTTCTACTTGGACAGTTTGATTGGTCTTTAATCCCAAATCTCATTGAAAGAAGGAACACAAAGCATTTTATGTTCTCCAGAATGCGACAAAAATGTTGGCATATCAGCCACTTGTGAGGCATTGTAGACAGAAAGTCCATCTGAACTCAAAGCAAGCTATAAACTAATCTGATAGGCTTTATTTTTGATGATTTGCACATCTATCTTCTAGATTTACCTTTCAATATTCACCTTTGCCTAGCTGTTCAATGCTATATCTTCTCATGCCTTCCATATAAAGGCTGAAAGTCTTATCCTGTCTTGGGAACACATAGACTGAATTCTGATCTTCCTCTTAATTCTCCTTCACTGGGTCTTTCTATCCATTCAGTCTTAGCCTCATCATAATACTCAGTGACTGCATATATATAAATATATGTCCCTCTTTCACCAACAGCCATGTGGTCCCCAAATTCTCCTAGAAGTATCTCCGAAAAGTTACCCTGTGTACTAACACGTTACTTCCAAATGAGGGCTTCCCATAGTTGGGTTTCTATTACTCTATCCCTATTCCTAGGGATTTCTCCACTTTTATTCTTTTACCCAATAGCAGTCTACAATGACCATAAAAATTCACTATCTTTAACAGCTTCGGGTTTGAACCTTTTCTTTGACTACTTCATTCTACTTGAAGCCATCTGACAAGCTCAGTTTCACATCCAAAGCTCTCACACCAGTTAGACTGCTCTCCCTACTCTCTCGGCCACAGCCTTGTAAAACATTCATTCTCTGCACTTTTGTTCACACTCCACACCTCACTCCTCCCTTTCTTATTCTTCATGCAGACAACCTCATCATCCAGGTAGGAAAATGAGGGCTCTTGTGCGTCTTAAGTGTTCATCTAACAATTCCTGTTCTCTAGTGACACTCATGTTGTCTTTAAGTGCTTCTTTTAAGATACAAAGCAGAAATTAAAAATGAAAGCTAATCTCCTGGGGTTAACATTGAGGGAAAAGAAGAGTGTGGTACATTGTACAGGCTCCTATAGACATCTCAAAGAGAGCGATGATGCTATAGATTCTGGTTTTATTTTAACTTAGGTTGAAACACAACTGCTCACAAATGTTAAAGTATCATGCTGATAATTAACTGAGTGCCATGGTGACAGAAAGTTGCTATTTGAAGGCTACTATAAAATAATGATCCATGCTTATGAAGGAAGCAGGTTTTTCTGATTCATGTTAGACAAACTGTGCTATTTGGATATAATTCATACTGACTGAGCAAGGACAGAACTGAAAACTGTTGCTTAAAAGAACCACCTGAAAACATGTAATTAGATAATCTATGTGACAACAGGAACTAGCCCAGGCTAGTCAGAGAAACTGAGTTTGAATTCTGCCTCCAATATTTACTACTTCTGTACTCCTGGTTAGACAAGTGATTTCATCTCTGTCTCCCTAATCTCCAGTTCCTTATATAATGAAAGGACTTAATAACTGGACACTAAACAGTAATGTATTTAAAACATCCATCAGAGTGTCTGATTCAAAGAAAGCACTGAATAAGCAGTGACTCTTTTTTTTAATTTAAATTCAATTAACCAACATATAAGTACATCATTAGTTTCAGATGTAGAGTTCAGTAATCCATCAGTTGCATATAACACCCAGTGCTCATCACATCACGTGCCCTCCTTAATGCCCATCATCCAGTTATCCCATCCCCCATCCCCCCACCCACCTCCCTTCCAGCAACCCTTACTTTGTTTCCTAGGTTAAGAGTCTCTCATGGTTTATCTTCTTTTCTGATTTTTTCTCATTCAGTTTTCCCTCCCTTCCCCCATGGTCCTCTGTGCTATCTCTTATAGTCACATATGATTGAAACCATATGATAACTGTCTTTCTCTGATTGACTTATTTCGCTCAACAAAATACCCTCCAGTTCCATCCACATGGATGTAAATAGCTAATATTTCATCCCTTTTGATGTCTGTGTACTAACTGTGAAATATAAATATATATATATATATATTTCACATTTCTTTATCCATTCATCTGTTGATGGGCATCCGGACTCTTTCCATAGTCTGGCTATTGTGGACATTGCTGCACCCCAACACTGGGGTGCAGGTGTCCCTGCAGATCACTACATTTGTATCTTTGGGGTAAATACCTAGTAGAATAAGAAGTAAATCTTAAAGAAAAACAATAATGTTTGCAAATTGCAAAGAGAAATTATTTTTTCCTTTCTCTGAGAGTTTATGAGTGAAGGGAGTTGGACTGAATTCATTTAAAATGAAGAAGTAGAAAAATACTTCTTTGAAATTGTGGCAACATCATTGTCAGTACCATACTCTAAAGGGGAAGGATATTGTCTGCCTCCTCGAGAAGAACAAAGCAAAGAATCTGGAGAAGCAACCTAAACTTCTTTAGCTGATTGGTGGTGTAGGGTTGAAAATTAAGACCTTTCTAAAATTAATTTTTGCAAGCTAAGTGGGTAATTCAAGGTGGATGAAACCAAGACAAATCAGTGCCAATGCTAAGAGAAATGTGTTTGGGCCCTTAATCCCTAGCTCACCTCAAATACAGTGCTGTCAAAGACTGAGAAACATGTTATCTCTAAGTTAAGGTGAGATTGGTGAGTGTAAAAAAAAAAAAAAATTCTGTCAAGGACTGCATATAAGAAGAGAAGAAGGATTCATCAATAATGAAAAGGGTAATGATTAGGGAGAAAGATTTCAAAGTTAGATCTAAGAGTTTCCTTTAAAAGTTGACATTGAGGTTTTATTATTAAATGTAGTGACTGATAAATATGCTAAAATTCCACCATTTTAGGTGATCCCTGGGTGGCTCAACGGTTTAGCGCCTCCCTTCGGCTCAGGGCATGATCCTGGAGACCCGGGAAGGAGTCCCATATCAGGCTCCCTGCATGGAACCTGCTTCTCCCTCTGCCTCTCTCCCTCTCTCTCTCTCTCTTTCTGTGTGTGTGTCTCATGCATAAATAAATAAAATCTTAAAAAAATAAAATTCCACCATTTTAAAACATCTGTACTTGAATGACGAAGAATGGCCAATTGTATTTTAAAGTAGTCATCTTCTTTAAAAAGCTACAAAAGATGCTGTATAAATGATCAATGTTTAGAAAAAGTTGGGGGGAACAGAATACATGACCCCAAAATATGCCATTTTGGCAGATGGATTATTTTGAACTGAAGGCAATCAAGACCCAGAAGATTTTTTTTTTTTTTTTTTTTTTATTCATGATAGGCACACAGTGAGAGAGAGAGAGGCAGAGACACAGGCAGAGGGAGAAGCAGGCTCCATGCACCGGGAGCCCGATGTGGGATTCGATCCCGGGTCTCCAGGATCGCGCCCTGGGCCAAAGGCAGGCGCCAAACCGCTGCGCCACCCAGGGATCCCAAGACCCAGAAGATTTAAGAACAACTTTTACATCTCTCTTAACTACTTAAGAGAGTTTAGATAGGGTGAAGGGCCCAGAAAGAAAGCTATAACTAGAGAAAACTTTTATTTGAATGACCTAGCTGTATGGCAGGGCAAACATCTAATTACCTGCTTTTCTTACAGTCCTGTGAATTATCCTCCTCCCCTTTGAAACCTCAGGGCCCTATCCCATTCCTTAGTTCAGGATGGCATATAAGCCTCAATTGCCTGATATATCCTTGGATCTCTAACAGGGCTCCTGTATGTACATAATTAAATTTGTTTCTCTCTTGTTACTCTGTTTCATATCAGTTTACCAACCAAAGAATCTAGAAGATTAAAGGAAAAAAATTTCCTCCCCAACAATTGTATTAGTGCATCTAAATCACTGCCCCTTTTTTAGTGAGGAAGCTGAACTTGAAAATTAAAGTGATGAAAGAGAAGCAATTGTAACAGTCCTGATTGATAACTGAAAACAAAAAAAGGAAGGAAAGTCTGTTAAAATACTTGATATTTGAAGTTCATCCACTGGACATAAATAACGATTTAACTACTTTGCAATTGCCCATTTGGTCTTACATTCCTGATTGAATCAATCTTGTTAGCTATAGAATAAGGTCTGTCAGGATTGACCATTGCATGTTTAGTTCCGCATTAAGATTCTGTTTCCCTATTTTAATATCTGTAAACTTAGATGTGTTTTGACATAGGTTTGGAATAGGTTATGTATGTTGGTTTTACAACACCAAATTGCATCTTTGTGGTCTAGTAATTTATTTTGTGGCTTTACTTTTTATTATAGGACATTGCAAACAACACAAAAAAGAGGGTTAGTAAAATGAACTCACACGTCCCCATTACCCAGCTTTACAAATTTTTGATTTATCACTAAGTTTGCTCCATCTGCACTTCCAACAATCCCCACCTTCCCCTACCCTTAGATTACTTTGAAACAAATTACAAGCATCATATCTGTTCCTCTGAAAATATTTCAATAACAACATCTCCAAAAGAAAGGGAATCTTTTAAATACGCTATAATACCTATAACACATCTTAAAGAAATAAGCTTAACAATTTCTTCTTATCCTTTTCATAACCCCTACAGCAACTGATCCTGATCATAGGGGATGCCCAATCTAGGTCTGTTACCTTACTTTGACTGTATTATTTACCACTGCAGTAAATCTAGCAACCCTGCCCTCTATAATTTTCATACCCTGTCAACATCCGGATGGAGAGTTCTAGAAAAAAAAAAAAAAAACTACCTTATCTATGCCTCTGTGGACCTATGACTGAAGAATTGAGGACACAGTCTCCCTTCCCAGCTGATCTGGCCAGACTGCATGAGCGTATGGCCAGCTGAACATCCTTAGGTATGTTCCCAGTTTGGAGCTTGGTCTCCCCAATTTAGAGTAAATCAATACAAAGCATCAAATACAGTACTTTGTAGGGCAAAAAAAGTGCCCAGCAAATGTCATAAACTGATAATTTAGTGAGGCGATTTAAAATACCACTAAAAATATGCACTCTAAAATCAGGCAAACTTGGTTTCAAATTCTGGCCCTATTATTTACTATCGTTTACTAAATGATCTTGGAAGCAGCTGCTTATAAATGGTTTTGGGGTATGGGGAACCCTGATCTGTAGTATTTGTCCATTTCCCTGGAGTAAATGATCCCATCTTGTTCAAGTGAAGTCACTGAACGTGGATCTGAGAAAAGATCAGCATGATTGGCCCTCCCAGGTGCATATCAGCCAACTCTAGCCACTACTGGATCTTGGGTAAATCATGCGAATTCTCTAATCCCCAGATTCATCAATTTTAAAATAGGAAAAATGAGAGTACTTGCTTCATTCTGTTATTGAGAGGATTCAATGAAATACTGCACACAAAGCTGTTATCACAGTGCCTAGAACTTATAATGCTCATTACACATTCCAACAATGTTAGTCTTTTCTATTATTAAGCAGTATGAAGACCAAATGTCATCTAAGATTCATTTTTTAAAAGTAATTCTTTTAAAGAACTTTGACTATCCCTATACATTTTTATTAAGTAGGACTCCTGAATGGTTATCTGCAATATTTCTAAACATTAGAACAAGAAAGTAACATAACACCATAGAATCACCCAGAGAGAGAATATGACTATATTCAGCATATTGGCATTAAAGACGAATTCAACCACAACAATTCATGGTTAAAGGGGATTTAAATCTCAGGGCAGAGCCACATTTCACTGTGATTTCTATGTCCTCAGCAATACTGTCTTTGATGCACTACAATTATTGTTTCTTTTCCTTCTTTGCTCTCAGCCATAGCTTGAATGTAGCAGCCCTGGTGGTACAACTAAGTAAAACACAACAATCTGTTCCAATTCGAAACCTCAAATTCTATATACGATTGTTATGACCAAAATGCCCAAATACGAGGTTCTGGATTCTGGAAAAGACTGACGTCAATCTTTTCAGGATACAAACTGACTTTGTTATAAGTCCATGAGGAAGTAAAACCTGCCTTTGTTAATTTTCCTTTAAAGCAGTGTCTCTAAAGGTGATGATTTTAGGTCCTTACTGTTCGCTGGAATCATCACTCTGATGGCTTATTCTCACCCAGCACTGACTCTTGGTCTTCCCTTTGCCCTAACCCAGGGTCTTTCTCTGCTTCCTGCCTCGCAGATAGTCCCCATTCTCGGAAGTTCCAGGAATGATCCCAGAAATGACCCAAGCACAGGATGAGCCCCATTCTGAACCCAGATCTCCAACGTGGCAGTTGGAGAAAAGGGCTCATACATCAAGACCGCTATGCAGTCTGCTTTTATTAGCTGTGCTGCAGAGTAGAGTCGAAAACCAGGACAATTTTATTTTATTTACTGATGGCACAATGTCAGTAGCTTAATCAATAGATACGGGCTTGAAAGAATGATGCCAACACCTTACCCGGGAGACTAAAGGTTTAAAAGAGAAGCACATTTTGTGAATTAAGAGAACTTATCAAATGCAGGTTAATCCTGACACACAGCCACTCTTTACAGGTAGGAGGAAAGTCTTAGAAACGCAACTCCCTTACGTGTTTCCCCTAGAGACTCTTCAGGCAATAAAATAATACCTTGTGAAAGGGGATTTCCTCTGGTCCCCTCAAGGAAAAAAATAATCCTTTCTGAAAATAGTTTCTCCTAACCACGGATGGTGTTATTTATGACGACTTAACCTACATAACAACATTCTCAAGTTGTTCCATAAAGAAAAAGTTCACCGGATAATGAAAAGGGCTCAAGAAACCCAAACCCCAAGAGGCCCTGGCGCGATGCCCTTTCCCTGCCACGTACAATCTCAGCTCCACCTTTCCAGTGACTTCCTCTTTTACTGCCTCCCCAGGACGCCCCCAAACCTCAGAAGGCTGTGAGGACTTTTCTAGGATGCCTCTAATTATGTTTTGAAGAAACAATTTGTGCGACTTGCTTTTGTTATTCCAGCTCTCTTTCTGTTGTCAAGGGAGAAAACGCATCCATCACTTTTATGACCACACAAAGCCAGCCAGGGTTCTCTGAAGCCCCCACAACCGTCAGTTAGCATTTTTAAAGTCAGATCTGAAAATCTGGCACCCAAATATCAATATTTGAACATTCTGTTTCCAGACTAGACATAAATCTTCCATAGCCATGCTCAGCAGTGAGCTAAGTCTTGGACTGCCTTTTTGGCAAGGAGAGAACATAATCAGGACACCTCAGCCCTACCCTAATTTTGCTTTATGCAGAGACAGATCCTCATTTGAAAGCACCTTGTGGGCAGAGGGCATGGGCCTTGCTCAGTGCTGAAACGTGCGTTTCCGTGCAGAGAAACAAAGGAGCGCGTTTTTACTCCCAAGCCCTTTGCTACTTAAATAAAGTTATTGGCTGCCTAATGAATGTTAGCTGCAGTACTCCCTGTGGTCAGCGGGGCTGTTGTTTAATGAATTGCTTAATGTGCTTGATTACTGTTACAATGTTGAATGAGGAAAAGGCAAGAGAGATTTGAAAGATTCACTGGAGGATATGATGAAAATGAATTGGATCAATAGGAACTTTTTGCTCATCTCTGAACGGCACATTATGGGCTGTATTGTTGGAGTCGGGGGATAATGCAATTTTGTGGCTTGTTGTCTTTTTATAATTCACAAATATAAATCTCCTTCGACAGTGAGTTTTAGGGCTGGCCTTCCCGGAGTTATAAATGATCCCCAGACTCTAGCCCTGGTTACTTACACGGACAGATAAATTAATTAGGAAAACTTTTATGCCAATTACTTTATGCCCTTGGCTTTCATATGTTTCTGAAGAGCAGCAGCTAATTAAAGATATGATTCATAATTACTGGTCGATCGAGTAGTTGAGTAATGGAATCAGGAACTGTTCCAAAGAAAATTATCCATCACATCATTACTAATTGTTACATAATACATAAGGATGTAGAATTCAAATAAAAAATTACTCACTTTGAAAGGTTCATTCAATTTTTTTTGAACTTAACAATTATAAACATGAAATGAGCTCTTGTGATGCCGAGTCATGTTGTAAGTTGTTTTCTCTTTCTTTTTTTAAGTAAATACTTCCACCAAATGAATTTAAGGAAAACAAAACAAAACAAAGGCCCAAGTGACTTCAAGGTTTAGTAATCAATGAGTTCTTTCTCTGCCCTATGAAAAGTTCAAGCTAGAGGAGGTAGGAATCAAAATGCCTTGTCCTTTCTTCTAGCCTCACCCATGAGATTTGCTGAAACCCAGCGGGACCTAATGGGAGGGGCTGTCAAGGACCACCCATTGGCTTGCCCTGGATTAGGGGAGTTCCCAGGCTCAGAAAGCCTAAGAAGGCTAATACTTGGAGAATACTGAAATTTCCCCCAAAAGAGCCAGTTGTCAAAGGTTGTGTATATCCCAGATCTATCCTAGATTAGGGTAATTATGGGTCTTTGAAGGGAACGCAGGACCAGAAAGGTGGGGATAATCTCACACAGAGAAGAGCTTTGTGGGGAAGGAGCCAGAGAAGGCCCCCAGCAAGGGGCCTAGGGGTGGCTTGCATCAGTGTGCAACTAGGGCCTGTGATCTGGGAGCACTCAACCAGCCAGGAGCTCCCCATTGACACAAATTCCCCTTCAACACACTCTAAAAATCACCCCCCTTGCTATCTCCCCTCCGGATCTCCCTGCCTTCCTCCTTCTTCCTGTCTAGTCCCCAACTTCAGCTCCAGTGATAAACCACAGCAGTGTGTTTAGTGAGGGAACAGACCTGGAGGAGAACAGACTAGGGAAAGAGTGCATTGAGGCCCCCTTCTCTCCCACACCCAGGCTCAGTTAGATGCAGTCTGGCTGAAGAGCCCCCCATCTCTGTCCCATCTCCTCCCCCAAATCCCCTGGCTTGGCCCCCTGATTAAATACCCAAGGCACAGCAGAAGGATACTCTCCTGGAAAACTATTGCCAAGCATTGTGCAGAGCCCTGGAGGGAAGGACAAGAGGGAGAGGCACCAGCATCAGGCCCCCCAGGCCTCCCAGAGCAGCAGTTCGAGAAGTGCTCTCATGCGGCCCTCGGGGATTCTGTTGGAGAAGGAGAGACAGAGTTCTTGGCTGCAAAAATCAGCCTTCAGATGTGAAGACTGTGCCGGCGAGACTGAATTCAGTTAAGTCAGAAGAGCCTTCACCTCTATTCTTGAAGTTTCCTTAAAAATGGATGATTTTAGTTTTCATTTGAATGGTGGATAAAACGTGGACCAAAGCGTGGGGGCAGCTGGTGCACGGTGCTGAAAGCCATCGATGGCTTAGACTGGGGACAGCCTGGGGCAGAGGAGAGGAGGAGAGTGAGCAGAAAGCAAGGAGCTGAGGAGAGTGAGCAGAAAGCAGAGGCCTCCACTGGGAAGTGCCCAGAGCCATAAGCATTCATAGCCCAAGCCAGCCAAGAGCTAGATGTGAGACAAAAGTCACTGGATGGCCAATTCTGGTGATTGGCAACCAAGGTGACCTGGGGCCAAGCTCCACAGAGAGAAGATGCAGACTGGGCAAGTGAGTGAATGCTCCCTGTGGGAAGGTGACTGTGGATTCTCTTTCTACAGAGAGGTGAGTGCAAATAAAGTGATGTTTTCAATCTTTAATGAGAAGAATATTTCACATTTTTCTTGAGGGAAGATCCCATTTGTCCTACAGGCAGGTTAAGAGTCCTTCAGTAGCTGGACACATAGACCCCAGGGCCATTTCACTAAAATCTCCTCCACGGAGACCAGGCCAATTACTTCGAAAGTAATTACCCCCTCATGAGGGCTAGCATTTCACTCTCGAAGAGAAGCAGCTCTCTGTTTTGAGATCGGAGATCTGACCAAGCAGCCTCAGTTGTCAGTTTCAAAGCATCCCATCTTGGCAAGAGCAGCAAGAATCAAGTGAAAAAGAAAAGAAAAGAAGAAAAGAAAAGAAAAGAAAAGAAAAGAAAAGAAAAGAAAAGAAAAGAAAAGAAAAGAAAAGAAAGAAAAGAAAAAAGAAAAGAAAAGAAAGAAAAAAAGAAAAGAAAAGAAAAAAGAAAAGAAAAGAAAGAAAAGAAAAGAAAAGAAAAGAAAAGAAAAGAAAAGAAAAGAAAAGAAAAAAAGAAGAAAAAAGTAAGATTTCAGACACACCACCTGCTGAGCTTTCCCGATTTAACAAACTTATGTGAGGTCTGAAGGGAGCAAATGAGCGCTTTTCGGATATCAAATCAAGCCTTCATTCACTTGGTGAAGTTTCCAAAGGCTGATCTATTTCTAACGTGACCCCAAAGAACCTGAGGGGCACCTGCC
The DNA here is from genome assembly GCF_003254725.2 of Canis lupus dingo. Lineage (NCBI taxonomy): Eukaryota > Metazoa > Chordata > Mammalia > Carnivora > Canidae > Canis > Canis lupus. The sequence goes on from NC_064254.1 coordinate 57,064,766, forward strand.
TGGCCATTAAGGCAAATTTAACCAAATACAACCAGGCAATGAATGGTACAGCCTTCAAGAAATGGGATCATAAAGTTGATGTCTTCTGTTCTTGTACAACTCCTCAGTAGGATGTTGGCTTGGAAAACATAATTCCATGGACGTTAGAGAGTCTCAACTTTAACGCGGGACCCAAAACCCAGAAGTGCCCACCTCCAGACTCAGCCATTTTGAATAATGACAGAGGAAGTCACCTGAAATCACTGCCCCTTAAAATCAGTATGTGAGCTGGGAGGAAGGAACCTTGGAAAGTCTCTTGACTCAGCATCCTCCCCTCCTCCCTCCACCTCTCTTGTCTGGCAAAAGCTTTGACTATTAAGATAGATGGATATGCAGCAGATACATGAATTTAATTAGTATTCCCTCTACCCTACTCTATGTAAATGAGGAAAGTTGGTCCCAGATTGTGCTCTCTGAAGGAACAGATCCCCAGCTCACCAGTGATATGTACTCAAATAGTACACATGTGCATGGCTGAAAACTGAGTGGGAAGGGGCAATCTGTTGCCAGGATTTGTGCCCAGTACTCTCCTGGTTCCCATCTCCCAAGACCTCGGTTCTCCCACCAAGCTCAGATCAAAACCCCTATGGAGGGGGGTGCTCCACAGAACGGGGAAGAGAAACTGGTTTCAGTCCGCCCATGTCAGGGAAGGAAAGCCAGGGCCATCCCTGAAAGCCTGCACCAGGTTTCTCTCCTCACCTTTCACAGTAGAGTGGGACCCCTCCTCACCTTTCAGGCTGTTGACCTTTGACCTTTGACCTTTGACCCAGGCCCACGGCCCCAGTAGCTCAGGTTTTATATTCATCTTTCTGTTTGGCATTTGCAAATCCCTGAGTGAGAGGCCAGTCACTATAACAGGAAATATTGTCATGACTGCTTTAAGGACAATTTCTCCAAGAAAAATTATGTTAAGTTTGAGCTTGGCAAAATCTTGTTCTCTGCATTTTAAAAAATTGGCATTCTCTTTTGATGGACACTGAAAACTCAAGCCATGTTTCTAAGGCTCCCGATGGTGGCCACTCTCTCAGGAGTAATAATATTACATGACTCTGTGCCAACAAGGTAAATCACAGGGGAAGTCAGCTTGACAGTGTTAGAACCAGTGTCATTCAGTTGTCGACATTCAAGGCATGTCACGCAGGGCCTGACCACACAGCTGAAAGGCAGAAATGGTGGCTTTGCCCTTCTCTGCACCCATCTCGTTGTGCGCTCTAAAGATAGTTCTTTCACTCTTTCTATTGTGGTATGCTCAAATGCAAAAGAGTTACCAGTATTTATTGGAATTACTGTTTAGCACTCTCTTCTTTAAATAGTTTTCTGACTCAGAAAGTCTTGTGTAGATTGTTATTTTGAGCCAGAGTCTCCCAATGTGGAAATTCTTTAGGATTGCATTAGGTTCTTTGGAGAAATGAACTAACTCTTTCAGGCCTGTAGTGTAGCATCTCAGCACTCCTTGTGTACAATGAATAAATGCATTATAAAACTTGAGTAGTTTTGACTATTAACCAGAAGAGTCATTTCTCCTCTGACCACGGAATCTGTGAGAACTCTGTCCTTGGCTGCAAGCCATCCAGCATACGGTCACAAGCAACAAAGACACAGAAGTATGAAAGAATTGCAAGGAATCGGAGAGAACTTCCGGTGATGGAAGCTGGTGCCTGCTTGACTCTCTGAATTCTCTAAATTAACTCTGGACTCTCTGAATCCATTTCATTGTAATCGTGGCAGGAAGGTGTGTGTGCCATCAAAGGGCAATTTTTTTCTTTTAATGTCACTTTTCAGCAGAAAATGTTCATCATTCAAGGGCTCCCTTTTAAAGGGCTAACCTTTATGAAATCTCAAACTTGGCTGAGAAGAAAAGCTTAACGTTCACAAGACTTTGGAAAGTTCCTTTTCTATGGGCATGGGGAGTGCTCTATCAGAGAATACAGTCAGACCTTAAATAGAATCTCGATGTTGACAACTTCCAAATTTATATCTCCAACCTAGACTTCTTTCCTGAACTCTGGACTCACATATCATACGGTGGATTCGACATCTTCACTTAGATTTCTGGGAACACTCCAAATTTAAAATATCTAAAACTAAATTTCTGATATTACCCTTTCTCAAGCTGTTTTGCCCCTGCCTTTTCCCATCTCAGTAAATGGAGAATCTATCTAGTTAGGCCAGAACCCTGGAGCCATGCTTGACTCATGTCTCTCTCAATCTCTCTCTCTCTCACTTTAAATTCAATTCATCTGTAGACTCTTTTGGTTCAACTTGCAGCATACATCAAGAATTCAATCACTGCCCCACTTCCACTGGTGTCATCTGATCCGACCATCATTGTTTCTCACTCTGGCAAGAACCTCCTAACTATTCCCCTTTCTTGACTCTTATCCCCCCAAAGCATCTTCTCAACAGAGCTGCCTGAACAATCCCATTAAACCTTGAGTCATGGGTTACTCCTCTGTCCAGTGGCTTTCTGTTTGTCTCAGAGAAAAAGTCAAAATTCTCACAATACCTGCAAGGCAGGAGCACTCACTACCCAATCCCTTTCTGGTCACATTCCCTCCCATCTTCTCTTCCTTCTTCCCTGTCTTCATTCTTCCGTCCTCTGCATGTACACAGCCCCTCCTCAGAACCTTTGCAATGGTTACACCCACTATCTGGCATGTTTTTTCCTCACTGATATCCACATGGCTTGCTTCTTTACCTCTTTCATTCTTTTTTTTTTTTTTTTTTAAGATTTTTTATTCATTCATGAGAGACAGAGAGAGAGAGAGAGGCAGAGACACAGGCAGAGGGAGAAGCAGGTTCCATGCAGGGACTCGATCCCAGGTCTCCAGGATCAGGCCGTAGGCCAAAGGCAGGCGCTAAACCACTGAGCCACCCAGGCTGCCCACCTCTTTCATTCTTTGCTCAATTATTACCTTCTCAGTGAAGACGACCTTGACTAACCTATCTAAACTACAGCTACTATAAGTTCTTATTTATTGTGTTTATTTTCTACTACCGCTTCCCTACCCCTAGAAAGTGAGTTTCCTTGACAATGAAAATCCCTGTACATTTTTACTGATGTAAACCCAGAACCTAGAATAATACCTAGCACATGGTAGTTTCTCTATATATATCTGGTGAACAAAGGAATATCTTTTTCTTCTGAAATAATATGCTTAGCAATGAAAATATTGAATCTACCAGCCCCATAAGGCCAAAAGCAGTCACAAGTAGTGGCCATGTCTGCACCACAGATGACTGATTCCTCTGTGGAATGGTAATTTCCACAGAAATTAATTAAACTAGTATGAACATATTAACTGAGAATGTTATTATTAATATGGCACTAAATTTTTTCTTTCTCCTATCTTTCCTTAAGCATTATAAACCTCCCAGTTGATACATTTCAGTGGAAGAAGACAGAAATGAGAATTAGCAGATGAGCTTACAGTTTTAAAGTGTACTAAAAGCCAAAATTCTCTAAAACAATGCTATTTGGTATTTCTTCATTACTTAAATAAATATCAATATGGAATAAGTGTTGTGGTGTAAAAAAAAAACTTCTCAAGTATATGTTATTAATAGCGACTATTCTTGGGGAGCTCAATATGAATCCGAATACTATGTAACATTATTTCCTTACGGTGCATGTTGGGCTATGAAGACATGGCAAATAGTAATGTGATTTTCCCCTCTGAGTTCTAAGCCAATAAGAGATAGTCCCTGAATATGGACAGATAGAAAGCAAATATCATTGGGAACAAAATGTAGGGAGAGAATATAACTTAACCCATGGCTAATATCAAGTACCCTTCCAGTCATGTACCACACACACACACACACACACACACACCACCCTGCCCCCGTCTAGCCCTTAGGATCATCCACTGAAGAAGGAATTTGCTAAGCAGATATTTTTATCAGGCCAACTAAACAGAAAACACTGCTGAGCCACAATAGTGGGAAAGAGAGATCTGGAGCTGTGGAACTCTGGAGCCATCTCTAGAAGACAGGATGGGATGGCTACAAGGTGTGCTTATCTCATGGGGGCAGGAGAGAATAGAAATACTCATGCAGAGACAGGTGGATTCGAAAGATAGGAAGGAAAGCCCAAGCCACACATGCCTAGGTCCTCTCCTAAGTTCATGGATCAAATAAAGGATTCCTTTATTCTTGGAGAGAAGTTTGTGAGAGAAAGAGAAAAGGTGGGAAGACTTCTTTAAAAAAGAAAAAGATTGATTGATTGATTGATTGATTGATTAGAGAGAGAGAGAGACACGGGGAGACAGGCAGAGGGAAAGATATAAAAACTCAAGTGGACTCTGTGTGGAGTGCAGAGCCCAATTCTGGGCTCCATCTCAAACCCTGAGATCATGACCTAAGTTGAAACCCAGAGTTGGACACAACCGACTGAGCCTCCCAGGCACCCCATCGTCTTCGCAGTACCTGCAATCACTGGAAGATGGTTCTGTGAGATGTAATAGAAAAAAAAGAGAACCCAATTATGCATACCCAATTTCTTGCCTATTATAAACCAGAGGACACTGAACTGGCCTCAGAATCTTACTTGAGATCTCTAAGTCCAGATAATGTATTTTCTACCACCCTCATTTATACATGGATATATACACAGTACTCCTTCAGATTTGAAGTAGCATATGTTTGCATCACCATCTCCACCAGCAAACCAATCCCCCTGAACCATCTTTTTGCTTTTCCTGCCTGCTTCAAGAAACCTTACATTCTGGGAGTTTCAGATGAAATATCACAACATTTGTTGTCATTGTAAAAGATCATTTAATATTCCGTGGGCACATGCCATATGTTTTGAAGGAAGATGATAAGTACTGTTTTGTCACTTTTTCTTGGCAAAATGCAAAATGGAGTGAAAACAAAGACACTTTCCATACATGAAGCTTTAAGAAAATATTGGGAAAAATATTGCAAACCGAGTTACAATGTGCCACTTCTGAATTTTATTGGTTAGAAAAGTTCACAGTTATTCTCTTACCACTTTACAATAGATAGTTGTTCACACAGAGCCTTGGCCAACATAGCACTACATCTTATGGAAATATGTGTGGTCTGCTCAATGAAGGAAAAGGACCTGTTTTTCCAACTTATGATAAATTCAGCACACAGTTATTTTCTTAAATAAAAGCAACTACCCCCTAGACTTACACTAGGGAGTGAATTGTGACAATGTAACACATAGGCAAGTGCTCTGCAATGGGATTAAGGTTCACACCATAGAATTAAATGCTTTAAAATAGCACTGTTAATATCCGAGGGGATAATAAAGAGAAACACCAAGTAATATATAATCACAGTATCATACTAGATAGAAAATCAATGGGAAAACAAGGTAACTTTTCCATAGTAGTCTGTTCACACGGTGGCAGTAGTGAATGGAATTGCAAAATGTCTGGCAACGTTACGATTTAAATGTTTTAGTCACTCATCAGACACACCACACACAACTATCATATAACTAGAATTAAAGAAATACTGATTAGAACATTTTGGATAGATGATATGCTGCATGTTGTAAGTGCCCTAAGCAACACCACAAAGCACTGATCACTAATGTTAAGGCAACACATGCAAGTTCTCTCAGTCGAATGAGAATCACTCTTGAAGGGTGAAGATCAACTTTGATTCCATTCAGTTGTTATTAATCTCTAAAATATTTATTTGGTTACAAATCATATTCTGAAATAAATAACAGCAACCACTTAGTTCTAAGTGAAGGTGTCCCTCACTCTGAAGCATCTTCAGAATACAACTGAATCATTGATGCTGAATCACCCTTTTTCCCTGCAAGTGGTGCATTGTATGGAAAGGAAGTGTTTTGCCCTTTCCATGGAAAGGAAAGGAAGTGTTTTGCCCTGGTTTTTACAGCTATGAAGTGGGCTTAGATCTAAGGAAACTTCCATCTCAGCACCTTAAACGAGGCTGATGCCAGGAGAAAAGTGTGGAAAGATCATTCTGAAACAAGTGCCTGAGACTAGAACACATGGTTCCTATTGCACTGTGCCCAGGAGCTGCCCCGAAACATCTACACTTTCTTCTCTGGGCAAAGCCTGTGTGACATTTGGAGGGGGAGTCATATTTATTGTGCCAGGTCTTCTAGGATCATTGACCCTTTTCTCCTTGATAATCCATCTCTCTGGGATGTAGGATTAGTCAAAAATGTGATGTTGAGGAGCGGGGGGAAAGACCAATAAAAAAAGAAAATGTGTTCAAATAATACAAAAATAATCATTTGCTTTAATTTTCCTGAATATCAAACTACAACTGGAAAACATCAAAAGATACCCAGACATTGAGATTGTATTTTTATTTCCTTCAATTTTAGAACCTTAATAAAGAATGTAGAGAAGGTATCCTAGCTAAATGGATTTTTTTTTTTTTTTCTGTGTGTGTTTGACTGGCTGTCCTGGCTAGAGCTGACTTCTTACAAGTTGCTTTGCCAGACATAACAGAGACAGGCACAATCACTGTGATTAGCATCATGTGAGGAATAAACAGTCTGTGGCTGAGCCAATGGGCTCAAATAGCTTCCTAACCTATGTTTGACCACAACATGTAATATATCCAGAAATTTGCTCAATTACATACGTGGTCATTTTCTCTCATCCTCATCATATCCTTTGCAGTTTCAGAACATGTATGGCTAACAAATATCGACTGTAATTTTTATTCAGTATAGGTTGGAGCATATTGTGTCTGGTGTAATGCATGTCACTGAATATTTTATATGTTGGAAAGCCATGCCTATTGCTTTTTATCCCCCATTAAATTTTGGATATCGGGAAAAAATATGTATTAGATATCTATGAGCTAAGCTTTGATGTATTCAGCTGTAGATTTTCTGAATTCACAAGAAAAACCATATTTTCAATGCAATAGGTTATAACATATAAGGATATTCATATATACAAGCATCTATAGAATATTTAAGCACTAATTCAAGTCGCTTTGTTGAGAAATGTATCAAATCTAAAGAGTAGTTTTATGTACTCAAATTTGCATATGTTTCTAGTTTCTTGAGCAGTATTTTATAACGCATGTAGTTAAAGAGGTTCTTATCAACTATTAGCTGATCCTAGAAGAACCTAAAAGACACTCCAGGAAACTGGCACCTGTCTGCTAATTCAATGGGGGCATCTCCATTCAGTTACAATCAAATGCATGCCACTCAATTAAACTCACATTCTTATTCTCATCATTTGCAGAGTGAATGCTGATCAGAGCAGCTGTAATGCTGAGAGTAAATCTACTTTGGAGTTTGGATTTAAAGAAAAGTTCCTGACTTACTTGTTAAACTAATAAAAATGACTATGAGGAAAAAAGTGGACTCCGTGTAAACATATTGGATAAGAAACACCTTGGGTAATAATAACCTAAGTGAGCTAGCAAATCTCTTACAAATGTATAGAAATAATTGACTCAAATATTAAAATAAATTTTTGATATGATAGTACAGAATTAAAACAAGTTGAAATTAAAGAAACAAACTTTAAATTACTGGTCATTCTTTTCGAAGTATGCTTTATCCCAAGTATCTTGAGAAAAAAATGCGCCCAAGATTGATCTTCACCTCACAAAGAGGATTTGGGGAGGGGGGTGGAATTGATAAGCTGGGAAAATCCATCCACGAGTATGCAATTTTCCTGATAGGCCATGTTTCCAGTGATCACCAAGTAGCCATTGTTTAAATTCAAAATGATCATTTTCATGAATACTTACCAGAAAGTTTGAGTATATCCCAGTCTTTGAAACCTCACCACCATCACCTCCACCTTTATCTAGCAAAACTCAAACCTATAGATTAACAGGGAAGTGCTAAATCCCTTGATCTGGGTGTGTCGATAATTCCATTGGAAGCAAAAAGACAGAACACGATTCTTGTGTTAAGTATCTTATTGCTTCTAATAAACAAGTTAAACATTTTATTTCTGACCTTTTGAGGATATTGTTAATGCTGATAATATGTGATTGCCATTGCTACCTAAGGGTCCAGTTTCTCACCCAGATGTCATGCCTCCCTTGGCAGAATGGGTTCATCCAGCTGCAGGTACTTTAAGCTCTTCAGGGACAAGATGTCACATAAGTTTAAAATATTAGTGTTATCTTTCTAAATGAAATTGTTCTTATCAGTTAGGTGAAAGACGCTGGAGAGGAGGAGGGCTAATTGAGGAAGCAGAGTTGCTGATGGAGACTGAGGCTACAAGACAGGAGAGTTCGTTCAAGTTCCAGCTCTGTCTCCAACGAGCTGCGTTATCCTGGGTAAAAACCACATAACTTCTTTTGTCCTCATTTTCCTCTTTTTTTTTTTTTTTTTTTTTAAATGAGAGAATTGGGTTAGTACAGGGTATCAGCAAACTGTTTCTGTAAAGGGCCAGACGGCAAATATTTTGGGCTTTGCAGGTCAGATATGATTTCTGTCACATATGCTTCTTTGCCTTTTTTTTTTTTCCCCAGAAATGTAAAAACTATTCTTAGCTCACAGGCCATTCCAAAACAGGCGGCAAGCTGGTTTTGGCCTGTAGGCCATTGTTGGCTGATCCCTGAATTAGAGAATAACTTCTGTTTCTCATAGAGCCAAAATTTAAAGATGCTATGAGTAACCATGACTAAATCATTCTTTTACAGAATAGGCCCAAACTTTAATACCAGGGGATCCTGATAACCAACAAAAGAGAATGTCAACACCATCTCAAAAACGATTCAAACTCTCAAATTCCTGCAAAACTTTCAATCAAGCGAACATTTGTCAATCCTTACATTTCAGATAATTGTACACCTACATACAGAAGGTGTTCTTTATTCCACATGGATGACTTCTTATCCTAAGGGATAAATATTATTTGTACAGAAACAATATAACAAGATGAAAGCAATCCCTGTGTCAAATGTGGCTTGCAAGATCAACTCACCAGTATATCAACAGTACATTACATCACCATTGGCAGCATCCCAAAGTGAAAGGCAAATGCCCAGGGTGGCTTCTGATCTTTTGCGGTAACATGGATGGTCTCTGATCACTAATAGCTCTACTGACCCTTTGGAGAAACAATAGATAAAATCTCTGTATACTTATTCTAATTTTTTAAGAAATGGAAGGAAAACTAGCATTTATAAACACCTATACGTGTCAATCTCTTCAAATACATGGATAGTAATAATAGCAAATATTCATAAAGTCTCCCTATGAGCCAGACATTTCTGCAAATAGGTACTAACTGTTATAGAGTCAGTTATATGTTATATGTACTAACACATTAAAACCTAAAAGCCGTCCTATGAGTTAAGTATTATTATCTGCCCTAATGGGTAGATATAATTATCACTGACATTTTTACAAGGAAGGAAACAAAGAACCAGGGAATTTTAAAGGATGCAGGGCTTGAACAAGAGAGCCAGCTACCTCAAATCTCCTTTCTGTTTTCTTGTGTTTTTTTTTTCTTTCCTTTATTATTCTTCTTTTAATGAGGTGGGGACAGTATGCATGTGTGCATATACAATTAGCACAGATTAGAGCTAAAATTTGATTCCATCTAAATCCAAACCCAAGGTGCCAACTATCCCCATAATACCAAGGGTAGGACAATGGTCCAAATCCCAGGATTACTTAAAACACAGGTTCCTCTGACATACAGGTTCCACATGATTCCTAAGATAGTGCCATATTCTCAGTTAGGACTGAAATACCACCCACTATGAATCATATGCATCTGGACCCGTCAAGAACCTACTGTGGAATTTTAACCAGTACGAAGGATAATAATACTTTAAGTAAAAACTTGAAATTACGTGTGAGAAACAGTTTCAAAATGCACATATAGTTTAAAATGCTCCAGTGGATTAGAAAAACTAATGTGATAGCTCTGTGTCTAATTTGAAAACAGGAAGTAGCTTAGGTCCTCAGAGTATTATATTTCACATGCTCAAGGACCGGAGACTGAGAGCAACACTTCACTCCTAATATTCAGCTTAAAAACTTTAGAGATTAAGTTTTATTTGGGGGATCTGACTTAAGGCTTAATTTCCCTTGGGTGTGTAAAATAAAACTGATCACAAAGATCACAAACACAGTAAAAAGAGCATAGGCTTTGAACCCAGTCAGACTGGGGATTGAATCTCAACATCGTCACACGCTCTCTACGAGCTTACATGTATTGCTTGGTCACTATGACCCTTAGCCTCCTCTTCTGTAAAGAGGGCACAAATTACGCTTGCTTTATAAGGATAGTCTAGGATTGGAAATAATGTTGGTAGAATGCTGGTACACGATAGGTATTCAGTAAAGAATAGTTTTTATTGCTAATTCGATTCATGGAGGTTTGACATGTTGTGGCAAAGGCTTAATATTTGTGTAATGCAACCAGCCCTCCCCATATAAGTGTTACAACCTCGTGATTGTCTACCAATAATTATTCAGTTCCCCCAAATATACGTCATGAAACCTACTATAGAAAATGTTGCTCTAGAAACTAAACTACTTCAGAATATTAACTAAAACTAGCAGGAAAATCTTCTAAAAAGTATAATAGCACAAAGTAACTTCTTGTGCAAATTGAATGATTCTGTGGGAAGATTGTAGACAGCTGGGTGTTACCAATCCAAAACTTCACACCATCCATTTCTCATGGACTTGGGCAATAAGATTGCTGTTTGCTAGTAACACACTCTTAGACTTTGTTGTAGCAACTACCGGAACTCAAAACTAAATTATATATTCAATCTGAGTAATTCCACCTAAGACATTAGGATACAACTCTTCCTTTGTCCTTTCATTTACCTTTTTTTTTTTTTTTTTTGGTTTGGAATACTTTCAACCATGAAAAATTTGCAAGTACAATACAAGAAATAAATAAGTATTCTCTGAGCCATTTGAGAGTTTGTTTACCGACATGATTCCCCATCACTTCTGAGTGTTTTATTATGAAGTGTATACAAAAACAATTCTTTTATATAACCTCAATAAAACCATCAAAGTCAAAAAATTAGATTGATACATTACCATAATCAAATCCACAGATTTCCTTCAAGTTTCAACAATTATTTCCATAATATCCTCAGGAATGAAGGATGTCCAAAATGATGCATTGCATTAGTTGTTATGTATCTTTGGTCTCCTTCAGTCTCAAACACCTCGTCATTTCTTCCTTGATTTGCATAACTTTGGCAATCTTGAATAATATAGGCCAGTTTTTAGAAGGTCTTTCAATTTGGGTTTGTCTGATATTTCTTTATCAGATGGAAGTGATTTTTGTATGTTTGTTGTGTTGTGTTTTGTTTCTGGCATGTTACAGAAGATATGCTATATTCTTCTTTTTTTCATCTTAACAGGTGGTACATGATTTTGAGTTCCGTTATTGCTGATACTATCTTTGATTATTTAATTAGGGGAGTTGGCCAAGTTTCTCCACTGTAAATTTCCTTCTTTCCTCTTTGATTTACTAAGTATATGGGGAGAGATACTCTGAGATGAGGTAAATATTCCATTCCTTGTCGAACTTTTACTCACTCCTGAGTATCCACTGATTTTGACAAATGGTGATTTTCTAGTTTAATCAGTCCTTCTGTATGTCAATTCTAATTCAATCATTTCTTATTGTTTTAAAATTTAATTTTTCGAATTTGTGTTTAAATTCTAGTCGGTTAACATATAGTGTAATATTGGTTTCAGGAGTAGAATTTAGCGATTCATCGCTTGCATATGACACCCAGTGCTCAACACAATAAGTACTCTCCTTAATCAATCATTCCTTTGGGCCACCTAGGTGGCTCAGATATTTAATCATCTGATTCTTGATTTCAGTTCAGGTCATGATCTCAGGGTGGTGAGATCGAGCCCTGCATTGGGCTCTATGCTCAGTGAAGAGTCTGCTTGAGACCCACTCCCTCCCTCTCCCTCTGCTTCTCTCCTTGCTCATTCTCTTTCAAATAAATAATTTTTTTAAATCAATTATTCCTTCTACGTTTATCAGGGAAAGTGCTCTCTTTCTTTGAGAGCACTCTCAAATATTCTTTGAGCACTTCCTTAGTTTCTAAGGAAGATGTTCCTGGGTTATCTTATACTTGCTCAGCCCAACCATAAAACCTGCTGTTTGTCGAAGGAACTCTGTTCTTTTTAGTGGAGAATGATATGTAAATAAACCAAGATCTGAGCCCTAAATGTGCTCCTCATTGTTAGAGTATCATCACTTCCAGAACCATATACTTATGATCAACATCATAATGATGATAAACATCAAAAAGTTTATTCCAATTTTCTCCCTTTTCATATATTGAACACCATTCCCTAGTCACAGGAAACCTAGATTCTGTTATCCTTATTATATTAACTAGTATAATCAATATGTTATCCTTACCACATTTATTACTGTAATCCCTCCTGTACATAAACATCTCCTTATCCAGGCTCTAACATCACACTCTGGGCCACTGCCATTATCCACCGACAAGGACATCCTTTGTCAGTACCCACAGGTTTTGACAACTCATGCAAGGCTGTCTCTGCCTCCACCCTCCTCCTCCCAAACCCATCAAGACACCTACCTTGATCAGCCCCACATGATAGTTTTTGGACTGAATTATTCAGGAAGGAAAGAAGACAGGAAGGCAGGCAGAAAAAAAAAAAAAAAAAAAAAACTCCTTGCCTTTTTACTTGGATTTTTATGTGGGCTTTATTCTTATTTCAATTCAATACATATGAATCTCTCATAAACTGCCTTATATCCTATTTGAAAGGTATAAACAATATAAAATGATGCAAACGAAAGTTTCAGTTGGAAGAATTCCAGAACAGTTTTGAACAGTATGAAAGTAGAGTCTTAATCAGATCTGCATTTTAAGACCTCTTAGAACATGAAAGTCTATTTTCAGTAACATACTCTACTCCACAAAAGCCAAGGCAGATAAAAGGAATGGCCCCAGGAACGTTAGTGGCACTTTTGATTCCACACACCTTCTTGCTCACACAGATAGTGTGTACTACTTGTGTGATCCTAAGCATTTTGCTTAATGTTTCTATGGGCTGATTTCATCATCCATGAAAGGGAAAAAGGTTGCTCCCTTGCCAACCTCACAGGAATGGCATTTTGATTTTTATAAAGCACAGACCAGCTTGAACTCCTCAGCAGTAGTCCGTATATTCCGAGCTTGAGATCTGGAGAAAACACACCATCACAAATCCATGGAGCAGAGATCCTTGTGGATTTAGGGCTGAGGGAAAGAATAATTTCTCAGTCTTTATCATACGATGGGTGCAGCCCTATGCAATCTACTACCACCTTAAAGGGAAGCTGTGCAGGCCTTGGGTGGGCAATGGCCTCCAATAGGAGACAGAAGGCCATGGTTCAGGGAGGCAGGTACAATTAGGTGGATAGGGCCCTGGATATGCCTACCTTCATGCTGTCTACCAGATGTAGATAGCAAAGGTAGGAATCAGCAGTCCTGCCTCCACCTCCCTGGTCTACAGTTATGACATAATTAGGAGTAATTAACTCTAACTGAGCTTAGCTTTTTCATGGCACATTATGGGGTGAAATGAAATAACATATGGAAAGATCTCATTTATGTTAGGCTCTTAATAAATATTTCTATTCTAAAAAATGTTCTTATCTGATGCTTTTAAAAAAAAAATGTACAGGTTTGTTTATAGAAGCACTATTTATGGTGGCAAAAAACCAAAACCAAAACCAAAACGACCCACAAAGCCAGAAATAAAGAATTCCCATCAATCGGATAATGAGTGAATAAATTCTGGTATCATACCACTGATACCAGGCAAATAAAACACCATATCACAACAAATTGAATGAAGAAGCAGGTATACACATTTGGTCATCTTCCACTTAGCCAGACATTAAAGAGATTTGCAAAAAATATAAAACAACATCACTCTTTCTGTTGATTTTTGTTCTCAAAAATATAGGCAGTTTTCATGAAATGTATTAATTATTTTAGCATGTATGGATTTATTACTGTTATTTTAAATGAATTAATACATAGATGTTATATAACCGTTTTCATCAAATAAGGATCATAAGGAAACTACAAAATATTTTCTCATTGAGCTATGATTGACATTTTAGATTCAGGGATAAGAAAACTACAGATTTAATTTAAAAAAAAAAGAAAAACTTAGTCCTATGGAAAAATTAGCTCAAGACCTGAATGAACAGACTTCCAGAAAAGAAAATCCAAATGACCACTAGTTACATAAAAAGATTTCTTTATTTTTTTTTTAATTTTTTTTTTAATTTTTATTTATGTATGATAGTCACACAGAGAGAGAGAGGCATAGACACAGGCAGAGGGAGAAGCAGGCTCCATGCACCGGGAGCCCGACGTGGGATTCGATCCCGGGTCTCCAGGATCGCGCCCTGGGCCAAAGGCAGGCGCCAAACCGCTGCGCCACCCAGGGTTCCCTCTTTATTTTTTTTTTAAGATTTTTTATTTATTTATTCATGAATGACAGAGAGAGAGAGAGAGAGGGGGGCAGAGGGAGAAGCAGGCTCCATGCAGGGAGCCTGACATGGGACTCTATCCTGGGTCTCCAGGATCAGGCCCTGGGCTGAAGGCAGTGCTAAACCACTAAGCCACCTGGGCTGTCCCATGAAAAGGTTTCTTAACCTAACCTTTGAAGTAATATAAAACCAATTATTTTACCAGCAGCTATGAAAGTTTCTAGTTACTAAAAATTATTCTCTAACAAAACTAAACCTAATTTGAATCTAGAGATAAATAAAGAGAGGATTTCCCCAGTTATTTACACCAGAGGGTTACATGGGGTTACATTGCCATTGAGTGGTAGAGCTGGACTTGAAACCCACCACTAAAATAAAGTAGTTACCAAATAAGCAGGTGCCCCGATGATCACAAGAACACATTTCTTACACTCATTCATGGAAAATTGCTTAGAATACTTGGCCGGTAGTACCTTCGAGATTGCTGTAAAAATTAAAGAAAGACTCACATACGAAAGTGATTTGGTAACTACATAAGTGTGGGAAATCATCCTTTGTTTTAGAATTGTTTTCAGCCAAAGAACCTGCAGTGAGTATTTTGGGCTGCGATGTATTTCAGACCCGGCAGGGCTAGAGAAAAAAGCCCAGGTTCCTGACTAAGCAGGTAGTACTGAGGCCCCACTGGTGAGAAAGAAATGACTGTCCAATCAGAGGCTGCACAGTGATATTCAGGCTATTCAACAGTGTATATGGCCCATCCTCAGAGAAACATAATAGTGCAATACTAAATTCAGAGCACAATGTTGTAGGGAAGAAGAAAATTCAGGCAGAAAATAAATGATAACCACTTCGGGGCGTCTTTGACCATAACTTTGGAAGACAGAGGGTTAAAATGCCTTCGGATGTTGCTTGTGCCCATATATCCTGGCTGCCTAATTCATGGCTTTGAGAACCACAACTTGCAAATTTCCAGGTACCTGGGGACATTCTGTGCCATTAATTTGGGAGCAGTACTCCCTTTGCAATAAGTAAGAAATCTAGGGGAAAAATTAATGGCAGGGTATGGCCTTTACTCAGTTGAGCATAGACAATAGTGGCTTGTGGTGTAAGGAGGAGACGATTAATTGCAGCCTCGGTGTCTGTGCCAAATTCCCAGGTCTAGCCACAGAAATATTTGTTCACTTGAGAAAGAAAAAGACAGCAGAGGGAAAGGCACCTATGACTCATTCCTAACGAAAGTGTGTTCAGTTAGCTGTGGACTAAAATCCTTTGTAACTGAGTATTTGCATATCCAGACACCGTCAACAGTTGAGGGTATTGCTGTCCCAAATCAAGGATTTAACGTGATTCTGAAGATTTTAGCTTTTCCCCTCTAGAAAGTCTTACACAGCAGAGTACCTGTGGGTTTGGTAATTGAAAGATATTGCACTACACTGCAAACAAAATTTCACTCTTCTAAAAGATGTATTTCAGGAATCCCCTTAAAGATTTTTCCATTTGTTTATGCAATAAGAACTTCTATTGTGTGTGCCTGCTTTTATAAAGGAAAAATCAGCTAATCCAATCTCCTATAATTACTTCTTATCGTGTACTGTATCATTGACTTTCCCCGGAAGCTACACCTAAGGTATGACGAAGTAAGAGATACTGGCTTGAGAGATCTGAATCAGGAAATACTAGGACAAATTGAGATGGACTCTCTCTTTGTGCCACTGCCTCACTTCTATTCAAACAGGAAATAGGATGCCTCCAATTTCACTGATTACCAGTTTCAGTATCAACTTATCAAGACAATGATAGGCCCTTTACAAATGTTCCTCTAATGTTATTTTCCCAACAGAAGTAGAGGCTGACCTGGAGTTCTTGGAGCTATTGTAAAAGAGCACATTGTATTTGCCTACTAACTCCTCTAGCCATGCTAGCTGGCTGCTTAATTTAATGTAATTGAGCCTTTGCCCAAAGAGCTCTGATAGCATGTTTAAAACTGGGCATTCCTGTGCTCTCTCAGAGTTTGGATCCATTTCAATTCACTTATCTGGTGCCTCATGTCAGTAAAGTTGATCCCCCTGTTACCGTTAAACTTCCCCAAGAAACCCAGGGCCAGCACAGGTGGAAAGCAGAATGGATGTGCCTGGTTATCTCTACGGCCAGCTCTGTGCAATGGGTGATTCAAGATCTTCAGGAAGAATGCAAAGTCACTGCCACAGTGACTCAGGAAGAATGCAAAGTCACTGCCACAGTGACTCTAGTTGAAAGACCAGAGGTTTTCAAAATGTCATTAGTATTTTTATTGCTAGCCCTGTTGGCTTTGTCTCAAATTCCTCAAAAAATCTATAGTCTCTCATCTGAGATTCCACAACAGGCTGTGCTGCAATGTCATGCTACAGGGGAAAGGGGGGCAAATGCTCAAGAGAGACGTGACAAGAAAAACATGGTTCTCAGAATGGTGGGGAAAGACATGCGTTGGGTGGGGAAAACACTTGATTTGTAATCTGGTGATTTGGCTTTAAATCCAAGATGTGTTACTTTATCAGGAACTGATAAAGCTTCAGCTTCTTCCTTAAAATGTGAGCAATTAAACCTCCCTCTCATGATTGTTAATTTTATTGAAGATAAAATATGTGAAAGTGTTTTGTAAATAGTTAATGTTTGTATTAATTAATTAATTAATTAATTGTACTAACACAAAAATGTTATGTCACTATCTTGCGGTTTTAGTGATGCTATTGAAAATTAGAGTGTAGGGGGCTGCCTGGGTGGCTCGGCGGTTTGGTGCCTGCCTTCAGCCCAGGATGTGGTCCTGGGGTCCCAGGATGGAGTCCTGCCTTGGGTTCCCTGCAGGGAGCCTGCTTCTCCCTCTGCCTGTGTCTCTGCCTCTCTCTCTCTCTCTCTCTCTCTCTCTCTGTCTCTCATGAACAAATAAATAAAATCTTAAAAAAAAAATTAGAGTGTAGGACCATGAAGTCACACGATGTCAAGACTAGAATATTCCTGTCAATGGCCTTGCTTTAATCTGCCTCACTTTGTAAATGAGACAAAGTCCTATTTAACAATCCTTTATTGTGCTTTCCTGAGCCAGGCCCTGTGCTAGGGGAGTGTTCCAGTAAGACCTAGGACAAGGAAGCATTTGCCCAAGATTTTATAACTAGCGGCTTCAGAACTGGGAATAAAATCAATAGAATTCTCATCTCCTGAGCTCCTGCTCAGGGCACTTTGCTTTCACCGCCTCTGCATTAAGGCCTTCCCACCTGCCTAAATTCACAGGAATTAGATTAAAGTTCTTTTAACACTTTAAATATACCAACCACTGCCTCCTTCAGACAAATGCCTTTTCGTGCCTCAATTAATCTGGCCTAATTCAGAACCCAATGGACACGGGAAATGCCTGGTTGCTCATTATAGTGGCTAACATACCTTCTCTCCCTGTCTAGCCCTTGTTTTCTTCTGCTCTTCCAGAATCCAAAGATGCTAAAAGCCTTGGACCAGCCCACTCATACATACACACCCCCTTGCATGAAACTTTTCAGCCACAGTGAATTTTTGGAACACTTTGTATCCTTCCTTACTTTTGCACAAATCTCCAATTCCTGAAGGGCCATTCTCTCTCTTCTCTATATGGCAAACTATTCATCAATCAGATCCACTGCCAACTCTTCTGTGAAGCTTTCCCAGGCTTATCCATACAGGTCCACTCTTAAGAGCACTTTGTTATGGTTACTATAGCATTCAGCATAGTGTATCATAATTATATTTTTCTATGTCTGTCTTGCTGATTTGTGTACTGATTCAAGAAACATTTACTGACTTCCATACTGTGCCAATCACTGAATTGGCACCAGGGACTCAAGTATCAAAAGGTAGATTCTTGGTCTTTAGGGAATTTTCAATTGGATTACTGATTTGAGGGAAAAATATATGTGTGAACATCTTAACACATTGGTGTACACTCTGGTAAGCTAGAAAACTGAAAGCATGCTGCAAGCTTGAGTTAAATAAACGTTAGCGTTAACATGGATATTCACACATATGTATTGAACCCTCAGAAGTAGACAATTATCACCACCATAGACGAGAAATTCTAAAATATTTATCCCTGGGCCTGACCTCTTTTTGGAGCTCTAGATCTGGGTATCTGGCTACCTCCCAAGCATCTTCATTTGAAAATCTCATTATAATATTGAACTTATCATGTCTAGAACTAAATTCTATCATTAATATTCCCTTTTCTCTCTCTCCCCCACCTGGTTTCTTATTTTCTACTTCACTTAAAGACACCACTGGATGCCTAGTTTCTCCAACAGAAACTGTAGTGATTCAACATTCCACTCGCTCCCATATTACCACATCCAAAGGGTCATGATAACTGCACCATTCTGAGTGGTTCTTCTATATGCCACCTACTGTGACTTTAGCTGGGGTGCTCACCATATCTTCACAGATTATTTCACAGTGTCTCCTATAACTTTGTCTTATTTCTCTTCAACACAATTTGCATATGGGGAAAGAGCAAGACTTTTTGAAGATGTAGATAATGTTTCTCAGCTGCTAAAAATCTTTCAGTGGCTACCCATATCTTCAAAATAAATTCTAATTTCTAGAATAGTATTCTAAGCCCCCATATTTGGCCCCTTCTACTTCATCCTTGGACTGTCAATTCAATAAATGGTCTTTACCTTCCAGCCATACTGAATTACATTGATTCCTCCCCAGCAAATCACAGTGTCCCTTGGCAGATCATGATTTTAAATTCAAATACACTTCACTTCAATTCAGACTTCCAAGTTTCTCTTCCAGAGAGACTTAGGTACCCCTCTTTGAACTTCTTTAGCATCCTGTGTCTGCATCTATGATAATATTTATAACCAATTATTATAATTTACTCTCTTAATTTTCTGTATCCATGCTTGCTTAGTCTTCCTCCCTCTTTGACTTTCTCTAGGTCAACTATATGGTTGGTGCTCACTAAATATTCATTGAATCGATGAATGAAAGAATGAATGTTATACGAATCAACAAATGTGGCAAAGTTTTCAACCAGTTAAAATGATGTCATTTAACAAGTTAATAGATGTTTGCATTATCTAATTGATTTAATTTCAGAAGTAAAGGGAAACATTCCCAATTGCCCCATAAAAGTAGATTATGATATATAGATAAAGTAACAAATAAAGTAAAATAAAATAAAAATAAACAGAGTGGCAGTAGACTGTATCAAATATGAAGTGAAACAAAGCTCTTTCTTGGTTCTAGTCTCATAAAAAACAGCTTTGTGGTGAACAAATTCTATATAAGAGGTCAGTAATTTTTTCTGTAAAGGGTCACATATCGTCTGTGTCACATATTTTTCTTTGTTTTTCTTTTTTTATACAACCTTTCAAATGAAAAATAAAAAATTTTATCAAAAACAGGCTGCTCCTGTCAAATTTGGCCTCTGGACTATAGTTTGTACCTCTAATCCATATAATTATATATGAATAACTAGACCCACAGTAAGAAATAAACAAACAAAAAATCATGGTGCACAAAGTTCCCTGAAGATATGATTGTGGATGAACTTATAACCTTAGACTCCCTAAATAACCACAAGCAATAAGTTCATCAAGCCACTGATGGATTTAGTCAAAACAAACCGGGGAAAGTACATGAATCTACAAATTCCTAATCATTTTCATGTATCAATTTATAAACTTGTCTGGTGAGTTTAACAGGGACCTTAAAAACCAACAAATCCACTTGTTGGTAGACAAGGAAACTGTCTTGGGATGCCCAAGAATTCCTTAGTAAACTAACTGTAAACTTTACCTTCAAGTGTGGTCTTCTGTGTCAATCTGACCTTCCATGAATCAGACTTTTCATATGTCGCTCTCACCCTTGGCATTCTACTAATAATCTTGTTTCTCTTAATCTCAAATTGTCCTACACTTGATGGTATGCATTTTGTATGCACTACTTTTAGAAGACTCTAAATAGTTGTCATGATGTTTCTGTCAGAGATATGGAAGGACCCTTGAGGACCATAGCTATGTAACCTTCAGAGTTCAACTGATCTCCGCCATGGCATTTCTCAGAGCATCTGGAAGCATATGTGGTCCAAAGAGAAAATGTAGATCAGAGATAGGGAGGAAAGACAAGGGTTTATAGAAACAAGAAAATTAATTGTGAGATCTTTAGGAAGAAATTTTAAGTTCAGAGTAAGGGAATGAGCCAGAGATTAAGGACTGAAAATTCCAGGAAGAGATTAGAAAAAAGAATGTCAGGCTGGACAAAATCAGAGAGGGATATAAACCATAAGAGACTTTTAATCACAGGAAACAAAAAGGGTTGCTGGAGGGGAGGGGATGAGGGGATGGGGTAACTGGGTGATGGACATTAAGGAAGGCACAGGATGTGACAAGCGCTGGGTCTTATATGAGACTGATGAATAACTGACCTCTACTTCTGAAACCAATGATACATTATATGTTAATTGAATTTTAAAAATTAAAAAAAAGGTTGTCAAGCTGGGAAACCCATAAAGGACCAGACCAAGGCTGTTAACAATTCCAGTATGTCATCAGGACTTGCTTCCTACTGGAGTATACATAGAGGACTATTTTAATGTATGGAACTGGGCAAAACAGTCACAGAGTTCCTCCAGCAAGTCTCTGGGGAGGGAATTGAAATACGAGCCAAAAAGATGGCTTTCCTGGAAGAACTAGGTTCTCCTTCAGCCACTACCTAAGACCCCACGTCTTTAACTCACTTACCATTAGTAATAATAATAATAAATTTAAAAGTGATTTTGATTCTCCGTTACATCCTCCTCCCAAATCCTAAATGCAATGATTGGCAAGATAGAGTATTTAAAAATAGAAACAATTCTAGTCCAACATTCTAATCAGTTCAGGACTCCTTATCTTACCAACCCCTGATAATAAAGCACCCATTCAGTAACTTTGATGACTATGGATGATGAACTCACAACTCTCCAAGATAAGGGAAAATGTAGGCAAACTGGAACAAGAGATTTTTTTAAAGCAGGCTCCATGCCTAGCATGGAGACCAATGCAGGGCTTGAACTCACAACCCTGAGATCAAAACCTGAGCCGAGATCAAGAGTTGGACACTTAATCTCCAGGCGCTCGGAGATTTTTCTCTAAATTAATTGTTATTATCCCTCCTTTATGAATTTCAGACTATATCTGGTCAGCTCTGTGACTCTTGGCAAATGACTTAAGGTTCCTTTCACATAACACAACGGAGTTCAGCCAGAGCAGTGCTTCCAAACTTTAATGAGTATATAAATCACTCTGAGATGGGGTCCGAGACTCTATATTTCTAATAACTCCTAAGTGACGCTGATGTTGCAGGTCCATAGAGCACATTTGAAATAATAAGTAACCAGATGATTCTTGGGAATGCTGTAAGCTCAAAAATTCAATCACTTGCTAAGCTTTGTGACATGAGAATAAGCTCATTCCTTTCTCACATGAAAACTAGTAGTCATTCTGAAGAGGCTGTAGACATCCCCAGTCCCTTCTACAAGTAAACATTGGAATTGTTATTCCTTGAACACAAGTTGAGCCATGTATTGGTGTTCTCACTTTTACTTTTGATGACTACTTTTCAACTAAATTCTTTAGCTTGGTGGCTCACTTAGAGAGCTTCTTAAAACAAGGTCTCCCAGGCCTCTCCCTGACCCTACTTTCCAAGTTTTTGATTCAATTGGTTTGGAGTAGTGCACAAGATTTTGTATTTCAGGCAACTTGCCAAGTAATATCGATGCTACTAGTCAAGGGACCACTTGTTGAGAATTCTTGCCTTGGTTTTCTTTACAGAAACTATGGTGAATCAGATGTTGATGTTTATGTATTTGTCCAACTGAATTTTAAGTAAAAAATATTAATTTTAGCCCAATTACTGTTAACTTGTTTTTGTTTGTTTCAGGCTATTGCTCATGTCTTTATGAAAAGCACTGGATGTGGAATCAAAAATGCTAGATGCAAGTTCTGACTTTGATTTTACCAGCTCTGCAACTATTGGCAAATTTTATAATTCCTGGGTCTCCTTTTCTTTGTCTGAAAAGTGAGGCTGGGAATTCCCAGTGATTCCACAAAGGCATTTTGAGTTCTGGAATCAGACAGGGTCAGTTTATCTTTTTAGCATTATGTATATTTTAGCACAATTAAAAAAAAGTCATATGAGGACTGATATGGTGGGAGCATAGTGGGCAAGGTAGGGGATGGTGGAAATGTGCAGGAGAGGCAGTGAGGGCCCCATGGACCAGGGAAGCCCTTCCGGTTTCAACTAAGACTAATGAGAAGCCACTGAGGGGTTGGGAGCAGAGGTGACACAATCTGATTTACAGACAGAATTAGTTTTGGATTCTAACTCTACTGTTCATTAGCTTTATAATATTGATACATTGCTAAATCTCCCTTCACCTGAGCTTCCTCATCTACAAATGGAAATATTAATATCAGCTTTGTAAGTTGGTTCCAAGAATTAAAATGGGTTTTCTAGCTATGCATCTGACAAATAATATAGTCTTAATAAACTGACATTACTCAAACTAGTATTAAGATAATAGATTTTTGGGTGTTTTGTAAGCCATCAGTTCTATAGAAATGTGATGTTTTAACAAGATACGATCAAAGATAGAATCCTGTAGCATTACATTGCAGCCACAGGTTCGGGTTAATTCTCAATCCATTCTTTATTCACATTTTCAGAATCCTATTGTCTACTCCATATTTTTTCATCCCTTCTCAAGCATATCATAAGAAATGTTGTCAAACGTCTTGATGAAATCAGGATTCTTCACATGTGTAGAATTCCAGATTTATGAGTCAAAAATACTGAAATCAAATCTGATAGTCGAAACCTAATAAAACCTTGTGGAGACTTTAGCCTACTGAATTAATCATTAGATCATGTACCTGCTACTTATTCTTCCAGGTGCTCAGAAACCTTTTCTTTAAAAATCTTTTATAGGATTTTGCCAAGATTGCCGTAAAGCTTTGGTGATCTGTAATTTCTGCAATCAAACCTCTTCCCAATTTTAAAAACCAGAATTCTATTGACTCATCTTGAGTGTCCTGGCACACCCCCCGACCCCCCTTTTCCAATGCTTTCTTGAGATTTCCATTCAAACGCTGTCTTGAGTTCTATGGTTTCATTCCTCTTGGTCTGGAGAAGAACTCATCAGAGCTTTTGAGTGATTTCCCCCACCTTCTTGCTCCCGTGGCTCCACTTTGTCCTAAACCACTATGACTCCATTCTCTTCACTTCAAAGTTTAGTTACCCTGCAGAGAATAAAAAGGCAAAAGCCTGCTTAAGCAGTTTCTCTTTTACTCTATTATTTGTTAGGCTGGTACCACCACTCCCAAGTAGTAGACTAAGTCTTTTCTTATTCTTTTTACTATGTATATTAGAGTATTTTAGAAACTTCCTCCAAGAGGCTTTTCTCTAACAAGGCTGTGTTTCTGTGTGTTCACCTTTGAATGTGTTCCCATCTCAACATAACATCTCACTTGTTCTTCATGAGCCACAGGATGCTCCTTTTTTTCACACTAATCAAGGCCACTTGCCATTTACCATCAGACCACTTCTCACCTGGACCTCTCCATCCCTCCTGGGGTTTTATCTATCAGGATCCTCATCCCTGAAGGTATTGAACAGGTATTGAACTTCACTTTTCAAATATTGAAGGCACATGTCTCATCATTCCTCTCACCACTTTCTAGACTCTAAGATGACAAGTCCATTTTATTCTACAGCTCTTTCCATAAAGAAAGCTTCCTTATTGCTAAGAATTACATCCAGAGTAGTGGTTTCCCCTGTTATTTCCTTAATTTGTGAGCAATAAAATCGTTTATAGGGTAAGTCAAGAATTTATCAGAAAATTTACATCTGGACAGAGAGATGGCCAGTGAGTACCAGATGTATTGCAGGTATTTGGTAAACATCTGTCGAATTAATGAGTGAATGGATGGAGGAAGAAGAGTATATAAGTCATGTGCTCTTCCTAAGCACATTTCCATGAGCTCTTCCTGAGTTTATCACCTCTGTGCAAATGGAACACCACAAAGGATGAATCTGGAGAAATTATAGTGATACATTCTAACTTATCAGAAATAAATTTCTTATACAGTTAGATCAAAATGTATTTTCTTCTTTAGACACTTCTAGACAACTCCAAACTGGAGTCCTGCCTCAGAATCATTGTCTGAACTCTTACTGAGAACTCATTTGATAAATAAGATGCAGCTCTACTCCCCTTTCCCACCCCACAGTGTCCACTCATATTTACGAATACTCAGTCTTCCCGGATTTCATGAAAACTGCCAACCTTTCTCACTTCAGGATCGAGAGGAAAATCCCATTTCTCTTCTGCTGGGTCTCAGCCTCATTACAGATAATTATCAGTGTGATCTGAGGGTTTTGGGAAAGTAGATTGGAAGAAATGCAAGGAGAGCTGATTGTGACTAGAGCACTGAACTTGAGGGTCAGAAGTAGAACAGTTCCTGGGAAAGTCAGGAACAGTATAGAGACACAAGTAGCTGAATTAATGAGGAAGTGAATAAACAGAGTCTAGTTTTCCAGCATGTCCACACAGCACTAAGGTGCCAGGATCATGTCAGAACTGAAGTAGATGAGAGTAAATAAGGCTCTATAGTTACCAGTGAATGAAGAATCATGGCCAGGAGTTTTGTAGATGTCATCAACGAGGAGATATTAGAGGCTGCTCAGAGG
Source organism: Canis lupus dingo (assembly GCF_003254725.2). Lineage (NCBI taxonomy): Eukaryota > Metazoa > Chordata > Mammalia > Carnivora > Canidae > Canis > Canis lupus. The sequence goes on from NC_064254.1 coordinate 57,090,004, forward strand.
GAAGACATAAAACCTCAAAGGACTGGACAGTTTTTGCCCAAATGTAAAGGTGTAATAACCTGGGAACGTGAGCAGCCTCAGCTAGAGAAGAAGCATGGCCCTCCAGAAAGAGCCCATTTGTGGTAGTGAATGGATGGCCAAAAGGCAGCGAGAAGACTGGAAGATTACAAGGCCCCAAAGTTTCCAACAGCCTTAGTTGAGCAGACCCTGATGTTTGGGAGGGAAAGTGACCTCAGATTATTCCACCAGTAAATAGGAGAGCAAACTCTGAGACTCCAGTCTTTTGACTTAATCCAGTGCTCTTCCTCCTATACCACATTGTCTCTTTCTCATAGTTTCCCTTCTTCTTCCACCTCTTCCACCTTCCCAAATCCAGAGAAACCATCTTCACCCATCCCTGTTCCTGCTTCTTCTCCCCCTTCTGCTCTCCACTCAGAGGGTGAGATTAGGCTTCTGAGGGCCTATTCCACTGTTGCCGGTATCTTGTTACTCCTACTTTCCATCCCATTTCAGGAAGAAGGAGTCAAAGTAATTATGAAAGCCCATATCTATCTATAAGCTTGTCCATTTATCTTGGTGATTTCATATAAAAAGATAATTTAAAAAAAGTCTGAAGCTGAAAGTACATAATAATAGATGGTTAACACTGCTATTAAAACTGGTACTTTTTCTGATTTTCCCCACTGTTTTGTTTTTTTATTAAACTCTGGAAGGAAAAAGAAGGACATGCATAAATGCGCAGAGATGGAGACAAGGTGCCTTCTCAGAAGAGCTCACCAGGAGGGCAGGTCTCCCAAGTCTCCCTATCTAATGTCTGCCCTCTGATGGGAGTCCTCAGGCCCATGTGTGTCCCTGTGTGGAAAAGGAAAAGTATGTCCGAGAAGGGCAAGGAGGGATTCCCTTTTGAGGATCTTCAATGTGAAGGTAGCATGCAAGAGTAAGTTTGATCAAAACAAAGAAAGCAGGTTGAGTAATAGGGAGGCATATCCCCTGCCATGCCTAAGAAGAAACTGTGCCAGGAAAAGGTGTGTTTCCTAGCTCCCACCTCCCACTCCCTCAAAATTCAAATTCTGTAATAATTACATAGAATTGATTTCATGTGAAATTGAGAATAACAACTAGTTTAATATATTATGTTTTTTAAAAATACCAATATCCTTTAAAAGGAATTTAATGGGTTTTTTTTTCTCTTTAAATTAAAAAAAAATGAGACTAGAAGTCAAAACACAAATTATAAGGAGCTGGCACCTATGTATAAACATAAAATAACCATATACAGAAGACATGATTTCTCTCTTCTTGAAAGCTAAAAGGCATGGCTACTTAACTCTCATGCAAAAATTCCATATTAAAATAGTCAGGAAAGAGCTATATATGGGTTTTACTACCATGGATGTTCAAAAGCAATTTTCAATTTTTCATAACTTCATTTTAATACATATATTTCCCCAAATTACCCAGGAGAGCTTTCCATACTGCACACTAGGCACATACAAAGTTTAAATGCAAAGTTCACACATTTTGAGTAGAGTTGGTTGGGGGATGGGGAGAGGAGGAGGCGGGGCTTTCGGAATTGCTTTTGTGGCAGAAAAACGTGCATTTTTAAAAACTTCACTTGACCATGTTCTTTCTTCACCTGCCTGCCCACAGTCTCCCACTAAAACTGAGCTCGGACCAATTATAGCAGCCTCAACATGATTCTAAGCAAAGGAAAGGTGATCTTTTAAAGGAAACTGAAAGAAACTCAGGCCCCATTCTATACTGTGAGCTTGAAAAATTCAAGCATTCCTAAATTCAGGCACTCCTGACTGTCTCTAAGGGTTACTTTTCCATTAAATGAAAGGAAAAGTATTGCTTTTTTTTTTTTAAGGTATTCTGCTACCTTCCCTTTCCCAATTCTACTCTACAATTCAGCAAAGAGAAGAGTTTGTTCCAGAAACTACAGTATCTTACACAGTAGAAAGTAGACCAAGAAAGTAGCCAGTCACCCATCAGGCCAGAATCTACACACATATGCACTCACATGCACAAGTTACTGATATACTCTGTTTTAATCAGCTCAAGCTGCTATGACAAAATAGCATAGATTGGATGGTTTCAGACATCCCTCAGAGTTCTACAGGCTGGGAAGCCCAAGAACAAGGTGTTAGCCTGGTTGGGTTCTGGTGAGAGTTCTCTTCCTGGGTTGCAGTAAATTCATATGGAAGAGAGAAAGAGAGAGGGAGGAGGAAGAGGAGGAGAAAGAGAGAATTCTAAGTATCTTCCTCTTCTTATAGATAGGAAATTAATTCCAGCATGGGGGCTTCACCCCCATAACCTCATCTAAACCAAAAAGCCCCACCTCCTAATACCATTATACTGAGGGGTTAGTGCTTCAATATACAGATTTTGTGGGAACATAAACATTCAGTGCATAACAGTCATCATAATTAATACAGAAAAAAAAAGATCCCCGTGTTTTCTGACATTTAAAGCTTAAATGAATTATCTGAGTAACCTAATCTGTGCTAAAAGGGATTCTATTTATTTTGCTATGAAATCATCCAGTACTCAAATGAATAGCCTAGCCCAGAGTTGTGCCAGTTAGTGAATTTAGCAAGTTTGCCAAAGAATTGCCCAGCACATCAGCTGCTGTAGATAGCAGCCTGAGGTGCCACTACAAACTGATATACCTTCGTCCCAGAAGTCATTAGATAGACTGTCTAATACATTATAATTTAGAAGACATTTTTTGAAAATTCACAACAAATATTGAAAGACAAAGAAATACAAAAGGTAGAGTTTTTTTTAAAAAAGGCATTTATGAATACTGGGTTATGAGTGTGGATATTCCTTGTATCTTTCCATAACTTGCATTCCCATAGTGGATCACTGAACTACAAAGGGGGAATCAGGTGCACTATGCTTGTGCTCTCTAGAAGCTAGAGTGATGAGAGGAGGGTGGATTGGGGAGGGAGACAAATTCCAGATTATATCGGCAACATTTGTTTTAACTCTGAGTCTGTTATATGGTATATCCCGCTTACCTATTGAGATTTACATGACTGTTAGAAGCATTAAATATTAAAATGAGCTTTTTAAATGCATGTGAGACAGAGGCAGCAACCCTTTATGTTTTATGTAGGATGTGTATAACACATTCAGATTATCTATTATAATATCTACACACACTATTTGGTCATAAAAATATTCAACACAGCCAGTTTTGGGATGATCGCTCATGCACAGTCCTATTCTCCATTCCATGGGGGTAAGAGATAAGGAAGAGGGGGGAACCAAGCTTTCTCAGCCCTTATAGGGAGGAGCCCCTCTGTATTCTTAGAAGGAGAATGGTCTCTCCTTTGGCCTTGACCTAGGCTTTGCTAGAACTCAGCTCTATTTCTTCTGGTATGTGACAGCTTCTGGGGCTGGGACAGGATGTGAAGTCAAGGCATTTTAAGGGGATAATCCTTCATCATAGGTGGTGGCAGAAAGATAGATGAAGAGACAAAGAAAGGACTTTCTCTCTTTATCACCAAGATAAAGTATGGCAAGCTGAGTCAGGGAATGGAGCAAGAGGATTTATAGTATATAATGCAGACCTGTAAGAGTAATTCACTAAGTGCCTTTAAAATACATATTAGCAATTATATTCCTAAGCATTCTGCAAGATAGCTGCTGTTACCCCATTTTACAGATTTAAAAAAGCTGAGGCCAAGGCAGGTCTAATATATTTAGGATCAGATTTGGAATTTGGGTCTGTTTCCTAAGTTCCCACTCATTCCCCTCTACCCTGTTTTTAAAATCCCCTTAAAATAGAAGGGTGGGCAGGAGGATACAGTGAAGCTTTCCAGATTAAGCTAGTCACAGTCTTTGTGGGTAACACTTAGGATCAGATTCTGACCTGCAATTTAACAGGAAACCACTGAAGATATTAAAGGAGAATAGTGATGCACCTGAATTCAAGGCCTAAGAAAAGAACCCTAGTGGCAATGCTTCATAGGTTAATGGAAATGCTATCAGATCTGCGATCCCAGGAGGATGAGTCAATACACAGCAAGCAGCAAGGGTGCAAGACCTGCCTGGGCTTGAAATGCCTGAAAGACAGCATAGCCTGACTGGCCTTGGGCTGGACAAATGATCAAGCTAAAGTGACATTTCAAAGAGTATATCAGGTATTTAGGAAAGTGAATATCACTGAGGCATTTTCTGTTGTTTAAAGAATGTGATTACACACACCATGATTTCCAAAAGAAATATGAGTAAATCTGTCTAATCTGCATTTTAGGATTTTGCATCCTCAAAAATCGTAGTGACACCTATGAGCCCACTGCTATAGCCTATCAAGATCTTCTTTTCTTTTGGGTTTAGTAATTTATAATATATAATCTTACTCAAGGAAACATAAAAGTTATCAATGTATCAGCCAAGGCATGGACCTAAATTAGGGATCAAAAATACAAATGGCTTCACAAACAAGGGAATAAACTAACACCTAGCTGGCTAAAGTAGGCAGGGTGTAGATACTAGGGAGTGGTGGGGACTGTGACAAACTAGGGAGTGGAGAAGAGGCAAGGACTACTCAGCTTAAGCCAATAGCTGCCCAATGGAAAAGACAGCCTAAAATTGCTCAGCTTTCTAATTTTGGAAATCGAATCAAAAGCCAGAAATCTACTGTTTTATATGAAGCTTGCTGATCTTAATTTAAACAGTGTATGAACTAAATGAAATATGTCTGACCCAAAGAAAAAGAAGGTAATGACCTTGTCTTAGAAACAGACTGTGTCTGAGAAACAAGGTATGTAAGGGTACTTTGGAGCAAAGGGTGACATGCTGAGGTTAGAGCTATGGAAAGACAACCTGGGAAGTGACAATGGGCTTGTCACAAGTGTCAGCACACCATTATCAAGCTTGAATTTTAAAGGAAACAGAATCAGGACTGCAGAAGATGTACATTTGTTCCTGCTAGAATTTTATTGCTAAAAAAATCTTTGTAAACTAATTGGATAGGAAGGGGTTCAGAATGAGCCTCCCCGAAATGTACTACTTTGACATGTGGATTATTTTGAACTGAAGACAATAAAGGTCCCAAAGACTGAGGAAGAACTTTACTTCCCTTTAACTACCTCGAAGAATTTAGATGGGGGGGGGGTCCGGAAGAGAGTTATTAGCAGCTATTAGCAGAGATAACTTAAAAAGAGCATGGGCTAGGTGTGGTATGCTGCAGGGAGTTTCACAGGGCCTGTTGTTCAAATTCTCTCCATGTCCCATTGTCTCTGCATGGTATGGCATTTATTTATTTACGAAACATTTCTTCCTACCATCTTTCTATGAATTGTCATTCTTGAAACCCCTCCCCTCCTCACCTTGGCTCCGGATGGCATATAAGTCTCACTTACCTGACTTCGAGCCTCTCGCGTCTTTATAGGGCTCCCATATGTACAAAATAAAATTTGTTTTTCTCCTATTAATCTGTCTTATGTCCGTTTAATTAATAGACCAGCCAAAAGAATCTAAAAGGGTATAGAAAACTTTTTTCTCCCCTACAGGTGGCAAGCTTTGAAAACTTCACATTTTGAAGTGAGATCAAATGAGAGAAATGACTCCACGCCAAGAAATGAAAAGATCCATTTGGTCTATGGGTCTTTTGAGAAATATCTCTGCAAACACTGTGTCTATCTGTCATAAAAGGGTTGTGTAATTAACATATGCAAAACACCACCACCAGTCCTGCTGGAAGCTAACTTCCCTCCCTGGAAATCCAGCCTCTATTTATTTACAACAAAATAAAGTGGACCCTTCTGGAAAGAAACACGGCTCCATGGCGGCCCGAACACTGTCGCAGTGATGCTTTAAATCTTTTATATCTCCCATACCTCCAGGGGCTGGTGCTGGATGGTATTGAGCCAGGGCCCATAAATAATTTATGCTAAGTAGCAATTTAGTTGTTTGGCTTGAGGTAAAGAAATCCAAGAAATTCATAAATAAAGTTCCCATTTTTGCTTGTGTTCCAAAGTTAATTTATGTTACTCTGCAATTAACTAACATAAAGGTGAAAAAATATGACAGGCCTAAGGTACAAACTCATTCTCATAAATCTGCTCTATCTTAACTAGTGGTTTGGTGATAGTTACCTAGTTCTCTTCATCTTATGCTACTGAACAGAAACTTTTCCTTGATCTGATTCTCTGACACCTTGTCAATCTGTAAAAGTATTACAATTGTTCTGAATGGACCCCTGAGTGAGTAGAGGAAGAAAGAGAGATGGGATTTGAGACGGCTACAAATGGAGCTTCTGACACATCTGAAGTATTTTATATCTTTAGAAAAAAAAGCTGAAGCAAATATGACAAATGCAAATAATTGTTCATTGAAAGGAAAGAGTTAGAGAATTTGAGAACTAGCAGCAGGACAGTCAGCCACTGCTGCCCTAGCAGGGGTGGGTACAGTAGGTGGCAGGAAGAGCAGAGAGCCTGGCAATTCAAAGATTCGGGAGGATGCAAAGAACAAAATGCAATTATGCAGACATGAGTGACATGGCCCTCAATCAGTCACAGAATCTAGGAAGGCCCTAGATTCCCACAGTAAAACATCAGCTGGCATCTTGAGCATATGGCTCTGCTTTCAGCCAACAATGCAGGATACCTTCTTTTCAGGTTCCCACTGGCAACCTCAGGCTGCAATTTTCTGCTTTCCTTTTTTTTTTTTTTTTCTCTCCAAATTCTGTCTGAGGCAGCTGATATTTGTGACAATTTCTCTGTGACATGTGACCTATTCAACCCTGAAGATCTTCCACACTTTATTCATATAGAAAGACTAAAGACAACTACATACTTAGATCCTATCTCTTGTTCATTTATTCAAATATATTTATTAAATGCCTACCATATGCCAGGGGGAAATGTGGCAGACAATGTAAACTTTAAGATGAATAAACATAATCCCTGTACTTATCAGTTTATGGATTCAGGGGAGAGAGAAGGAGAGGAGTAAACCAAGAGTTTTGATAAGTATAATAAGTGCTCTGATAAAGTATGCATAAGGTGCCAGGGAAACATGAGGAGCAACATAGAGGTAAATGTGGGAGAAGTGGGAACTAAGGGAGATTCCCAGAGAAGGGGAAGCTTGACAGAGCCTTAAATGTGAAGATGTCAATTTTGTCAGATGCATTCAAAAGCCCAGAATAGGAGTAGGAGGTAAGCATGTCTCATTCAGTGACAAGAGTCTAATATGATTGTACATAGAGTGTGTCCAGTGAAGTTGGAGTGGATGAGGCTGGAGTGATAGGCATGAGAAAATACAGGTAACATATGCTGCTTGAACTTCATGTCCAAGGCAGTGGGAGCCATGGAAAGGTTTTAAGCAAAAGAATAATATAAGTAGATCTGTGCGAGTGAACGATCATTGTACCAGTAAAATGATGAATGGATTAGATAAACAAATTACTCAGAAAGTTCAGGGCAGGAAGTGTTTTACCCCTCATGACAAAGTATCCTTCCTTCCTTTCAACAATGAAAAATGTGCAAATGGTGATGTCTTTTTTTCCTCTCTGCTCTGGTTACTACCACCCTGGAAGCAAGTTGTTTGGTCAACTGCCACAGCTTCAAGTTTTGCTTTTCTTCTTTTTTACTTCTTTGATCTAATCGTTGATGTATTAATCTTTTTTTCTTCATCTTATTATAACTGTGATACAATTTTAAGGCTCCTTAAATTTAATAGAAGGTGAGTGAATCATTTTTAAATTAATACATATAGGTACCTTCTGGGTGTATACAATGGTTTGAACTCCCTTCTGAAGCATTACTGAAAGGACAGAATAGGAATAAACACTAAACACATGGGTGAAAAAGATGACAGAAAGGAGATAACAGGAAGTGACTAGATGTCAACACATTTCGGAAGACGGAAAGCAGATGGAAGAGCAAAGAATGACATAGCTGAGTGGGGGGGAGGCAAATCTTGAACTAAAGAGGGAAAATGTCTATGAGATTCTCATCTTCTATGAGAAGATTTTTTTCCCACCTAACCCAGAAAATATGAGGGTTTAGAAGGACCAGATCCTGAGGAAAAGTGAGGATAAGGGGATAGGTAGAAATCTATATGAAGAACATCTAGACCTCAGGGTTACTGAGCAGCCAAACTTTTTTTCCTACTCTACAGGAGCCTGGAAGTACATTATCTAGAGAAACTGCACCTCAGATAGCTTGGACTCAGAAATACCAAGTATAGTGGAAAGTAGGGATGAAACATCACATAATAAACTCAAAGAGTGTATGAAAGTATGCATCCCCAGAGTTCAAGTCTCCAGCCCCCTTCCATTCTGCTCTTCTGTCAGCAATCAGATGTATATAACAGTGTGATGAAAGATTAAAACAATTTTCTCCAGAGAAGCCTGAGAATGAGGAGACTGAGAAAGAGGCGTACAGATACTTCTATTTGGAGCTTCTACAGCAAAGACAAATACTCACCAGCTAGCCATTCTACATTTAAAAAAGCAAGTTCACTTACACAGCTAGCACCTCTTATCAACTTTTTGAGCCACAAGTTTAAATATTTAAGGAAGCCAAGAATCATCAAATATTGAGGAAGTCTTCAAAATAAAATAAAAGGGCCAAAACACAGATATAGAAAAAGAGGAATTTGGAAGAATCAGAGATGATACAGGAAGAAGAAAGTGCACTTTAAATCAATAATTGATACACACAAGCAAAAAGGAATAAATATGTATTAATGAACTAAGAATAGAACATTATTATAGGAAATTTCAAAGAATATGAATGTGATCTGAAAATTAAATATGTGGAAGAAATTAAAAATTCAGTTGGATGGATGGAAAATAACATTGAGAAAATCCTGCAGAGAGTAAAATGTACACCCAAAGAAAAAAGTGCAATGGAAGAGGAAAGATAAAGACAAAAATTGTAGATAATCAACTCTGGGAAGTCCAACATTGAAACCTAGGAGTTCCAGAAAGAGAGAAAAGATGAAATAGAGGAAAAACACAAGGAAGTTTCCCTAAATAGAAAAACATAGACACCTTGATTAAAGGGGCCCACTCAGTACCCAGTTCTCTGAATCATAGAGAACCCACACCATGGCATATCATCCCAAAATTTCAAAAGAATGAGAATAAAAAGAAGACTCTAATTTTTTTTAGAGAGAAAGAACTGGTTATTTATAAAAGATCAGTCATCTGACTTACATCTAACTTTCAGGATCACCATTGGAAGCTAGAAGACATTGGAACATTGCCATGGTGCTCTTTTGAGAATTTGCCTACTTGAAATTACCTTAGTCTGCCTTCATACTTGCTTAGTAGTTTGGGCATGAAATTCTGGAATGAAAACGAAATTATTTGAGGCAAGCTCTCAAAAGTTTCATTTCTCAGGAAGCAAGTGCTCTATGAAATCTAAGAGTCCTTCAGGAAAGAGCAATACAGAAGCCAGAAAAAGGGATATAATACAGAACAATGAAGGAAATTTTTAGAAAATAATAGTCTAGCTTGGAGCAAGAAGTTGGAGGACTGAGGAATAGAGGCCTCCAATTAAAAAGAAAATAATCAAACAGGTAATAAAAGGGGGAAAAGACTGAGATGTAATTGATAGATAATCTGAGAATTTTGGAAGAACTATTGTTAGGCATTTGATTACTCAATTAGAACATGGAGGAAAATGGATTAGGGACATGGAAAATTAAAATTTTAAGATAAGTCAATTATTAACTCTAGTAAATAAAAAAGATCATGTGAGGGAGAAAGAAAAAAAAAAAAAGAATCATAGCACTCCAGTGGCCAAACATAACATTTATGTAGTCATTATAATATAAATAATGAATTTTAACAAAAAAATTACTACATAAATATATTAGAGGAATGTAAAAGAGAACATTATGGGAGGAGTAGGGGGAGAGAAGATATAGAGAAGGTCAAATCTCCATTGCAAAATTGGAAAATAAATAAATTATGTCTAAAACCAAGCACAAGTTTAAATATATGTATATATATTTAACAAAAACCTCTGCTTTTTGTTTTTTAATTTAAAAAACACAAAAGGTATAAAGATAGAAAAAACAATTATCAGTATTATTCAGTTATCCATGCCACATAATATTAATTACCATTAATATGTTAGCCTATTTCCTTCCAGGTTTTTTTCTTGGGGGTCGGGGGAGTAAACATGAGGTAGTGAATTTAAAATTTTTCCCCAATTGTTTCGTTTAAAAAATGGTGATGCTCATTAAAAAGTGATTATACAATGCAGAAATATACCAAGAAATAAATAAAAATAATAATAAAAAGCTACTTCCTGATTCCAACTATCCAAAAATTACTGCCACTAATGTTAGGTAAACACAATTCTGAATCTTGCTTTATGGCTATAAAAGTTAATGATGGCTGTGATAACTAGGTGATGGATAGATAACATTACTTTTTGTTAAAATGGGATCATCTATAGATATTTTTAATAACAAAGTACTAGATTTAATTGTAATTTAATAATAGAAACTGAAGCAAAACTAAAGAAATTCTTAATTTTCAAATAAATGATTTCTTGCCATAAGATTTAGAACCCACTAAGCTTGAAAGGGCAGGGGTTGGGGGGGGTTGGTTCTGAAAAACAGTAAGAGTTGGAGTCATTAATGTCTTTATTATATTATGTCAATATTACACTATCAGTAGACTCTTGCTTAGAAATATGAGAATATCTCCCTCACTACACTTTCCAATTATCTTTATACTAATTTTACATTGTTCTGATTAATAACATTCGCATTTTGTTCCATAGCAATAATTCTCTCAGTTGTTTAGTCTTTAATTCTATATTTAAATAGATTCAAACACCATCAGTCCTTTTTTATCACAGCTTCTCAATTCCCATGTTCTTTATTTTGATTTATCTCTTAATTAGTTAGAATTCATTTTCAAGCATTTTTTTCATGAAGGATTCAAGAGTGCCATATTCCTTGAGTTCTTTCATGTTTAAGAATGTCTGCCTTTGTCTTTTTCTCTATTGATGTCTTAGTTTTCTTTCGTTCCTTAAAACTTTGTAGAAATAACTCCATCATCATCTGGCATTAAATGTTTTTATGAATAAGTCTGAGATCCTTTGTAAGTCATAGTGATTTGCTTTATCTACCCGTATATCTAAAAAGAATTTTTTTTTAATCCTTGAAGTTCAATACCTTAACTAGGATATGTATCCATGTTGAGTGTCCCGTATCAAAATTCCTGAAATATGCAATCCAAATGTTCATTTTTTTATGAAAGAGAAATTACTATGGATTATATTCATTCATTCAATAATATTTATTTAAAAATCTATATGCCAGGCAGTAGGCTCTTGGATATATCTTTGAACAAACCAAACCAAAAAAACCCTGTGGAGCTGGTTGAGGGTAGTACTAGGTGGGGGAAAAGAGGTAAACAGGAAACATGATAAAGAAGCAAACTACAGGGTACCATAGTATCATAGAATTGACAAGTGCTTTGGGAAAAAGGAGGGAGAACTAGAGCCTGTCAAAAAGATTGGGGACAGGGAGTGGGAGTGTGGTAAGGTCAAATTTCAGTTTTAAACAAGGCAGTTGTGGAAGGCCTCATGAGGTGATATTTGAGTGATCAATAGATGGAATGAGTTTGCAGATCTCCAGGGGAACTCTTAGAGCCAGAGGGAACAGCCAATGCAAAGGTAGGAGCACACCAGGTGCATATGAGGAACAGTAAACTGTAAGGAAGCCAGTGTGGCTGGAGTAGAAAGAGGGAAGCAAAGTGTAGTATGTGCTGAGATCACGGAGGTAACAGTAGGCTAAATATTCACAGTTTTGTAGGCCACTGAAAGGCTTTTATTCTGAGTTTCGTGGTTTTAACCAACAAATGGCAGGATCTAACGTTTTAAAAACATTACTTTGGCTATTTTGTTGAGAGCAGGGTATAGGAGGACAAGGATAAAAGCAAGGAGACCAATTAGAAAGCTATTGCAATAATTCAGGCAAGAGATTTTTATGATGTAGTTGTGCTTTTTCTTAGGTATCAGGGAAAAAAATTCTGTGAAAAAGTTTAAATCTGTCATCTAAGCCCAGAAATATATTTGATTTTTTTTAACTGGTGCACATGTTCTGTTGCTAAAAATACAAAAATAATAATAATTTTTAAAAGACAGATGAAAAAGAGGCTCGATGTGAAGCTTATTTTACGTGGGAAGCCATCCAGTGAGATAAATCAGATAACTTGAGTCAGCCCTACACCAAAATCTCAAGGAGCACATGAAGATAAATTTAATGCCTCACAGTACATAGTCACTCACTAGGCACAGAGAATATTGAAAGAAAATTTTTCTTTTTCTTTTATTGTATTATAATCGTGGTAATCTTTCTTATAGGATTTTATCATCTCTAATCAAGTGTCAGTTTTCATTTTTCTAGATTAAAGTCCTTTTCAATTCTTTCAGACTTCCTGGGCAAATGCCATTGAGGTTAAAGGACTTTTCCTACATCTAGTTTGACCATTATGCTCAGAACTTCTCATATATTCAGCATTATTTGATCAGAAAAATCTGATCTGGTTGGCTTAAAAGACAATTTGACATAGGAATTTCCCCACTGTCTTCTTCCTAAGACCACTGCTACCTCTTCATCTTGTGCTCATCAAGGGATCCCATGACATAGAGTGGCTACTTACCTAACTTCCTAGGCAAGCTCAAAGAAACTCATTGTTCACAGAGCTGCCAAATCATACTCTTCAACAGCTCAGTAGAAGAAACCTAAGATTCCTCCTTCCCAAAGGAGCAAGGAGTCACCAGGGTAGATAGAAGTCTTAAAGAGTCCCAGTTGATATATCCCCGGTCAACCAGTGAACACCTGCTTTGCCTAAAAAGTAACTAACTTACCTTCAAGGCCAGTCAGGTAGTTTAATTTCCACTGCCTCTTCCCATCTTCTCCCCTGAGACACAACTCAGTGTTACTTACTAATGTCTAAAAAAGTGAAGTCATTTTTCTGTCACCAGAGGAAAAAAAAATGACACATTTAAGCACCCAGTTGAGGTACAATATTTAGCATAAGAGATTTTACTCTTGTTAAATGACAAGTACAAAAAGTACAAATTAACTAAGGCAATTAAAGTGTTGGAGAGTTGGAATAATCACTCAAAAAAAAAAAAAAAAGACTAGAAAAACAGGTGCCCATAAAACCAATGTCATCATTTTCCTTGAGGGGATCACAATTAAATTCTACCTGCTGGAGACAAACAAGAGCTGTCGACAGTATTTTGGTAAGGTTGATCCAAAGGTGCAGATGTCTAAGGTTTCTTCAGGTTTGAGATTTGATCACTTAATTATAATAATATAAAGAAGGAGGAGGAGTAAGAAGAAAAGGAGAATCAGCAACAGCTTATATTAGTAATCAATTTTCAAATATTTTGAAAAAGAAACTCAAGTTGGCTCATGTAGGGACCGGTACGTGCTTCTTATATTCCTATATTGCTCCTCTCTAGGTAGTGTTAAGTATTGCAACAGATCTTAGTTTCACCAGTCACTTGTTACGACTACAGTCATTTCCTGAAGCATCTTACAGGGGACATATCCGCTTACACAGCACACGCACCACTGTTTATGGAGAGCTATGTTATTACCTTCACGCTGACCCACTCCCAGTGCTAAGAAAATGCTTAGATATTAGCTTGATCTAAATGGAATTTAAAGATGTTGGGGCTAGAAAATAAAAGCAATCAAGTATCATGGCTGCTACTCAATAATTCAACTGGTGGCTTAGTGTTCATGGAATGTGAGCTCTGATCTCACCTCTAATCTTACCTTGCTGGGTGATTCCAGCATGAGATGTTTCCAACTTCACTCAGTTTCCTGGAACCCATTTTGAAAAAAAAAGAAAAGAAAAAAAAAATCTGTACAATGGATACACAAATGAGAACTCACCACTGCACACTCATACATCATAAACTATTGATCACAAACATTTGTTTAAATGTAATTCATAAAATATAAACCTCTAATATACCGACAAATATTATAACGTGCCATTCTGTGTCCAGTTTTTTTTTTATATTTTATTTATTTATTCATGAGAGATACAAAGAGAGGCAGAGACATAGGCAGAAGGAGAAGCAGGCTCCTTTCAGGGAGCCCCATGTGGCACTCGATCCCTGAACCAGGATCATGCTCTGAACTGAAGGCAGATGCTCAACCACTGAGCCACCCAGGTGTCCCCTGTGTCTAGTTTACTTTGTAGAGATTAAAAAATAAAATAAAACTGGAAACTCTTCTCTGTAAATTAATTAAGCAGTCTAATGACACCTTCAGATCACTTAACTAAATGCAGTCCTGTCCTTAGACCTCAGTAGCCTGGTAAGTAGCCAGCATCTTACCTTAAATATAAATTCCAACGTGCAATATAAGACACATTTGACCCATTCTTTACAAGTTTCCTCCTTCCAGTGAAATGCCATCCACTCAGCATGTCATCATTGTCTGAAAGCATTTGTTAAGCAAAGGGCCGTGGATGGTGCTCTGCTAGGTCCTGTACAAAGTGAGGTAATATCCAATTTCCTGACCTCTGGAGGCCTTCAGACCAAGGCCAAGAATGAGAAAGTAGACAGATATAAGGAGACTGGCTAGCTGAATAAGCTTTAAAGCATTACATGAATTAAGTGAATGGATAAATGTGTAACGTTTTGCATAAGCAGGGGATAATTAAGTGAAAGAGAGGCAACTAAGAGCCCCTGTGGTGTTCTGTGCATTTTGACCAAGTGGAGATGTCAGATGAGCAGGATGAGCAAACAAATAAAAAATAACCAGATTTCGCTTTTCAACATTTTTGCCAGCTTCCATGTTATATAGCACATAGTAATTGACAAGTGGAGGGATGGCACAGAAATATATTCCATTCTTTAAGGAGAAAATAGAAGACGACTTTGGTTTTTAACTCCGTGAATCAATAAACCCTCGTAAACTTATGAAATTGTGCAGAACATTTGATTTAAACTAGCCTACAGTAAAGAAAGCCCTTAAAATGAGACAGAGAAGTATGAGCTGCTGAATTATACTAAGAAGCCAGTTTGAAAGGGGCTTATTTAATGAAGCTTGTTTTAAATTGTCCATCTCTTGTAAGGATGTGTGCACTTCTTAGAGTCCTTCTGTGATCGGGTTTTGTTTTTGTGAACTCAGTGAATAGGATTTAAACTTCTTAGCTTTTTCTTTTTCTTTTTCTTTTTTTTTTTTTCAAAAACTACAAACGCAATCAGTTTGAGTAGAATCCATTCAATTGGCCTCTGCTTTCTGAATGCAAGAAAGAAGCTACTTTTCCTCCCCTTCGTTTCATTCCAGCTGAGCACAGTGCAGCAAACATCTCATGCTGAAATCAGTGCCTTTTTAAAACATCAAGGGGCTTGAAAGCTCCGAACCTGTTCAGAGGTGAAGTGGCTCCAAGAGATCGGCTCAGACGCACCCTATTTGCACTTCCCTCCGCTGTAAAGGATCTCAGTCCTTTATCCGCAGGCCTCATTATGAAAGTTCTCTCGCTAGGAACGCCGGACCAGGGCAGGTCTGCTCTTTGGTATTTGTAGTGGCACTCTCTCTTTTGCTCACTGTAAAGAATCCTGGCCATTGGCTAAGGTCTACTGTGAGATCAAGAGAAACCAGGTTCTCTACAGTTGAGGAAGGGAGTTAATTGCTCTGCCCTCCCCAAGTGCCCTTCACAATCCCGCCTGCATTCATATCAGCACTGGCTTCTTTCTTTTCTCCCCAAGGGTTATAACTATTGCGGAGGAAGGAAGGGTCCTACCTCTGTAGAACCGCCGAGATGAGTTCAGAGAGCACAAGGGGGAAAATCTCCGGGCCACTTTTTTCCACCCCTCACAAAGCAGAAATTGCAGAATCCGGAACATCCTTCTGCAGGAAGCCAAAGTCTTTTAAGTTTTGGCTTCTCCCCTTCCCCACAGGTAGAATTAGACCTTAAACCAGCAGCTTTTCAGAATAAATGAATACAGTAAAAACGTCCACACGTGGTGTTGAAGCACACCTTGCAATTAGTTGCAAGCCAAGTAGTGTGTGGGCTAACTGGTTAACTTCCTAAGGAGCTGTATCTGTGTTCTTATTCTTCTGCAAATAAGCCCTGATACTGGATGTTTGACTCTTTTCTCATGCGGTCTTTAGGGCAGGGACAGGATCATTCCAGATCTGGATGAGGATGTAATCTGGGAATTCCTAGAGAAACGTGCCTGATTTTTATAGGTTTCTCTCAGTGGACTTTTTTTTTTTTTTTTGATGTTGGGGTATGTGTGCCCAAATCACTATCACTTGTTCGACTTCCCATGTAAGGAGCCACAGTAATTCCTACAAGTAATTAAAGTATACTTTCTGTTAATGACTGCCTGATAGAGCAACTCCTCCCCACCCCCACCCCAGTATTTAAATCTCACAATAGTCTCTGGCCCCTTTTAGGGTCACTGTTTGCTTCAGCAGGATCGTCCACCCGGATTTTTGGTTTAGTTGATCCTTGATAATGATGTGCTTGCTCCCCACTCATGAACTCATAGGCACAAATTAGCATTGTTTTTTTTTTAATTTTTATTTATTTATGATAGTCACAGAGAGAGAGAGAGAGAGAGAGGCAGAGACACAGGCAGAGGGAGAAGCAGGCTCCATGCACCGAGAGCCCGACATGGGATTTGATCCCCGGTCTCCAGGATCGCACCCTGGGCCAAAGGCAGGCGCTAAACCGCTGTGCCACCCAGGGATCCCTAGCATTGTTTTAAATCAGTTCAGGATATTTCGTTCCAGAATGTACTTGGTTTTTCACTATTTTATCTTTATATTGCTTCAAATTTAACCTAACTCCATGAAAGCCAAAGATAATTGCACTGAAATTCTAAAGAAGAAGCCCCTTAAACATTTATGGGGTACCTCTTATAAGCAGATATCTAAGGACTATCAAAGATTTCCAATATAAGGTTCTTCTCCCTTTGCTCAATATGGAAATTTTGCTCATTTTAAGATTAGCATAAATGTTTTGTTTCAAATACCCAAGACAATGAGTGGATTTGTCTTTGGAGGAGAAAAGGAGACATTGTGAACGTTCAAGGATTAGACCTAATGTACTCTGAGGAAATCACCTACACCAAACTTCCAGAAGGGTGTTTATCTGAATGAATAGTCTCTCTCCACAATTAAGTGGCTTATCTTTCACTTCATCACATATTTAATATCAAATATTAAATGTTTTCACTGCAAGTGGATTTCTGCATTTAGGGGAAGGAAAATGTACTTGATATGTTATGCGAGTTGACGTTTTATGGATGCTGAAAAAGAGATTCGGAGATCAAGGTTCTGCCCACAGTGAGGTGGGCATTTAGGAGCAGGGATAGTCATATTTTGTATTTCTATCAAGTCTATTTCATTTTTCCCCTTGAAGTAAATGGAACACAATTTTCAAAATTGGATATAAGAGGGAAATGTTCTGCATTTGTCTTATGGTTTTCAAGTGAAAAACTAGTCACTGTGGTGAGGCAAGGAGATACTTGATATTGGTAGGCCAGAGCCAAACAGCAGGGCCACCATCACTCCCTTTGGTAGCTAAGGATGTAGTACAAGATCCCATTCAAGTCCTTACAATATCCAAATGGCTGCCAAAATGAATTGCACGCTGCATTCTTATAGCTAACAAGTCTCTCAGATGGTGCTCTACGACAAACAGCCCTAGGTTCAGTAAAAATTTAAGAAGATACTTTCTTCATTTATTACCCCCCAACACTTGAACCTCTTCATCTCCAGCTAAGAGGTCTTGAGTTAGTGTGTTAAGAAAAATATGCAACACTTCTCTGTGCATCTCTCTGCTTTGGCATGCAGCCAGCCCTAACTTGTCACCTGGCATCGCACAAGCTTGGGTCAGAGCACCCAGGAGTCGGGAGGAAAGGAGGCCAACTCCTCACACATCTGGTACTTGAGCTAAAAGGACCCCCTTTTGTGTGAATTAGGTAATTGGGACAAGTGCTAGAGATGGCTCTCCTGTAGGCTCCTTCAAATGGACTTTCCTAAAATATTTCTCACAGGGAGAAATTGGTATGGAGACAGCAGACTTAGAAAAATTCATATTTGTTATCCACTCATTGCTTCAACCATTTATTGAACCCCTACCTACTTAGTTCCAAATGGACAAGGTCCATGCTCTCCTGTAGTTTTTAATTTAGTAAGTGAACAAATAAATATACTCTATAATTTCAAAATGTATCCAGTGATGAAAGAAAAGAATCTCCACCCTGAAGGAGACTGCAGGATGGGACTGATTTAGACCAAAGGATTGAAGAAGGCCATGGTGGGAGGAATATCTAATTTAGTTACCAACAGAGTTGGGATTCTAGAATTAAGGTGTTTCCTCATAGCCACTTGGTAATTTTGCTTCAGACTAAAGCATTTGTAGTATTTAATAACGCAACATTGCCTACCTCTCCAATTTTACATCCTTCTCACCTTGCCTCAATGCCCACCCTTAGAAACATTGAATTTCCTGTGCCTCAGGATGCTTTGTCAAGCCTCTATTGCTCAACATCTGCATCTTAGTATGTCTTCCTTACTTCTTCACTATGATGACTCCACCTCCTATTCTATCACTCATCTGGGATACGATTGCTTCTAGGAAATCTCTGATTCTTTCCTCTTCCCCATGCAGGGTCTCCATGTGACTCAGTTCCAAAGGGCACATGCCCATTTTTATTTCTGTATGTCACAGTGGTTGAATATAAGCAATATCACATCGTTCAACCCATAAGCTTCTGTGAATGGCAGCTATGCAGTGCCCTCTATTCATACAGACTATCATGTGCATGCAATTTCTGAAGTTGTGCAATTATGGCAGCTCTGCTCACCGCGTGGCCCTGCCTTGTGCTTCACACTATTAAGCTCATCTCTAAAATTTATTTTACCATTTTGAATAAAGTGATCTGCTCATGATTTTCCATCCTTCTCAATAGTTTCATCTTATATTTTTAATAATTAGCACAGAACATTTTTTACACACTAGGAGTTAACTATCATTTATTAAGCCTTTCCCCAAATACTTTAAAGGCCTCATCTCAAATTCTCACAACAATGTTGACATGGATAAATAATATTATCCAATTTTTTCAATTGAGGAACTTAGACTTAAAAGTTAAGCAATTCATAGACTAAAATATGGTAGGGCTTAGATTTGCTGTCTGATTCTAGAACCCATATTCTTTAAACCATGTCATGCCTAGTTTCACTTTTTCACTTATTCATTCATTCAAGTGTGTGTGAATGCATACACACACACACACATAGGCCTTATATTAGTGTCATGAGTATGCTGGTCAATGATAAAACCTGACTTGACTTCAAGGAATTTTCAGCCTAGCAGGAAAAGTGGACATTGGACAATTGATTACAAGTGAGATAAACTAGGATAAACGTTTATTGAAGTGAGCTGAATGGTAGGGAAGATAAACATATAGATATATTATGATAGCTATCCCTAAAAAAAGAAATATGTCTATGTTGTTTCATTTTCAAATATTTAAAATACTCCCTTTATCCCCTAATGCCATTACCTACTTTGTTTCAGAATAATTAGGTTGTATCACAGACATAATAAGTATCTAGTTATAATCAAGGTCAGTTATAGATAGCACTTCCCAGTAGTGATTTGATGGGGTTTTTCAGCCTTCAGCTGTTTGGGGTTGGGTTGCTGCCCAACAAAAAAACAGATATGAGCAATTTTGAAATGAATTCCTGCAGTTGGGCCATTCTAAGTGACAGATCCTAAGATGTGGATGTGACTCAGGTGGCAGAGAGAACACCCTACCCTCGGATGGGGGATTGGCTGACCACACTGGTGATGAGGAAGCAGCTGGCCCAAAGCATCCTGCTAAAAATTAGGACTCAGGCTGAAACTTTAAGAATTTTGGTGTGAAAAATGTAGCAAGCATAATTATTTATGGAGATTAAAGATGGTGAATAAGATCGAAGAAATCCCATATGACCATAAAACAAAGCACAACTGAGAATGTCACTGGTTCAGAGATGTCGACTCACCAATTTTAATTGTTCCTCTGCTCCTACTAACATTCTTAGAAAGCATATGCGTTTTTTGTTTTGTTTCCCTTCAGTTCTCAGTCAACAGGCAGTGAACACTGCCTGGCATCAAGAGAAATTCAGAGAATTTAATAAAGAGTAGTTCCTTACAGAATGAAACAATCAGAGAACAAGGAGTTATCTCAGAAGCCGAGAACCTGGAATCAGAAGAGACCTTTGAAATCCTCTGCCCCAGATTCCCAAACAGAGTACCCTTCTGAAAGATTCCTATCTTTCCATCCCACACTTGTGTTAAATACTTCCACGGACAGAGCCCTCACTAACACACCATCACTTCTATTATGGAAAGTCCTTTCTATGCAGGCAAAACGTGCCTCCCTTGACCTCAACAAATAGCATCACTTTCTGTCCTCAGAATAGTATAATCCTTGTTTCATACAGCAGTTGTTTATGTACTTTTTACATTTTTTCTTCAGCACTTAAGTATCTTCAGTGTAGGTTTTTCTGAAATGGCTTAGAGCCCTCAGACAGAACTTCATTGAGAATATGGATCCTGAGGGAGGGCACTGGATAAGCAGAGAGGAATGGGTCTCAAACACTGCTCCACAAGGAACAAGGATTCAAATATTCATTAGTTGATATGGATGATATCCTGTGGCACGGTTAATACATGGCTCTATTCAACAATCGCAGAGTTAATGCAGTTACCTGGCAGCAAAGCATTTCCAAAAAAGCCAGCCTTTCTTCTCATTGACTATTGATGACTGCAGCCCAGGGGAAAGTAGTACATTCATAAACATCAATCAGGGCAGGAAAGGCGCCTTGGAGTCTCTTTGAAACGAGATAATGTATATGAAAGCTCTTTGTCAACTGTAAAGCAGTATACAAATGTAAAGAATTTTTATCATTGTTTTAAAAGGAAGCTGGAATAGAATTATTGTTGTTTGTTCTGAAGTTTTCTGTGTGGCCTACTTAATAGATACCTAACAAGAGAAGTTTGCCTTCCTTTTCATTTCCTCAGAGTAGATATTCAATGAAATTACTTTTAAATGGTAAGTCTCAGACTTGTTGTTTTTCTGTATAGGCTACACTGTTTCCAAGATTTTAAAGCAATTTTTCTTTGGTATTTCCTCCATGCACATTGTATTCTGAAATGACAGATAACAAAGACAGTTGCCTAGGACTAGGAGATGTAATTCATCTGAATTAATATGAACCCATTAAAAGATAAACAGAGGCATGTTAAAATTTTTAAGAGGTTTTTTTTTTTTTTTGAGCAAAAACCAATTTGAATTGGGCAGCTTCCAATCTAGCAGATAGAGAGGACCTTCAAAACGCTATACAAAATGAAAGACTTTTATTGGCAGAAGGAAAATGGGAATAAGAAAGGTATACTATGCAAAAAAAAGTGGGTTGGTTATTGCAAGGTTACTTTCCTTCAGGGGATGGCAGGAGTTTATCAGGAAGATTACCTAAGTACTGCTGATCAGGTAATTTCTGAATGGTTTAAGATTCCATTTCTGCAACAAGCAAACTCAAATTTAATCTTGGTATGGTGATGTGGGGCTTAGCACAAACAATTCCATTTTGGACTCTTTTTAATAATCCTTAATCCTGTTAAAGACAGGGATCTACTATTTTTAGAGTAGCTGTTACGTGCTGCAAATTGTGAGGACTTGTATGTATATTATCTCAATTAACCTTCACAACCACCCCAGTCCGATTTACAGATGAGGAAAGATTTTAAAACTTTCCTGAGGTTGCAAAGCTCATTGGCAGAACTCAGACTTCAAACCTAATTGTCCCATGCCTCAAATGTTTTGCTTCCGTATATCTAAAGAAGCTCTATTTGAAATGTGAAGATGAAAGCCACACTATCATTCCCACAATGGTTTTCATATACTTCCACCAAAACAATGGATTTTATAAGTACATTATGAATGGTTTTTTAGTTGACAAAACACCATATGCTATTATCCAACCCTTTACCCACTGAATTAGATCGTATTTTACACTAGAGAAACTTAGAACTTTAGAAGCCCTTCTTACTATTCTGGCATTGGTAATCTCAGTAACTGCTTTTTCTCTTTTTTAATTAAAATTAAAAATTCTGAAACTATCACACTTGTCAAAAGGATTAAGAATTACTAACAAAAATTGAGGAAACATTTTTTAAACCTTTGAAAATGTATCCATAGTACATTCTCTTTAAAGCTATGAGGTTGGACTACTGCTTCCAAAAGAGGGAGTGGACATACTTTTCTCTATTCCTCCCACTAAGTACAATTAAAAAGTCTAGAAATTATGTAAACAAACATAAGACAGAACGGCTAGAAGCCTCAGGAACATGTCAGTAGCTCCCTGGGTTTTCAATTTGCCTCATGTCCCAGGCTGGGTGCTAAAGAATTCAGCAATCTGGAAATATCAACAAGTGCAGACAGAAAAGAAACCACAAAAAAATACTTGATCTTTCTATCCAAAGGCCCAGGAAAGGGTCAGCCTAGCAAGACAGAAAGGATTCAGACAATAACTACTCTGCTCCAGCCCAACACCAAAGAGAAAATTATGACTCTACTCCCATCCTCACGAGGGAAGGCCTAGTAAGGAACCTAGACTTGCACCTTCACCAGGTCATAATGAGACTCTGCTCATGGTATTAGTGAAAGCCATGTGACGAGTCCGGAAATACGGTCAAGAAATTCTAGGCAGTCCAACAAAATAGAAAAATTATATAAAAGGCACATGCTTCAATAAAAGAAGAAATACAGCCCTCCCTTCTTGTAGATTACACGATTGCCTGGAGGAAACCCCAAGGAATCTATTAAATAACAAAACAAAAAGCTCCCAGAATTAGTAAATGAGTTCAACAAGGGTGCAAGATATAAAATAAACATGTAAAAATCAATTATATTTCCATACACTATAACATGGACACCAAAATTTAAAATATAATGCCATTTTCAATCACACAAATAATGAGATGCTTAGGTATACCTAACCAAACACATACAGGACTTGTGTACTAAAAACTACCACATGCTGATGAAGGACATCAAAGAAAATTTAAATAAATGAAGACACATATCACATTCATGGCTTAGAAGATATAATAGAGTAAAAATGCCAAATTGTATACAAATTTAATTCGCTTCCTATCAGAATCCAGGAAGAGTTTTTTTAGAAATAGGCACGATTATTCTAAAAATTTACATGGAAGAACAAAGGAACTAGAGTAGGTAAAGAAATTTTAAAAAGAATAAAGTAGTAAGAATCCATATACCTAGTTTCAAGATTCATTACATAGCTATAGTAATCAAGACAGTGGTATTGGTAGAGGGATAGACACATAGATCAACAGAAAACCCAGAAACAGACCCCCAAAGTATGCATAATTGATTTTTGACAAAGATTTAATAGAGGAAAGATAGCCTTTTCAACAGATGTTGGTGAAGTAATTGAGCAGCTATAAGCAAAAAAAAAAAAAAAGAAACTCAAACTAAATCTCACATTTTATATAAAAATTAACTCAAAATGGATGATGGATTAAATGTAAAATATAAAGCTATAACATTTCTATGAACAATAAGAGGAAAATCTTCAGAATATAGGACTAGGCAAAAAGTTATTAGACTTGATTTTTAAAAAAGCAAAATTCATAAGAGGAAAAACTGGTGAATTGGACTTCACCAAAATTAGGAACTTTTGTTCAGAGACTCTGCTAAGAAGACAAAAGACAAACTACAACTGGGGACCCTATTTGTAAACCACATACCCAAGAAAGGACAGGTAGCTGCATTATATAAAGACCTCTCAACTCAACAGTAATAAAACAAATAATCCAATTAGAAAATTAGCAGAGAATATGAGATATTTCACTGAAGAGAGTACAAAGATAACAAATAAGCACATGAAAAGATTTCAACAATATTAGCCATTATGAAAATACAAATTAAAACCCCCTGAGATATCTCTACCTATATCTAAAGGCAGCTAAAACAAAAACACTGGCAATAGCAAGTGTTGACAAGGATGCGAGGAAACTGGATCTCATACATGGCTGGTAGGAATGTAAAATGGCATAGACATTCTATAAAATAATTTGGTGGCAGAAAAATGGGTATAGCTAGTAGGGCTACATGAAGGTTTGTTTGGGTGAGGGAACTAAATCTTAACCGTATCTTTCTACATCAATGTCAGTATCATGGTTGTGATATTATTAGTTTTGCAAGATATTACCATATGGGGAAAGTGAATAAAGAATAAACACATACACACACACACACACACACACACACACACACACAGGATCTCTGTGTTACTTCTTACAACTTCATGTGAATCTACAGTTATCTCAAAGTAAGTTTAATTTAAAAATGGCAGGAAATCATGTCATATTTTGGACTTTATGCTGATATAATAATAAAATATTGTTGGGGGCACCTGGGTAGCTCAGTAGGTTAAGCATCTGCCTTCAGCTCGCAGCATGATCTCAGAGTCCTGGAATCAAGCCCCACTTCAGGCTCCCTGGTCAGTGGGGAGACTGCTTGTCCCTCTCCCTCTCCCTCTTCCTCTCTTTGTGCTCTCTCTCTCGTTCTCTTGCTCTCAAATAGATGAAAAATAAAATCTTCTAAAAAATAAATATAACTGAAATATTTTAACTCTCTGGTGGGCTTTAAAAGATATACAGCCTTGTCAGACTGGAATATAAAGGATAGATAACTACAAGTCAGAAGATGAGACATTTATTATCAGTAACAAAAATAAAATATTATCATTAAAAATATAGTTGCATTTAACCAACATTTATTAATAGCCATGTGCCTTTGAGTAGATAAAGATGAACATGGCACAGCCCCTGGCTACTAAAAATTCAGTGCCCAGTGGTGAACAAAGCACACATCAAGGCATAGAGACAGCACGTGTACCTTGAAGAATGCAAGGGTCATCAGCAATGTGCCACAACAGCTAGCATTTACTGAGCATTTACTTTGTAGGAAGTATTATGCTACCATATTTACATGCATTCTCTCATTTAATCCTCAAAACAAACTTGCAAGTTAATTTTATTATCCATCTTTGTAGATGGGGAAACAGAACCCATAGAGGTTATATGGCTCATCCAGCAAATGAGTGAAACACTTACTCAAATCCAGCTCTGACTTCAGAATAGCTTGTACACTTAACCATTAGGGCCACACTGCCCCTCACAGAAGTCTGTAGCAGTCTATACCACATGGGCAGACAGGCTTAAGTCTGCCCCCATGGTTTGAGGGTTGGGAGGACAGGAAAAGGCTCAGGGAAAGATTTAAAGAGGAAGTGCAATTTGAGTTGGGTCCTGAAGGGTGAGTAGGAGTTTAGATGGAAGAAGAGTTAAGGACCTCCAGGCCCAAAGAATCAATATATACAAGCCATCTATTTCATGAAGGAAAGAGTAATGTGCTAAGAAAAAAAGAAAGGAAACTGCTCAGGAAGCCTGAGTAACTCAGTCAGTTAAGCTTCTGCCTTCAGCTCAGGTCATGATCCCGGGGTTCTGGGATCAAGCACCCCCCCCCCATCGGACTCACTGCTCAGTGAGGAGTCTGCTTTTCCCTATCTCTGTTCCTCCCCATGTTTGTACTCTCTCGCACTCTCTCTTTATCAAATAAATAAATAAAACATTAAAAAAAAAGAAAGGAAACTGTTCAAAGTCAGGGCTTATTATGAGTTGACTGTGTTTCCCCCACAAAATTGATATATCAAAGTCCTAACACTTAGCACCTCAGAATGTGACCTTCTTTGGAAGCTAGGACATTGCAGATGTCCTTGGTTAAGAGGAAGTCATTAGGGTGGGCCCTGATCCAATATTACTGTGTCCTTATATGAAGGAGAAATATAAACAGAGAGAGCCATGCACACATGGAGAACATTATGTGAATGTGAATGCAGAGATCAGAGCGACGCATGTGCAAGCGAAGGAATACCAAAGACAGCCAGCAAACCACCAGAAGCCAGGACAGAAACATGGAACAGATTCTTAGCCTTGGTTGGCTCAGAAGAAGTCAACTCTGCTGACACCTTGTTCTCAGATATCTAGCTCCTAGAACCACGAGACAGTGAGTTTCTGTCATTGAGGCCACCCTGCTTTTGGTATTTGTTATGGGAATCCCAGTTGGGAAAACAGCCCAAGCATCTGGATCCCCCTAGATTATGGAAAGAGTGGAAGGCCTGGTCCAGAGAAATGGTATGCTAGACTAATTAGCACCCGCTGGAGAGAACTGTTAAATTTTCAGGTATTTTACAAGCCAAGGTTAAAGACATTATTCAAAACAAAATTACATGAACTTCTAATTTAAAAAGAGAGATATTCAATACTCAAAATTCATCACTAACTGATAATGTCACGTGTTCCTAGAATCTATGCTTTTGAGGTTATTTACATACTGTATGAGAGAAAACTGTATAATGATTTGCTACTGTATGTCTCTGCCCAATTCCACAATGAGGGACATCATGTTGATAGTTTGGAATCAGCCCTGGTGGGATAATTCACACCATGAAAATCAGAAAATGCTACAAACTGGGGCTTTGATCCCCTGGAAAGCTGATTGTTAAACATTACCCAACCCACCGCTGGTCCAGAGATATTGGTGGTTTACAACAAGTACCACACTGGCTTCCTTTTGTTGATTCCAGACGTGTGTTCCTAGTCCCTCACAACGTCTGTTCTTCTGAAACCTCTGCCTCTGTCTGACCACTGGATGACTAGCTTCAGTTCTCAGCTTCCCAAGCAAAGCCAGCTTTGCCCTAGGTGAGCCCCATTGCCTACTTCTTGGCATTCATAGTATCAATGAATGGATGGATGGATGGGGGGATGTGAATAAATGAAAGAACTAATGCTTTGAGGATTACTTTCAAATTATGATCATGCCATATATAGTGAGGTGGAAAGGACACTATTTATGACTAAGAAGTTCACTTTGCTCCCGGAGTTCTTGGTGTAACTCTCTGTATCCCAGATTGCCTTCTGGTTAAAAGAGGTTCCTAATCCCCCCTCCTCCCTAGCCCCTTAGGATAATGTGAAGCCTAATCTTCATGAAGGCACTTTGGAAATAATTGTTGCTATACAAACATATGGCAGTATTACTGTTATTATAGTAAGCTTCAAATCCTTGAAGGCACAACTCTGGGTGCTTATTCCCAAGAAACCAGATATACGGCTGTGATAACTTGCATTGGAAATTAGTGTAAAAAGAGAAAGCATCATAATGTAAAATATTTATTGTATGCTTCTTATGTACAGCTGATTCATTTTTTTAACAGTGACTTAAAAATGATTGTAGGACATCCAGTATGGATAAAATTATTAAATAATAATACAGATATAAGCTAACTGAAAAATAATTGTATAGTTGTAGCAGCATTGAAATGTAAACTCTTAGATTCAGAGAACAAGCTACGTGGTAATTATACTTGCCATTAAATGATAACATCCAATTGGTATCTAATCTCCAGGCTACAAATAAGCGTGTAATACTGCAAATACACTCTAATTACATGGCTGTTTGTCCTCTGTAAAAGTAATAAGATGAACCACAAGCAGTGTTGCAAATTCCAACAAAGAATTTTATTGAGACTCTAATGAAAGATGCCAGGTAAAGCTCATAGCTTAATACCCTCCCTATTTCTATCTTCAGTACCAATGATTTTACTACTTAATTCCAGATGTCAAAGTTTGTATTTCAATATTATTATCATTACTTGACGCTGTTGTTGTTTGATGAGAACTGACCTAATATTCTACTGGAATTTTGGAAATTGAAGCAAAATATATAATATATTTGTCTGATAGAGTTCTAATAAGAAGCGACTAATTTCTCCATCTTAAAATCTTGAAAGATAACTTTATTATCTCAAACCCTCTGCTTAAACATTTATCAAAAGACATAATTCTCCTTTCTTGTTATTTTGGATTCAAGATAAAAGTACATCTTATAATTGAACTTCTGTGTTCAAATGTTCAAATATTCAATAGCTGGCACAGAACTTAGTAAATATTTTGGATAAACGAATGAAGTTGAGTAAGAGCTTGTAAATCTCAACTTATTTTTTGCAAGAAAATGAAGTCAAATATGTTTGTTTGACTTCATCATTAAGCTAAAAATCATTTTAGTGACTTTTGTACATGGATTACACATGCTATATTATGAAAATTTAGAACAATGAAGTAGATAAAATATTATGATTTATCTATCTTAATAGAAAACTTCTACTCATGACTTAAAGCATGTATATACTTACATAATCCCCATCAAGTGAATTGGGAGATGATAAAAAAAAAAAAGTAGCATAAGGATTAAGACAAGAGGGATGCCTGGGGGGCTCAGCGGTTGAGCGTCTGCATTTGGCTCAGGGCATGATCCTGGGGTCCCGGGATGGAGTCCCGCATCAGGCTCACTGCATGGAGCCTGCTTCTCCTCCCTCTTCCTATGTCTCTGCCTCCCTCTGTGTGTCTCTCATGAATAAATAAATAAAATCTTTTTAAAAATAGAAGAATTAAAACAAGAGGGAAAAAAAGAATTTAGAGGAGAGGTGGGTAGGGAGCAAAGAGGTAGCTTACAAGTCTAATGATTTAGGCCTTTTGTATGTGCTTCCTCCTATGCTTTACAAATGAAAAATTCTGACATCAGCAACAACCATTCTATACCACATTTTATTTCTCCACCCTAAAAGTGATTTATTTCTAACAACAATAGTAGCTAATGTTTATTGGGGAGGTATTTCTCACTGTCACCCTGTGATGACTATGTCTCCCTAGGGTTGGACAGGTGGTAGAGCAGAGACTTGAACCCAGAGCCAGCCTGAGCTACCTCACTGCCTTTCAGGGGATAACGCTGCCAGAGTTCACACACATCTCAAAGTCTCTGCCTTTGCATGCATTTCTTCCAACTAGAATCACTTTCTCTTCCTGCCCAGTGATTCCATCACTTAGGATCTGTTCAAGTTCCCCTATTTCCACAATATTTTTATGGTGCCTGCTTCCTACATCACACAGCATTATTATTTTTTTTAATTATTATATTTATTTATTCATGAGAGACAGAGAGAGAGAGAGAGAGAGGCAGAGACACAGGCAGAGGGAGAAGCAGGCTCCATGCAGGGAGCCCGACATGGGACTTGATTCCAGGACTCCAGGACCACGCCCTGGGCTGAAGGCAGGCGCTAAACCTCTGAGCCACCCAGGGATTCCCCCCATCACACAGCATTAAAAGCTTATGCACACTGTGCTATTCCTACTTAACTTGTTCTGTTCAGTTTTCTACTTCTTGAGGCAAGAACTTTTTTGTGATAATTCCTCTTACCATTTCTCCTTCTCCCTACTCCCCCACACCCCAACACCTAATATATACAGAAACAGGAAATAATGATTTGTTGACAGAATATCTCTGAAGGTCTTAAAAGAGCTCAGAAACAGTTGGTATACCTTCAGTATTTAAACACTGCCGCTTTGTAGTTGTTAACAGAAGCAGATAATACCTAGACTTTTTTTCAGAGGACACATACTTTAAAAGCTAAAAAGTCATTTATCACGGGAACATCCATGTATTAAACAGTGTGACTGAAGATGTGGCTCACTCAATCCTGAGACTTTTACCTTCCCAGTATCCAGCCTTTTCCAGAAGAAGAGAGCTACTCAAATGTTCTGTCCGTTATCCTGATAGATCCTCCTCATCCTGTGTTCCTGACAGAGGGCAGGGAGTGACTGTTGTGCTTCCAGGGGCACTACGTATTAAGGATGAAATCTTAATCAGATCAGGTCTCATAGAATAACTAGTCTTTGAGAAATATATGATTACATATATTTTGTTCTGTTCCCTATCACACCAGAGAGAGACTCAAGGGCCCTGGGACAGGCTGTTGTAAAGTACCCACTTTTCCAGTTGGTGATAGAAGAAAAGGAAAGCATTTCTCATGCCATGGCACCTCCTTCAAGGTTTATAAAGCAAAGATTAGGTAAAATAAAGTGCCTATATTTGTTCTTCAAAAAAATATTCCAAAAAACAAAACAAAAAATGGTTTCTCTAACCACCCTCTCTCTCTCTGTCTCTCTTACACACACATGCATCTACATCCAAAAAAGATAGCCACCACTTATCGGATATCTTATTTGGTCTGCTGGCTGCTGTGTAGCTACATCTGAATTCTGCTTAAAATAGAAATGTTACATTTTGTCCCCTCACCACCTCCTGGGAATTACATTTGCTATTAGGTTGTGCATTCACCAATTCCAGAATTTACTGATCCAAATTTTGGTCTATGTTGTATTTGTCTCTTCCTTCTCTCTCACATTTATCATCATTTTCTGCTTGTATATCTGTCCATTTGTCTTTCTTTCCTTTAATTTCTGTTCCATGGTCCCCAGATAGAAAATGAAATATTAGGTTTGTCAAGCGTATATCATTGTTTAAATGCCTGGAGATGATGGGTTAAGCAGACCAATCAATGAAACAAACCTCCAGTGCATTTCAGGGGCTGCAAGGGATGTTCCCTTTGGCTCTTTAAGACCTAACAAGTCAATAACCTATTAATATCATATTCTATCCGTCACCTCTACACAATTCACATGTGACTTTTTAGGATGAAACTTTATAGTTTTGTAGTGAATTAAATAGAAGAATGTTTGTGGCCAAATCCAAACTAAAAATAAGAGTGTATATAGATTGAAAAAGTGAGATGGAAATAATAATTATATATTATTACTCTAGGATACACAATTATTTCAGATGTATCAGAGATGTTATTAATACATAAAAGGAGCCAAAATTTTCGGCAATGAATCCAGACATGACCACATGCAATGCTCCATAAGTTAAAAGTCCAATGGATAGGGGATCCCTGGGTGGCGCAGCGGTTTGGTGCCTGCCTTTGGCCCAGGGCGCGATCCTGGAGACCCGGGATCGAATCCCACATCAGGCTTCCGGTGCATGGAGACTGCTTCTCCCTCTGCCTATGTCTCTGCCTCTCTCTCTCTCTCTCTCTCTCTGTGACAATCATAAATAAATAATTAAAAAAAAAAAGTCCAATGGATAAAAAGGCAGGATCCAAGAACTTTGAGGAGTTTACATTGAAGAGACATGCTCAGACAAAAACATTTTTTAGTCTATTTTTACCCATTTTTGTACAATGAAAGATCAAAATGTAACAGTCTAAATATCAGAGAAAATACTTCTGGAAAGCATTGCTCATTATGTAGAAAGCAATGCTATTTGGTGGATGTATCTGATAATCCTTTGTATGTACAAAGTCATATATGCATTTATAATATATATGATATTAGGGACGATATCATCTGTGTTGAAAACAATTTACTTTCAACGATTCACATTTTGAATGTTTCTGTTTCTGAAGTAAAAAATAAAACACTGGAATATTTTAATGCAACCCAAGATATCGACAAGTATTAACTCATTGATTTTCAAACTAATTTTACATCATTCTTTTGCACTCAACAGCAATCAATGAATCAGTTAGTCCATTTCCTAGAAAGAAAATTCTTCACTGTGGTATATCTAAAGATCAAATGTGTTCTGGGACATTAGAAGAATTTAGAAGTCTTTAGCAGTATCCTTCCCCAAATGGAATTACTTTTAACATCATGGTTAAAGGCCAGATGGATTTCATTTCAAATCCTGGCTCCATTACTTAGAAATTATGTGACCTCAGTTTTTAATCTCCATATGTAAAATGGAGAGATATCAACCTCTACTTCAATGGCTTGGTAAAGATTAAATGAAATGTTGTATCCTAATGAATGCAGAGCACATTGCCCAGTACTGGGCACAGAGGAAGCATTTAATAAATGGGAAAAAATGGCATTTATTCAACTAACTGGTCATTCAATGACTCTGGGCATAATGTGTTTCAAATATCCTTTCCCAAATAGCCCCTACACATCCTGTGCTCATCTACCTATCTTACTGTAGCACTCTTTTGAGCTGAACATTATACAGTATTAACATGTTAATTAACATCAACATTATTAAAGCAACCCAAAATCTACTTTTCTTTCCTTTTGGGTTCATATTAGCCATATCAGACTTGTAGTAATAAAAATGAAGCATCATCTCCTATTCCTGATGATAGCAATGAGGCAAGCAATAGGAATATGATTCATCTGTGGGGAAAGTGCTGTGCCTTGAAAGAGAGAATGTTATGAGTACAATCAGCCAGATTCCAAAATAAATAGGTAGCTTTTCCAGCCTATGGGCAATACTTCCAGCTTCTCTCCTGAGTAGTCCCAATAATTTTATTCAACAAACATTTATTGAGCACCTCCTGTGTTAAATGCCATGAAATAGGCTTGAAAGTTAACTGTGAAAACCACAAACATTCCCTACCCTCAGAGTTCTCACTCTCCCATTCTCTAGCACACCACGCAGTCATGATTTTCGAACCAAACAAGTTTCTATCCAAAGGCTTCATCAATTGCTTCAGTTAGATTTTGCTTTTTTAAAAAAAAAAAAAAAAAGTTACTATCTGGTCTCTACTTCTTTTTTTTTTTTTTAAACTTAGCTTCCTATTCCACCCATCCTTTTGACACAGCCACCCTGCACTACTTGTAGTCCCATTCCTTTTCACTCATCTAACATGTAGTCCTGGCTGTAGTTGGGTAGGTTTTTTAAATCTTGATGCCCAGGTTGCAACCCAGACAGATTATGTTAGCATCCCAAGGAAGGAGACACAAGTATTAGTTATGTTTAACTCCCCAGGGAATTCCCATGCGCAGTCAAGGCTGAGATTCTCTGCTCTGAAGTCTTGCTCTGCATCTACATCCTTTATTTCTCAACTGGCTTCTTCATTGCCTCACTCCTACTCATCCAACAAGACACAGCTCAGCTATTCTTTCTTCCTGTGAAGTCTTTCCTGAACCCAATCCCCCTGGTATAGGTTGTCATAGGGGCGTGCTTTGGTTTGCTGCTGCTACGTAACAAATCACCACAGATTTCACAGCTTAAAACCACACTCATGTATCAGGACATAGTTCTCTAGGCCAGAAGTCCAAGTTCGTTACAGCAGTATCCTCTGCTCAGGGGCTCCACAAAGCTGCTATCAAGGTGCATTCAGCTGTGTCCTCATTTGGAGTCTCAAGTAAGGTAAGATCCATTTCCAAGCTCCCTCAGCTTGTTGACAGAAATCATTTCCTTGCAGTTGTAGAACTCTGGTCCCCATTATCTGGCCACCAGTGATGGCTATCAGCTTCTAGAAGTTGCCCTTAGGCTCTTGCCATGTGGTCTCCTCCAAAGGTTCTCTCACACTTCCAATATCTCTGACTTCAGAAAGGGCTCAGTCCCTTTCTGACTTCAGAAAGGGCTCACCTGATTAGGTAAGGCACACCCAGATAATCTCCTTTTTTGATTAATTCAAAGTGAACTGATATGTAGCCTAATTATGATAGAGCTATCCCTTCCTATTCATAGGTTCTGCACACATTCAAAATGAGGGGATCATAAGGGGCATGTGCCAGAAGGTGGGAATCTTAGAAGCCACCATTGAATTTTGCCTACCACGCACCCCTCCTATGGCTTCCAGAGTGCATCTGCTTGTGTATGTCTCACATCCATTTATCCTACATCACCGAACACCAAATCATGGTGTTCGGTGATATATATATCAATATGATATGGCAGGGACCATATCATATTCCTATTTGTCTTCCTAGCATATAGCTCAAAGCTTGGAATAAGGCAGATGTTCACCAAGGTTTACCAAGTATTCATGCAGTGCATAAGCATAAATTAGACCTTTTACATATTAGAAAATAGAGCAAGCACAAATTTGGATAAAAGCCTTATCTAGAGTCTTAGGGAAGATGCAACTAATTCAATAATTTCAAAAGTTAAGAAAGGATAACTTCAAAAGCAGCCTAATCAACGTGACAGTATTTTTTTCTTTGAAGATTTTTAATTAATTTCATTGTTTATAAAATCATTGTTGTCTCAAAATTTGTATGAACTTTTTTTCATATTTCTTGCCTTTGAACCCAAAGAACACTTTTCTATTTTGTATACTTATTTTGATGGTTTGAGGTTTCAGGTTTCTCTCTACTGGCCAACATGCTAAATGCATCATTTATAGGATGCACAATATGCATGCAAATTAATAGTAATTAATTGATCTTTAAGTTATGAACATAAGGTTAAATGTGTAATGTGGATCCTCTGACTTTAAGATGCTAACAGGGAAGAACTGAAACTGGCACTTCCATCACTCTTCCAGCCCTCCCTGGCCTTTGGCTCTGGACAGTTACCCTGTACCATCCTCAGGGTTCTCATCACTAAAATGGAGGTAGCAATACCTTTTGAATGTGTATGGAAGGATTTGAGATAAATCAGGAGGAGCTGCCACAGAATAACTAGTGATACTTTCAAAAAAACTCTAAGAGCTCACCCTATCCCCATACCACCCAACACTGAGAGATTTGCTGGAGGGAAGGGAAAATGAATTACATATTTACTGTCTTCTTGAGAGATGAAGATCTCTGACATAAAATTTTCATCTGACCTAAAGTAAAGATAAAATTGTAAATTTAAAGCTCTAAAGCTTATTCTGAAGTACATTGTAGACCAAGAATTGAAAGCAGGAGAATGAGGAAGGGTCACTAAAACTACTTTATATAAAGGTAAACAAAAGACACTATTCCCAATAATACTGCTATTAGGAAAATATTTCTCTATAAGAAATCTCTAGACCAGCACTGCCCAATAGAAATAGAATGCAAGCCATATATATAATCTTCAATTTTCTATAAGCTACATTAAAAAGAGAAAAAAAATAAAATTAATTTAAATAATGTATTTTATTTAAACCCAGTCTCTACAAAATATTATTTTAATGCATAATCATAATTTAAAAATTATTAATGAGATATTTTTAAATGGCAGTGTTCAAAATCTTGCACGCATTTTTTACATCTATGGCACATTTCAATTCTAACTAGCCACAATTCATGCGCTCTATAACTACATGACATGTCTGTGTTTCTATGTCTATTTATGACTGTGTATTCTTGTGCATGTCTTAACCTAAAGACTCCCAAACCACAGGAAAAATGAAGGACATATTTTCCCTTCACACAAGTGAAAAGGAACCTGACTCAGATCACCAAAGTTCACTTTGGACCTTTCTGCTAGACTTGAGTAATCTATGTGACTTTGGTCTCAGGTGGGCATGCTCTCACCTCCTCTCCTCCCCTCAGCAGAAGCCCATGGCAGTCTGATAATTGTGGGGAAAGGAAAAGCAAGAGGAAAGAGGTGGCTGCACTGGATTCACCTCCTTTTTCTCAGGTTTGTTATGGGGAGGCAGACACATAGGCTATTTCTTCATTATTATTATTATTAAAAAAATAATTAATTAGTTTTCTCAATGAAAGGAAAAGGTTTGGTTAAATGGATGGGATAAAAATCAGTGACTCTGCTAAGCCAAAATTCTTACCCTAACTTGTCTTAAGCTGTGTGCCAAGACAACTTTCTGGGCAATATCTGATTTGTTAGAGCAGCTACGTCTCTACGAAGAATACAGAGACATTAGGTACTCTGGAAATAGTCTCAGAGGTAGAGAAACTACATCATTTGTCCAAGTACCCTGGCTAGCAATTTTTGAAACCTTCTGTGATGCCTAATGACCACCCCACTCACCCCTAGGCACCAACATATAAACCACATGGTCAGTAAACAGAAACAGACAAATGTTACCATGAATTAGGTAATTTAGTAAGTGTCTTGACTTTTTTAGGCTACTAGATTTCTATTTCCTCAACCAGAGCTATGTTAATAACCCCCTAGTGATCCAATTAAAAAGAGAATGAATGCACTATGCAAAGTCAAGCCAAAAATAAAAATAAAATTAAAAAAACAAGCTTTTTTAGCCATCATGATCTGACCCTGTCGGGAATAGGCTCCACCAAGTACCCATGTAGTTTCAATTAATACACTACCCTTGAAATCATTCAGCATGATATTTGATCAATCATGTGTACCAATGGACACATGAACATATACACACTAACATATAAATATGTTCTGATATGAAGATAAAACTACTCACACTGATTGCTCCTGGTGGGTGCAAATGTCAGGTGAAAGGGCACCAAGAGGCCAGGCAACCTGTCCACATGTAAATACCACGCTTTTCATCTGCAACTTGCAGCTGCTAGTTTTCGATGCCTGAAAGAGACTACCCAGGACAGAGCTGTTGCCAAACCTCCGCTCCAGGACTTAGAATGCCAAGAAAGAAGACTTTGCCCTGTCAAAAAAGATATTTGAGAAGATGCTGGATCAGAAGGAAACCCCTTTTGCACAACTTGTTGAGTAGAGCACAATTTTAAAGTATTAGTTATAATTAATGCACAAAGATCCTACCCTGGTAGACAGATAAAATAAGGCTGAAATCACATCACTGGTAATCAAATAGCTGAAGTCTGTCTAATGAATTATGTTGCTGTATTAACCGAAAAAAGGAAGACGAAAAATCTGTGACCCACTCTGAAATTTTAGGGATATATTTGAGGTTCCAATTCGCTGAATATATCTGTAGAGTTTATTATAACACCAAAGTTGCCAGTTTAAATTGACTTCTTCCTGGAGATTGGAGTGTGTAAATTGCATAGAGATGGAGAAAGAGGTGTTGTTTCTCACCAAAAATGGAGCTCAATTTCGAAGGAACTAGCTTATACCTTGAATTATTCTATCTAATAGAAGTTACCTACCACAAAAAGAGAGTGTGAAGTGTGACAATTGCAGGTCATGTGTACCCTCTGTCAAAATATTTCTCAGATTTTTTCAGCTAGATATCTCTTCTTGATCTGGTCTGTTTCTCTGTAAGAATTATGTTTCTTGTGCTTTTAAATACAAGTGTTAAAAACATCAAGAGTGTTTTCCATGTCAGTGCATTTCACTGATTTTTAAAGTCCTACTTTACTTTTTTTCAGTACAAGAAATAACCAAAATGTTAACCTATTTGTACGATGCATGTTTGATGACTGTTAAGTCTGTTAATTTTATGAGTCTAAGTAAATATCTTTTGTATACTAAGTAGACATATATACATATATATTAAGTATATGTATATAAATATATACACACACATATACATACATACACACACTTATATGTGTGTGTGTATGGAGAGATAGACAATATACTATATATATATATATATATATATATATATATATATATAGGTTCTTATGAAGGTCTTTGTGAAGAACAGTTTTGAAAATAAAAAAAAAGAACTCTAGAAATATTTAAAGGGCTGCTGTGAAGAAATTAAAGCATCCAATTTTAAGAATTACTATGGCTTGATGAAAGAATAACCAAAGGAAATTTTGAAAAATAAGAGAATCATCTAATCTATTCTCCCAGCCACTGAAGCATATTATAAATCTACCATAATGAAAACAGCTTGGTATTCCAGTTGTTTGTTTCTGCCTTTGAATGCCTTTAATTTTTTTTTTGAATGCCTTTAATTTTTAATTGGGATCTCCATTCTCTAGTCTCCGTGTCTATTGCCTTGCTCTCTCTCTGGTGGTTTTCATTTATTCGCTATAGCTTTCCCTCTTTGAAAGGAACCCTATGGGGAGCCCACGACAAATAATGTGGGCTACTTCGGAGGTTGTGGAGCTTCAGTACATTACCTTTCCCTGTCACCACTGCAGAATTAACACTTTACAACGCATAGGGTACAAGCAACGTACCTGATGTTCCAAAGGCTGTATGCGAGGCAGTGCGGAGTACCGAGCATTAGAGAGGCTGTTCATCAAGTCCATTAGTGCCAACCAACCAGGAAACACAGTTCTTACATGATTTGGCAGCAAGTCGAATGCAAAGATTCGTCAAAGCAAGTAATGCCAATCTTACACGATTGGCAGCAATTACATAGCCCCTACTGGAGGAGGCTGCTCATACTGTACTGTTCCCAACAGCTAGTTAACTCTCCCTTGCTTCGTGTAATGAAACCTGTTGCGTGCATCTCATTTACTACTAAATCTGCATAGAGTGTGATACAGTGGATTGACCTGGGAAGTACCAACAGGCAACAGATTGTCATAATCAGAGATGTTTATTCTACACTCCACGATCTCCTCTCCAGGCCTTTGCACCAACTCTTCCCACGTCTGGAACATGTCCATCACACCCCTTGTCCTTTCTACCACCCCTTTCTTCGTATTACCTACTCATTACTTGGGTTTCTTTTAAATAATATGAAATATATCCCATCCTATAAATTTATTTAATTTCACAACTCCTCCTCAGTCCCAATGAAGCATGGCTCACTTCAAAGCCTTTCCTGTCTCCCAAACATTATATTAACTGGTTATATAAACTGCCGCTCCTTTAAGGCAATGCCCTGTGCCTCTCTGGGTAATTCATTCTGACCCTTTATATCTCCACAGCCACTCTGTTCTTCAATATGAAAACAGCCTCACCTGTTACGTTTTTTCATGGAACATTCATTTTTCCCAATATGTACATTTATTCCCCCTGGGAAACTTTAAGTTCTACAAGGGCAGGGATCGCACCTATTCTCTTCACCACTACATCCACAGTGTTCAGCTTGAGACCTTCTAGTAAGTTCTTGAAATATGCTCTGAGTGAATGTGCGAGTAATAAAGGTGGCAAGTGTAGGAGGATTTCAGAATAGAAAGTGGTTTTCCAGGGTTAGCCATCTCCTGCCAGAGGAGCTAGCCTCTGAGTTGCACTGTAAAAGCTGTGATGATTAGAATTAGATGATTCCAGATATCAAGACTTCATGGAACAGTTTTTTTAAGGGAGACTTACAAAATGTTGCCAACTCTTAATCTTTCCAAGGAATGTCATAAAAACCAAAAATAATACCCATTAGAATAACCATCACTTTATTTAGAGTGATATATTTTAAAACTAAAAGTGTTTTTCAAAAACCTCAGAGGACAGCTCTTTAAACTGGTTGGATTTGGCATTATGAGAAATAAATTATCATTGTGTGTGTGTGTGTGTGTGTGTGTGTGTGCACGCGCACCTCATTTCCCTTCAGAAAATTTCAGGATAGACTGGTTCAAATCCATGGACCTACCTTGGTAACCATTGACTGACCCAGATGAGAGGATTCAGAAAGCAGACCCAAGGACACAGGAATGCTCCAGGAACAAGCATGAAATGATAAACAGCCAGAGTGAGGGTTTCATGGAGAAGACGAAATGTTTACTAGATAAACAGTATAGGCAAAATACCTGGATGATTTAACAAAAGTGCTTCTTTCCATTATGAATGGGTCACACGTAGAAATATCAGTGTTTCCAGTAGAAGGAGAGGCCAACAGGAAAGGGCGGGGGGAAGCCACTACTGATTGCTAAGAATATACTGAAAATCTACCAAGCACCTACACTGAATGGGGGGGGGGGGGGGAGGGGGGGGAGGGCAGGGAGAAAGCAGGAGACATCTGTGCTGTGCTTCCTTCATGGAAGAACTATGGGACAAAGTGAAAGGCACCAAAATAGCAGACCACTGAGTTCAACACCATCAGACAGGCTAGAAGGAGACTTGGAATGTCCAAGTTTCTAATTACAGAGAAGAAAATGAAGGGCACAACAGCAAGTGGAGGTGAACCCAGTTTTCTGCTCCTTTCCAACATGCATTCCTGCCCCCATCCAGGCCTAAGAATCCTCTGACCTGGGGGAGGAAGGCAGAGCCACCTGGGTGAGGAACCCAAAGAGCTCCAGATTAGATGTCTTTTTCTCTTCCTTCCTCTATCCCAAGCCCTGCAGAGCTACAGAATGTGGACTTACCCAAGGCATCCTCTTCTTTTAGACAGCTCAGTTAATCTCAACCTCATCCCCAAATACAACACTGATGACCTCATTTCTTCATCACTACATAGAGAAGGGGGTGGCAGTTGCCACCATTCCCATTTATTAAGAATTGGGAAAATCGGCCTGCAGTAAGATTATCCATCCAACCTAAGATCAAGACTTAAATTCTAGTTGGCCTGCATAGATGCATAGACACAGAGACGATTCAACCAAATACTGTCTACTATGAAATTTACTACTCTGTATAATTTGCCACATCTGGAACTTCCCTTTTTCAGAGAAATCTTTCTCTAGCAGGTCCATGATGTAGAATAAGCATGTATCTCACTTGGTCCTATTTTTTTTTCTAAATCAATTATATTTTAAATGCACTTCCAGAGCTTTCTATTTACAGGAACTATTGGATATGCCAAGGGAGTGATGAGTCAGTGTTACCATTTGTTCACTTTTAAGTGTGTTTGGTTGATTGTGGGGCTGAGTCGTACAGGAGGTTAGTCTGGAGTCCCTCCTGGGGCCACAGACACTGCTGTCAGGAAGCCCTGGTCCTGGGCCACTCACTGTATAGATTGCTCCAGGAACTGAAGTCCTTTTATAAAGCAGACTCCTTTGTGAATGTGGATTACCATCGTTCTGCTCGTTCTTTGCCTCTATTCAGAATTTAAATGTTCTTCTCCCAGTGTTTTTCAACCAGTGTATACCTTTTCTACTTTGAGCATTAGAAAACTTGGTTTCTAAGTCTTCACTCCTTCACTCTCACTGATATACAAGTAGCTTCATTTCTAACTCACAGCAGTTAGGATGACTGCAAAGTACTTGGTCTCTCTTGGAAGAAGGCATTAAAAATATACAAGTTCATGGTTACCTAATAGTTTTTGTTCACTGGTTTCCTGACTCTATGAAATCCTATTTGAATAATGCAAGCTTATATATTTTAGGTTTGCGTAGGGTCTCTTTACGTGGGGTCTTGCTCAACTCTTAGTGACTTCAAAACCAATTTCCCACTCCTGGTGCATCCAGAGGAGCAACTGTGGAGGCTTACCTGATCTCCAGCTATGTTTCACATCAATTCTACTTCCAGGTGACTTAAAGGCATCTGATATGGAGTAACAAATAGTATAAAGTATTTCAAGAGATTTCCCACAACACTTGGGGAAAATGCCAATCAACTGAGGAATGATTGGATAGATTCCATGAGGTGGGATATTATTACTCAGCTGTTGTAAAAAGAGTGATTTCAGTGTGTACCTAACCAAGGGGAGTGTTCATGATATGTTACTATTAGGTCAAAGTGAAACCAGGTTTCAGAAGTATGGCACCAGTGTATATACACATACACACACATAAATGTGTTAATACCTGCTGGTACGAGCATGATGAAGTCTGGAAAGATGCACATCAAGCATTTATAAGGTTGGTCTCGTTGAGATGGCAACGATCGGAGCAGAGAATGATAACTGTTTCCTTATATACCTTTGTACTGTTAGACATGTTGCAATCAGTATGAGTTACTTTTTTAATTATAAGATAACAAAGACAATGATAATAAATGCAATTGTGGGTCTATAATAAAATCCCAGAGCAGGAGACTTTAATTGATTTAGAATTTGTCAATTTTGATTGCTCTAGTGGTAACATTCCAAATATCGTATTTAGATGGGAACAACCTTAAATTTCATGTCAATTTTTGGTCTTAAACATTCTTGGAGATGATTGAATACTGCGGCTTTCAATACAAAGAAAGGAATTCTGATACAGCTCAGTGTTGCCCAGCTCCTGCTCTCAGGTACTTTTCCCCATGACAGGAAGAAATCAGAAGCTTGTAAATCATAACCAGAATGTTCTGAGAAAATTTCTGTTCTTGGTTTTCTCTGCCAATTATCTGTCCACTGACAAAGAATTAAAAAATAGCGTAAGTGATGTGACATTTTAAGGAGCAAGAAAAATAACAGACAAGCCGGTAGTAGGCTGCCAGGTGCATAGCTGCTGAGCACCTTTACCAGTCCTGTCACGAAGTGAAGTTATGACACCAAGTTTTCCTACAAGAATCTTCTTTCTCTGTGGACTTCTGATTCCTACAAATCACTCTGTAATGCTCCTCCCTCCCCCCACACCATGATCTATCCCCCACTGCTCATCCCATTCCACCTCCACCCCGTGCTCACGCACACACAGACAGAAGTCTAGTTATATCACTTCCCTCCCAGATGCACCAAAAACACGATTTTGCAAAGATGAAGGTAGGGTTGCTAAGTTTTACAGCAATGGTGTGGGGCATTCTGTAGTTGCAGAATCATGCCCTAATAGAATTCTGAGACTTTGTAACAGTGGTACTCCAAGAATAAGAACCCAGCTACCAGCTTCTTCAGGAGCATTAAAACTACTTCCAGACAGGCACTGTATCACATGAACTCGAGTTTACTGGATAATTAATCATAATCAAATTGAAGGGATTCCTCATTTATACAATTTTTACTTTATTCATATATTAATGTCACCTTGCCCTATTCCAGAAAACCTCTTTGGACTTTTCCCTTTTCTGGCCAGGATGATCATAATGCAACTCATCTGTATGCAAAATCATTTACAATGTCAGACTGCCACTGACCCATCCTTTATTCTGGTGCTTTTCTCTCTTCACATCACTCACCTACTGCTCCCTTTCTCCTGCCTTCCTTTCCTTTATCCTCTTGATTTTTCTTTCTGTCCCTCATATTCTACTCCCTTAAAAAGGTCTTTGTTTCTGCTCATCTCTCTCTCTCTCTCTCTCTCTCTCTTTTCTGAAGCAGCACCCTCTGTGTCTCAGAACCAGTGATGTCCTCCAACAGGCCACCCCAGGTTTGGGGTTCTGAGTTGATAATAAAACCTTGACTCTGAGGTAGGGAAAGCCTTCCCACAACAGAGAAGGCTGTGGTCATGGAAAAGTCACTCTAGCCAAGTGGATAATTTGTATTCCCCTGGGAGGGAAATGGAACAGTTTATAATGGGAGTCAGATTTCTTTTACCAAAGGTCCCTACTTAAATTCTTGTAGATGTTATCAAAAATACCCTTAATTTCCTATCCGATTATTTTTTAAAAACTTCCAACATTTTATATAAATTCATGCAAAAGGCAGTAAATGAAAATCTAACAAAATAATTGTAGTTATTCAAGAAATCCTACAAAGTGTTTAGGAAGAGAGGGGAGGAGGAATTGCTGATCTGATGAGTGCTTCCTTAGTGGACTCCTACAGAATGGGGGTGAGGCTGGAAGTCAAGGCATTCTCCCAAACCCTCTGCTCCTCTGCTGCCCACCCTGTTTACTTACCCAGCTCACCCTTGGGGCAGTCCTTAGAAGTGCACTCGACATTGCAGCCCTGATCCTGAAACAGGGAACTGGGGAAACCACAGTCCTTGCCCATGGGGTGTTTCTAATATCACTGGTAGATGGATCAAAGAGTCCCTTCCATAACCCTTTGGTCAATTATTAAACACATAAAAACAGGTTTTTCTCACATCTTGGTTTTCTAACAAAATCAGAAGTATTGTGTATATATATTTTTTTCAGATTAATTATGTTATCTGAGCTGCAAGAATCAGTGATCTACATTTTGAATACAAATACAGGGGCTTTTTATTATTGAACAGTTATTTTTAATCCAGGAATTATTATTTTCACTTATATTTTGGGTTTAATATTTATAAAGCCAGAGTATATTTTAAGAAATCTTAATGAAGTAAGCATTCACATAAGTTATGGTAGCATTTGGTGAATATATACTATAATGTAAAAAAGATAATTTTCCTATATTGCAGATGTAGGAAAGAGGCGGAAATCTTGAAAAGAAAATATATTTGGTGAACAGCTCCTGGGTATGTGGGCCAATCTCAGCCAATTAGAGGCTATTCATTAAGGCCCAAAAAGTGTTGCCTGGGTAGCAGATTAATAATGGCACAGACCTCTTTCAGGTTTCATGACAGGGCCTATTCTTTGCCAAATGTATCACATTTGAGAGTCTGTAGCTTGTTAAGTGTATTCATTAGAAAAAAAAATAATTATGATTTCCCAAGTTTTAGGGATTACTTTAAAAAAATTCTCCACATTTCCACTAAACTCCAATTTCCTAATAATGTTACCATCCAAGATAATAGTCGAAACTCACTAACTAGTAACTCTGTAGAAAAATTTTGTATGTATTGTGTGAGCAAATGTTTGGTAAATTTGAAATGCTGCTCGCAATTGCAGCCACGATTTATACTTTTGCTTTCTGACTTTCTCTATTCTCCCTTCTGTCTTCCCTTTAGCTAAAACAAGGGAGCAGTTTGACGTAATTCCAGGGGGGCAGGTGGAACTGAGTTTGGTTCTCTGCTCTAAATTATCCCTTCTTTTTGTTTCTCTCCCTCCTGTCTTTCTCCCCTCTTGGGTTTTCTCCCTTCTTTCTGATGCCCTTCTCCATAGTAGTCATCATCACCATCAAACCTCCTCTGTC
Source organism: Canis lupus dingo (assembly GCF_003254725.2). Lineage (NCBI taxonomy): Eukaryota > Metazoa > Chordata > Mammalia > Carnivora > Canidae > Canis > Canis lupus. The sequence goes on from NC_064254.1 coordinate 57,134,323, forward strand.
ACTACCCCTGTCATAGCTGGGTACTAGGCACCAGGGAAAGGGCAACAGAAGCATAGCATGCCTTCTTCCCTCTGGGAATTGGCAGCTTCATCAAGAAGACCAAACTTGTGCGCATATCCTTTCTGCTCTTATTCCTTTACCCTACAAACACTTCTTGAGCGCCTACTATGTGTCAGGTTCTGTGCTAGGTGGTATAAAAGACAGACCCCACCCTAGCACTAACTACCAAAATAAAGTAGCTAACACAGCAAAACATAGTAATCACCAAACGTCTCATAGGCCAAAGGTGTTCTGGAAGACCAGAAGAAAAGATTTCAAATTGAAGGGATCATAGGATCTAAACAGAAAAGATACCGTGGGAAACTGCTGTCCTAACTCCATGAATATTGAAATCTGCTCTATATAAATTTGAATAGCTCTATGTCCCTTCTCTACCATATGTCAGATAGCAGACATATGTTTGTGCTTGATTTGGAATTGTGGGTAAAGAACTGGAATCCAAAACCCGGTTTAAGTCCTCTATCTGTTCATTTAGCCAGCGTTAAATATGATCAGAAAATTAAAACTCCATCATAGATGTAAGTATTATTTGTCCCTAAAATGCCAGGTGATTTTGCTAAATTTCATTTCTTTGTCCTTTAAAAGTGACATTTATTGGTCTTGGAAAAAGAGAATTATTGAGAAAGCAGATAATAGCATCATTTTTAGGAGTCTCTGTAGTACAACAAAACTAAAGGGTCTGTATTTACAATAATTAGCAGAACCAGAAAAGGAATTCCAACTGTGAATGTACTTTGTGACATTTTTCTTCCTCGCAGATAGGTGGAAGACTAAGTCAAATGACACATTCTTAAATATCACCATACCTATACGCACTTGATATGTAAATATATTGCCAGACACTATGTTCTTGACATAAAGATAAGTTGTTGCTGTTTTTTTAATTCTGACTCAGCCTCCTTCCAATATTTTTTTTAAAGAATCCTTGTAGAGTTTTCAAGCTAATTATTTACCAATTATTTATTTACCAAGCAATTGGAGGTTTTAGTCTGGAAAAAGTCCATTTTAATGTAATTCTCCTGGTGTTTAGGTGTTTAGCACATCCTAGTATTTGTCATCTGTTGCTCTTGCTTTGCATTCAAAAGGTTTGGGATATGATGCCCTTTAAAAAAAAAAGAAAAAAAAAAAAACAACCTCCGTGGTATTGTGTAATACAGCACCACTTCATTGTAATGCAGAACGCATAGCTTCAAGTGTTTGCAACACTCTCCAGCCAGTTCCCTTCACACTGAAAATAGACATAGGGCCAATGTGAATGCACGCTTTTTTTTTTTTTTCCAGCTCCACTAATCTTGCAGCTGACATCTTAGCAAACAATTAAGCATTCAAGAAAGTTTAGGAAATTTAAAGCCAAATTGCCAGCCACTCCCTACGGATAATCTCAAAGTCACATATTTTGCCAAAAATTGCATCAAGGAAATATGGTCATTTTAAAGGGACAAACTCGGTTATTATCCAGCAGCACAACTACCTGGACCAACACAAGCTGGCTATTTAACTTATTAAAATTCTTTTCTGTTATTGTTGTTGTTAGAAATAAAGACATTTGGGGGAACTTCAAGAAGGCGTCACCTGAAATTGTTGTCATTTATAAAACATTATGTATTTATTTTAAAGAAGCCTGTAAAAGCCACAGTGAATCTCTGCATGGCTTTTTTTTTTTTTTTTTTTTGAGATTATAGGAAAGAATGTTAAATATAAGAAGTTACTCTTCCAGTTCTAGAATTTTCTTTTTTTTTTTTCTCAGTTCTAGAATTTTCCATTCCCAAGGGAGTTGTACAGATACTGTCATCAAATCACAGTTTTGGAGAAGAGAAGACAGACTCTTTCTCTGTTTTCTTTAAACTCATCATGCATCATAAGAGTGTAACACAGAAGTGCTTTTCTGGGCCACAACCTGGCCAGTTTCCAGCCACCCTACATTGTAGCCCCTCACACTAGGCTATGTGATCATAAAAGTCATTGACGGAGGCTTTTTGGGGGAGACAGCCTTCCTGGCATTTCTCTCACATGTTGAGTTAATTGACAGTTCTCACCTCCCCACCTCCAAGCCTGAGCTGGGTTACATGCCCTTCTCTTGCCTTGCCAGCTTCAGTCACTCGACCATTTTCCATGATCAGGTCTAAGTCAACCAAAGCCAAACCCCCATCACTGCTGACAACACTGCAGTGGTTCCACTGTTTCTGGCATAAAAGCAAAATCACTATTTGAGAATTCCAGCTCCGGCCCTTCTGCATCAAACAAACAGTTTTGGTCAGCACCAATACTACAATAGGAACATGAAGCACTTTCTGGATGGCTCTGCCCACCTGGGTGTATTTTCATAGAAAATGCTTACCATGTTTTCATCACTTTGTCATTTTCAGACATTCCTTTGCTGCTTTTCCTCAAGCAGGCCCCGTTTCTCAGGATATTCTCCAGAAGGTTCTTTATAATCATCTCAAGTCCTTGACGCCTCCCCAGAATTTCAGTAGCATGTTACTTTAAATTCTAATTATCAGGGGATCCTGGGTGGCTCAGCGGTTTGGCGCCTGCCTTTGGCCCCAGGGCCTGATCCTGGAGTCCCGGGATCGAGTCCCACGTCGGGCTCCCGGCATGGAGCCTGCTTCTCCCTCTGCCTGTGTCTCTGCCTCTCTCTCTCTCTCTTCTATATCTGTCATAAATAAATAAATTTAAAAAAATTCTAATTATCGTTTCAGACACAAATATTTTTTTCCAGCTAAATTATAGGACAAAGATCTATAGGCAGTTTGTATTACAATGCCTGGGAAAGTGTACTCTTGGTATTTCAGAGAACTTTTTAAATGATATTTTCTAAAAAGCTACACCCTGAACGGAAGAACAAATACATAGATTCAAGATTGATGGTCTTTTGTAATGACCCTGAAACTTTCAGATGAATATCACATTAAAAAGAGTGGCCCCTGGAGACCCAGGATCGAGTCCCATGTCAGGCTCCCTGCATGGAGCCTGCTTCTCCCTCTGCCTGTGTCTCTGCCTCCCTCTCTCTCTCTCTCTCTCTCTCTCTCTCTCCTCTCTGTGTATTCTCATGAATAAATAAATAAAATCTTAAAAAAAAAAAAAAAAGAGTGGCTCCTGGAATGAGGAAGCAAGCGACTTGCTGGGTCTGCACATTCTGGATTCTACAACCTGAAATTAGCACCAGACTCTCGTGATCACCATCCTTCAATCCTGACTCCGTCTGTGGTCTTGGACAAGTTGGCTTATCTTTACTTTTTTTCAGTTTGCCCTTTTTGGGAAAAAGACATTAAGATGTAGCTTTCCTGGAAATGTGGTGACACATTATGGTTTCAGTGAAGTACAATGTGCTTAAATCAAGGAAATCAAGCTAATCAAATGCTCATAGTTGTTTTCGGAAGGTATTTGAACAGAAGCAAGATGGCCTTTTTCTCATTGAATTTGTTTCACTGGATGATGACTTGACTACCAGAATTTGAAGTTCTCAAGCTTTCCATGTGAGTCTTAATCCCTGCCAGTTACTTAGTTTTTTTCACATTATCACTGAGAGAGAGAGAGCGCCCGTTACAGGCCATCTAGCTACCGCCAATACACTAAGAGATTTTATCTTTTTAAATCATTCTCTACATTCTGCATGTAACAATTTATTTGTTTTTTTTTTTTTCCACAGAATCTTTACAGAGCTCTAATGGCATTAGATACCCGACATTCAATAGGTTGGATGGCACTTGGTGGCACTGGCCTCAGCGTAGTCAATGAGAATACTGTTTGGTTCTTTTTCATTTTAATTGCTGGAATGGCTGTGGATATAAGTTGCTCCGCACAAAAGGGTGACAAATAATGATGAAAGACACCAGAGTGCTCTCATGTGTGGCTTCGTCAAGAAGGAGAAAAGAGATTATTGCAGCTGAACTGATCACATGGAATTTGCTGGGCTTTCCTTTACCCTCCGCCCCCACCCCCATCGCCACCATGTCCCGCTACTAAAATGCCGTTCTTACAGGCTAGGAAGGATCCAGTTGAATAACACACAAAAATTGATCCTATTAACAATGATCTTTAGAATGTTCAAGGACATAACGCCGCTTTTGTGAGGTTCCAACATAAGCATTCTCAAATCCTTAAAGGAGCAAATTGTTTCTGCTCTGTTGTTTTCTTCCTAGGGAACTGTTGCCTCAAAATAGAGCTTCTTTCAGAGGTGGGGGGCCTGGGGCCGGGGGTGGGGGGCAAGGAGAGTACAGGCCTCCAGCTTAAAACAATGTTCACATTGGCCTTCCCAGCAACTGAGGTGGCACTTTATATTTTTAATTAACGTTTTAATCCTTTAAAATCATTTAATACAAAGCAAATACGTCAATGTTGCAAAATCAATGCCAAGAAAAGCGTCAGAACAACATAGGTAAAGTTAATTATTTTAAGATCTACCAGGTTTTCAGTTGTTCTTTTCTAAAAAAAAAAAAAAAAAAGGCAAACAAACAAACAAACAAAAACAATCCTTTATGACTCCTACAAGGAGTATTAACGATCTTTAAGGTAAGAATGAGTCTGTGTCCCAAATTACTGAATACTTATGTGCCTGATAAAGCCTGGATATTTCAGCCCCTCTCTCTGATGCGAAAGTGGCTTTTTTGTTAGGCAGCGTGGGCCAGATCTGGGCTTCCTCCTCCTGCTAGGGTTACTCCTCCTTTTTCCTCCCCTCTTCCTTCTGTTACAGGAATCGCCCCTGCTACTTCAGAGGTGGTTTTCCAAATATCCCTATCCTGTGCCCTCCCCAGGCCTCATTCCGGATGGCTCTGTGTCCCCTACTCTCTGGAGCCAGCCTGCAGGCCCCAAAGGCTGTGGCCCTAACTGCGGGCCCTTGCCTCAAAGTTTTTTTGGTACTTTTCTTATTTAAGCCATGGGAAAGATCCGATGAAAGACTGTGACTCATAATAGGATAAATAACTGTGTGCATATTGCACAAACACTTCGGCAGTGGAATGCTGGCTGTTTCATATTCTGTTTTTGGATCTTTCAAGATAGAAACATACTCTTTCTCTCTCTCTCTCTCTTTCTCTCTTTATCTCTGTCTTCATTCCTAAGCAAGCAGCGACTTGCAGGCATTTTCATTACTTCATGGGGAGCCTTATCCATAAACCCCGGGCTTTACAGTCCATTCAGATAAGGATTGTAGTTACTTCTCTCAATGGGCACTTTAGGAATCATGCCAATGGTGTCCATTCCATGTTAAAGGTGAACACCTATATTAGGCCTTGGACACACACGTCAGTAAGTTATCAGCTATGTCTTCCCACTAGAGCGCCCCATAATTTTCATCGGGGAATTAGAGTCAGAGAAATGTTTTCCTTCATTAAATCTTACTCATTCTGTGTTGGCTTTTTAAGTTCTTCAAAATTTGGGCAGTAGAAGATTTATGTGGAAGAAAGGCAGCCTCTCTATATACCTCCCCAAGCTGAACTTCAGAGAATAGGAAAAATGATAGGCCTTAATCATTTTTGCTAAGCCTAAGGTCCGTTTGTGTGACAATATGGCTTTTTATTGAAGGATCCAACAGTGGGGGAGGATTCGGGTTTATGTACAGATGAAGCCCTCAGTGGCTGGCAAAATGAAGTTTAGCGTCTTAGGACTGCAAAGATATTTTTTAAAGATGAAAGGTGGATAATGAAGTAGAATCTGATTAGAATTGAGGGGGGATCCCTCAGATTTAAGAAAGCCCCTTCCCATCACACCCAGGTCTTCTTCCTTGTGCTGTGAGATGGTATAAAAGCTCTCACATGGAAGCCCTTATTGATCCTGAATGGCCACGGTACATTTCTGGGATGACCAATTTCAGGGTTTCCGATCTTCTACTGCAACTCATATTTTATGTGTAAAAAGCACACACACACACATATATATTTGCATATGTATATATACATATATGTGTGTGTGCATATGCATATATATATGTATATATATATAGTTGCTGATCATGAGTTAATTAAGTGTCTTCTTTGCTTGTTGTCTGTTTTTATAATACACTCAGCCAAAGAGAAAAATTAAGAATTAAGGATCTGTTGTTATTAATTCGACTTTCCCAATTTCCAAATTCCTAAGTAGGAAACATAAAAAGCCTCAGTAGACTGTAATAAACGCTAAGACCATGAAAGGTGTCATTGGCATCCACTCTCACAGCACTGTAGTCAGACACTTCTCTTTTTGAAAAAGAAACCCTGGTTTGTTTGTTGAGGCTGATGCTGTGGTTTTAGCAGGACATTTCAACACTCCAACACCTGATGGAATCAATGGAATCAGAACATTAGAGCAAGTGTTCACGTGAGATAGCTATCCTGACCTGTGTGTTTAAGTTTCAATTTTTTCCTCCTCCACAACACACACATACACACATACACCCACAAAATCCCCCAAAAACTTGTTGATCCGAATAGTTTAAAATCATTTTCATTGCAAGTGGGAGGGGTGGCACTTCATGTCAGGGAAAGGTCTTTTTGAGCCTCCACGGAGCCCAGCATTTTATTCTTAGGGCGCATGTACAGTGGGAGGGAGGTTGAGAAGTGTGAATGGGAACGGAAAGCACGGTTCTTTGTGCAGCTCCCTGTCTCCTGATGTGGTATGTGTTCCAGGAAAGAGGACAGGCACTGAGACTAAACACAAAAATCCAAATGGACTTTGCTCCGCCTTCAGTAAACAGCATGGCACAAAAGTGCATTGTGCTATGAGATAACCGCTGAGATGAATGGAGTTGGCTGTCACGGAGGTGATTGTGGGGCCGGTCTCTATTGGATCACAGTCCGGGGCTGAATTCCTTTCTGGTTCATCAGGGTCTGTTGGTACCACAGGAAGTGTCATGATCCTTTTTTTCACTAGGGCCAGATGGTGTCCTTTCTGAGGCCTTACTAATGCCCAGTTTTCCACATGTAAAACTCCTGGGAAAATGACCTAACTCACAGCTGCTTAGTGAGGCTTGAGCAGATCTTTAGAAAGACTTCTGTCAGGAGCAAGAAGATTGTACCACTGGCAGGATAAAGGGGGAGGCTGGGGCCAGAAATGTATCAATTACAAACTATTTTTAAACTACTATCATCATTTGAATCGTGATTTGCACCATGTGTGTCCTCATAGGCAGTGGCTGTCAGAGTAGTTCACAAAAGCTACCGATTGCTAGGGATGCGGATTGCTTTCTTAGCAGAAGTTTTACCTTCCTGGAGAGCAGATGGCCTGAATAAGAAGAGAAAATGTGGTCCAGAAGGGTCGGGAAAGGACAAAAAGTGAAAGATTCCCTGGATAGCTGCAAGAGGCCTGGGGAGAGAGGAGGGATCTTGGTGTTAAAAGAACTGGGGGAAAAAAATGGAAACTTTTGATGTATGTGGATTGTATTCACCAGTGAATTGAATGATTCCCAGGGATGGATGGCTGCAGGTGTGATTTTCAGAAAGCAAGATGCCTTTTTTATTAACTGACTTATACTGAGAAGGCATCCAAGTTGTCAGAGGGGTCAGTGAGATTCCTCCTGAAAGTTACTGTAGGATTTTTCTCCCACACCAGAAAGCTCTGGTGACAATTACCTTTGGGCTCCAGCTACTCTTAACAGCCTCTTTGAATCTTTGCTAATTTTGGGGGCTTACATCGTAACTGATTCTTACTCGTTTGTGTGTTTTTCCCTTTGTGGGAATTTTTAAAAATTTTATCTTGATTGCTGTTTTCAACTTGTTTAAAGGGACTCTTTCTAGCTTATTGAAATTTTCAGGACATTTTAATAATGTGTGACAAACTATAGATTTTTCACCTCACGTTTAAATGGAATGCTGATTTTTAAACCAATCTGAAGCCATGTAAAAATAGGTTTGTATGTTTTTATTCCAAACTGTAACTAAAAAAAAATTAGTACCGTCACTTTGCAAACAAGTGAAGCATCAAGTAATTACCATGGTGATCTACTTCTATAAAGTTACTTTTTTTTTCCAAGTCTATAATATTATCCAAATTTGTTTAACTTTTAGGTCATAAAAACCTAATAACGTATTACTGGAGAGGAGAAGGGAAATTACTAATACACAACATTTGACTTGTGTTTTCAACCAAGTGCATAACATTGAGTCCACTTTTCAGAAGTGTCTCATTCACATATTTTGCCCCTAACAATGGCTTTGTAGCAAATGGCAGGTCAGTAACATGAGAAGGAACCAATATCTCTGCAATTTGTGTTCTAGCTGAGATTTTTGACCAAAGCATACAAGATGATGATCTTTACTGCTCAGAAACTGAAAAGCATCAATATCCATAATTTGCAGATTATTGACTTAATTGTTTGTGAATATGTCACAGAACCTTGAGTCCCTTCTGTAACCCATTATGGCTTTTGCCAGGATGCAGACTGTCATAAAATAAGCCAACATCCATAAAAACATTTTCGTGAGAGCCTGCCAACCTCAAGGGATGATTGCTATTTTGCCCAAGTGGTGCCGGTTTTGTTCACACTGAAAATGCCCATCTCCACGGGGAACTTGGATTTGTACACTTAGGACACTAATCTGAGAGGGTAGGAGAGGAGAAACTACATTCTCCTCTGGTTAGCAACCAGCAGCATTAGGACCAAGACCCCAAAACTTTAATTAAAAGCATAATTTGTTTGTTTACTTGTCTTTACTTTCTCCTTAAACAATAGTAGCTTCAAATATAAATCTACTGAATGGTATCAGTTTCCCTCCTGCTTTAAAAGGACAACGGACACAGGTATCCTGCAAACTTGTAAGATCCATGTTGAACAGCTAACGAGCCCTAGAGATAGAAGCAGGATTTCCTCCGCTGGGTCAGTTACATGCGGCAGGGCTTTTAGCAAAAACTAGCCTTCTGTCTCCTTCCTTTCATGGGCAGGGTTACATTTTGTTGTGGCACAAAGAAATCCTTCCCTCCCTTGTTCACAAAGCCCCACAGCACTGGCTCTCCTTTATCACTGCTCTTTTCTTCCTCTGAATGCTATATTTTTTTTATTTACATAAGAATTCTTGTAGATGTTTTATTTACATATGTATTCACTCATTTGGAGTGAGTGAAAGGAAGTGAGGAAACCCTAAACCCAAAAGCACATTTTTACAAAGACTAAAAACCATCCCTGCAACTTTTGGTGTCCCAGAAAGTAACCCTAATCTTGCTTTTATTTGTCTCAATTGTGGAGTCTTGCTTCATATCTTGGGTAGAAATCCGGAGGGTTTTCAGTGTCTTTCTAAGCACCAAGTTGGATGCTATATAGTTTTGTTCCGTGAAGACGAGGAAAAAGAGAAGGCTATCATTTGAAGAAGGGCTCTCTGATGCTGTTCAATTATTACAATGGGTCATCAAAGAAAAAAAATAACTGTGTTGAGCCCCATATGAGTGACCACAATTGCTTTATCTATGAATTTTTAAGATACGACTGGTGAAAAGCAAAGGATATTCTCTTAAGACAATCAAAAAGTAATAACCTTCAACATTGCTCATTATTTAAATAAATTCTGACCTTTTTAAAAAGAATATCCATTCAATCTACAGAGCTTGAAAATTCAGATTGGCCAGCACAATATTAATTTATAGCAGAAACTAGAGCCTCCATATTTTCCCCAATATTATAACTTCTGGTGGGCAGGGAAAGGCCTTGTTGAAAGTTTCAAAGTCATCTCTCAAACAAAAGACTTCATTAACTTTGCCAAAAAAACCATTCCGTTAGTTTTCATGGTGCAGGAATGTACAAAATACACTGTTCCCATTTTAAAAGGTGTACTGAATAAAGAGACAACTTTGTCCTCTCAGGCCTCCCACGTGTCTTAAAATGATGACTTCTCAGAATTTCACCTAGACTATTGGAATCTTCCAGACAAAATTTTACTCACTCTTGTTGTTGTTGTTGTGTCAATACATATCAGTCGGAGTTCCTATTGTCTCCAGGTAATTAGGCCAGATGTGAGTAGTACAAAAAAAGACTAGGACATAGACTTTCTTCTGAAGATATTTGTGGGATCCTCTGATGACAAGCCTGTTAGGGACAGACACTTCACGGACCAGAGGAGCTGGTTGGTCCTCCTGGATATAATAGTATGGCAACCCCAAGTTCTTGAAGATATAAGGCTGTATATACAGTAGAAGTTCAAAACACATTAACTGTTATTGATTAATTTCTAGTACTGTCACTCAACATGCCACTAAACAAATTTTACTTGACTCATTCTTTACATTATTCCTAGAGAAGCTGGCATTCCTCGGGAAGGTTTTATTTGCATTATTTGGATTACTCCAAAATCTTTGTTAGTTCACATTGTAAAAGTACTAATTCACTAGAATTGCAGATTTGTTATTCCAATTTGAGTGGTGAAAAGGTCCAAAACCTACATCATCTGCTCAATCGTTGAATCATGTATCTTTCGTTTAACATATCCATTTGCAAGTTAGCTAAGAAAGACCAGCTATCCATGCAGATATCCCTATGACACAAACATCATTAAGAAGGAAGGTGCTATAAATCCCCAGATTTTGCAGCCGGGAGGAAATTTCAAGATCATCCAACAATCTCATTCTATGTAAAAGAAGTGAAAGGAGAAAAGCACTTTATCTTACTTGTCTACACACCCAAGGCACAATTAAGATAATAATAAATAGCAGAAACTTTGTGCCTCGTATGGTGTTGAGCATTTTGTACACATTATCTCATCCTTACCATAAAATCTGAAATGGTGCTAATTTGTGTGTTTTGCAGATGAGAAAATTGAGACTCTTAAAGTAACTCGCTCAGGTTCCATAAAAGTAGAATTGCAAGGCAAATATGATTCCAAAGCCTAAGTTTCTTTCCCCACCCATTATTACAACCATATATGATTTTGTACCACATGAGAATAAATGGGTTGAATTCATAATATTACAATTTTCCATCCTGGTGGAAAGACAGAAGGCAGGAGGGAGGGAGAGAAGATGGAAAAAAAGAAACCCCAGTTCAACATAATGTTGAGTACTTTAACTTCCACAATTTCTAATTGGTATCTTTTACTTTGGGTTCAATATTACAATTCTTAAAACCAGGTTCTAGCAGATAATCATTCAGTGACTCTTAATTACTCAGCTCGGAAGATTAAGTAAATGGTAGCAGGTCAGTAAGATTAAGTTATTCTGTAATATAAAAATCTTCCTAATGTTGATCTAAAAATATTAATACTGGTACTTCACCAAGAACTAGAAAAATCACTTTAACACCTCTGCAGTTATGTAAATATTACAAACTTTAAAATTCAATACTCTAAATATACCTTACCAATCAAATACATTATCTTCTTCGCAATGGATGAACACCACATTTTACAGAAATTTCTTAACTAAAGGTATTTAAAGAGAAGCCCATTGGCTTAAAAAGTTGATAAGTTATTTCTATGCATGGATAAATGAATTTTTAATTTTTGATTTTTAGTATATTTTAAACTAAAATTTGTTTTCTTTATATTTATTCTAGTGTACATATATAAAATATGTAATAAATTAATCTTTAAAAAATCAAGATCCGCAAATTCTTCTAGTAATTTTTTTATGATACAATCCATGTAGCATATTAGCTATCATAAGATTTTATTACAATGTAAGCATGGATGAGAACTTTGCCATAATAAAAATTAGTTTTTCTCCCCACTCAGGTATTCTTCATAGAGCATTTTAAAATTGTCAAATAGGTTTCAAATGTACTATTATTGTCATGTTTAAATAAACTAGTATTTTAAAATTACACTATTATTGCCATTATTTAATAATTACTTATATTCCCTGCATTAAGTACCTGACCCTGTACATGACTCTGAGCCAGGAACTACAATATAGTCAAATACAGGAATGAACATATGGCGTTTTGTTTTTTTTTCCTTAGTGAGTTTATTTGCTGGATCTTAATATTTTCGATATTTTAGGTTTATAGTGATGTAAGGAGAAAATGACAAAACCAGTGACCAATCCTTTATCATCTGTTTCAGTTCAGGCTATATTTCAAGCCAGATTTTTTACAAAGTTTTCTTAATAAGAACACTTAACTTACTTGGTTTTATAGGCTTAGTTTAGAATGCTCCCCTATAAAAGAACTAATATCATTTAAAAACATCTGACCCACAATGTTACACATTTAGAAAGTCAGACCAGTAGTCCTATGTAAACTCTAATTCCATCCATATTTTGGTGAGATATTCTCCACACAAAGTTTTGTGTTCCCATAAAAGCAAAACAAATATTTTTCCTTGAAATAACTTCTTAGATGGCACTCTTAACAGGATTAGAGGGAATTTAGCTGTGATTTTGGCAGTTAAAAGATGGGTAGAGGGACGCCTGGGTGGCTCAGCAGTTGAGCGTCTGCCTTTGGCTAGGACATGATCCCGGAGTCCCTGGATGGAGTCCCACATTGGGCTTGCTTGTAGGGAGCCTACTTCTCCCCCTGCCTGTGATCTCTGCCTCTCTCTCTCTCTAGGTCTCTCATAAATAAATAAATAAATAAGATCTTAAAAAAGAAAAAAAAAGATGGGCAGAGTTACATCAATTATACTCAAAGAATAACTCCATAACGTGATAGAAACAATCACACCTAAAGGTCAATGGAATTGAGATTTCTTTACCTAGAAAAAAAGAGAACACTCAGGAAGAAGGCTAATGACTAATTATCTTCAGGAATATGCAGAGTATTAAGGAAGAATACAGATATATTCTTCTTTTCAAATAAAGAAAAGATAAAGAGCAAATAGACTGAAATTTCAAGAAGAGAAATTTAATTAGAAATAAGATATAATGTCTTGATGCTAAGATAATGAAATACTGTAATGGATTAAATAAAAATGTATTTTGAAAACTCTCTCTTAGTTAAGGCTTCGATCCATCTGGGAACTGAGAAGTAAACCAGACAAACTCAGTTCAACAAAATAATCATGTAAAATACAGATCATCCACAAATAAATTCTCCTTCTAATAGGATCTCTTTTATTTTATATTAATGATATTTACAGGCCTATTTTTCCCTCTCATATTACATGTATTACTGTTATTTATGTGTGACTGAGGACACAAAATTTCACCTTAAATGTTTACCTTCCTGCTTGTCATGTAAGTGGAGACTCCTCTGATATGGATCAGAATTTTTATTTAGATTACCATTAATTGTAGACTGCTCCCCAAAATTCCCACTGAAAGTTCTCTGTAAGTTAAAAGAGCTATGACCAATCAGATTTTTCCATTAAGTTTGTATCACAAGATTCAAATGGCCTAAGCTGGCAGTGATATTGCAAAGTAGCAGTTCTCAAATTTTTCCACCAATAAATTCTTGTATCAGTCAATGTCCAGTCAATAAAACAGAAACCAGTCTAGGTATTTCAAACATCAGGATTTTATTTATTTTTTTTTTAATTTTTTATTTATTTATGATAGTCACACACAGAGACAGAGAGAGAAGCAGAGACACAGGCAGAGGGAGAAGCAGGCTCCATGCACCGGGAACCCGATGTGGGATTCGATCCCGGGTCTCCGGGATCGCGCCCTGGGCCAAAGGCAGGCGCCAAACCGCTGCGCCACCCAGGGATCCCAAACATCAGGATTTTAATACAGGGTGTGGATCACAAACAAATTAGAAGAACTGGGAGAACAAGAAGAATATGAGAAGTAACTAAAGAAGAACAAGGCATGAGAAAGTTTTTACTTAAACATTAGGGAGCTGCTACCATCTCTGAGATGATGGCCATTGGCCCACATCACTGCTAAGTTGCAGGCATGGCTTCTGCAACTGGCACTGCTGTTGGCATCACATTGCTGCCACAGGACAAGAAATCAAGAATCTGAACTCCTGGGCACTTGGGTGGCTCAGTGGTTGAACCTCTGCCTTTGGCTCAGGTGGTGATCCAGGGGTCCCGGGATCAAGTCCAACAATGGGCTCCCCACAGGGAGCCTGCTTCTTCCTCTGCCTGTGTCTCTGCCTCACTCTCTGTGTCTCTCATGAATAAATAAAATGTTTAAAAAAAAAAAAAAAAGAATCTGAACTCCTACAGAGGCAGCTGAAATTAATGCTGTTGCTGTTGAAGCTCATAGCCATTCTTAATCACTCCCAGTAACCAACAACTGCTCCTGCTAGAAAGTCATGGAAAGGAAAAAGAGCCTTTCTCTTCCCTTCAACCATTCAGTGAGGAAGTGCAATCCCACTGGCAAGAATCTAATAGCAAGCTACCTCAGAGGAACTGGGAACAATCTGTTTGTAGACTTCCAACCCCAGCAGCACAAAGGACAGTATAAAATGGTGAGTGTGGATATAAGAGTGTGCTAATGCCTAACACAGTGTCTATCATCTACCTTGTGCCCTATGGATATTTATCAAATAAGCAATTGATAGGGGGAAGGGATGGTCAAACATTGATAGCTCACTTGGCAATTTCTTCGTCTCTTGGTCATATTCTTTTGATTTCCCGCCAAACATTTTGAGATTGCTTATTTTTTTTTAATATTTTTTTCTTATTTATTTATGATAGTCACACACAGAGAGAGAGAGAGAGAGAGGCAGAGACATAGGCAGAGGGAGAAGCAGGCTCCATGCACCAGGAGCCCGACGTGGGATTCGATCCCAGGTCTCCAGGATCGCGCCCTGGGCCAAAGGCAGGCGCCAAACCACTGCGCCACCCAGGGATCCCGAGATTGCTTATTATAAAAGAATCTGTACATCAGACAATTAAAATGAAGATAACATAGTAAGATTCACTTAATATGGGAATCAAGAGGACAGTTTTAGAAAAAAGCTGGGTTACAATTAATCAAGATTTTAAATTGTTTTTTGAAGCCAAGTAGGTTTGCCAGATAAAATACAAGACATCCAGTCAAATTTTAATATTACATAGGACATCTTTAAATTTAAAAAATATGCTTAGGGTTGGGGATCCCAGGGTGACTCAATGGTTAAATGCCTGCCTTTGGCCCAGGGTGTAATCCTGGAGTCCCGGGATCAAGTCCCACGTTGGGCTCCCTGTGTGGGGCCTGCTTCTCCCTCTGCCTGTGTCTCTGCCTTTCTCTCTCTCTCTCTCTCTGTGTCTCATGAATAAATAAATAAAATATAAAAAAATATATGCATTATCTGAAATTAAAATGCAATTCTCTGTTAAAATTAAAATTAACTATTTGTATTTTTATCTGCTATATTTAGCCACATCGTGCCAAAGAACACCGGATCCTTTCTTTATTCTATCTCTCGTTATTTAACATCACATCATGAGACAATATGCAGAACATATAGTAAAACCTATTTAACATCAAAGTCTTCTATATTACTAAATTAAATTTTCTTACTTGACTATAATGCCTTAATGTTTGGATTCTCTCCCAAGGAAGAAGAAAAAATAACATGATGATTCACTTTTAGAGGTATTTTATATTTTACAAATATTTCACAGATTTTCTCATTTTTAAAGCATTACAATCTCATGAGATCAGCCCAACTATTCTTATGTTTCAAATTAAAAAAAAAAAAAAATGGGGCTCAGGCACTTCAAGTAGTTTGTCCAAAGTCACAGGATTAGCATACATGCAGCCACTTGAACGCCCTCACCTTTACTCCCATGAACCTTCTAAAGCCCAATATCTCCAAAAACACTAAAACAAAAGTGTGGTTCATGTAAAGATGAAGGGTGAGCCTATTGGAAAAAGAAATCCAGAGGACAATATGCACATTAAAGGGAAGAAAGGGAATTTGACCTGCCTTGCATTAGTAAGCAACAGCAGTAGGCTTCAGTGCTTCATCACTGGCACACCTTCAAGCCTAGGCCTTTTTCAGAGCCAGCAAGCATTGCTCTGCATGTTGAGGACACAAAGATAGATAAGCTGTTGTCTGTGAGATTTCAAATTTACGGTCTTAGAGGAAGATAATGCTCATTGATGGAAAGTTGAATTACTCAACCCTTCTACCACATGTTGCTAAAGAGACGTGAACTGGACATTGTTTTCTTTCGTTTTTTAAGATTTTATTTATTTATTTGACAGAGACAGAGAGTGTGCACACAAGCAGGGGCTGTGGGGCAGACAGAAAAGCAGACCCCCCCCCAACCCCGCCGGCGCTGAGCAGGGAGTCAGATGTGGGACTCCATCCCAGGCCCCCAGGATTGCGACCTGAGCCAAAGCCAGATGCTTAACCAACTGAGCCACCCAGATGCCCTTGAACATTGTTGACTGGTGCTACATTCAGGCTTCCTGAGGGATCCTGCCTGTATGATTTCATCCATCATCGCAATATCCTGCGGATAGAAGTGAAAACATTGTTTATGATAAAATATATATGTACATTTATATGTATACACACACATACATATGGATGTATATGCAGGCATATAAAAGCTCCTTTATTACTCAAATATTTCAGAAACAAGATCAATACCCACTTTACAGACCAACTGTAATGAGGGATTTTGTGCATGTGACTATTGCAATTTGGACAGTGAAATTCCACTCGTGGTCCGTCCGATTAGTTTTGTGATGAATCTCTACTGTATTTCAGATACTGCTGTTCAGAATCAGAGCTCTCATGGGGACCTCCAGAGGTCATCTCCTCTATTCTACTAGCCTCAGGCAAAGTTACTTCCAATAATCCAAGACAGAGTTCTCTTCCCCGTTCCTAAGAATTACCACGCATAGCAATTTGGTCTACCTCCTCCACGGAAGTTCTCATTTTAATACAAATTATTTTGAAAAAAAAAATTGCTTTGGAAATCCAGATTTCTTTCAAAGGCGTAAAAGCGTTCACCACGTCCAATCATTCGAAAGAAACTACCGGTCTGCAAGTTTGAGCTACCGTTTCAGACTCCTGCTTAACTGAAATCTATTCTAGAACAAATGATCGTGGCCAAGTGTATCTGATAAAGTTGCCCTGTTGCAGTTCAATAAGGGTTACTCGTTTCAGGTTAGCTTTCTTCGGAAGGCTTATCCGTGATTAAACCCACTGTGTTTTCCCCTTTGATAAACTCCCCTCTGTATAATCATTTTGTGTTCACCCGAGTTTATTAGGATAAATGATTGATTTAAAATTTTATAAGGTACTTACATGTCGGTCACATCTTCTTGTTGATCTAAATCAGTATTTTTTTGCTCATTTCCTAGGTAGATTGCATCTGGTCTGTGGGTAAACACCGAGGAGTTGCCCCCTCTTCCCAGGCTTTATAATGAGAATATTCTATCCCATCAGGTGCATGCACCCTGCTGTCATTTGCAGCCTGACCTGCAGGTCAGGGGTGATGTGAGCTGGCTCAGGGATGCATACAAATCACATCCTCTTGTCTGTCTGTTTTGTTGACTGGTTCTCCTCAGGGTCGTGGCTATCTTAAGTAGCAGCCTGAAGGATAAAGTGTGCCCTGTCTGAGCCGTAAAACTTTGACTGTGGACCAATTGCATCTGACATACAGCAGCATGAGGTTTGGTTTAGCCTTTGGATTCGGAACAAATCACTGGCTATCAATGGCTGATAGTGACATGCAGTTTACCGAATCTCTCCTTCTTGCTGACAGCTCTACATTGGGGAAGGAATGGATTGTTTTTAAGTCAGGGAGTTTATGTTTCCAAATGTAAAGTGTGTTCCACGTGAATTTTTTTTTTACCATGAAAATAACATGACGAAACTATACATTTTTTTTAAAGGAACTGCTTCATTTCGATACTCTGATTTCAACACAACATGTCGAGGCTGCAAGAGGGCATGTTTATGATAGAATTCATAGGAACATAGGAGGCTGTTAAATGTTTTCAATGCGATTTTGACGTAGATGAAAGTTCTAACTTCTCTACTTTCAGTGAAATGACTCTTTAATCACCGAATGTATCCACTGAAAGACAAGTTGAATGCCTTTCCTATGTCACTCCCCCTAACACCAAAACTTATTCATATCAGATTATTAGATGTTTTCTCTAGTCTGTGCTAATATTTGTGGCATGTTTCAATTTTGAGAAACTTGAGTGCTTCTCCCTCCTATATAAAGACATCATACCAGTTGCACGGATGGACACAGAAAAATAAATAAGATAAGATTGAGGCCCTTGGGGATCCCTGGGTGGCTCAGCAGTTTGGTGCCTGCCTTCAGCCCAGGGTGTGATCCAGGAGTTCCAGGATCAAGTCCCACATCAAGTTCTCCGCAGGAGGCCCTCTGTCTCTCACTCTCTCTGTCTCTCAGGAGTAAATAAAAAAAATCTTAAAAAAAAAAAATTGAGGCCCTCAAAAAGCTTATAATCTAACAAGAGGAATAAAACATAAAACAAAGCAAACTGTAATAAGTACTATCAAACAATAGAAAAATTTATGGGAGTTTAGAAGAGAGTATTCACTTCCAGCTAGACTTTAAGGAATGGCAACATTTCAAAGATAGAAAGGGGGGCTAAGCAAGGAAGGGCATTCCAGGAGAGAACAAGGTAAACCCTTAGGAATGTAGCTTAGAACAAAGGGAAGGTAAGGATGTCAAGTATTAGAAGAGGTGTGGACTCTGTGCCCCAGGAAAAATAATGCACTGATAATTGGGAGGATGTTTTATAACCAGGAGAAATTAGAGGTTAAAAGCCTAAGTAAGAGACAACAACAATGGGCTGAAGAGAAGGTAATAAGTTCCCACCTAGGGTCATTGCAGCCATAATGAAAAAGAGAAAATGATTTCCAAGAGATATCTCAGAGATGAAATAAATGTGATTCTTATTTAGAAAAGGGAAGTAAAACTTCCCTGAAGTACACTCCTCCACACACATGTAGGCATAGAGAATCTTTTGGTGTCTTTCCAGGACTTCAACAGCTCACTGAGCAAAGATCTATTATTGGGCTTATGACACTGTTAACTTTACCATCATATCATCTAGACTAAGCTTTATCTCCAGGATGGTATATGCTTGATAAATGATTATTGATTAAATAGATGTATGACTACACCATTTTAGTGTTTTGTTTCTGGGTTACTGGAGAATTATGACATCATTGATAAAATAAAAAACACACAGGAAGGGGAACAGGTTTGTCAAGGGCTATGAGTTCACCTCTCTTCTCACGTCAGAATCCCAGAAACAGAGTCATCATGAGAACTCAAAGCAGCTTTTGAGTCTAGTTTTTGGATTATTTGCAAAATCAATTATGCATTAAAGTATGTATTGTATGTGTGTATGTAATGTAACTTACGTATGTATTCTAGTAGCATCTAGCTACTAGAGATATCTAGCTCAATTTCTATGTCCGTTGGCATTGTAACTTCACTATTGACATTTACAATGAAATTAAATTATAGTAGCAATTATAATTGAAGAGTGAGTTGAGATTAAAACATGCAACCAAGGTTCTAAAAATTTAGGTTTCAATAGCAAAAGTGAAGGAAAACCATTCAGCCTCAAAGGTTCTAGATTTAGTTTTTATAGACGCAGACCAGATTAAAACAAGTTGGTTCTCAACCTTCCATGTCATCTAATTTTCCAATATTATATATTTTACTTTTTTA
Source organism: Canis lupus dingo (assembly GCF_003254725.2). NCBI lineage: Eukaryota > Metazoa > Chordata > Mammalia > Carnivora > Canidae > Canis > Canis lupus. The sequence goes on from NC_064254.1 coordinate 57,153,828, forward strand.
AAGATTTTGATTTATTTATTCATGAGCGACACAGAGAAAGAGAGGCAGAGACACAGGCAGAGGGAGAAGCAGGCTCTATGTAGGAAGCCTGACGTGGGACTCAATCCCAGGACTCCGGGGTCCCACCCTGAGCCAAAGGCAGATACTCAACTGCTGAGCCACCCAGGCATCCCTAATATTATGTATTTTCAGTCAACTACTCCCAAATTGTTTTTTTGTGTGTGTGCTATATATCAGGATACATTTTTAAAAAATATATGAAGAATGCTTACGAGAGGAAACAATTGATACTTTGTATTCAGGACAGGTTCATTAAGTATGTTAAGTCCAATTTGTATCTTTACAGTTTTATCAGCTCTGGTATCAGAGTTCTACTAAATGGACTTATAAAGTCGCGTGAGTAATGCTAAGGATAAGCAATGCTATATTTTTCATGGTCTGGAAGTACTATAGCTGTGTTCACTCTGGAGCCATATGTCAATTCTGAGAAAGGAGAGAGAGAGTAGAGGGAGAGAGAGAGAGAGAGAGAGAGATCAGTGTTATGTTACAAGATGATCTGTAAGAATGAATTCATGGGGTACATTGTCTTCTGGCTTCCCATTGGAAATCACAGGCAAAAGATAGGGAGGGTTGATTGAAATAGCTTCCCTATGGGGTACTGTGGGCTTTCTGTCGGCACCTGTCCCTCTTTGCCCTGGGTTCTAGTAAATTATTTTCCCCCCTCAGGCTTAGGGGTGAGAATGAAGCCTAGTGTTTCTAGTCCTAGGACATTCTAGTCCTTGAATATTTAGTCCTAGCTGCTACCGATTATAAACAGTGTTTCTTTATAAACTCTCTCTTCATTGGCACAACTGGGTGGTTCAGTGGTTGAGTATCCGCCTTCAGCTCAGGATGTGATCCTGGTCTGGGGATCGAGTCCAGCAACAGGCTCCCTGTGAGGAGCTTGCTTCTTCCTCTGTGCATGTCTCTGTGTGTCTCATGGATAAATAAATAAAATCTTTAAAAAAAAAAAAAAAAAGCCTGTCTCTTCAGTAAACTCTTTTTGAATTATCTCCATTTAACTTACCCCATTCCTACCAAGACATTAATCTATAGAATAATCATTAGAGATTGAATGTATTGATTTTTAAGAGCTTCTACAATTTTATTCATATTTAAATTTCACACATATTGAAAGTTTTTTTTTTTTTGGTTTTAACCTATGAGTAAAACTGTTTTAAAAAAATGCCCCTTTTCAGTTCATCTTGAGGATAAAGGGAATCATTAGAAGAACCCCAAAGGAATTTGTGCCATCTGAGGTCCCATATTTGACTGTTAATCCCCTAATTGTTTAGGGAAAAAAATGCACCGATACTGAAAATATAGCAAAGTTGAGAATAGACAATCAAATTGTAAGATATGATATTCTTAAATATAATTCAATATCATATAGAAAGTGACTTAATTTCTTGTCTTTGTGGATATCTCTCAATTTGAGGATGATCCAGACTGTGGTACTCACTCCTTTTCTCTATTTCATTCATTCCTTTTGATATCTCAACCAGTCTCCTGACTTTAAATATTATCTGAACTCTTACTTCTGGATGGCATGGAATAAGTAGCAGAAGACTAGAATTCCACAAGAACAACTATGAAACCAAAGAAAAGAAATCGATAATCATCTGTTTAACACTCACAGATTACTGCTGAGACAATAAGAACTGAAGGTGCTAAAACTTGGAAGAGGTAAGAACTTCCTAGAAGTGAACTGACTTCCTTAGCCATTTACTTTGGCCCACTTGTCAATTCTGAACAAATAAGAGGCTTAGAATTAAGCCTTTGTATGCATAGGGGGCCATTTCTAGGGGAAAGGGAAATTAGTGAAGATTTGGCAGAGACTTGAGGAACTTCATGCACAGGCACTGCTCCAGTCACTTGGGTGTCTTTGATGTTCAAGATATTTTTCAAATTCTAGTGCTGAATGGGGCAAGAGACCCAATACTTAAGCAGAAAACTTTTAAAGAGCATAGCAGAGCTTTCAGCAGCCTCACAAGGCAAAGATTAGAGTTTGAGACCTGCCAGTGGGGAGTAAGGGGTGGGCTAGAGATAGATTGAGTCTTACTTGAGCTGTCAAACAGCCTGCCCAGTCACCATGCTATTAGCCTAAGGAAGGGTGAAGGTAATCCTCTCTGGAGGATATGACAATATCTGCAGCTACCCTAATGTATGTGTTTTCAAAAAATGTACAATATCTAGCATCCAACCAAATATTGCTAGAAATGTCAAAAGAAAGTAGCACATCATTTAAAAGAGAGAGAGAGAGAAATAAAAGGCAGCCATTAGAAACCAGCTCTTACAGGATCTAGATAATGAAGTTAGGTGGAAAACGATTTTTAAATAAATAAATACCATCTCTACCGATCATTGTTAAATTTATATCATCAGCCTGGATATCTCTCTTGGGCTCCAGACTTATATAGAGAACTATCTACTTCACATCTTCAGTTAAATGGCTAATACATATTTCAAACCTAACATGTACAAAATAAAACTTGTGATTCTATCACTCAAAACTTATTTCTTCCCTAGTCATTCCCATTTCAGTAAATAGCAGCTCCATCTTTCCAGTTGTCCAAACCCAAAACTGAAGTCATTCTTAAATCTCTTGCTTTCACACCCCATATCAAATACATCAGAACATTCTATTTGCTTTCTTCCAGAATATATCTATAATCCTATCATGTTTTGCTGCTTCCATTGCTATTGGTCTGAGCTGCAATCATCCCTTGCTTATATAATGCAATAGCCCCCTTCTCATCTTTTGAATCTGCTCTTGCCCTTAATGGACTCTTCATATTACAGAAGCTAGAATAACTCACTTGACACAGAAGTCAAATTATGTAATTCCTCTGCTCATAAACCTCCAATGATTTCCTATATAAATGAGAAGGAGCCCCATTGTGCTATAGTAACAAACAACCCCCAAATCTCAGTACCTTAGAACAACAAAGGCTTATCTCTTATTCATAGGACCTGCTTATTATAGGTGAGATGAACACTCAACTTCTTATCACTTCATCTTAGATATCCCAGGACTAGGTTATTATAGGAACCACCTATAACATCATCTGGCACAGCTCAGAGGAAAAGAAAAGGAAGATGAGACACATAAGTCAGACAGAGTAACAATGTCATTGCTGCTCACGTTTCATTGGCTAAAGCCAGTCACTTGTCAATCCAAAATCTAAATGGTCTGCAATCCTCTGCATTGTCCTCTTCCTACATCGCATTAGCTTCTCTTATGTTATCTTACTACTCTTGCCCTCAATCACACTGCTCCAGTCACAGTAGTCTATCTGATGTCCCTCAAACATACTGCATGAACTCCTGACTTATAATTTGCTGTGCCTTCTGCTTGGCACCATCTTATTCCAAAAATCCCTTCCCCAGCCCTTTCAAGTCTTTGTTCAAAGTTGCCTTCTCACAAGCCTTTCCTTACTATTCTAGTGTACATTTCAGTTTTTCATATCCACCCCCATTACTCTCTATCCCCTTTCTCTTCCTTATTTTTCTCTAAAGGATTTATCATTATGAAATGCTATAAAATTTACTTCCTTATAATGTGTCTCCCCTCAATAGAATATAAGCCTCATGAAGGCAGGGATTTTTTTTTTTCAACTAATTTATTTCCAGTACCTACAGGAATGCCTGGTACATAATGGATGCTAAATAAATATTTGTTGCATAAATATAATACACCATCTTATTTTTATAGGACTTTAAAATGTACAAATCCTTCTGATATACATCTTCTCATTTAATATTTACAACCACCTACAGAAGTACTAGCATGCAAATATATATATATATTTTAAAAACTTGCTTTAATACAATACCAAATGTGTAACTTGGGCAAGTGTAGTTTGAAGTACCCAGTGATAATCACCAAGTTTAATATAATGAAAAATGGGTAAGAGAGATGGCTCAAATCATCTACTGAAATGTAAACATTTTACTGCCTGCACATTTCTAATAAGAATTGATGTGGTGTGTCATCTGTAATTTAATCACCAGCATTACATCTTGATAGTAAACGAGGATCACTAGACTATTCCCTATAAAGTTAGATTACTACACATACAAAATATACACTGAATTTGGATAGTATTTCAGGTGTGACACGAGATGATAAATGGAAAGAATTCAAACTTAACATAGCACTCTTATAGCTGATGCTATCATGCCTCTAAATTTTAGTGCTTACAGTACCATATCACCTGTCCAGTCCAACCTCACCCTGAATATCTGGTCACAGGAGCAAATTAAGCCCTGAGTTTTATTTCTGGATTTAAAATTATTTCATTTACTTGATGTATCATTTTCATTGTATTGAGGAATTTTATCAGGATTTATGATATAATAACAGTAAAAATAATTGGTCTAAGCAACAGCACTATAAGAAATGCATCACTTATTTATAACTATAGATTGGAATACTTCAGTTTTAAAATATCTCAAATGAAATTTGTTTTGATTTTTTCAAAAAAGAAGTTTTTAAATACATTTTATAAGTATATTGTGGGTAAAGGCTCTTTGTTGATTCCTTTGACTCCCTGTACACAACAGAGTAACAGAATCCATATAAATGCAGAAACTGGACAAAAAAATGAACATTACACACACACCACATATTTACCAGGCTATTATGATCTTCTGAGGAGTTAATGATTTGTTTCATTGTTTTACTGTTACACAAAGCTTATTTTTGAGCTATAAAAACTAGACTGCAATATATATGACATTAAACAGTTGGTGTAAGAGGGGTCAGTGGTTTAGAGTCTATATAGGCCACAACTTTGCATGCAAATGAATAAATAAGAAATTAAGCAAAATATTCCTTCTCGAATCAAGTGGAAAATTAAATGATTATAAGAAAATACTGCACAATAAAGGCTTCCCCTAGGTTCTTTTACATCTGGAATTCTACTGCTGTAGTAAGGGTTATGTGAGCATCAGGACCACGGACAGCATCTTGGGTTCCATATGAATGGATGTTTCTATAATAGAAATTAATAATGGATTCTTAAAAATCCACTATAAGCAATGTTATTTGATGTTTGTCCTATTACCAATAAATTAAAAATCAATTATTATTAAAATCTTTCACAAATTCAGAGGACCTTGAAGTACTAACAGTTTCTTGAAGGGATGTCAAACCACATTTTCCATGTTTCCATATGTAAGAGTGATCAAATAACCACTTTTAGAGAAAGATTATTTGATTCTCAACAAAAGGAAAATCTGAGTCATCAAGTGTTTGTTAATTTGGTTTTGGAGGGAGGGGTGAAAACATCATTTCCTCTGCTTCCTTCACCATCATTTCTTTGTAGTCACACAAAGATATTCATATACATAAAATGATTTTAGATTACTTCTCAAATTGTGCATCTATTACACTTTTTCTTGCATTGATCTTATGATGCAGTCTTCTGATCTTGGTTCAAATAAAAAAAAAAAAAAGTGAACTTGTTCTGAACTTACAGAATCAGGCATTCTAATCACAGGTCCCGGATAGAGAAGCTGATGTTTGATAATCTTCACGGCAGAGCTGGTGGTGTTTGCTTGAGAGCAAGTTAGCATTAATGTATTTGTCCTCACACTTAATTCAAAGCATCTTACACAGACACCATTAATGGTATTTTGCTAGCACTTTCAAATGACTTCTAATGTAATTTAAATCAATTCAATTTAACAGCCATTTATTGTGCAAAGATCTGCACTTTGTGTGTTTTAGGTGATACAAAAGGTTGGTCCCTATCTTAAAGAATATTTTGGTCCATCGAGGAAAATGGACATAGGCATCACTCACATTACATAATGGAGATTATAAAAAGTGCTATAAGGGAGGCTCAGCATAGTTCTAGGGGAGCACAAAGGAAATGGATGGACTCTGATGGGGATTAAAAAAACAGGAAAAGTTTTAAGAAACTAAAGATTTGAAGGAAAAATAAGATTCGAATAGCCAAAGATATTGAGGTTAGGAAAATGAGTTAGAAGAAACAGATTCTACATTTGAAATATGGAATGAAGTTGCAGAAACAACAATATACAGAATGTGGCAGACACTGTAAGTCACCTTGTGTAGGGCACACTGGGTGGGAACATGACCAACCTGGAAGCTACACCTAGAGAGATAAATTGGGCCAGACCAGGGAAAACTTTGAACATTCAATTAAAGTTTGAGTCTTATTCTTTAAACAATGTAATTGGTGGTGGGTTTTGAAGGACATTTTGATAAAAATAAGCGTAGTATAGCATGATGGATGAATTGGGGAAGCAAGAGAGAATTTTGATGTGGAAGCTGAAAGAGAAGTTTTAAAAGTGCCTGTGATTTTGTAGAAGATTGTAGAGGGCAGCACTGCAATTTTCAGATGTAAGGAATGCCAGAAGAAAGGGTATAGACAGGAAGATGATGACTTCAATTTCAGACTTTGTCAGTTTCAAATTGCAGCCTAACATCTAACACCTCTGCAAAAACAACTAGTAGGCATTATAAAATAATTATTTCCAGGGGAAAAGAATTTGTCATGAATATTTTTAGATAAATGTTTGTTTCTAAAAAAAAAAAACAAAAAAACAAACAAGTCTACACCATTTTTGGAACTTATCTACAGAATTTACCAATTAAAAATAATTATCAGTAGTAGATACCTTGGTAGAAGCTTTTTTAAAAAACTGCTTTTTTTCTTTTCAGAAAAGTAATACAAGCTCTATTGTAAAATATTTGGAAATTCATATTAAAAAATAAACAAAAAATTACACTTCATGCCACATCTCAGAGACAATGACTGCTGACTGACCTTTTGGTTTGTGTGTTCAAATCTTCGTCCATGGGTAAATACATGTGTGTGAATGCACATGTACATGTATTTTAAATAAAAATAGGATCATAGAATTTTGTGATCTGCTTTATTCACTTAACACATTATGGGTACTTTTCCATGTCATTAAATAATGTTTTATAGCATATTTTAAAAAATTAACTGAATTTTTAAGGGAAGTTTTAGATCTAGAGAGAAGTTGGGCAGAAAGAACAGAGTTCTCATATACCCCCAGTTCCTCCATATATTTAGTTTCCCCTATCATTATCTTGCATTAATGTGGTACATTTTAATAATTGATGGGCCAATATTGATATATTATCAACTTAAGTCTGTAGTTTACCCTAAGGTTCATTCTTTGTGTTCTATGGATTTTGACAAATGCATAATGTTATGTATCCACTATTACAGTCTTATACAGAATAGTATCACTGTCCTTAAAGTCTCCTGTGTTCCACCTATTTAACCTTCTCTTCTCTCCCCTAAATGCTTTCTTCACTATACCTATAGTTTTGCCTTTTTTAAATTTTTTTTAATTTTTTATTTATTTATGATAGTCACAGAGACAGAGAGAGAGAGAGAGGCAGAGACATAGGCAGAGGGAGAAGCAGGCTCCATGCAGGGAGCCTGATGTGGGACTCGATCCTGGGTCTCCAGGATCACGCCCGGGGCCAAAGGCAAGCGCCAAACTGCTGCACCACCCAGGGATCCCTGGTTTTGCCTTTTCCAGAATGTCAGGTAGTTAAAAGTATTTAGGCTTTTCAGAGTGGTTTCTTCCACGTAACAATAGGTATTTAAACTTACTCCACATCTTCTCATGGGTTGATAGTTTGTTTCTTTTTATCACTGAATAATACTCCATTGCATGGATGTACCACTGTTTATTTATTCCCCTCTTTAAACACATCTTGGTTAATTCCAATTTTTGGCAATTATTAAATAAAGCTGCTACGAACATTTGTATATAACTTTTTGTGTGGATGCAAGTTTTCAATTCATTTGGGTAAATACCTAGAAGTACGATTGCAATACCCTATGATAAGACCATGTTTAGCTTTGTAGGAAACTGCCAAACTGTCTTCCATAGTTGCTGTATCATTCTGTAGTCCTACCAGCAATAAATGAGAGTTCCTGTAGCTTTACATCCTCATCAGCACTTGGAATTGTCAGTGTTTTGGATTTTAAGCATTCTAAAAGGAATGTGGTTGGATTTCATTGTTGTTTTAATTTGTATTTTCCTGATAACATATGATGTGGAGCATCTTTTCATATGCTTATTTGCCAGCTGTATATCTTATTTGATGAGAGTGCATGTTCAAATTCTTTGTGTAGTTTTTAATTGGGTTGTTTGTTCTCATATTGTTAAGTTTTAATAGTTCTTTGTATAATTCGGATACAAGTCCTTTATCAGATATGTGTTTTACAAATATTGCCTCCCAGTCTATGTCTTGCCTTCTCATTCTCTTAACATTGCCTTTCACACGACAGAGGTTTTTAGTGTTAATGAAATCCAACTCATCGATTTTTTTCTTCCATGGAATGTGCCTTTGGTATTCTATCTGAAAACTTATTGCCAAACTCAAGGTCACCTAGATTTCCTCCTAGAGGCTTATTTTTAATGGTTCCACGATATTCCAGAACTAACATCAATCCTCTATTTTTGGTCATATAAATGATTTCCAATCTTCCACTGTTACAGATAACACTGTGATAAATATCTCTTTAGTTATGTTTTTGGGTGCATTCATAATTATTTCTGTAAAATTAATTCCTAAAAGTAGAACTGCCAAGTGTGGCAGAAACCAAAGTTGGCTCATCCACATCTAATCCAACCTCTTTCCTGACTGCTTTTGTATACTTCAAAAGCTGAAAAGCTGTAACTTACTTTCCTGGAACCCAAGTCAGCTAGAATTCTAGATGTCATCCAGATTTTGCTATGGGTTCTTGAATTCAGAACTAGTAGAGAAAACAGGCTTGAGGCATTCACTAGTAAATCACTAGTAACAGAGTAGAAGTGACAAGGTTCTAGAACTAACTCTAAGTGCAGCATCTTCCCACTTTGACATATCAGGTCAGTGGCTTGCCTTTGGTGACCAGTTCTACAGCGTGTCTTGAGAATTATTTCTGGAAACCCAACCTCGAGTCTCTTTTATTGTCACCAATTTAATTGTCTAATAATCTGCTGATTAGAATAAAAGTTTAGCAAGGGGGCAAGTAATCAAGGAAATACTAATCAAAATAAATGATACCAATTTCCACCTGGTAGAGATCTAATTAATACTAACACCTTATATTAGCTGGGGTATAAAAGGATGGATAAACTCAAGAACACATGCTACAATATTCTCTTGTTACATACATTACATTAAAGCATACATTAAAAGACTTAAAGAATCTTTTACCCAAGAATTCCATTTATGGACATTTGAATCCTTTAAAAATTAAAGATATGCACAAATACATTTGTTCAGGGTTGTTGATTATGGTAATATTTATAGTTAAAAAGTACAACTAACAAAAATGATCAAAAATGTGCTAACAATGCATTGGATATTCTTGGTTGTTTATTGAGCAGTCATCCTATCCTTCTAATGTACAAAGTAGAACCCCAGTTTGATTCAGTAGCAGCCAGGAGCTTCTGTGAGGATGAGCTCTCTCTAGTCAAGATTTGTGAAGCCTGTCAGAATGATGCTATTTCTATTGAGTGATTTTTAAATGAGCATGTGACAAGTTTCTGGCCAATGAAACATGAGAGCAAGTATTCCTCTGGCAGTTTCCCTGGCTCTTATATAAACCATTAGTCAGAGATTTTCTGTTTTCTTCTAGTTGGCATTGATGTATCTACATGCAATGCTTGGAACCATGCCAATGTCTTGGAACCATGAAAGCATCCAGCTTAGCCCAATAAGCCCATATGCTGGGAAAGAATCTAAGAGCAGGGAAATGGAAAGAACTTTGATGCTGTTGTTGAGTTGTTGGATTAATCCATTTTGAAAGAAGTCCACAAGTCCCCTTGGTATGTGAAATAAGAAGTATCTTTATTATTAAGGCTACTTTTAATTGGCTTTTCTGCTTTACCTAGAGTCAAAAGTAAACCAACTGAAACAAATGTTTACATAAGTTGTAGTATAACCATTAAAAAAGATAAAAAATTATTTAACAATATTGTTAACAAATCTTTTAAAAGCTCCTTTGAAGCATATTAAGGAATCTCTACAATTTCATCCCTGTATTTATAGATGAGAAAAATGAGATTGAGGTAAGATAGGGATTTGCTTGGGTTCAGACCACTAGTAAATGGTAGATAGAGGATTTGACCTCTGGTAGAATGTCCTCAACCATCCATTCATAACCTCTGGGCATCACTGTCTTGCACTCTACCATATATCACTAAAAATCGGTGTGGTATGATCCTGTCTTCATTTTACAGATATTACACTTATATAGATGCACCTATAGGCACAGAGTAAAGGACTGGAAGTAAACACACTGAAATTTGAAAAATAGTCATCTATGAATGTTTCTCATGTGATTCTTTGAGATTTGCTTTATTTTTCCAGGAGTTCTATAATATACAGATATAAGTTTTCTATTAAATAACAAGTCATATGAAATGTTACCTAAAAAATGTGAATGTCAGATGGAAGTTTCATATTTAAGAGAAAAAGACATTTTGAATAACATTTCATAACTTTGAAATGATAGGTTTTAAAAAGTATTACATAAAAAAATAAAAATTATTACATAAAACCTAAAATGAGACTCAAGACTTGCTAAAAAGGTATTTACAAACTGAGAATAATTACATATTATCTGGAAATTGGAGAGTTTGGGAAAATACATTATAACTTTCTATATATTGAAATACTTATTTTTATTGAGATATATTTGACATACAACATGGTGTAAGTTTATGGTATGTGATGTATTGTTCTGATACATTTATATATTGTAGTATGATTATTAGAGGTTAACACCTCTTTCATTTCCCATAATTATCATTTCTTGTTTGTGGTAAGAACATTTAAGATCTAGTTTCCTAGCAACTTTGAAGTAGATAATATAGTATTCTTGACTATAATCAAAATGCTGTCCATTAGATCTCCAGAATGTATCTTTCAACATCAGTTTTGTCCCCTTTGACCAAGATATCCCCAATTTCCCCCCAAAATACCCTCTCAGCCCCTGGTGACTACCATTCTACCTCTGTTTCTATGAGTTTAGGTTTTTTAGATTCTACATACAAGTGATATCATGGGGTATCATGGGGTATTTGTCTTTCTCTGTCTGACTTACCTCACTCAGCATAATGTCTTCAACATCTGCCCATTTTGTCACAAAGGACAAGATTTCCTTCTTTCTCATAGCTTAATAATATCCCATTGTACATATATACCACATCTTCTCTGTCCATTCATCAATCGATGGACACTTACGTTGTTTCCATATCTTGGCTATTGTTAATAATACTGTAGTAAACATGAGATGGCAGATATCTTTTCAGGATGGTGATTTTGTTTCCCTTCAATATGTAGCCAGAAGTGGAATTGCTAGATCACATGGTAATTCTATTTTCAATTTTTTGAGGAACTTCTATACTGTTCCTCACACTAGCTACACCAATTTACAATACTCTCCACAGCACATAAGGGTTCTCTTTTCTCCACATGCTCATCAACACTTCTTTCTTTTTTCTTAATAGTCATTCTAACAGGTTTCTGTGATGTAATAGTCCGTGAGTTTTGTGTATAATACCAAAAGTACGTGCAATAAAAGCAAAAATCAACAAGTGGGACTACATCAAAAATACATATTTATACCATAATTTTTATAGGCTTGTTTCTCCTTGCTGAAGAATCTTCAGAAAAACTCTGATGTGCTTATCTCGATGACTGCAAACTTAATTTGGGCAAGTTTGGGAATAATAGTCACCCCCTGATTTACAGTGATGCCTAGTTTTCATAACAAAATGTCTACTTTAAAAATTATACTTCCATAACCATTATAATAGCCAACACTTGGATGGTGTTTACTTTGTGATAAATACTATTCTAACGTTTTCACTGTATTAATTCATTAACACTCTCAACAATTGTCAGATAGGTACTATTATTATCCCCACTTTACAGGAAACTGAGGCACAGGGAGGTTCAGTAACTTGACTAATATCCCTAACCTAGCAAACCAAAGACCAGGTTTGGCATCCAGGCAGTCTGGATCCATACTTCCTGATTATCACGACTGCATATTGCTCTCTCTTTAATTAAATGGACTTCTTTGATTTCAGAACTCAAATGGCTAGTCTCCATCATCATCTAGGTTCATTTAGCAACCTCTAACTAAGTAGCCTTTTTTTTTTTGTTTTAAATAGCACTGTCAACCAAAGACTGAAAATACGAAGTGTGGAGGAAACCTGTTAGTTAACTTCAGATTTACCAGAAGTGCTATCAAGAGGTCAAATTAGATACTAAAAATTCATTGTCCCTAGCATATTAAAGTGCTTTCTTAAAACAAGTGTGGATTTTTATTTACAAGGCATGTGCAAAGCGTCTATTTTAAAAAGCAGTACTGTATTACTTACGTATATCACTTCTTTCAGAAATCAGTGTATCTCAGAGACCAGCCACGATTGGGTCTGAGGAATGAAATACATACATATATTAGAAGTACTCATAATATAGATTTAATATGCACATTATATATGCATATTTATATATTTTTTCTTAGTCTCCCTCAATTAAAAATATGTGCATAATATTTTTTTTTTGCACAGTGGGATTAGCACACATTGAAAAACACAAAGAGCTGCAATTTGAATGTCGCTTTTTCTGTGCTGGATTAGCCTCTCAGCTCTTTAACCCAAGCTGTAAATTTAGATGTCTTTGTTCAGTCTGCTTTTTGGTTCAGCACACACGGACTGGCCGAGCCAAGGCTGCGGAAGGCGCTTTCTCCGCCCCTCTGAGAGCTGCAGGAGTGATTCCGTATGCTCCAAGCCAGAGGTAATGTAATGTCCAGAGCTTTATTCACTGAGTCAGTCAACCATCCTTTCAGCCTTTGACTTTCTGGCCGCTGCTAATCTGTAGACCTCACAGAAGTCTCTAGACAAGGGAGATGTCGAACATGTGCTCCAGCAGCAGCAAAGAGACCCGCCGTGCGGGCAGCCAGGCAAGGACCCGGGCTTCTCATTTACACCGGCCGTGCTCCTGGGGTGCAGGACCAGCTCAACTGCACAATGGACTATAAAAGTCAGAAGGAACCCCGATTCCATTAAAAACTGCAAATAAAAACACCTGTTATAACTTTTCCTTAATGCTGCAAACAAGCAATTGTCCCACAGTACAAATATTTTCCAATCCCTAATAAACGTAACCTTCTTTCTTCTCTTTTGCTCAAGGGGAGGAGAAGCTTATGCACATACAACCACTTCAAAGAATTGCCTCTATTCTTTTTTTCTTTTTTTAGCCGGCTTCAGAGTGTTAAATCGTTCAATTTAAGGCACGAGTACAATGTAGGTGATGATCTTACTGCACTCTTTTCCCCAGATTTATTTACTGTCCAAAAGGTGTATAACAATGTGTGCATTCATTATCCTTCAGAAACATAGAGAATTCCAAAAGCAATTCTTTGACCCTTTTTATTCCCTTTGATACTAATGAGGCTTTTTAACAATATGCCCTAAAACATTATCTTCAAAAAATATATTTAATATATTGCAATAATTTTATATGGTGACAGATAGTAACTACACTTATGTGGTGAACATTTTATAATGTATATAATCGTTAAATCTCTATGCTATAAACAGAAACATACAATATTATATGTCACCGGTGTTTCAATTAAAAGTAAAAATTTTATATATATAAAATTTAAGCCACTATATTCAGTATATAATTATTTATCCCCAAAATATAATTATTTGAGGGAAAAAAATTACTATTGCTTGAGTATCCCAGTCTAGAACATAGAATCTTGAGTCAGAAAAGCAGTCTGATTCAACAAATGTCTGTTTGGCACTAATGATGAAAAAGGGGAAAAAAGAATGACACAGCCTCTGCCTTCATTAACTCACAGTCTCACTGGTAAGATAAGACACAGATAACAATGTGAGACAAAAGGGCAATCAAAGCCAGGCTTAAAATAGGAAGGCTATTGTGGCAATTTCTGTAAGTAAATATGATAATCTGTAAAATGAATGGAGAAAAGTAAGCCTGCAAACTGAATATACTAGGAAAATCTGCTTTCCAGCTATATATCATGTGGATGTTCACACTATGTGAAGGGAGCAGTGTGGGGATTAACTCATGACGATCTTTTGCCAACAAGGGAGCCTCTAGAACAGGTCTCATGATAGAATTTTCTACGATGATGGAAATGTTCAATATCTGTTGTGCTGCACTGTCTCATACGGGTAGCCATAGCCACCTGTGGCTACTGAGCACCTGAAATGTGGCAGTTATAACTGAGGAACTGGATTTTAATTTTTTTTTATTTTAATTAATTTTCTGATTTAAATGACCACATTCAGCTAGTGGTTGTCACATCAGACAGTGCAGTTCCACAAGATGTGTTCGGTATCTTTTGAGCAAGAAGTTGCACCGCTGCCCTAGTGCTAGAAAGTCGACAGCACTGGAAATGGCCCTGCTAGGGCACAACTCTAGTATTTCTCAGAAAATAGTCTAAAACTTGCTCGCTATCAAGTGCCTACGGAGCATATTCTCTGACCCTTGTCTCTGGGCCTCTAATGTAGGATGGTAAATGTTCATTTTCTATTTTTCAGTTGGGGGGGATGGTAAAGCACACTAATAATTAAAATTTTCCAAGGGTACTAATGATTTCATCATGAAAGAAAATAAGGCTTTTTGTGTGTAAACCACATCAAGAGGATGAGAATAGGAAATGTGGTGACAATCAGCTACACATGAGGGATCCCTGGGTGGCTCAGTGGTTTAGCGCCTGCCTTCGGCCCAGGGTGTGATCCTGGAGTCCCGGGATTGAGTCCCACTTTGGGTTCCCTGCATGGAGCCTGCTTCTTCCTTTGCCTGTGTCTCTGTCTTTCTCTGTGTCTCTCATGAATAAATAAATAAAAATCTTTAAAAAAAAAATCTGCTACACATGAGAAAATGTTTTCATGCAAACCTATGCTGAACGTTTCTGCCACAACAATATAGACATCTTCAAATAAAAGGATTGATTATAACATTGCAGATAATCCTTACTAGGGCCTGGGCATTAATGGCAAATCACCAGCAAAGATATTGCTTCCTACTCAGGGCCCCTGAAGTAATCAGAGCAGGGTTCGCCACAGGTCTTCACGTTCATTGTTGCAGGTGTTGTAGGTAAAGTAGAGGAACACGACGACTCTTGAAGGCTGGGAGAAAGACAAAGTGATGTGAATCCGTGGCCTCCCTTTGAAATGCTTCCCTAGAAGCCTGTCCTAATGAGCCAAGCACCGAGAGTGGCCGCCTGGCCGGCTCCTGCACGCACAGCAGATATTGTTAATGAATGGTGTCGTGTTTTCCTGGTGACCGGCTCAACACGACGCCCCACAAGCAGTCTACTGGGATCGGCGCTAGAGCTGAAACCTATTTTCTGACTCCTGTGCTGCTGTGCATACCTTGGTCTTTCTGAAGTGTGTCATAAAAGTACGAAACAAGTAGCAAGGTCTCATTATGTGTTAAATTGTGGGTGAAAAGCTCCCTGGAGAATCTCTACACTTTATCAAAAACCTTCAAAAGCAAAGTTTTGTTGTTGTTTTCTACAAATTGTTTCTAAGAAGGTACCCCATCTAAGCTCCCGGAACAGCAAGAATTATGACTTGGATCAAGGAATCTGTAACCAGTGGGGGGGAAAAAACCTATCAAGTGAGGTTTTTAGAAAATACAGGTTCTTAGCAAAACAGAAATGTTCTTTCTCTTAAGTCTCTGGTGCCTGTAAGCTTGGGGGAACTTCAAGGTACCGTTACTATAACAATTTTTTTACAGTAGAAATTATAATTGAAATTTGCTACTACAAGGATAACTAAAACTCAATCATTTTACACTCTCCCATACATGCCTGAGGATACTTGGGTGTAAATAGATTTCTTGGAAGCAGTCACTGACTATGGTTAAATTACATCTTACCAAGTAAATTCATTGGTTTTTTAATTACTCTGCTGATGTCCACATGCTGTCTCCCCTATCTCATACTGAAATGATATCGATTCGATTCCTAACTCTGCTATGCCAAGGAGAAAAAAGTAGAGACTAGATTTTATTTTGGTTTCTACTTTAGAAGCAAGAGCCAGTTATTAGAAGCACACGTATATGGGGCACCTGGGTGGCCCTGTGGCTGAGCATCTCCCTTTGGCTCAGGTTGTAATCCCAGGGTTCAACTGGAATCGAGTCCCACATCAGGCTCCCCTCCCCGCAGGGAGCTTGCTTCTCCCTCTGCCTATGTCTCTGCCTCTCTCTGTATCTCTCTGAATAAATAAACAAAATCTTTTAAAATAATTCAGGTATATGGTTATTTTTTTAAATCTGTGCCATAAATTGTCACCATTTGATATTTGCTTTAAGTGGCTCCCTTTGTGTACAAGCATCGGAGTAAGAGTCTCATCATCACTGCCCTCTACAGAATCTTCACAAGAACAAGAAGTGCATCTCCAGAGGTGACAGTGGAAATGAAATGGCCATAAGTAGAAGTTCCCATGTGCAAAACGATATTAGGGAATAGAACTGAGGGGAAAGGGAGCTGTCCTCATGTGATATGGAATAATTTAAAATTTTGCAGCAATTTAAGCACAATTAAGAGAGTCGATTTTCCTTAAAATAAAAAGTAATTTTATCTCAGGTTGACAGCAATGAGAATAAAGTGCTATTTTCTTTTGGAGTTCACCCCATAACTACTATTCCCTTGCTTGTCAGGAGCCCATTGAAATTGTTTCTGATCATCTCTGCTGAGGACTTCATTTCCGTTTGGTGGCCTAGTTAGTCACAATGTTGTAGCATGCTGGCAAAGCAAAATGGGGAATTGGAGGCAACTAATCACATAATTAAAGCCAAAAACCTCAGGTAATTCAGGTCAACGAGGGTTCTGGGTGTCAATTATCCAGACAGTCATTTCAATCCTTCATTTCAATAGAGTGACCCTAATTCTTTAATTACCCTTAATTAATAATAGTGCCAGATCTATTAGTTACAACCTTTTAATTTGCTTCTATATGTTATATATCATTCTAACTATTCAAGTTCCAGTTTTTTGAAAGCCAAATTCTTGAATACTTACCACCATGATTTCACATAATTGAACAATAAATAATTTTATGTCAACTAATTGCCTGTTTATTGCCTGAGCCTGATGCATAATGAAGCAGAGTCTCCTAGAAAGAACTACAGCCAGCTCAATACTCAGGGGTCAAGTTGTCGTTGCACAGCCATTAACAAGTTGGGTTCAAAACCAAGTTTTTTCTTTCTCATTATAGCATGAAAGTTCCTTCACAGGCTGGCCCTGATCTACCCACACACCCTGTCTCCTACCAGTCACTGTCCCCGAGAATCTGAAGCCTCACAAGTCCCTCCCACGAAGCTTCTCACTATTTTCTAAACAACTCATGCTCCTGGCTAACTCTGTGCTTGAGCATGTGTCTTCCCAGCAACTTGGACAGTTCTCCTCACCATTGACTTGTACTGGTGTTTTGACATTTCTGTGCTTCTCCTTTTTTCTTTTTCTTTTTTTTCCCAAAGATTTTATTTATTTGAGAGAGAGAGAGAAAGAGCAGGAGCAGGAGGAGAGGCAGAAGGAGAGGGTAGAGGCTAACTCCCTGCTGAGCAGAGAGCTTGATGTGGGGCTCCATCCCAGGACCCCAAGACCAAGACCTGAGGCAAAGGCAGACACTTAACCAACTGAGCCACCCAGGAGCCTCTGAATCTCCCTTTTCCTGTACCCTTAGCACTTTATCTGTGTCTCTCTTATTTCCCTTACCACACTTACTGTTGTAGTGCTTAGGTCTCTCCCCTCTGCTCACCAGGAGTCCTTTCAAGGACATCAAGCTGTGGCAAACTTTGGGGAAACATTTAGTGAGGAAGAGTAGGATGAAAAGATTCTCTAAGGACCATGGAATACAGTTCCTTAAGGACTAGTGAGGCATTTGGGGGTTCTCAGATTTGCCTAATGCAGAACATAGGCTATCCATAGAGTCGCTGGCCTTTGTGGTGCAGAGATTTCCTTCAACTTCCCAGTTGGAGCTTGACTGCAAAACTTTCTGGCAGCCTGTAACTTCCATGCATAGGCACAGTAAATGGAAAAATGACACTAAGGAATTTATACATGTTTACAATGAGTATTATTTAAGCAGAAGGGGGAGGAGGCAAGATGTGAGCTCTAAAAAATAAAATTTGAGGTTGACCCCAAATTCCTTTGTCTGATGTAGACCAAATGCTTTGTGCCAAAGGTGACAAAACAATTTCTGACCTTCTTCAGTGCCTAGTAAAAATCTAGAGCCCTGGGTACTAGGATCCTTCTCCACTTCAATTCTGCTGTAAGGCATATATAAGCTTCTGCTTTTCTACATTTTTTATAGAATTTACTTAAAAGGGTGATAACGGGAAATATATAACACACTAATGATGTTTTTGTGATTTTGTTGTGATATGAGTTCTGTGTATGCATGACACAGATGGCTCTATTTTCTATGGCACCAAGATATGTGGACTGTATCAGAAGGTACTTTGAATGAAGGTAAATTTCATTGTAATGTAAATTAAAGAAATTAAAGAAATGTAGTATGAACTAATTCAAGATAATAATATAAGGAGTGCTATTCCTTATTTCCTGCTACATGGAACTAAGGAATGCATGTAATTATGTGGGACACTTCCAGAGCTGAATAATGATTCATTTAACTAGGATTTCACTGATGACAATTGAAAAGGAACTGCAAAAGTATAAAGATTGCATGAGAAGTTTGGGTACTATTGTAATTAATATATTACTTCCTCTCTATATTTGTGATTCAGTTTTCATTTATTATTTTCTCTTTTCTTCGTGCTTCCTTTCAGTAAGACAAGTTCTAAAATCCTAAGTGGTGTATGAGCTATTACATAATTGTCCTTTTATGGCCTGCATAGACACTGCACTCTAGTACATTCTTTTGTGAAGTAATTTGGGTTACCTTGGATGTGAAAGACCATTCCATTGTAGCACATTCCACTGTGCAGCCAAAGGCCCAAAAAAAAAAAAATACAGAGTCCTGGAATGGTCTCTGCAGCAAATTAAACTTCAACCATCCTTCATGAAATGTTGAAAGTTTCCAGCCAACTAGAGGATTTTGGCAAAGATCAGCATGACTTGATTGGAAAAAATAGTGTAAAATGTTATTTAGGCTGTTACAGAGTTAGGGTTTTTCTGATGTGACAAATGTAGTATTTCATTGATGTTTCAGGCATCTCTCTAACTCCAACACCTAGTAGCTTAACACCACAACAGTATATCATTTCTCATCATTCTGTGGGTGGATTGGATGGTTCTTCTGTTTTGGCTGGGCTCATGAGTGTAGTTAAAGCTGATCTGAGTTGGGTATCCCAAAGTGGCCTCACCCCCATGTCTAAGGGTTATGCTAACCAGAACTCTGTCACCTTCTGATCTTTCATTCCAGGGGTTCTACACAGCCTGACGGTCTCAGGGTCCTGAGGAGGTGAGGCTGAATTTTCAAAATATCTCTAGAACCCTTGCAATTGTAACTTCTGCTACATTGTATCCATCAAATCCAGTCAAGGGCAGCCCAGATTCAACAGTGTGGAGAAATAGACTCTACATCTCAACAGTAGGAGAAGCAGCATTACATTGCAGAGCAACAGGGACACAGGGTGGCATGATTCATTATAGGCCATTATTATAACAATCTACTATGACAGGAATTTCAAAAAGGAAATGGATCTTTATTGTATTAGGTAAGAATAGTGCTTCCTCTGCCTATCTAAAAAGAAATGTCAGTTTGGATTTCAAAAAGAACTAATATGAAATAGGAGACTAAATGTTACATACATGATTTTGCCTGCCATTTTCTGAAATTCATATTTAAACCACGTTACTTAAAGATTGCTCCTGATGTGCTGGGGTTGGTCCTACCTACACTGAGGAGAACACAAGATGGTATGAAGTGATGCTTTATCCCATGAGTTACAGAAAGCTGTCTCACCAAAGAAAAATACTCAGAAGGCACCTTAGGTCATGACAGAAGATGTGACATCTGGAGATGTTTTATCATAAAGTAACAACTCAAAATTCAATGTTTTAATGATTTTTCCTGTATAGCATTTATATATAATGTTTAAGGGGATGGAATTTTAACGAATTGCAATAGAATGTCTAGTGAGGAGCCTTAAAATGATAAATGAGAGTTGCCATTTTCGTGCCTACCTCCTATGTCAACAATGACATGTAGCATGAGTTGACAATAATCCTTAAGAGAGCCAATTGACTAAATTTCTGCGATAAGTGTCTTCCAGAAATGACCAGGCTTTATCTAAGTTAAAAGTAACTGACCAATCTTCTGTACGTAGTACAGAAACACATAGTAACATGTATCGGAAAAGATCAATTAAAATGAAACCATATCTCCAAAATCTTCTAAATTATATGCTTTTCTAATATAGCATGCGATACTTCAGCAATATTGTATTTCACATGGACTCAT
The DNA here is from genome assembly GCF_003254725.2 of Canis lupus dingo. Lineage (NCBI taxonomy): Eukaryota > Metazoa > Chordata > Mammalia > Carnivora > Canidae > Canis > Canis lupus. The sequence goes on from NC_064254.1 coordinate 57,174,366, forward strand.
GTAGTTTCACATGGACTATCTAAAATAGGCTAATACATTAGTCTATTAATTTTAAAGCATTAAATATAGTTTTATATAGACTTTCCAACTTTGAAAAATAGAAAACAACCTAATTCTAGTTAATCATAGGAAATATCCTTTAACTCTGGTGACATCAAAGGAAAGAGGTCGCTAATGACTAGCATTTAGATTTGTATTTGATTTGCCTTGTTTTCCAATTTTCTTTATGTCAAATGTTAAATACTTGTAAATGCCAAATCATCAACTAGAATAAAAATTTCACTTTTCAGTCATTCATATATTCAATAAACCAGTCTTCACTGGGTACCAGTCTTGCAGGACACTGTGTTCAGAAAGCACACGAGGAGACGATGATGAACGTGGTACCACCATGCCAGAGTTTGGCACTGGGCAACTCACAGCTGCATGATGTTTAGACTGTGCGCTAACATTTTTTCATCATTACTACCAAAGTTCAACTGAGAAATCTAACTATGTGGAGTTGTAAAACTGAATTCAGTTGCTATTTTCCTCTTATAACCTCACACTCTCAAAACCCAATTTCTTATGCTTGTTTCTCTCATTTTCTTTCCCAAAAGTTACATCTTAGAGGAAAGTTCAGGTCTGAAATCTGGTCGTCACCATTCAGACTACTGACCTGCTGTGCCACTTTTTTAAACAACCGATGCAGAACTCATGGAGCAAGTTTGGGGATTGTGGATCATGTTCTGTGATGAAAAGCTTAAAGTCTAGTTCCAAAAAGAAAAGCAGTTTTATGCATACACATTTGATGTTACTGGCCACCACTCCATTCTGTCATCCCCGAAATGTCACCATGATGCTCACGCCGAGGAGTGGTGGGGGCTGGCGCAGTAGACCACCCAGAATCCCTTTACACCACCCAGAATCCCTTTACAAGGCTCTTGTTTTGTTTGTTTGTTTTTCTAAGGCCAAGGATAAAATCTAGGTCCATAGAACAACAATTTTATCTCTGCTAGGTTAAATAGCCTATACAGGGAAAATATGCCTCAAAACCATGATTTAAATAACTGAATGAGACAGCCAACATCAAAAAAAATTTTTATATCATTTAATAAGGGCTTGGCAATTGTTTTGAACTAGGTGAAACCGAGTTTAGGAAGCATGAGTGCTATACAAAGACTAAGTAGGGAGCAACACGAATTGATGTTAGAGACACCGAAAGACTTATTTAACCAAAGAATATTAAAATGTTTACCAAAAAAGGGAAGAGATATTGTTACCAAGGTCACTAGGCATAGGATGCTATCCCTCTTTTGTGTACTCTAAAGAGTTGGAAGCACCACAGAGATTCTTTCAGGATGTGAGGCTAAGGAAAGTGAAACTCCTGCTGGTCTGAAATAAGGCAAAGCCAAAGAGAAGCCGGAGCAGGACACCAGACTGTAGGAGAAGCACAGAGAGTGATAAAGGAGAGATCCCAACGATAAACATCCATATTTCACTATTTCGTCTAGAGCCAGCCCTCTGTGCCCAAAGGATGTGTCTTTCCCTCTGCAAACCTGACGTTCTCTTCAACTCTTGAAGTCTGGAGTCCCGGCTCCACTTCTATGACTCCAGTGGCTCTCCATCTGCTTTGTCATAGAAGCTCATTTTTAGCCTTCTTCCGATTGGCAGTAGCAGGAATCATAGTTTGTCATTCAATCCACAACTCTTCTAGCTAGTTCCATGTCAGGGCACTGAATCAGGTTTCTCTGTGTTCATTTGCTTTGATTCTTTAGCTCCAGCCCAGTTGGTCTCCCCTATGCCTGTGAACACATCATATTCATTCCTTTGACCAGGCCTCTGCTCAGTTTTGTCTCCCTTGATCCCAATGCAGCCTTCTCTTTAAAGTCTAGATCAAGAACCATCTGTCCCATAAAGCCTCCTCCAACTATCCCAGTCTATTATGCTTTCCCTCCCTACTCTGAGCTCAGCGCTTTCGAAGTCAAACCATTAACTCTTAAATTGCTTCACAACTACTAGTCTTATCTTCTATTATTGTAATTTCTGAGGCATGGGGCCATGACTTGGACTCTTTTCAATATTTCTACCATACCTTAATATAGGCTTACACATAATAAAGCTATTTATTAAGCATGTATTGTTTGATAGAGTGACTTTTATCCTCTATTCCTGTTTCCAACTCAGTTCCAAATTTCTCTTTAAAGAACCTTTTGTGATCAGAGCAATGGAGTTTAGAATTAGATGTCTTGCTTTCCAGCTACATAAACAGCTAATCATAAACTCTAATAATAACAGAATGTAGCCCTGAAAGCTTTCATATTATTACCTAAATAAATGTTTACAATGTACATACATACCTATGCGCTCCAAAGGGTTAATGCTCAATGAGGGTTTTTTTATAGTTCATTAATTGTTATATTGCATGCTTTTATCCAAATTGTTAGTGCCCTGCTTAGTCAACTGAAACATATTGCTTTGATATCAAAGCTGCAATCCAGACCTTTATTTCTGGTGTATGTTCTATTCAGAAATGCAAGTCCTTCTGCACAGGACAGCAAGAATTGTCTTAGAGACCTTTGCAATTCACTATGCCACATGCTCAAGATCGAAACGACAAATTTAGTCCAAAGACTAACATATATAACAAACTTCGCAATAAAACACACGAGCCAGAGGGCCTACAGTTAGGAATCAGGGTTCTATTATTTCCTTGGTTGTGGATCTGATTTCGATTTTGGATAAGCATCACATCCCCATTCACAAATACTAATACTTTGAAGAAAGAAGAAGCTACTGAGGAAAATAGGAAGGGAGGGGGAATTAATTAGAACAACCAGGTTATTGTCGATCTAGGATAAATCATGTTTCAGTAAACTGAGTTTTTAGTCTGAAAAAACTCAGACATCTTATGTGGCATGTTATGGTAAGACTTAATCATAAACTGATGAGCATTATGGTAAGAATATGGTTCAGAGGGTAAAGTTTTTTCTTCAAGTTATATAATAAAAGAAAACGTGGATTCATTTAACTTAACTTCTAGTATGTACCTCCTTACCTTTAGAAATACTACCCATCCAAATGCCCTTTTTTTTCTACTCACAGTTTGGGTCTATAAAGAAAACTCAGGCCATACAAGGATGGCTCAGCTAATCTGACCAGTTTCTAGTTAACTTATTATTATTATTTTATTTGGTAAGATTCCCAACTGTATCTCTAATTAGGTATCACACAACTATTCTAGAATGGTCATTAAGCAAGTCAGAAAATAAGTATGTTGTAGAATCACTGATGTTGTCCTATTATATATAGAAAACCTCAAAGTTTTCCTTACAAACCCAAATTCTTTAATAACCATCTACAAGAGGTCAAAGCTTATTCAAACATTCAATTATTCATTAGGCACGCTGCCTAATTTTTTGAAAATCTGCCCTAATTTCTTTAAGTCCTGGGAAGCAGTGCAGGTGGACTTAGCAAGTAAGTAAGTAAACAGACCCACAAACACTGAGAACAAGTTCCACAGAACGCTTGGGAAACAGAAGGTGAGACTTGAGTGGAATTTGAAAAATAACCAAAGCCAGAGAAGAAGTCAAAGGACATAAAAGAGTGAGATCTTCCAAAAACTGAGAATGACCTGTCTGGGGGGACTTTGATCCCCCCACCCCCAAAGAGAAGAGACCAATGGCTTAGGAAAAGATTAGGGGTAGAGGAATTGCAACAACAGGAATTAATGATAAAGAACCATTATAGATTTCACTAGTAGAAGAGTCCAGGTAAGGTTGCATTGTAGCATCCTCCCTAAGCAAATGCTTCTTTCTTCCTTTATGCATTCTCCTTTGTCAGCATAACACCAGATATCGTGCCAAGATTTCTGACCTTGGATATGGTGTTATCCAGACCCATCCTCAGGGAGTACTAACCACCTAATCCTTCCCTCACAAACGTACACAGACCTCAGGATGACAAACATACTATGCATATATCCGGGCCCCTTAAGTTCAGGAAAAAAGGTTTGTTTCTCTCACTGACATGATTTCTTTCCTGATTTGAGGTCTCTCCTAAAGTCTACCAATGCTTTAGAAACCAGGCTATCACATTTCTTTGCCCATGTTTTACATTTTTTTCAGGGGCATTGCTAATAAAAGTCATAGGGGAAAAAATATGGTTTGTAAAGAAATATTTTAAAATAGTGTGGATGGCTCAGTGTACGTAGTTAGTGGATATGGGTTAAAAAAAAATAAACAAAACACCATTTCATAAGAACACATCAGAAGCCCAGTCCTGATATAACCTATGGCATTCTGAAAGAAGTCAATAAATAAAAAGGCAATGGCACTTTTAACCACATATGCTAACTAGGTCATCTAATAATGATGACATGATTCTAGTCATGCAAGGGTATCATCTACTCATTATGATTCAAGTTATGGTCGATGACATTGATATAACTTAGAAGAGTATAAGATAGAGGAAATATTTCATAGTAAATAGACCAAGAATGATTCCCCTTGGAATAGTAAAGGTACAAATTGCTTTAGTTTTCATTTCCATGGCGCTAAATTTGTATTTCATGTGAGGGCCTATAATTGATGACTGCTTACTTGTCTGAGGCGAAAAAGGATCAAAAAATAGATTATGATTGTCAAGGTTGTTTGTGTTAGTAGCTAAAATGGCAAGCAGTACCCCGAAGTCTTTGTAAGCAGCACACAGATATTTTTCTTTTTAAAGAAAACAAAGTGTTAGGCAAAAAGGTACAAGCCAAAATACCCTATATCATCCAGCTGACATGGTTCACAGTTTTTCTCGGAACAATGATTGTATCACAGCAAAACATACTGCTATGCATCCATCCAGATCAGTCCTAGATTTTCTCAAAAGCATTACAGGATTGACGTGTTTTTTTTTTTGTTTTTTGTTTTTTGGGTTTTTTTTTAGGATACAAAATATCTGCAGTTGTTCCACATTTTGGTATTCTCTTTTAAAAAAAAAAAAGTCTAAGTTGGTTAACAAAAGCATCTCGATGTTGCTATACTTAGTAAATAATTTAAAATTCATAATAATTACTTCCATATGTCAAATTCCCCTCTTCCCCAGATTCCCAATTGCCTCTCATTATCTTAGATAGCCCTATTTCTAAATTTCTCTTGATGTGTTGTAGATACTATTATGTCCTACTTCTGAGAATAATTCATTACCATTCTGCGTATTGAAGTATTAATTTATATAAGCAAAGGGGCAATCACATTTAGTTAAGAAAAATAAGAAGCTATTGTTCTAGTGAGTATTCATTTTGGTTCCTACCCACAGAAGGAGTGCACGTGTGCATGTGTGCACGCATGCAAGTGTGTGAACTAAATAACTGACAAATCCTCACTTTCCAAACCCTCAGTCAGTTTGTTTCTCATACAATGAGAACTCTAACTTTTTAAAAAGGTTAATTTTGAAAATAATTATAAATTCTATAGTGACTTTTTATGCTACCTGATATTTGCCCATTACGTCAGTGTTTCTCAAATTGTCTGTGGTTTTAAAAGAAAGAAGGGAAGAAGGAAAGAAGAAATCTTTTCTCAGGTTCCAATTTATCATGGACCATGACTTCTGTTAAGATACAAATATATATATATGTATATATATGAATTTTCAGTCATATTTAATCCTTACAAGCATTTCTCAGTGCTTGCTATCAATGTTGGTTTTGTCCCATTGCAGACCAGGGAGCAACAGTAGTACTGCTTTAGACTTGGTATCTCCTCAAAAGGAAAGCATAGAATTTTGTTTTTAGAAAGTTACTTCAAATGCTATAGAAATACCTAAGTTTGTTTTTGTGAAAGCAGAAAACTATCAATCTTTTTTTCCATCTGGCATGCAATATTAGAGATTAATGGTTGAGAGATCATTGCATCTGGGTGATTTGAATAAAAATTAAGGTGGGTGGGATTTGGAAGAGGCAAAAGGTAAGGAGGGGAACTCACTGGATTTTGGCAAGGATTTCAAGTTGCAGGGCATGGGGAGAAGTGGGGAGGGGCGGGGATGTTTTGGATCTTATGGCATAATTTACTGACATCAGTAATAGATATTTACAGTGAAGCTTTACCTGGGTAGTCAATAATATGCCTAACAACTTTTGAAAAATCCTATTTAATATTGTTAAGATTAACTCTCACATTAACTGGTTTGCAGTCGACTTTCACTAGGAGAAAATCTAAAGAGTAGATTAGACAAAATAGAAGCTTATATTTACTCAAGTAGAAGTTGTTCTGATAAAATAGTTTCTAGTATTGGTTCAGTGGTGCACAGATCAGTGCTACTGAGACCTCTGGATTTCTTGTCCATTTGCTCATGGTCACAAAATGATTGCCAAAGCTTTAGCCATCATATCTGCATTATCAGGTAGAGAAAAGAAGGAAGTGACAAAGTGGCATCTATATCAGCCAAAGAAGACGGCTTCCACTTATGTCTCATTGGACAAAGCATGTTAAATGGCCTTCATAACCACTAGGGAGGCTGGGAAATGGGTGTCTTTAACTGGATTTGGCATGAACCAAGAAAGAAAGGAAGAAGGGAAATTCTGACCAGAGTTTAGGACCACATGGGTTGTTGGGATTCCCGCCCCCCTCCCCCCCGACTTAACTTAGTTATAGCCCATTCGTTCTGAGTCTCTTAAGCTGAAGGTACAAAAATATAATGAGGATTCTGTGAAATTTAATGCACATTTTAGACAACATTACAAGCAAAGCTTACTGAAAATCTGAACTACAAATAGGCAACTAAAGTAACTAAAAGGGACGCCTGGGTGGCTCAGTCGGTTAAGCATCTGCCTTCAGCTCAGGTCATGATCCCGGGGTCCTGGATCAAGCCCTACTTTACAGAGCAGGGAGCCTGCTTTTCCCTCTCCCCCTGCCTGCTGCTCCATCTGCTTGTGCTTTCTCTCCTCTGTCAAATGAATGAATAAACTCTTTTAAAAAGAAAGAAAGTACCTCTAAAAGTGTGATATATCACAATATCATTAACCAGCTAAATACAAATGTAAGTTTTATTTGGGACTGCTTAGGTCTACACTGGCCCATACTTCAGCTGTCTTGGGTCTTGGGCTGGTTTACTTGCTTGCAGAGTTGCAGAACATCTCTAGTTCCCTCTCCTGGAGAGGTGAAAATATCTTTTCCCACGTGTGTTTCAGGAGGCTCACAAATGCATACTATGTGCAGTCAAAAAAAAAAAAACAAACCCTTTTGAGCCGTATATAGATGCACTCTGTGATGGTTAATTTTGTGTGTCTGCTTGGCTAGACCAAAGTGACCATTATTTGGTCAAACATTATTCTAGATCTTTCTGTGAAGTTTTTTAAAGATGAGATTAACATTTAAATCAGTAGACTTTAAAGAAAGCTTACCCTCCATAATGTAGATGGACTTCATCCAAACAGTTGAGGGTCTAAATAGACTAGTCCTCAGGGACTGACTGACCTCCCATGAGGAAGGGAATTCTGCCAACTGATTGTCTTCAGATTCAAATTAAGATATCAACTTTTCTGTGGGTCTGCAGCCCACTGACCCACCTTGCAGAATTTGGACTTGCTAGACTCCATAATCGGGTGAGCCAATTCCTCAGAATAAAACTTAACATAAGTTTCTAGACAGATAGACAGACGGACATCCCATTGTTTGTTTCCCTGGAGTATCCTGACTAACACACTTCAATGAGTCTCACTCTTATCTCTTTCTTCTTTCCTCATTTTACCTCTAATTTTCTTCAGTTAGATGCTTCATGTAGTACTACTCTGTTTTGGTTTCTCTCAAACTAGGAGGGTATTTATATCTTCTATCAAACTCCTTTGTTTATGTGGGAAAGGATTAACCTACCACCAGAAAGATCACCCCCCACACACCCTTGTTTGCATTGCTCTCTAACTCACACGTTGGCGATAGAACAAGCTTTTTCACCCATAAAGAACGGACCACAGCAAGGATCAGACCTCTCCCCTGCACATCAACTTAAATGCTGTGAAATTGTTCTGAATCCCTTACTACCTACTATATAGTTATCACCTGAAGACCTTGATTTACACAGTAGCTTCTTTTCTGTATTAGGAAAATAAGAGAAATGACCTTTTGGCCTCCCTCTGACATAGAGGAGCTAGAAACCCCAGTCGGAATACATGCCTTTCAGGCCTCCCCACCGAAGACGTGCTGTTTCACCTAGCTGTCACATGCCCCCTTGAACACCTGCTCCCCAACACTGCTGTGCCTGTTGAAAGACTTCTTGCTCATAGTTCCCAGCACTCCAGACCTCTTCTGCCCCCAAAGGAGCTCACAAGAGCTCACCTCTATCACAGAAGCCAGCTAAACTAAAGCATGTCTAACCAAAGAAACATAATTTTAAAAATATGCATTACTAGTTTCTGAAAGCCCACTATTGAGCACTTAGAATAATAACACCGTCTTTGTGCTTATCAAGCTTGAAGTTTCAGAGGTTATGTTAAACATCCTAGCTAAGGAGAGACATATACATGCGCGTGCGTGTGCACACACACACACACTTATAGGTAAACACATGTATGTGTTCACTCAAAGCCTATTTATTAAGCCCCTGCTAGGAGTAAGAAAGCTGCCCAGGCACTGGGATGCTCTACATTGTCACGTCTCTGTAGTTCCTCCCCCACTAGCATCCCCTAAAATGAAATCACAATCTGCTTTTCAGAGGTGCCAAACTTGATAAGCATGTGTGATAGGGATAGTGATTCGGTCAAATTTTTTCACAAGGCAGTTAAACAAAGGGTTCTTAATCCATGCTATCACCACTAGCGAAGTTTTTTTCCTCTGTTTATTTCACAAAGATTGAGCACCCACCGGATGCCAGGGCAGCGGGCTGGCAGGTACCAGGAAATGGAGAAAATGGACACATTCTCTGTCTGCCGGTTGCTCCCAGTCTAGGTGAAGAAAGCAAGGGTCTGATTTTATTTCTCCAACAGAAGTTGAGTGAGCTTTCACACATTCACGGGACTGGAAAACTGCTGTATGCTCAACAGTCGTTGATGGCTGCAGAAGAAATTATACAGGCGGCGAGAACAGTGCGAGGCCTCCTCCTTTTGTTTTTCAGTATGACCTCTTCTGGCCCATCTTTGAGATTTTTCTTTCATGAGTTATACCAATGAAAAAAATCTCAGTGGAGTCATGAAATGTGTTAGGAAACCCCCCTGATTAAAAAGGTCTGCCTTGGGTCACCTTGGGTGGCTCAGTCGGTTAAGCATCTGTCTTTAGCTCAGGTCATGATTCCGTGGTCCTTGGGATCGAGCCCCACATGGGGGTCCCTGCTCAGCAAGGGGCCTGCTTCTCCCTCTTCCCCTGCTTGTGCTCTCTCTCACTCTTTCTCTCTCTCTCAAATAAATAAAATTTTTTTTTAAAAAAATGTTTTCTGCCTTATTGAGCCTTTCGTTGGTGAACCCGATAACAGCCTACCATATTAAAATCATACTAAAATTTCTTTTTGCAGTTCAGAAGAAATCAAACCTGAACCCTTCCTTCAAGCAGCTTCTTTTCCAATGGAGGAGCCTACACCAGTAGCTTTTCTGCACAGTATATCTTTGACTCTTTCATTTGTTTACCTTTGTATTATAACAAAGTGGCAGACAGACAGACAGACAATCATGCAAAGCTCATTAAGAAATGTCTCGTTGTGAAATGTCTGCTGAGACACCATGTCCATAGTGAGCAGCTTGTGGCCAATGTGTGAATGGGGCAGGACAGGAACATTCTGATTATTCAGCTACTCTCCACCCCAGTGTATTTATGAAGTAATTATTTCCAAACTTGACATCTTTTGAGGTCATTTTTCTTCATTCTCTTTTTCTGGAAGAGATGATAGTTTTTAAATTTAATCATTGCAGGCTTGAGGCATAAATAAGAATGTGAAATTGTGTCATGAGCTCACACAAAAATTTGACCCCTCCCCCCAGATTCTTCCAGTTTAAAGGCAAGAGTTTGCTCTGTGGAGATGACAACAGGGTGAATGTGCTTTCAGGGGTCACAGAATCGGATAGGTCCATCTTTACGCATCAGATCCACTGCTCAACTGGGAGCTGAGCGCTGCTGGTTTTGGGCTTTGGGTCTGCCCTGTGGCCAGCCATCTCTTCTTTCAAATCTCCATGGAAGAAAGTCGCAAGTTCTCTGGGTATTTGCAACACCGTCTAACAACTCTTGTGGAGGAAGCCAGTTCTAGACGACATAAGAATGTTTCTCTTGCCTCCTACCACTGCTCTTTCCAACAGGTTTCCTGTTCCTGCACACCTCTACTTTCAAACCTGAACCCCCCCCAAATCGATAACTTGACAAAGTGTTGACGATCTTACATACAAGATGGAATATCTAACAGCCTCCACGGGACACAGAAATAAATCTCTAATAGTGGAATGTGCGGTGCTGGAAAAGATATTTTGAAGAAGGGCATGGCATTTTCTCCATGCCCCTCAAGTCATAGCATGTCGATGGCTGTGTATTACACCTAAGCCATCTGTAAGAGATTTTTCTGGGACAGTCATAAGCCAAAATATTCCATCCATCTGTCCGATCGTGTGTCAGACCATGTGTCTCGATTTCTAGTTTAGAAAATATGGCCCCTGTACTTATTACCTCAGTCCCATTTACAGTCACTTCTAATCCAAATGTCGTTGGGTTGCTGTTGGGGCTTTTGCCTTATCCTTAGCTGAAATGAAGAAAGCCACTCACCACCACCTCCTCTACCTCACCTGATGTTTGAAAGCTGGTGCCACCTCCCTCCTTCAGCTTTCCTTCTCTAGCTAGACACCTCAGTTCTCCTGGGTTCCCACATTGGGCCAGCACGGTCTCTGGCACTGAGAAGCACTTAATAAATGTCTCTTACATAAACAAATGTCAATCTTTTCTTCCTCCCCTTCCCCTCATCGCTCAACCCCCATCCCCACCCCCCAGGAGCTGAAGCTCCAACAGACCTCTAGAACTTCATAGAACCTGCAAAGATAAATAATCAGGAAGACATCACCGAGAAAAGAAATGAAGAGCCCTCACTTCCCCATGGACCTGAGCCTTCTGAACCAGCGAGGGTGTTGTGTGTGGGACAAGAGTTCCTGTAATTGCTACTATGTGACATTTAGATCCGTCAAAGTAGATCCCAACTTGAGTAATGATCAGATTAGCATAAACAGTGTGTTTATAACTTCAATGAATCACCTACAAATATTTCTCCTATATCTGTCCCATGAATTGTACTTCCCTGGAAGTAGTGTTTCAAGTAGTGCCTCTTAAGTCTTGGGCCCCCAGAATATTCTATGCATGTGACCAGATGCTGTGTGGGTATGAATGGGCATATCAATACTCCCTGTCCTTGATGATTTCTAGGATTTTTAAAGACTTTAGCTAAGTGAACATATTTAATGCTTTCAAAAATAATTCAACATGAATTTGTCCACTTATTAATTAAAATGTGCCTTTATGGAATACCTACTATGTGCCAAATATTACTTTTCTTGTTGGGGAAAAATAGTGAACAACATAGATGAGGCTCTTGCTCCCACATAACTCACAACCTAGTAGAAGGAGACACATTTAAACATATAAGCAGAGAAATAAATCATTGTTTCAGGCAGTGATAAGAGGAACAAAGGGGGAAAAGAGAGTCTGGGAACTCCATCTTGCTCTGATGGTTCTCTGAGTTCTCTTTTTTTCTCTCTCCGCCCATGGCGCTGTGAGGTAAGACAAGGATCAGAATGAGGCCAGAGCATTCATCTGCCTTTGGAGCCAGCTTCCCTCTGAGTCTTCTACTCTCCCTGCAGAGCAGACAAGCTAGGGAAAGGACAAGGGGCAGTGGAGTCCTCAGAGTTCACAGGAAGCCAGCAACTACCCGCGGTAGTTCTCATTTATTAGTCCCTGAGTGCTCTAAGAAGTGGTAAAAGAAAAAATAAAAAAATAAGAAGTGGTAAAAGTGATGGGTCATCCACAATACACACACACACACACACACACACACACACACGAACACACACACTTCCTATGCTTAGAAGGAGGCAATGAATTAGTGACTCCTGCCTGTCATGTGGTTTAGAGTCATGACGTCTATTCATGACCTGACAGGCCCCTCCTCAGAGCATCCTCCTGAGCCCACCCCCTCAAGTGTGGAGGACACTGACCACTTCCCGAAAGGGTCCTATCCAGGCTTCCTCAACCATAGTGAGCATGTCTGAAAACTCAAACCATAACTTTACCAAACATAAAACAAAGGAAAAATCGCCTTTTGTAATCAATGTGTCACATCACCCTCATTATCAGCAGATGCAATATTGTTCCCTCAATATTGGCTCTGTGCAAAGCCAGTCTCAGAGCAACAAGGACATTTTTCCTGACCTACAACTGCTTAGAAAGGAACTCAGGGAAATAGAACACATGTGTAAAAATGATCAGCTTTGGAAATCTAAGGTAAATAATGCAATTACAGAAATATCAGAAAGAAAACACAGATGAGTTTTTTTTTTTTTTTCGATCTCAGGATGAGGAAGATGTTTCCAAGCATGGCACCAAAGACAGAAACCCTTACTAATAATATTTATGGCGACGATGAATATACTAGTGATGACAATAATGAAAATCCTTGACTATCCCCACTCTAGAATTGAACTGGCACAGCACTTCGAGTGATGCAAAAGAAAGGAGCACAACTGAACAATGAGGAGAGTCATTCGCCTTCACCCTCTTCCTGCTCAGAGTTTTTGGCCAACTGAGCAAGAAATAAGCAGGGAGCATCACAAGTATACAGGACCCCAGAAATGCTCAACTATGCCTGCTTGATTTACATATTTATTCCAAATCAAGCCCACCTCCTCCGTTCTTCCTTTGACACCATGCCACTCCTACTTCGGAGTACCGCCCTTGAGGCAATCCTGACCATCCTGGGCAGACCCCAAGTGTGACCAGTTATCTTGCACCAAGTTGGATCATACAGACACCTCCACGTATGACTTTGCATCCTAATATGGGGCATGTTTTGGTGTCCCAGATTTTCTTATAGGAAGCCTAGACACTTCTTCTTGGAAGACAATACTGAGATTTTTTTTTCTTCCAAGTGAGTACAAACCATATTTTGTTTTTGTGCTTAGAATGTTCAAAGTAGAGGCACCTGGGTGGCTCAGTGGTTGAGCATCTGCCTTTGGCTCAGGGCGTGATCTGGGGTCCTAGGATCTAGTCCCGCATAGGGCTCCCCATGAGGAGCCTGCTTCTCCCTCTGCCTGTGTCTCTGCCTCTCTCTGTGTGTCTCTCATGAATAAATAAATGAAATATTTTAGAAAAAAAAAGAATGTTCAAAGTACCAGAGGTTTCTTTTCTGTTACAGCTTACAGATAGTATTAAGCAAACTTGTTTTTCCATTACTTTGGGGCTTGGTAATTTGCACAACTTGTTTCCCCCAAAATGGTTGATTTTACTGATTTCTAAAATGCTATTTGAACTTGAAGTTACAAATGTATCTTATTTGCAATTTTCTTTGCCATAATTACTCTCAAATAATAGCAAAACTAATTGCTAATACTTACTGATTCACATACCTGCTGTATCGAGCATCTTTCTTTACATGTATCATCTTATTTGATATCCATCATGAGGTAGGTACCACTGTCATCTCCACATTACAGGTAAGAGAATTGACACACAAATAAAGTAAATAATGTGCCCAAGACCATGCAGGTAATAAGCAGCAGAGGCAAGATTCAAACTCAAGCTGTGTAATTTGAAAACCTGAGAAAAAATATTTAAAAATATGTATCCAAATGTAATATTACTCAGCCACTAGAAATGACAAACACCCACCATTTGCTTTGACTTGGATGGAACTGGAGGGTATTATGCTGAGTGAAGTAAGTCAATCGGAGAAGGACAAACATTAATGGTCTCATTCATTTGGGGAATATAAAAGATAGTGACAGGGAATAAAGGGGAAAGGAGAAAAATGAGTGGGAAATATCAGAAAGGGAGACAGAACATGAGAGACTCCTAACTCTGAGAAACGAACTATGGGTGGGGGAAGGGGACGTAGGCAGGGGTGGGGGTGACTGGGTGACGGGCACTGACGGGGGCACTTGATGGGATGAGCACTGGGTGTTATTCTATATGTTGGCAAATTGAACACCAATAAAAAATAAATTTACAAAAAATATAAAAATATATATATAAAAAATAAAAATATGTATCCATATTTCAAATAATGTGCAACATATAAAGAGTTCCTATCTACAAAAATGGCGATGGGAAACTTCCAAAGAATGTATATAGATGTTCACTGCAGCCGTGTTTATATAAGACCAAAGATTTTTTTTAAAAAAATCAGAAACAATCCAAATTGTCCCCAGCAATAAATAGCTTGAGTCAGTTATGCTTCATTTACATTATGGAATACTATGAGGACATAAGAAAGTAACTAAGATCTATATTTGTTGATACAGAAAAAAATAAAGGAGTTTGCTAAACAGCAGAGTACTGTTGAGTTTTTTAAAAATGAATATGTGTGTAGCAACACAGAGCTAACTCTTAAAAAATAAATACAAAAATATCAGCAATGGCTACATCTGGGTAATAAAATGACTAGTGGTTTTCAATTTATTCCTTTTTTTTTTCCGTAGGATCTAAGATTTTTCGGAAAGCCTGGATTCTTTTCATAATCATAAAAAAATAAAACTGTCCCCAGACAAGTAACAGTACAAATTACGGGTTCAGTGTCAAATGAATGACATAATTCAAGAAACCGAAGCATGGTCCCCTGTGCTCTCTGGATTCCAGTGTTCAAAATGCTAAAATGTTGACGCAGTTCTCCTCATTCAGGACTGCTATCCCTATTCAATTGGAAAGCGCTCAGAAGCCAAGAACTGGGCCCAGTGCCTTCCCAGGGGATTTATAGCAACTCCTCAGGCAAACTGCAGAAAGAACCAGAAGAAAGATGGCCAATCAGCAGCTCACACACCACGTGGCTCCCAAGGGAGAAAAAACTGGGATGCATGCTTTTCCAACCCCATCCTTAGCCCAGGCTAAGGATGGAAACAGGCCAGGGAGAGACAAAAGGGGGGGGGGCGAGAAAAAGCTCATTTCTCAAAAGTTTTATTGTTAATATTATTGCCAATTTGTCATTATGTACATTTCAGGCCCCCAGTTGGTCCTCTTGCTCATAACAAAAGGTCAGAGACTGTTCTTATTGCTTCGCTAATGCAGAATTCAACAAATGGACACTGGTGAACTGTCAAAACCCTGCAAACCCCAGTGGCTTCTTATTTACATGTGTATCTTTGTTATCCTGGGCACGTTCTCCCAGCCCTCAAAGGAACTGTAGTGTCACTGCAGCTGACAACGGCCAGAGCTCCTGGTTGCGGAGGCTGGCCCTTGCCAGGATTTAGCCTTGGACAGCAGGAGGATCTGGCTCTCCTCATAACATGTCTGCTGCTTTTCTATTCCCTCCATCTCCTCCCAGGGATGTTTCTGCAATAAAGGGAAATCATTTCCCCCTCATATTCCCTGAGATTGAAATGACTCGCCCGTGTACTAACCGCTGTCAAAGGGGCATCTCGGCTGTGCCTCAATTAACACGAGGCCAGAGGAACAGCTCCATTTGTGAACACCTCTCAAGTCAGGCCTCCTTCAAGACGACAGCCTCTGGCATAGAACAACTTGGAATGAGTTGTCCAGACCTTGGATGTTCCCTTCCAGAGGCCTGGGAGGGTCTGCCCTAGACTGGGCCCTGCTTTTCGTCTCTCCCTGCCTGCCAACGTGCCCAGGGACAGGAGCCGTGTCTGGCAGCAAAACATCTGGAGCATTGAATAAAAAGCCCATTTGTGGAATTTCTTTCTTTGACGTGAAGCCCACCTCGTACATGAGACACAGCCAAAAGAAAAACTGAGGTGATGATCCCCAAAGAGACGTTTGGCCTATGATGGAAGGGTAAGAACCAGTGCGAATCTCCGCCTGGTTCCCCGGGCTGGGCCAGCCAGGCTGTCACACATGTGGCCGCTCGTGTCTTCCCCACACGACTCTCTGCTCTGTCCTCAAGAGCAGTCAGGTTCATCCTGGCCACCGAAGACAGAAACACTTTGATCTCCCAGGCCTCTCTACCAATCCGGTTATCCTCAACCCCGATTTTCAATTTCACCGGAACGCATCGAGCCGTAGTGGACTGTCGTGTGCGTGTGCACATCAGGCCCAGCAAAGAGGCCACGGACTGGGCTGTGCCCCTTGAAGCCCACCTGCAACGCTCTGATGGCTTTTCTTATTTTTCATATCAGATTTCCCGAGTAAGCTATTTAAGATTCATCTCCCTATTTATGCCATAAACGCTCTCATTCCTGAAATCTTTCCAGACGATGGTTCTCTGCAGGGCCGTGTTAGCAGGAAGCACTGCAGCCTGGGCAGTTTTGGTCACGATAGCAAACGCCACTGATTAAATTAAAAGGACACCTGTGAGGTTCTTCCCCCCCCCCCACCCCCTTTGTTTCCTATGAAATGCTCCAATAAATAGGTTAAATTATCTGTATCTGAAGGAGAAGCAAACACCGTCTGGCTCTCATCCCACCATTCCACTTTTTGCTGCTGCAAAAGAAACCAACCTGCACTCCAAACATACAGTGTCCTCATCCAACTAGCCACCGCATGACATCAAAATTCTTCTCGCAATGAACCAATAACTATTACTTACCCCAAAAGTCCCCCCTGGTTCATTTGCCAGCCCTGTGTACCTCCCTGGACGCTTTTCTTAGACGGCCTCTAAACCCATACCAGAGAGCATAAAAGTGGTTTTCCAAGGCACTGGGTTATTTATTGGTAGTTCTTTCTGGCAACTTCCTGTAGCTTGTCAGAGTGGTGGCCTGAACTCGGCCAATTACCACAGGTGAAACAGACCGATGCTCCTAAGGAAAATTTGATAAGCTTGGTTTCTCTTTTCTATTACCTTTTGGTTAGAATTTCACAGGGCTTAAATCAAGCAGCATCTCTTAGGGACTTCAGAGCTGTTCCTTTCTCTCTGAGCACAGGGGAAAGGGCAGGAAATTGGCACTCTAATCGAATTCAGACTTTGTGCGATTGACAATCAGTGGGTTTTCACATTTGGGTCTGGACTGTTTGCTGAGCTTCGCTGTTAGGCCCACGGATAACAAGAGGCCAATAAAGCGGAAAAGTGTATGTCCTATAACATCGCTTCTCCTTGTTATCCGGAGGACCCTGGAGAATCACAGAGGATAATGTAATTAGTAGGAAGGTGCCATTGTACCGGAAGGATAAGAGGAAAGAAGACAAGTTTATTTCTGCATATAAGTAACTTAAATACAGCTTAATCCAGCGGCCCAGTGGACCATCGGAAAACACTTTGACTCCGAAAGCAGGAGCAGCGGAGTCAAGAATTAGAACTAATTGAGAGGCAGCAAAATGGAAGAGTTTTGTGTGGCTTAACAAGTCTATCTGAGGAAATACCGCACCTCTGCCAACACGTTTTCATTTGTGGCCTCTCCATTTTTCACTAACATCAGTGTACCGTGCAAAGAAATATGCTTTGATTTTACAGTCAAGAGAGTACATCCTTGGGGAGAGGCTTCAGACAGTCCCAAAGAGAGACCCCTGAAATGCTTTGTTGTCACCAAGAGCAAGAGAGTCATAATGACGCCAGCCAGGGTGCTCAGCCTTTGCACACACATCCCACCTAATGCTGCCCACAACCCTACGAGGCGTGTTCTGCAGCTCGCCCCCATCTTACAGATGAGGAACCCGAAGCTGAAAGAGGATCAGTAACTCCTCAGGTCACAGAACTGCTGAGGGGCAGAGCCAGGAGCGACTCAAAACCATGCAATGAATCACTACCCCCTTATGTCCTTGGTTACATCTTCATTCGGAGGGAGTTTCCAGAAACGAATCTCTTTTACTGATAAATTCCTCTTCGGGCAGGAGCATTTACTGCAAACCTATTAGCAAGACTATTGGTTGGAAAAGTGGGGAGATGAGGCCGATCCGTAAGATTTTTGCTTTTAAGCTACCATGGGACAATAAGTTGCCCTTGACCTTCTCCCTATATCACTGTGACTATGCATATTTATCCCACAATCCTCTCTTTTGACATCTTCTTCTCCTTCTGTCTCTCAGAAAAATTACTATTGTGAACTTTACGTATCGTTTTATGTTCAACATTTAAATGGAGAGGAACATGTTTGGTAGCGATTGTATTTTCTTCCCCAAGAGCGGCCTCTTTCTTCCTAGATTTCTCTCTTCTTTTTTCTGATGCTCCCTCCTCCTCTACTCCCTTTATTATCTTCTCTGCCACACTCTCTTCCTTGCTCTTTGCCTTATTTCACTCTCCTGAAATCATGACCCTCAGAGAGTGTATACACAATGCATTCATTAAATTGATCTTTATTCTACCCACTTTCCTGTGACCATCCCAGATTGTCTGCTTCTTTGATTTTGAAATTACATTCCTGGCATGAAATCCGCCAGGGTTAAGGTATCCAGAAACTGAACAGGTATAGGGCTATCCTTTCTTTAAGTACATTTCCTATAACCTGGAATTCTTGCTGAGTGGCTGCGTTCCCTCTATCTCTATTGTTCCTATGTCTGCTTTTCTTCTTATAATAATTTATTATTATAATTGAATTTGAGACAGGGAGGGGATGGGGCACCTGGGTGGCTCAGTCAGTTGAGTGTCTGCCTTCGGCTCAGGTCCTTGGATGGAGCCCTGCATCAGGTTCCTTGCTCAGTGGGGATCCTGCTTCTCCCTTTCCCTCTGCCTGCCCCTTCCTCTGCTCATGCTCTCTCTCTCTCTCTCTCTCTCTCTCTGTCAAATAAATAAATAAAATCTTAAAAAGGAAGAAAGGAAGAAAAGAAAGAGCGGGGGGAAGAGGAGGAGGCTTGTGAAAAGATGAGATTTAGTGAATATTGGGGGGTTGAGAAGACAGTCTCTCAGGCAGCACTGCATGGCCCTGGCCTTCCTCACTCCTCGCTGCCCCACACATGACCCAGCTGTCTGACACCCCACAAACTCAGAGCACTAAGGGTGATCCAAGGTGCCAACAAGCTGATTTCATAAATAAACTCCTCTATGTCGAGATAGAAGTGAATGTCACAAAGGGCCTCTGGGGAGAAATGGCCCTCAGTCCTCTGTGTTCTGCTTTGCTTTATTATCTAAGGCCAAGTAATAGTGTTTGTGAGGACAGGAATTTATCCAGGTGTAGGACCTTGGAAACACAATCCCCTTGTTGATAAGCCCAGGCTTCTAAATGTCTGGGATCATGCCCCTAGATGATTGCTTTGGCCAGTTTTAAAATAATAAATCTGACAAAGAACAATCTTTCTCTTCACAGAACCAGACTTCTTTGCCTGCCTTTTTACAGGTACTTCAGGGACAGTTAGTGGTCTGTGCATCCTGCCATGTATACTCTGTAAATCCCGTCACCTTGAATCTGGAATGGCCACTGTGGCTCATTTTGGCCAGTAGAATGCAGCAGAAGTTATGCCACATGGCTTCAGGGACCAGGTCATAAAATGATATGCTGCTTCATCTGGGTCCTTTGGAATTCTTACTCTGAGAAAGGCCAGCCACTTGGTAAGAAAGTGGACTCCTCAGATCACCACAAGCTACCCAAATAGAGAAGCTCCACGGTGAGAGAGACATGCCCAGCCAGTCCTAGCTGTTCCAGCCCTCCCAGCAGAGGTGCCAGGCATGTAAGTGAAGATGCCACCTTGGACATCCAAAGCCTTCAGGTGACTCAGGCCCAGCCTCTGTCCAACTCTTCTTATATGAAACACTGACTGCAGTTGGTCCAAAGAACCATGAGAGGTAATAATAAATCATTGTTTCAAGCTACTAAGTTTGGGGATGGCTTATCACACAGAAAAGGCTAAGTAAAGCATTTGTCTTTCATCAAAACCAGTCCCCAGACCCAACTTGGACTCAGAAGAAACCTGTTTTCCCCAAGGTCTCCTTTCAACCCCCCAGAGAATTCACAGTATATCAAGTTCCACACTGAATACTAAGAAAGAGCCCTATGGAACTCCTCTATGACAAGGGACACAAAAAGTCCAAAGGGGACAGTTACTATAAAATAGTAAGTTGCCTTACTGGTGTGACCCTTATTTTCTTTAGCCAATGTCTAAACCAGTAGCCTGAGAAAGAGCATATATCAAAATATCAAAAAGTAAGTCAAAGAATCTGAGAAAACAGAGCAATAGGGAGAGTTCATGATACCCCAGGTTTTCTCAATCCAGAGTTTATAAACTCTCATTTGCACCCTCACTTGAGATTGCTTGTTGAAGGCATTATCATCAGGGATGGAATGAAAGATGTTCATTTGAGGCAGCTGATAACTGGAAGTCACTCACCATGTTACGCCTTCTGCCCTCATAGAAAGTCAAGTTGTAAATCCTCCAGGTGTCTTTTACAAAGCAGGTTGAAAAAGGAGATCTGCAAGGAGGAAAGAAATTTAGGAGGATCTGATTAAATATTCTATTTCTAAACAGCACCTTTGTAGTGTGCTCTACACACAGGACTCCATAAATTCTTGCTTAAATCTAATTGTAAAAAAGAAGATATTTTTCACATACTAATTATCTCTGTGAATAAATGTGCATATTGGGAGTTGTCAGAAAGCGAGATTTCTATAAACCAATGTCTTTGTTTGCCTTTGCTTCTAGAAACCAGAGTCTAGGGGGATCCCTGGGTGGCTCAGCGGTTTAGCACCTGCCTCCAGCCAAGGGCATGATTCTGGAGTCCCAGGATCGAATCCCTCATCAGGTTCCCTGCATGGAGCCTGCTTCTCCCTTTGCCTGTGTCTCTGCCTCTCGCTCTGTGTTTCTCATGAATAAATAAATAAAAATCTTAAAAAAAAAAAAAAAAAAGACAGAAAGAAACCAGAGTCTATGCAATGCCTGAAACCCCTAAAGTCTTCTCCTTCCTTCAGAGAGTAGATTTTAGCCCTTTGAAACATCATACCAAGTTTAACCTGTAAATTATTTCAAGAATTTTTTAAAGTAGGAAAATGTCCAATGTTTAATAAATTCAGTAGGCTCTAGCTACCAAATCGTCAGCCAAACTGAACTATCTAAAAATGTTGAGAGTGTGTGTACCAGGGCCAGTGCTAGATGTGCGTTACGGGGCCTCTGACTGTTTGTGATGTTCTCGGGGTGCTCACTGAATCTAGACCCATGCACCCACAGTGAAGGAGTCCATTTCCATCCTCCCGTGGCCCTAATGGTCAAAGAAACCTTTTTCAAAAAAAACCTTCTTTTAAAGGATAAAGGTATCCCCCCAGCTCCCACATTTATTGCTAACAGAGTTCCTTTTTTAAAGTGTGACTACTTCTATGGAGAATTAGGTCTATGAGGCTTTCATACATTAGAGAGAGTGTCTGTGATCAGACCCCCTGCATCACTGTACTCCCCGTGATCTCCTTTTACCCTCTGCTTTCTGGTGGAGTATGGGAGGAGAGGACAGCAGTGGTGCCGCCGGGACAGCTTGCCCAGTATATATGGTTATCCCATCGTTTGTGCTCAGCGAAGAGATTAGGCTTGGGTGTAAGACGGACCTGGATTTAAATCTTCACTGGGCTGCCAAGCACAACAACCAGTCTCTCGGGCTCTGCTCCTCTGGAACAATAAAGGTAATGATACTCATCAAGCACAGACAGAGTGGGCATTCAATGGGGGTCTGCAGAAGGAAGGGCTATCGTATGGATTAAATTAATTTTGCAAATTAGTCACTGAGATCTGGAAAAAGCAAAGCTGCCTATATTAGAAATGGTGCAAATATTGGGGCTTCCAGGAGTTTCTTAAAATGTAAACAGTAATTGAATGTAGGCAAAAAGAAAGTAACACAAATTAGGTATTCAATAAAATGTTGTGTTTTTTTTGTTTTGTTTTGTTTTGTTTTGTTTTTTATCTTTCCTGCCCAAAAAGGCTTATACAAGTGTGTGTGCTCTGCACAAGCACAGAACTCCCTGAGGACTGAGTGGTGGGAGAGAAAGGGAGCCAGCCAGGTTAGGGGGAGATGCTCTCTATAAAGCCAAAGGTAATATGACCAACATTTTGTAGTTTCAGTGGTTAGAAAAGTCTACTTACAAACGCTCTTGTCTTTTTTATATATGGAGTGCATTCTAATGTAACCGACACTCACATATTACTACACATCTATGTGATTTTGCTATTCTTACTTAGCTAGAAGGAAATCAGGGCACACTCCAGGGTATAACATCTGCAGCAGAAGCCCATATGTGCTGTTTATTTTTATGAATCGAGCACTCTGTTTATAGTTACTTGCTCTTAATTTGAGCCCTGAACTAGAATTCGTTCTTTTGAAGATATCTAGTTAATTATAAGAGCACATAAACTAGAGACTGAAACACATTCCAGGAATATTATGTATGTTTGTAATCTGCGTCAAAAACAACTCATTTATATTTTTGTAAATCTGGAGGAAAAAATGGCAAAGATATCTATACCAGAAAAGCAGTAAAGTTGGATTCGAATTTGGTATTCTCATTAAACTATTAGCAAATTGTGACTACACTTGGAATACCAAAAAAGAAGAAAACAAACAAACAGGAAATAATACATCTGTTTAACATAGATTCATTGCAGTTGGGTAGAGGTTAAAATTATCACAGTGACAAGCTAATGATCTGATGATTTTTTAAGAAAGATAGATGATATTTTGATGATAGAAAAAAGCATCATCCACCAATGCATCTTACCTTTTGGTTCAGCTGCTTTTCTCCTTCTTAAGGGTCATAATGCATTGATTCTAATATTTTTTAAGGATTTTATTTATTTATTCATAAGAGACATAGAGAGAAAGAGGCAGGGACACAAACAGAGGGAGAAGCAGGCTCCATGTGGAGAGCCTGACGCAGAACTCAATCCCAGGACCCCAGGATCACAACCTGAGCCAAAGGCAGACGTTCAACCACTGAGCCACCCAGGTGTCCCTTGATCTAATTTTTCTAATTTAGCACCATCCTTTAAGCCATTCTACCCCGTTAGTAGAATGCCCTTTCACTAAGAGCACCAGCAAGACCCCAGTTCCCATTATGCTTATTTTGTCCAAGAAGAAAAACTGGGTTCCCCAACCATACACTCCACTTAAATCGTGTTCCAAATGTGCTTTCCAATAGCTGCTCCACAACTCCTGTAGATGTCTGAACTTGCCAGACATATATCCCAATTTATTTTAGGTATGAAAATTTAGTCCCGATTATAAGAAGGACTGAGAAAGAGTGAATATCTAAACTTGTCACCACCACTAAAAAATTAAATTCTAAACCAAAAACCAGAGTGAGAAAAATTAAGTTTTGAAATATTTGCTTTTTTTCCCCTGTCCTTGTCTAAATTCTTAAATATTTTTACAGTATAAAAAATGCCTTCAGGAAAAAAAAAATGCCTTCAGAGCAGTCAACGGTGTGTTTACCTTTTGCCACGAAGCCTTGACTTTTCCAGAATAATTTCTCATGAGTTTGCAGGGTAAAAATTTGTGCTGTATCTTTTCTCATCTCCAGCCCCAGCATCAGATGATGCATCTTGGTCAGATATTTCTTACTGAATTGTCTTGATAAAAAAAAAAAAAAAAAACAATAGCTTTAAAAAAACGTATTTTCCACTTGTTATGCAACACGGAGTGATTTCTTGACAGGTTATCTTTTATTTGAAGACCAAATGAGATCAAGTAACATCAGAGACTACTTTAAATTACAAAATGGTCCATGTACATAATTTTGTTATCATCGATATCATCAGTGAATTCATATCACTGCAAATCTCAGAATATAAGATTGGAAGAAAGAAAGAAGAGTGAAAAAAAAAAAAAACAATTTTCTACATGACAGTAGATGTCAGAGCAGAAACTTCTTGGACCTAAAGGTGGACAGAGAGAGTTTTTCCTCAGGTGTTCGGGCTGGCACAGTCTGGATGGCTGGCAGGTCCCCCCAGCTACAAACCGGGGGCACAGCCTTGACACCACATGGCCACCCACCCCACCTGCCTCTCTCCAGTCTGGGACTCTGCCATCTGCTGCTTCACACAGAAGGAACAGGCTTTCCAACAAGTCAGGAAATAAACTAAAGTGATAAAGAGCACAGAAGGGTTTTTTTTTTTTTTTCTTCAGTTTAGGAAAGTCTCTGTTGGAAAGGCGACGAGAAGCTAAAATGTAGTATTAAAAAAAAACCAGGAGCAGTGGACCACCAATAGTTCAGAAAATAAGGCTGCTGATGCAAAGTCCGAGTTAAACTTATATTCAGTTCCCCAAAGAAGTTTATTCTTACTTGTTGTGATTATTTCCCATAAAAACGTTTCGGCATATGTGCTTAATACTGCAGAAGACACCTACTTCGGGAAACACCATTATGCTCATCTTCTACTGGAGTCCTCATAATTGGTTCTATTTCAGATTTTGCCTATTTCTCACAGACTATCGGAACTAAATTTAAAATGTGAGATTCTGCTATAATTCAGATGACGAGGTAGGCTGGAGGCCTAGCATCTCCAGGAACTGGTGTCATCTACACTTACCAAATCCACTTCCTCAAAATCTCCTCAGTTCCACTTGGAGTTAATTTGACGTATTCCCTCACCATTCTACTGAAACAGCTTTGCCTGAGGTCACCCGGGACCTCCTAACATCCAGAAAGGGCTCCTACATCCCCTGACGGCTCTCCTGACCACGCTTTCTCTCCTGAGACTCTCACTGAGCTTCTGACGTTACACCATCCTCACCCCCTCTCTCCCCTTTCCTCTGCTAATTCCCCCTCCTCTTTCTGTCCCCATAACCGGTGATATTCATCTAGCTTCCTTCTTCTATCTTCAGACCTTTCTTCATTCCTTCTTCCTCAGAAAACCCATCAAGTCATAGGAATCCCGGGATTTGGGGGTATCTGAGGTTTCAACCTAGACTCTTCTTTTTTCTTCACTACACTCTGTGGTGCAGTGCTTCCTCTCAAATGCCTCAAATATCTCTTGCAGGCTGATAAACCCCATATTCAAAACTCTTCTCCCCAATCTGTTATGAAAACCTGCCTATTATACCTCTTCGATCTTTTTTGAGTATCCCTTTGTCCCCGTTTCCCACTGACACTGTCTTAAAATGGGCCCTCTTCATGTCCCCTTCAAAACTAAAATAGTAATATCACCAAAGGCCTTTATTTCAGCCTTTTCTCCTTCCACTCGATTCATCACACTGCTGCCGGAGCAGTCTTTCTAGTCCTTTCATTTTTAAAATAAGAATTGTATATATTTAAGACACACAACCTGATTATTTGATACACAAATATAGTGAAATGGTTATTACAGTCAAACTGATTAACAGCTCTTCTCCTCACATGAGAGCACCTGAAATCTACCGTCCTAGCATATTTCCACTATTCAATAGAGTATCATTAACTATAGTCATCATTTTGTACATTAAATCTCTAGATTTATTTATCCTACACAACTGCAACTTTGTACCCAGTATCTCCCCATCTTCCCCACCTCTCCACCCTGTAGTCATTGGTCTACTCTACTTCTGTGTATTTGACTTTTTGTCAGAGTCCACAGATAAGTAAAGTCATGCAGGTTTTTTCCTTTCTGTATCTGGCTTGTTTCACCTCACATAATGTCCTCCAGCTGCAGAAATTGTTAATTTTATCACGTTGCATCCAAGCTTAAATTAGTCAGAGAAACCCATAACCCATAGGATGGAGTCCGGTGCTTTTGGGCAGCCCATTTGGATGTTCTACGGAGCAGCTCAAAGTCACCAAGAGCCTTGCAAGGCCCTCCTTTGCTTAACCTCTGCCCACCTCTCCCAGTTTACCTTTTCTTCTCCCTCACATGTATCCATTATGCCAACCAGATCTCCCTCACATGTATCCATTATCTCCAACCGGACTCTCAAAAGGGAGTCCATGCTCCCTTTTGCCCCCCATATAATATTTTCACATGCTGTTTCCTTGATCTTTCATACCCTTTACCTCTTTCTCTTCCTGATTAACCTCTACTTGTTCTAAGACACAGTTCAGGTGACACCACCTCCAGGAGGCTCTCCCAGCACCCCTACTCTGAGTTGACTGTCATCCTACTTGCTGACATCCTACCACAGACATGAGTCTTTTAGCCCTTAGCAAACTGCATTGCATGATCTCCCTACCTGCTCTTCAAGGACAGAGACCACACTTCTGTGTCTTTGCATCCCAATTCCAGGCTCAGCATCTGGCAAACTGCTGATGCCAATCACTTGGTAAACAAATAAACAGGTGAAGGAACTGAACTATAATCTTATCAGGTGACCCCTCCCCAAAATCTATATCCAGAGCCCTGACCTCCCCTTATGGTCCTATATTTTCAACCAAAAGCTGTACATATCTACTTTGGTATCCCACTGTCACCTCAAAATTCAAACACCTAAAAATAAATTTGTCATTTTCACTCTGAAACAAGTTCCTCTTCTGTCATCCCTACTTCTATTCCTGGTACCAGCCTTCTATCAATCAAGCCTCCTCAAAGCCTTCAAGTCATCCTGGGCTGCCTCCTGCCCCTACCTCGCATAACAAGCTGGTTTCTGAACGCCAACAATTTTTTTTCCATATCGTCCCTTCCTTGCTCAATCCCTCTGCCTCCATCTAAGCCTTTCGCATCCAATTGTGAAAACTTCTTGTGGGTTTTCCCAGGATCTTTCACGCCTTGTACACATAACACACAACCACCAGATTCTCGCTAAACATGGCTTTCATTTGATCAGGCCTTTTGCAAAGTCGGTCATTAGATCCTTAGACTCTAAGAAATAGAGGAAAAACTCCTGAATCTGGGTTTTGCTCCACCTATGGCACCCATACTCCTTAGGAGAGATGAGCTCCTTGGGACAGAAACACAGGTTTCAGTGTCTAGCCACTATCTAGCACTCTTCAGCACACTTAGGCCCTTGAGATATAGTAGTTAAAGTGTTAAACTTGACCTCCACCTTCATGGCTTTAGACTAAATGTCCTTAAAAGAGGCATTGGCCCACCTTTCCAAAAGGACTGTATTCTTTCACACAAGAAATTTCAGTTTAAACTGAATGAGTCTTCTCACTACCTCCTCAAGAATTTCATTTAGGTGGTTCAATTAGGCCTCTACATTCCTGTCTTCTGAGAATTCTCCTGCCTGGATGTTCTGTAGTACCCTCTCAACCCTCAGAGAGCATACCTATCCTTCAAGTCCCACTTTCCTGTGTAATTACAACCTCTGAATCAAAGCAGAGTGAGAGCTTCTGAGATGGGCAGGGGGCTCCCCTTGAATATTCAGCTGAGTTCTTGTCCATGAATGTATATGAGCAAACTACATGCTGTCTAGGAAAGAGTGACATGAAACAACTAGAGTTAATAGTGCCCAAAGCTCATACAGGGCTAGGAATAATGCCTGTTCCCACAGCCAGCCTGGAAAACCTTACAGCTCACAGTGTGTTTGGGAGAGTATATATTTGGTAGAGGTCTTACCTCAGTAGTAGAGAATGATTAGACCTGCAGTGAACACTACTCCAGACCCATCTAATAAAATGAAAAAGAAAAAAAGCAAAATTCAAAAGGATCAAACTACTTCCACATAATATAACTGCATCCCAGATATACATAAGACTATTTTCGGGAATGGAAAAATATCTAGCACTGAATAAGTTTAAATTTGCAAGATTGTACACTGAATCAAAAATCAGCAGTTATGCCAAGAAACAGAAAAATATGGCCTATAAATCAATAAATCTGATAGATATTAGGATTAATATACAAAGACATTAGAAATGAAAATATTTAAGTTGAACTCAGAGAAAATAAAAACTACTATGTGTTCAATAAAAAATGCACTGGGAGTAGTATTAGCTGGATTAGACCTTACAGAAGAAAAGATATATGAATTTGAAAAAATAATAATTAAAACTATCCAAAATGAAATGAAGAGGGCAAAAATAATGAGCAGAGCACTATATACATAGTATAATTGAAAGAGAGCACAAAAAAATTTTAAAGAAATAATGGCCAAATTTTTTCTGAAACTGATGAAAATTATAAGCCCACAGATCAAGGCAACTCACAGAACCCCCAAGCACAAGAAACATAAAAACAATTTCACCAAAACGTATGATAAGCAAATTACTCAAAAATAGTGACATTGACCAAGATCTGGAAACCTTGGAAGTGTTCATAAATGGATGCATGGATAAAGAAGATATGGTGTATATATATATACAAGGGAATATTATTCAGCCATGAAAAGAAAGAAATTCTGCCATTTGCCACAACGTGCATGGCCGCTGAGGATATCATGCTAAGTGAGATAAGCCATACAAAGGAAGAAAAATAATACATGATATCACTTGAATGTGGGAATCTAAAAAAGCTGAACTCACAGAAACAGAGCATAGAATAGTGACTAGGTGTGTGTCAGGGGAGAAGGGTGTTCGGGAAATATTGGTCAAAGAATATAAACTTGCACTTAGAAGGAGAATAAGTTCCGGAGACCTCAAACACAACACTGTGATAATAGTCAACAATCCCATCTTATATACTTCAAAGTTGTCAAGAGACTGTATTCTAAATGTCACCATGATGTGATAGAGGTATTGGTTAATGTAATGGTGGGAATCAAATGACAATATATAAATATTTCAAATCAATACGTTGGACACTTTAAACTTACACCACGCTATGTGCCAATTATATCTCAATTTTTAAAACTAATAGGCAAAATAAAGAGAAATTATACCAAATCTACACAAATTCTTCCAGAATATTAACAAGGAGCAGTGCAGCAAATACTTCCTCATTCTATAAAGCCAGCATTAATACCCTGACAACAAAACCAAAAATATCACAATAAAAAAACAAACTACAGAATAATATCCCTTATGAACATCGATTCGAAAATTCTAAACAAAATTTTAACAAATCCAACAATATACAAAAAACGTATACCTCATGACCAAGAAGGAATTCTCCTTAGGATGCAGGTTGCTTTAACTATCAACAATTGTTAAATTATTGGGTGACTCAGTGGTTGAGCATCTGCCCTCAGCTCAGTGTGTGGTCCCAGGATCCTGGGATTGAGTTCCTGCAGGGAGCCTGCTTCTCCCTCTGCCTATGTCTCTGCCTATCTCTCTCTGTCTCTCATGAATAAATAAGTAAAATATTTTTTAAAAAATCAACAATTAATGCAATTAAAAAACAAAACATAACACTAATATTATTTAAAATAGTCTTATTTTTAGTGGCTTTCATTTTAATATTATAAAACAATAAAGATTTTTAAGGGCTTATTTATTTTAGAGAGTGGGGAAGGGCAGAGGGAGACAAGCAGACTCCCCACTGAGGGGGAGCCAGACTAGGGGCTCAATCCCAGGACCCCGAGGTCATGACCTGAGGTGAAATCAAAGGTTGGATGCTCAACCAACTGAGCCACCAAGGCGCCCCACAGAAAAGGTTTTTTAATATTAGAAAACAACAGAAGAGGTATTTGAAAACTCTCACTATATAGTTTTTTATAGAAACTCAGAACAAACTAGAAATCTATTGAAAGACTCTCTTAATCTGATAAAAAGCATATATTTAAAAAGCCTGCAGCAATATCATACTCCATGATGAAAGACTTAATGATCTAACCCCTAAGGCCAGAAACAAGGAAAAACTTTGATCTTAACCATTTGTGTTCAAAATTTTAGTGGAGTCCACCCAGTGCAATAAAGTAAGAAAAAAGAAATAAATACATGATATTGAAAAGGAAGTCATAAAACCATCTTTATTCATATACAGCATGACTGCCTACATAAGAGATGTCTAAATAAGCTATGGAATTTCCAAAAAAACACACACATAAATACTAATAAGTGGGTTTAGCAAGGTTGTAGATACAAGATCAATATAGAAAAATCAATTGTTTCTATACACTAGTATTAAACAATCAGAAATCAAAATTAAAAATCAGTAACACAATAGTAAAAATTGCTTGAAAATAAAGATAAACTTCACAAAAGATGTGTGACACTTTACATACTAAAATTATGAAACATGAAACATTGCTGAGAAAAAGTAAGGAAGGAATGGCTAAATAAATGCAGAGACAGACCATGTTCATGAGTTGGAATACTGTTAAGTCAATTTTTTCCAAATTGATCTAAGAATTCAATACATTCCCAATCAAAATCTCAGCATGCATTTTTATAGAAATTGATGAAATGGTTATAAAATTCATATGGAAATTCCATGGACTTAAAAAATAGCCAAAACAACTTGAATAAGAAAAAGTTGGGAAATATTTGCTCCTCTACAATATTCTGGAAGAGTTTATGTAGATTGGTATAATTTCTCCTTATTTATTTATTATTATTATTTTTAACAATTGAGACAACACTACTTCATCTCAAAATTTGTTTTATAGCTCCTATATTTAAGACAATGTGTTTAAAAATACAAAAATAGATTAGTGAAATAAGAGACTCCAGAAATAGACCATTACATATTTATATACCACTGATTTTTTTGACAGTGTGTATAAAGGTATTTCAGTAAAGAAATTATAGACTCTTCGACAAATATTGTTGGAAAGATTTGATATCCATATGCAAAAAGAACTAAATCTGATCCATACCTTACATCGTACACAAAAACTGACTCAAAATGGATCATTGACCTAAATGTAAAAACTAAAATGATAAAACTCCTAGAAGAAAACTTTTGTAGTTGGGTTAACTAGAGAGTTCTTAGATATAACTATAACATGACCCATAAAAGAATAAATTGATAAATAGATTTCATCAAAGTTTAAAACATTGCTCTACAAAAGAATCTAAGACCCAGACTGGGATAAAATATTTTCAAATCATAGAGCTAATAGAGGACTTATATCCAGAAATGTAAAGATCTTTCAAAATTAAAGAAACAATTCAATTAAAAAATTAGGCAAAAGATTCAAACAGACATTTCACCAAGGAAAATACACAATGGCAAATAAGCACAAAAAATATGCTGAGCATCACTACTCACTGGGGAAATGAATACTAAATCACAAGAGACTTGTATTTATTTTTTAAAAATTCTAGAAAATGGAAACTAATCTATAGTGACAGAAGACGGATTAGTGATTGCCTGTGGAGGAAGTGCAGGGAAGTTTGGGAAAGAGAGATTACCAAGGGTAACTTTAGGGAGTAGTGAATATGTTCCTTATCTTGATTGTGATGAAAATTTCACAGATGGATATGTAGGTTAAAACTCAACAAAAGATACAGCTTTAATATAAGCAGTTTATTGTTTGCCAGTTATACCTTTAATAAAGCTGTTTATAAAAATTTTTTTTAAGGATTAGAGGGGCACCTAGGTGGCTCGATTGGTTAAGTAGCCAATTCTTGATTTCAGCTCAGGTCTGGATCTCAGGGTCATAGGATCCAGCCTTGCATCAGGCTCCATGCTCAGTGAGGAGTCTGCTTGTCCCTCAGCCCCTCCCCCACCCGTGCTGGTGCGCTCGCTCCTGAGCTCAAGCTCCCTCTCTCTCAAATGAATAAATAAATAAATAAATAAATAAATAAATAATTTTTTTTTAAAAAAAGGACTAGAATATATACTAGTCAATATGGTTCCCAGTGGCCTCTTTTAGAACTGCACAACATCTGAACTGGTTTACTCCCAGTGCCTCATTTTACACAGTAAGCTGTGTGCAAAGCAGAGAGTACAAAAGTCAGTAGGCTTGGACTCTTCCAATGGACTTTTTGGTTCAAATCTAGGCTCTGCCCTTTCCACCTTTCCAAACCTCTGTTTTCTCAACTCTCAACTGAGGCTAACAAAAGTTGTCTCTTATGGTCCTTGTGAGTATGAAACATAATACACGTAAACCATTTAGCCAACACAAACCATGTACTCCATAATTGGTAACTATTGTTAGGAAACTAAAGCCCAGAAAAATGAGGTAACTTGCCCAGAGTCACACAGTTATAGCATACCAAGAACCCTAAAGCCATCTCACCTGCCTCCTGTCACATGGCTGTTCCTCCATGAGCCACGATCCTTCAACCGTTATTTTGCAACATCAAAAACATCACTCAAAAGCAAAAGCCACATCAAGAGGACCACAAGTAGAATATAGCACCAAGTAACTCCAGCTGCAACACCAGAGACCAACAACACTGATAACCAAAATCCTACACAACCACTAAACCATGCAACTGACACAGACATAATGTTAGGACCATTTATATATGATACTAAATACAACCCAGCCTCCCGTTGGGATTCATGGTGAGTAGAGGTCAGAAAGTTGGGCAGTAAAACTCAGGAAATGTCAGATCATGAATTCTTGATCTAAGGCCGAAGAACCTTAAAGGTTTTGTGCATAATCTTTCAGGGCCCTAACGACCTGTTGAAATAATATTATAGGGCAGCCAAGGTGGCTCAGCAGTTTAGCGCCTGCCTTCAGCTCAGGGCGTGATCCTGGAGACCTGGGATCGAGTTCCACGTCGGGCTCCCTGCATGGAGCCTGCTTCCCTCTCTGCCTGTGTCTCTGCCTCTCTCTGTGTGTCTCTCATGAATAAATAAATAAATATATATTTTTAAAAATCTTAAAAAAAGAAAAAATATTATAGAAAACTATATGTGTATATACACACACACATATATTTTACTGACATATACATACTTCACCTTTATAGCTTTTATAAAACTCTAAGAGGTAAACAATCCTCCCAAAATATTAAGAATAGCAATTATAGCCTAGTAAGCCGATCTTAGAGTCAAAGGTTACCAAAAAAATCATAACTATCAAGAAGTCATATTGAAAGATAACTTGAAATGGAAGTTTGGTCTGCTTCCTTAGATTAAATGTGAAATGAAAGTAATAAGCAACACGAAGACAACATCTAGGGTTACAAGCAGAGGTCGAGGACCCCATCAAAGGGCCACATAGTTGGTCTGACGGTTTGTGGTAGCTTGAACAGTAAGCAGCTGGTTAAAACAAAATCAGTTAATTTTTTACTACCTTCACCCTAATTAGACCTTAGTAAAATCCTCATGTGCAAAATAACCTGGAAATGTTCAAAAGAGCTTTCAAAGATTCTGGAAAACAATGGTTATACTCAATCTCAAGCATTTTTAGGCTGCTTTAAAAAAAAAAATCCACAAGGAGAGTGCCTGGGTGGCTCAGTCTTTGAGCTTCCGACTCTTGGGCTCAGCTTGATGGCAGGGTCCTGAGTTCTGGCCCCGCGATGGGCTCCACTCCCAGCCTTTAAAAAAATTAATTAAAAAAAATCAATTAAAGAAATCCATGAGGTTTTTCTAAGTACCTACTACTTATCTAGCAAGACAGTAAATTCTTCATAGGATAAGAAAACGAAAATACCCGGTAGAAAGGGGTCGTGATTAAAGCTCATTCTCCTCAGAATGGATAGCAAAATCAAAATTTAAAACACTTCTACAGAAGGGGCTGGGGGAAGATTAATAATTAATGTTTGGCAGCAATACAGAAATTTTGAAATGTAAATCTGATGAACAAAAAGTGGCATATTATGACAAGCAGGAGCAACAAGGGAGAAGGAGCAGAGGGTCTTTTGCTGGGAGAACAGAAGAGGAAGCAGGCCTGCCTGACTGGGTTTGCAAGGGTTTCCCTTTCTTTCCCCCGTGCAAACTTCCATCTGGACACAGACAACACTGCAAACTCAGGAGAGAGTGAGGGGAGGGAAGACTCTTTAACCAAAACAAATCAGGTTCACTTGTAGCTTTCCCAAGAGTCTTTCTCTTAAAAATAAAAGAAGAAGAAAAAGAAGAAAGTTTAACACATCACTTTGATATGTGCTTTGCCTGCCATTTCCCTGTACTTTCCATCTTCTTCCCATCCCCTTTGCTCTCCTTCTTACTGTTAGATTCTTTTTTTTTTAATCCATTCCAATTTTCCTCTAATATTTGTGTATAATTTTTCCTCCTTTTAACTAAGCTCCTTTTGAAATGCCTCCCTTTGTGTGTCTCCAGGCGGGGGGCAGGGTCTTTGCTCTCCTCTTTGGCCCAGTTTACAGGGGCTTGGGGCTTCACCGGGAGCTCTCAGGAGAATTGTGCAAATTGCACCCGGGCTTCCGTTGGAAGAGCCACTCATCCCGGCGACCCCGTGCTGTGCCCGAGTGCATCAAGGCCATGTCAACCCCTTGATGCTGCCTCACGCTGTGATCTTCCTTTGCACTGTGTCATATGTCACGATGGGTTTTCCCACAATGCATTCTTTAGTTCAGTGTCAGGGAAAAAGAACAAATAATGTGCTCCTGTGGCAGCCAAACATGCTACCTGCAAGGTTGGGGAGCAGAACACATTTTCCTCCTCTGGAGTGAATTCCCTCAGCTGAAGCTGTCTCTTCCTTGCCATTATTCTCACTCTGCCCACCCCTCCCCTTCCCTGACTTCAGCGGCTTTGCAAAGTGCCTTCTGCAGGTTAAAGCATTCATCTGGCAGGAAAATTTGGAGCTGCAGACAGTCTTTGTGAGTTCATTGATCAGTCTGTTTATGCTAAATATATTTACCCAAGAAATCCGGGATGAGGTGTTCCGTATTGTCTGTATAGAGCTTAGTCATGAAACCGTGTGAAAATTTGCAGAGGGCAGAAGTTTCCCTGGGAAAAGGCCACTGAGAAATCATCTCTAAACTCAGGGAAATGTCTATTTTTAATTGCCAAGTCATCGTCACTTTACCTTTAAAAAAAAAAAAAAAAAACCTGATTATAAAGAATACTTCTTTTGCTGTGTAAAATAGCCAAACACCAGTTTGGCTGCCCTTAATCTGCCTTTTGGAGAAAGGAAAGAAGCCTTTTCCCTGATGATTGCATTTATTATCTGACTCCATACAATTTCTTTTACAACCGCCACATGCTATACCATCCATGTATGGTATTTGGAGGTGTTCATGCAAACTTCTTATACCCACCTGCCTTGTAGACAGAAGGAAAGAGACAAAAAACATATTAATCCTTAGGGCATCTAAAAGAATCAGTGAAAAAAATATCAGACTTCCTTCCTCTCTGGAGTGTCCACAGCTTACGATAAAGTGTAGAAGAAAAAAGAAAAGAAGAACAGATCATATGACTAAGAGGCAGCTCCTCTGCACCCCAGCTACACAGGAGATTTGCTAGCAGTGCAGACTCTCAGACTCCTCCCCACACCTACCAATTCAGAATCTGCATTTTGACAAGATCTCCAGATGGTTCGCTTACACATTAAAGATTGAGAAGCACTGCACTGCACTGCACTATGCTGTGGTACATGTTTCCGAAAAGATTTTGCTGGAGCCAACTGCATCTAGAACTTTTCTCTGAGAGCAAACCACCTTGTCTGCTAAAGGTACAAAACACCCTCATAAACTACAAATGGTATTTTTCACATCAACCGAGGAAGAGAAGGCCAAATAAAAACACTTACTAGGTGCGAACACCTCTTTTGTCTTTATGCATAAATGCATATGAAGTATATGTAATTTTTTATATATTAATGTACATGAAAATGGCTTAGCAACAAAATAGAGACAGGTCCTCGGTTGTTATAACACTAAACGAAGGATGGAGAACCCTGATAAAGGGTAAAACAATTCAAATTTGCAGGTTGTGCTGACTATATTGT